>NC_056070.1:7317500-7977500 GCF_016772045.2 Ovis aries
GTGCGTAGCCATATATAAAGAAATAAAAGGCCTTTTTTTTTTTTCTATCTTTAGTCTTTCTTGGTAAAAGATCATAGTGATTTTGTGGACAGACACTACCTAGTGTTACATCTGTATTTATATTCTTGACTGTTTCACTAACTGGTTTTGTGAACAGTGTACAGGTTAAACTAACAGAATCTTAATTTCATATGCATCTATTTATTTCAGACAGATTACCCGTGAAAAGAAGGCAGTCGTAGTTGGTTTGCATAGAACCTGAGGTTTAAAGGAAGAGGGAAATGTTAGCTTATTGCAAAGATGGCAAATGTTGCTAATAAAATAAGCTTATTAGATAGTAAGATCCTCTTTAGCTCTAATATTTTGTTTTCTAAAAGTTTATTCCGGAATCAGGAAGGAATATCTAGAGCTTTGTGTGTTAATATCTGTACATGTGTGCATTCTCAGTTGCTTAGTTGTATCCAACTCTTTGCAGCCCCATGGTGTGTAGCCTGTCTGGTCCCTCTGTCTTTGGAATTTTCCAGGCAAGAATACTAAAGTGGGTTGCCATTCCCTATTCCAGGGGATGTTCCCCAGCCAAGGATCAATCCCGCCTCTCCTGCACTGACAAGCGGATTCTTTACCATTTGGAAGCCCTATTTAATATTTCTATAATGATAGCTAACATGAAGCACAAGCTGGAATCAAGATTGTCTGGAGAAATATCAATAACCTCAGATATGCAGATGACACCACTCTTATGGCAGAAAGTGAAGAACTAAAGACCCTCTTGATCAAAGTGAAACAAGAGAGTGAAAAAGTTGGCTTAAAGCTCCACATTCAGAAAACGAAGATCATGGCATCTGGTCCCATCTCTTCATGGGAAATAGATGTGGAAACAGTGGAAACAGTGTCAGACTTTATTTTTGGGAGCTCCAAAATCACTGCAGATGGTGATTGCAGCCATGAAATTAAAAGACACTTATTCCTTGGAAGTAAAGTTATGACCAACCTAGATAGCACGTTAAAAAGCAGAGACATTACTTTGCCAACAAACGTCCATCTAGTCAAGGCTATGGTTTTCCCAGTGGTCATGTATGGATGTGAGAGTTGGACTGCGAAGAAGGCTGAGCACCAAAGAATTGATGCTTTTGAACTGTGGTGTTGGAGAAGACTCTTGAGAGTCCCTTGGACTGCAAGCAGATCCAACCAGTCCATTCTGAAGGAGATCAGCCCTGGGATTTCTTTGGAAGGAATGATGCTAAAGCTGAAGCTCCAGTACTTTGGCCACCTCATAGGAAGAGTTGACCCATTGGAGAAGACCCTGATGCTGGGAGGGATTGGGGGCAGGAGGAAGAGGGGACGACAGAGGATGAGATGGCTGGATGGCATCACGAACTCGATGGACGTGAGTCTGAGTGAACTCCAGGAGTTGGTGATGGACAGGGAGGCCTGAGGTGCTGTGATTCATGGGGTCGCAAAGAGTCGGACATGACTGAGTGACTGAACTGAACCGAACACTTATTGAGCAATTAATTTAGAGCCAGTGGCAATGGCATCCCACTCCGGTACTCTTGCCTGGAAAGTCCCATGGACGGAGGAGCCTGGAAGGCTGCAGTCCATGGGGTCGCCGAGGGTCGGACATGACTGAGCAACTTCACTTTCACTTTTCACTTTCATTCACTGGAGAAGGAAATGGCAACCCACTCCAGTGTGCTTGCCTGGAGAATCCCAGGGACGGGAAGCCTGGTGGGCTGCCTTCTATGGAGTCACACAGAGTCGGACACAACTGAAGTGACTTAGCAGCATTGAGCTAAGTACTTTATAAAAATGATCTCAACTTATCTTAAAAACAGGCCAGTGAAAGTTAAAGGAAACTGACTCTATTTTATCAATGAATAAACAAGTGTTAACGGGCAAGTAAATAGAGTTAACATTAAAAAAAAATGTTATTTTATTTATAGAGTTAATTTACAATGCTATGTTAGTTTCAAGTGTATAGCAAAGTAAAAGAACAAGTCTACTGTGTAGCACAGGGAACTTTACTCAGTATCTTGTAATAACCAATAATAGACACAAATCTGAAAAAAATATATATGTATAACTGAATCACTTTGCTGAACACTTGAAACGAACACAACATCGTGTATATGTTCATCCTAAACTAATTTATCTCCCTCCATCCCCCACTATCACCTTTGGTAAACAAAAATAAGACTGTTTTCTGTATCTGTGAGTCTATTTCTGTTTTATATATGTTCATTTGTATCATTTTTTTTAAGATTCCACATTTAAGTGATATCATTTTGGTGTTTATCTTTCTCTGTCAATGTTCACTTAATATGATAATCTTTAGGTCTATCTAAGTTGCTGCAAATGGCAATTTTCATTCTTTTTATGGTGGAATACTATTTAGGTGTGTGTCTGTGTGTGTGCGTGTGTGTGTGTGTGTGCGCACGCCCGCACGCGCTTACCACATCTTTTTTATCCATTCATCTGTCTGTAGACATTTAGGTTACTTCTGTGTCTTGGCCGTTGTAAATAGTGCTGCTATGAAGATTTGGGTGCGTGTATCTTTTTGAATTATGATTTTCTCTGGATATATCCCCAGGAGTGGGATTATAGGATCTTCAGTTAAGTTCAGTCGCTCAGTAGTGCCTGACTGTTTGCGACCCCCATGGACCGCAGCACGCTAGGCCTCCCTGTCCATCACCAACTCCTGGAGTTTACTCAAACTCATGTCCATTGAGTTGGTGATGTCATCCAACCATCTCATCCTCTGTCGTCCCCTTCTCCTGCCTTCAATCTTTCCCAGCATCAGGGTCTTTTCAAATGAGTCAGTTCTTTGCATCAGGTGGCCAAAGTATTGGAGTTTCAGCTTCAACATAAGTCCCTCCAATGAACACCCAGGACTGATCTCCTTTAGAATGGAGTCTCTGGATCTCCCTGCAGCCCAAGGGACTCTCAAGAGTCTTCTCTAACACCACAGTTCAAAAACATCAATTCTTTGGAGCTCAGCTTTCTTTATAGTCCAGCTCTCATGTTCATACATGACTACTGGAAAAGCCATAGTTTTAACTAGACGGGACCTTTTTTGGCAAAGTAATATCTCTGATTTTGAATATGCTATCTATGTTGGTCATAACTTTCCTTCCAAGGAGGGTCTTTTAATTTCATGGCTGCAGTCACTACCTGCAGTGATTTTGGAGCGCCCCAAAATAACAAAGTCTCTCACTTTTTCCACTGTATCCCCATCTATTTCTCATGAAGTGATGGGACCAGATGCCATAATCTTGGTTTCCTGAATGTTGAGCTTTAAGCCAACTTTTTCACTCTCTTCTTTCACTTTGATTAAGAGGGTCTTTAGTTCTTCTTCACTTTCTGCCATAAGGGTGGTGTCATCTGCATATCTGAGATTATTCATATTTCTCCCGGCAGTCTTGATTCCAGCTTGTGCTTCTTGCAGCCCAGCGTTTCTCATGATGTACTCTGCATATAAGTTAAATAAGCAGGGTGACAACATACAGCCTTGACCTACTCCTTTTCCTATTTGGAACCAGTCTGTTGTTTCATGTCCAGTTCTAGCTGTTGCTTCCTGACCTGCATACAAATTTGTCAAGAGGCAGGTCAGGTGTTTGGTATTCCCATCTCTTTCAGAATTTTCTACAGTTTGTTGTGATCCACACAGTCAAAGGCGTTGGCATAGTCAGTAAAGCAGAAATAGATGTTTTTCCGGGTCTCTCTTGCTGTTTTGATGATCCAGTGAATGTTGGCAATTTGATCTCGGATTCCTCTGCCTTTTCTAAAACCAGCTTGGACATCTGAAAGTTCACAGTTCACATATTGTTGAAGCCTGGCTTGGAGTATTTTGAGCATTACTTTACTAGCGTGTGAGATGAGTGCAGTTGTGCGGTAGTTCATGAAATGTTCCCTTGGTATCTCTGGTTTTTCTTGAAGAGATCTCTAGCCTTTCCCATTCTGTTGTTTTCCTCTATTACTTTGCACTGATCACTGAGGAAGGCTTTCTTATCTCTCCTTGCTATTCTTTGGATCTCTGCATTCAAATGGGTATATCTTTCCTTTTCTCCTTTGCTTTTGGCTTCTCTTCTTTTCACAGTTATTTGTAAGGCCTCCTCAGACAGCCATTTTGCTTTTTTTGCATATCTTTCTCTTAGGGATGGTCTTGGACCCTGTCTCCTGTACAGTGTCGTGAGCCTTTGTCCATAGTTGATCAGACACTCTTATCTATCAGATCATATAGTAACTCTATTTTTAGTTTTCCAAGGAACCTTCAAACTGATCTCCATAGTGGCTGTACCAGTTACATTCCCACAATCAGTGTGGGCTGAAGGGGTTCCTTTTTCTCCACACTCTCTCCAGCATATGTTATTTTTAGACTTTAAAATGATGGCCAATCTCAGTGGTGAGGTGACACCTCATTTTAGTTTTGATTTGTGTTTCTCTGATAATTAGCAGTATTGGGCATCTTTTCATGTGCCTTTGGCCATGTGTAGTCTTCTTTGGAGAAATGTCTGCTTAGGTTCTCTGCCCAGTTTTTGATTGTGTTTTTTGTTTCTTTGATATTAAGCTGTATAAGGTGTTTGTATATTTTGGAAATTAAGCCCTTGTTGGTCTCATTGGGCAAATATTTTCTCCCGGTCTGTAGATTGTCTTTTTGTTTTGTTTGTAGTTTCCTTTGCTGTGCAAAAGCCTTTAAGTTTGATTAGATCCCATTTGTTTCTTTTTGTTTTTATTTCAATTACTTGGTTATTACTGGAACCAAAAACATATTGCTGTGATTTATGTCAGGGTATTTTGTATATGTTTTCCTCTAGGAGTTTTGTAATATCTGGTCTTATATTTAGTTCTTTAATCTGTTTTTATGTTTTGAGTACTGTAGCCCTTTAGTGCCAGTGGGATTTTTCACAGAACTAGGACAAAAATTTTAAATTTCCTTGGAAACACAAAAGACCCTGAGTAACCAAAATAATCTTAAGAAAGAATAACAAAGATGGAGGAATCATAAGTTTTACTGAAAAATGCCATTGATAATTTGATTTGGATTGTGTTGAATGTGTAGATTCCATTTGGCAGTAGGTCATTTTCATAATATAGTTTATTTCAATCCAGGAACACGGTGTATTGTTCCATCTCTGTTGTCTTCAGTTTACTTCATCAGTGTTATATAGTTCTCAGGGTATAGGTATGTATACCTCCTTATGTAGGTTTATTTCTGTTATTTTTTTTTTCCCCTCTTTGATGCAGTGATAAATTGGATTGTTTTCTTCATTTCCCTTTCTGATAGTTGGTTTTAGTATATAGAAATGCAGCAGATTTTTGTATATTAATTTTATATCAGGGGACTTTACTTTTTGGATTCCTTTTATTTATTTTTCTTGTCTGGTTGCTGTGTCTAGGATATCTGAAGCTGTGTTGAATATAAATGGCTAAAGTGGGCGTTCTAGAAGAATACAAGAAAAAAAGATCTTTATGATCCTGGGTAAAGCAAGGATTTTAAAAGATATGTCAAATGCATGATTAACACAAAAATGTAATAAAAAAATCATAAGCAGCTACAGCTTTGGTAAATTTAGAATACTGGATGGATTGGCATCCTGAAGGTATAGAAACCCCATAATTCAATAATAAAAAGACCACTTAAATTTTAAACAGGCAAAAGATATCAATGAAATTTCACCAAAGAAAATACATACATGAAAATATGATCAAAAAGCACACAAAAATACACTCAATATTATTATTAGGGAAATTAAAACTAAACACTGTATTTCTATTAGACTGCCTAAAATTAAAAATTAATAACCAGTGCTGTTGAGGATATGGAGGAACTGGAACTCTTATACACTGCTGGTCGATATGTAAAATGGCACCTTGGAAAACAGTTTGGCAGCTTCTTAAAAAAAGTGTTTAAATAAACCTACCCTACTGTCCATGCCTGGAGAATCCCTTTGACAGAGAGGCTGGTGGGCTACAGTCCATAGGGTCTCGAAGAGTTGGAGATGACTGAAGTGTCTTAGCACACATGCCTCCTAAGATCCAGTCATTCCACTCCTGGATATTCACCCAAGAGAAGAGAACGCATACAATAAGGCCCTTACCCAAGAACCTTCAATTTGCGAATTCTCAAAGATGTGAACGTACATCTGGTTCCAGGAGGGAACCAGAACCTCTGCCTTCAGCATCAGAAATTGCAGTTTTTCTTCTGACTCCTACTGCTCACAGTCCTCCATCTCTACCATCTTGTACCTCCTGGCTCTTCCAGTCAGTAACGCCTCTTGCTTGTTCTCTTTTTGCCAGCCCCTGTATGCCATCTGTTGTACTACTGTTCTTTTCTAGGTGCTGTATTTTAAGATTTAAAATATTCTTATTTTTTGTGTTATTTTTTTCATATTATTTGTGTGAAAAGTATTAGAAACATATTACAGTACTATATGGCCAATTGTGTTTGCTGGGTACTTAGACTAACTTTGTTGGATTTGTGAAGAAACTGAAATTACAAATGCACTTTCAGTGACAAATTTGCTTCTTTTCCCATTTGGATTCTCTATCTCATTGCTGTGGCTAGGACATCCTAAACTATGTTGAATGAAAATGGCTACAGTTGGTTTTCTTGTATTATTCCTGTTGTTCCTGATCTTCGAGAATGTTCTTTCACTTTTTCACCACTGAGTATAGTGTTTGTTCAGGGTTTGTCATATATGACTGTATTCAATTTCTTCTAGAAATTTTTTAACTTTACATTTTACATTTATATCCAAAATGCATTTTGAAGTTACTTATGTACATGTTACAAGACATGGATTGTAGGTCATATTTTGCATGTCAATATTCATTTGCTCTCACACTGTTTATTTAAAAAAAAAAACAAAAACAGTCCTCTATCCACTGAATAACCTTTGCAACTTTGTCAAAAATCTTAACCATCTATGTGATGGTCTGGACTTTTTCTTCCATTCTCTTCACTCCTACTATCCTTCAGCCAGTGCGTCACTGTCTTTGATTATTTCTAAGTCTTGAAGTCAGATTGTATTGGTCGTCCAGCTTTATGCTTTTCACACTACTTTTTTCCACAGGTCTCAAAGTCAGATATTAGTAGTCTTCTAGCTTTATTGTTTTTCATAGTTGTTGTGGATACTGTAGGTCTTTGGAATTTCCAAATGTAGTTTAGAATTAGCTTGTCAGTCTCTATCCTGTTGGGATTTGATTTTATTTTGTTGATGAATTTTGGGGGCCTTTGCATCATGATTATATTGAAGCTCTGAATGCATGAAAAAAGAATGTCTCTACATCTATGTAGTCTTCAATTTCTCCTAGCAATGTTTTGTCGCTATTAGTATATACACAAATACCCATCTTTTCAGATTTATATCTATGTACTTCATATTTTTGATGCTATTTTACTTCAGTTTTTGATTGTATTTGTTCATTGCCAGCGTATAGAAATACAGTGTTTTACTTTTTTTTCTTAAGTTGATCTTGAATCCTATAACCTTACTTAACTCGGTTATTTTAGTAGATTTTTGTAATTTCTGTCTGATTTTATATGTAGGCAATTATATTGTCAGCAAAAAAAAAAAAAAAAATGACATCTTCCTGTTTTTTTCTTTTGGCCATACTGTTTGATTTGTGGGATCTTAGTTCCCCTACCAGGGATTGACGCTGCACCCTCAGCAGTGGAAGGGTCAAGTTTTAACCACTGGATTGCTAGGAAATTCCCTACTTCTTCCTTTCTCATTTGGATTTTTTTTTTTTTTTTGGTGGGAAGGGGGTATTGTTCTTTTCCTTGGCCAGATTATGTAGCATAATGTTGAATAGAAGTGATAAGAGCATAAATCCTTGTTCTTATTCCTGATTTTAGGGGATGCAGGGAGACATTCAGTCCTTTATTATTAAATATGATGTTCCTATAGGTTTTTCATAGATATCTTTTATGAGATTATAGTTATCTTATATTCCTGGTTTGCTGAGAATATTTGTCAAGAATTGTTTTCTCTTATAAATTCAATTTAGTCTTTAATATTAAAGCAGTCATTTGTGGATGTTAAAACAATTTTGTATCCTGACAATGAACTGATCTTCATCATGAAATATTATCCTTTTCATTTATCATTGGATTTGATTTGGTAAAATTCTGTGTAGAATTTTTACATGTAAATTCATGAATAATATTGGTCTGTTGTTTTCTTGTAATACCTCTGACAACTTTTGCTATCAAGATAATGCTAGCCTCATAAAATGAGGGGGAAGTGTTTCCTTCAAGTCATAATTTGAACAGTTTGTGTACAATGAATATTTACTCCTAAATGTTTTATAGAATTTGTTAGTAAAAGCAAGTAGACCTGGAATTTTGTTGGGTGGATTTTTAACCCAAAAGCAATTTAAAAAGCCTTTTGATTAATCATCACGTTTGTCCAGTTTAGTGGCACCAACTTATTCATAATATTCCTTTATTCTTTTAATATTTGCAAAGTTTGTGGTGATGTTGCCCATCTTATTTCCGGTATTGGTAATTTGTGTCTTGTGCTTCATGAATTTTTCTTTTTTCTATTATTTTGATTTTCCTTGAGATTTTTATTATTTCCTTTCTTCTGCTTTGGGTTAGTTTGCTGTTGGTTTACATAAGGTTATTAACTTTTTAAACTTTTTTTCCTAATATACACTTCTAGTCCAATAAATTCACATCTAAGGTACAGCTTTGGCAGGATCTCATATTTTGATGGGTTGTATTTTCATTGCCTTCTGTTCAGTTTCCTTTCTAATTTTGCTTAGATTTTTCCTTTGAACTGAGGAGGATTAGAAAGATGTTACTTAGTTCACAGATATTTCTGATATTCCAGAGACCTTTCAGTTAATGATTTCTAAATTAGCTCCATTCAGAAGACTTACTTTATATAATCTGAATGCTTTTCAATTTTTCGAAATTTGTTTTATGCCCCAGAATGTGGTCTGCCGTGGTGAATGTTTCGCGTACACTTGCAAAGAGCGTGTGCTGTGCTGTCACTGGGTCGAGTGGTCCCCGCCTTACAGAACCTCATGATTTTCCGTTGGCCTGTCCTGTCACTCACTGAGCGAGCGATACTGAGCTCTCCCAGTGTCGTGCTTTCCTCGGCCGTGGGCAGTTTCCTCACATGCTTGCAGCGATTGCTGCTCTACAGAATACTTGAGAGCCTCCTCCTCCACATCTCTGGTGTTCCTTTTCTTCCCGGTCCCTCTCCTCTTCACTTGTCAGTCCTAAGAACTCTTGCCACCTTCTCTCAGACACTTAGGTCTGTCTTTCCAACTTAGAGAACTGAACTGGACTTTGCTGAGCTTTCCCCTCTGTGTGTTTTGGGCAAGAAACTCTTGACACAGTGAGCTGGGGGAACTGCAGGGCTCAGCTTATTGGTTTCCCATCTCTAAGGGGTCTCTCTGTTTTGTTGTCAGATGTCTATTGTCTTGAAAACTGTTGCTTCTTTTATTTTGTTTGGGGTTTTCCATCATTTTGTTTTGTAGGGTAAGTTGCAGTTACTCTATCTTCAGGTTGAAATTTTCCCCTTATCTACATTATTTTAGTAAAATCTGCTCATTGTTTGGTATGTGGCACTGTGTGACATGGTAAAAATTCAGAACTGAATAAGTCATTATTGGCAAGAAATTTATAGAACAAACAGGGAAATAGATACCTATAAATTACCATAAAATCAGATAAGAAACAGTACTCAAACTCTAGTATTGTGAACTAAGCGATGTGACAGCAGCAAGATGTAATTACGTCTGAGTTCACAGGGGAGACAGTGATGACATTCGGACGGAATTTTACTAGATGAGTGAATTTTGTCATGTGGAAAAGAAACATTTTGGTAGATGCTTTTTGTTGTGTGATTACTCACCTGCCTGAAATTATGAGAAAACCACTGAATATTTCAGACTCTTATGGAACTTTTACACATTGCTGATGGAAATGCAGACTGGAATAGAATGCAAATGGTCTTGCCACTTTGGAAAACTATTTAGTAGCTTCTGTAAAGTTATCATGTAATTCCAAAGTCCTACTGTTAGATATTTACTCAAGTGAAATGTAACTGTAGCTCACAGAAAAAAAAAAACAAAAACCAAACCTATGCTGTATCTGTACAGTGAATATTATTTAACAATAAAAAAGAACGGATTACTAACACAGACGCAACATGGATCATAATTCTCAAGTGCATTGCCCCGGAGGAAGAGAGATTCAAAAGGCTCTGCATTATGTCTCAATTTGTGTAACATTTTGGAATAGGCAGACTGTAGGGGTAAAAGTCAGACCTGTGATTTGTAGAAGTTGACAACAAAGGGGTACAGAATAATTTTGTGTGTGACAGAACTGTTGTGTTTGTGCTTGTGGTTACACAATTGTGTGCCTGTGTGCTCAGCTGCATCCGACTCTTTGGGACTCCATGGACTATAGCCTACCGGGCTTCTTTTGTCCATGGACTTCTCCTGGCAGTAATACTGGAGGTGGTTGCCATGTCCATCTTTAGCTAGAACTGATCATAAAATGTATGGTAGCTTGAATGATAAATAGTTCCTTACACAAATATAAAACTTTCAGTAAATGGTAAGGGTAGCTCAGTTTGCCTGTTTCTGCAAAGCATATAGTTTATGCTAAGCATCTGTTTTTATTCTGGGAGTCTGGAATTATGTTGCATGCTAGGTAGAGGATACCTTAGTGACTAGCACCAAATAAAAACCTTGGGAGCTGAGGCTCAAATGAGCTTCCCTAAACAAACGTTTCGTACATGTTCTCCATCCCCTTTGACTCTGTAGGAAGAGTACTGTTGGAAACTTGTGCTTGGTTTCTTCCAGACTTTACTCCTTGTGCTTTTTCTGTTTGCTTCTTTTGACTTGCATCCTTTTGCTATAAGAAATTATAACCCTGAGGATGACTCTCTGCTGAGTCCTTTGAGTCCTCCTGGTGAGTCATTGAACCTGGAGGTATTCTGAGAGATTCTGATACCACAACTGTATGATTTATCGAAACTCATAAAATTGTATGTGAGTTTTGTCCTCAAAAAGCCCTTATATTGTGTTTTAATTGTGTTTAAGAAGAAAAAATTTCAGAAGTTGTTAGGCTTCTTAAATTTGTAACTGTTCATAACTATAGGAAATTATCTCATGAAGTAGTTTTGGGTGATCTTGGCAACCCACTCCAGTATTCTTGCCTGGAAAATTCCATGGACAGAGGAACCTCTTGGGCTACAGCCCATGGGGTTGCAAAGAGCTGGCCATGACTGAGCACATCAGCACCGCAGGATGATCGTGGGATTTGGCCTCATAGAGCTGTGGATTTGAAATCAGCTCTCTTAATTAGAAGATTGTTTTTGGCTAAACCTCAGTTTTCTTAGCTCTTAAATGGCTGTGGAGGAATCTTTCATATGAAATGTTATGGGAAAGCTTGAGAGGAGTAAAGGTTAAGAAGGGGGTCTTTTTAGAAACAGATGTTTGTCAAGAGAACAAATCCTGTGGACCTAACACATTGCATATAATTAGGTGGTGTTGAAATGGGAAATAAGTGAAAAGTTAGTGACAACCTGTTATATTTTAGGCTATACTTGTATTAAGTAATGCATTCACTTAGATCATAATCCATTTTAGATAATATACTAGGCCATAGTTAGGCATATTTTGAAAAGAGAAAACTCCAGGGTCCATTCTGAAATCAGAATAGCTTTCCATTGTTTATACTGTCAGGCGAGTGTAATCTCCTCAGTTCTGTCTCATCACAACAAAGATTTGAAGTGAACATTTAATGAACATTGAAGCCCTCGGCATGTCACAGCTCTTGGACAGACGCTGTTGTAGCTCTTGGATTGCAAACAGACTGTTAGAGCTCTTAGACAGATCAGTGTTACAGCTCCTTGTTACAGCTCAGTTTTATTTTGAAAATAGCAGGAAAGGACATCCTCGAGGTGTGAGGGAATGCCAACACAAAGAGGAGAGAGCCCGGCCCTTTGGCTCCTCTTTTTCTGTGTTTTCCCTCCCCCGGGCCTGCCCTATGTAAATTGGGCTAGCCAGGAGTGCTGTTTGTTCTACCTGAGGTCCTAGGGTCCTCCGACCTTCCTTTGACCTTGCTTTGTTCTATTTTCACGGGCTTTTCACTTCCTTGTCTTGCAGCCACCACCATTTTGGACTCCTGTTTTCTATTCTAACTACCTAACAATACCAGCTCTATCTGTAGCCCATTTTAGTAACTGGTTATGATTATAACCTAGACTTTTTTTGAAAAACTCTGGGTTATTAATGCCTCAGGTAACCTACCAGTTGATTTCATTGCCTGCCATCTCTCCTAATAGTATTGCAGCCTCAGCATGTTATTATTAAACTCACTTTCTGTGGAAAAGCTTAAGATATGACATGTAGGGCCCCTTGGTGCCAGTCCTTAAGTCTGCCTTGCCATTCAGTCTTTTCCATGTATCCTTAGCCACACCAGGCATCTTGCACATTTTTCCTTTTTTTCCCCTCTCATGTTCTTCTTTGTGTCTTCAGTGCTCTTCCAGTCTTGTTTGCTTAGCTCCTATTTATCTTTAAAATTTTTCCTGAAATATGTCTGCCTCAGAGTACTTTACAAGCCTTTGTCTCCTCTTCTCAAAAGCATTACCTGATCCATTGGAGAAGGAAATGGCAACCCACTCCAGTATTCTTGCCTGGGAAATCCTGTGGACAAAGAAGTCTGGCAGGCTACAGTCCATGGGGCTGCAAGAGTCTGGACAGGATTTAGTGAATAAACCATCATCATCAACCTGTATTTAAAAATCTTTGAAAGCCAAACAAGGTGATTTAAAAAAAAACACTGATGGGGTTATCTTTATACTCTTTGTTGTTTCAATTGAAATGCAACATACTAAAGTGGTTTGTTTCAAATGTTAAGTATTAAAAAGAGATTAATTTCCATTTCAATGTAACCATAAAGACAGAGATTCTGGGTGGAAAAAAGAGAATGTAGAAACTGTGTATGATTGCCCTCTTATGTCATCTTTTTAAATCAACTCATAATTTCACTGAAAATAAAAGCATTACCTGATAGATTATTTCATTGTGTATATGTGTTATGATAGCACTTGATAGATGTATATATCAAAGCACTTGTTGGTTTGCAATCCCCAGAGTTAAACCAGGTGATGTTCAAAACCGGCCCTGTACACAGAGGGCAGGGAGAGACCATAGGAAGAGGCAGACCACTCCAGATTGGTAGGTGACAGTTTAAATGTGCAAAGGAACTTGGACATGAGGCTTGGCTTGCCCAGCTACTGGATGAGTCGATCTCTGCACCCACCCTGAGAATGTTACAAGTTTATGTAGTGGCCTTAATGTTAATTATACAGGCCAGATAGTTGGAGTAACATTTACGCTCTGGATGCTATGTCCTGGACGTGGCTCCTGTGTGAGAACAGTGGGCACAGCTTGCGTTGCAAGTGCATGGAGGGAATAGAGTCTCCAGTTGCTGAGGTCTGGTTTGTGCATTGACCAGCAGTCATCTGCTGTGGTGACCTTCTGCAGCAGCTCTGGTGCATACATTGTATGTATATAGTCATACACATAACTATACACATATAGTTACCTACACATTCTTCTGTTATCCCACTGTACTGACAGGTATTTATAGAATAGCGCTCTGTGTGCTCTTAGTTGCGTCCGACTCCTGTGGCCCCATGACTGTAGCCTGCCAGGCTCCTCCGTCCCTGGGATTTTTCAGGCACGAGTACTGCAGGGCTGCCATTTCCTCCTCCAAGGGATGGGAAGACCCCGCATCTCCTGTACTGCACGTGAATTCTTTACCTGCTGAGCCACTGGAGAAGCCTTATTTAGAGAATGAAAGAATGTAATATCTTCATTTCAGTATTCTTAATCCTTGGACAAGTACACGGAGTATACTAGATGTACTTGACAGTGCTTGACACTGTCAAGCAGCTGAGGGAGAGAACACCGACATGAGAATGTATAGATGTTTCTTCTTACACTTTTATTCTTACATTTTTTTTTAACAGGAAAGGGTTGGATATAACTGTTAATATCTTAGTTGAATGGGAAACATAGGAGTAAACTCCATATTCAGGCATTACATTTACTATATTCAAAATAGTTCTTGTACTTGTATATCATATTTGGTGTACTAACAAATGTTTGTAGGTAATAATAGAGATCATACTCACTGGCATACCTTGTCTCGTGGGTTTGACATGCCTTTGCTACCTTACTTTACCCTGGTCTGACCAACAGTTGTCTGTCTTCCTATGTATATAGTGCCTTCAAGGTTTTGTCTTTGATGGCACCATATATGCAGGGAGACGATGAAGGACTGGGAAACCTGGCGTGCTGCAGGTCTTGGAGTCTCAAAGAGTTAGACATGACTGAGCAACTGAACAATAACAAAAACTTTTCTTTAGAGTTTCAGAATCTACATCCTAGATCTCTCTGTTCCCAGAATGACCAGTTGCCCTCAGATGGTCAAATTCCATAAACTGAAAGGGACTTTAGCTAGATTACATTTTGTTAAATACATTATGTCAAGGTACAGATACGATACGAACAATCCAGCGAATTTACTCAAGTTGTATTTGCATTTTAACAGTTATTTGTTAATCTAGTTAAGTTGCCAACTGATAAAGTTTGTTGAGGCTTTCCTGTAATCCATATGCTTTCATCCTTTGGAGATTTGGGAGTAAATATAATCATCTTTGTTATTAAACAGTATTCCCATTGCATAGTTTGCTTTGATTCTTTCTATTTCTTTCAAAGCTTTTTCACCTTTTCAAAGAGATAAAGCCATAGTTTTCAACCTCGTCTGCATTTAGAATTGAATTGCTCAGAGGCTTGGCTATTTATCTGGATTCTTTTAAGCTACCGAGATGATTCACTTATCCTAACAATTTGTACTTTGGAAGGGATCAGATCGCAGCAGCACTGAAGAACGAAGACAGTATATACTGTGTTTCGTGTAGTGTCCCTTCTCATTCTGGCATTCTGCAAAATCCATTTTGTAGTAACTGGATGGATGCTGTCATGCATTCACTCTCTTATCCTCTGCAATAGTGATATTTTGGTATCAGTACAAAGTCTAAACTTCCTATAAAGTTTAATTTTATGATCTTTTACTTTATAATTTATGATACATTATGGATTATATTCTATTTGTGATAAAATAAACCTCTGTCAAAAAGAAAATGGGTTAGAATTTAGAGTAGATTTTGCTTTCCCCTTAATTATCCCTTTCAGGCTTTGAAGTGTAGTTTAGATATTTGACTTTTTAGTTTCAGATAATTTATATACAGTGTCTGAAAACTCCAGAAGAGATGACTCTACACATGGACATCACCAGATGGTCAAAAGTGAAATCAGATTGATTATATTCTTCCCAGCCAAAAATGGAGAAGCTCTATACAGTCAGCAAAAACAAGACCAGGAGCTGACTGTGGCTCAGATTATGAACTCCTTATTGACAAATTCAGACTTAAATTGAAGGAAGTAGGGAAAACCACTAGACCATTCAGGTATGACCTAAATTAAATCCTTTATGATTATACAGTGGAAGTGAGAAATAGATAAGGGATTAGATCTGATAGAGTACCTGAAGAACTATGGACAGAAGTTTGTAACATTGTGTAGAAGGCAGTGATAAAAACCATCCCCAGGAAAAATAAATGGAAAAAGGCAAAACGGTTGTTAGAGGAGGTCTTACAAAAGCTGAGGAAAAAAAAAAAAAAAAAGCTGAGAAAAGAAGAGAAGCTAAAGGCAAAGGAGAAAAGGAAAGATATGCCCGTCTGAATGCAGAGTTCCAAAGAATAGCAAAGAGAGATAAGAAAGCCTTCTTCAGTGATCAATACAAAGAAACAGAGGAAAACAATAGAATGAGAAAGACTAGAGATCTCTTCAAGAAAATGAGATACCAAGGGAACATGTCATGCAAAGATGGGCACCATAAAGGACAGAAATGGTATGGACCTAACAGAAGCAGAAAACATTAAGAAGAGGTGGCGAGAATACATAGAAGAACTATACAAAAAAGATCTTCGTGACCCAATTAACCATGATGGTATGATAACTCATGTAGAGCCAGACATCCTGGAATGTGAAGTCAAGTGGGCCTTAGGAAACATCACTATGAACAAAGCTAGTGGAGGTGGTGGAATTCCAGTTGAGCAATTTCAAATTCTAAAAGATGATTCTCTGAAAATGCTGCACTCAATATGCCAGCAAATTTGGAAAACTCAGCAGTGGCCACAGGACTAGAAAAGGACAAAGAAAGGCAATGCCAAAGAATGCTCAAACTACTGCACAATTGCACTCATCTCAGTGCTAGTAAAGTAGTGCTCAAATTTCTCCAAGTAAGGCTTCAACAGTACATGAACTGAGAAGTTCCAGATGTTCAAGCTTGATTTAGAAAAGACAGAGGAACCAGAGATCAAATTGCCAACATCCATTGGATCATAGAAAAAGCAAGAGCATTCCAGAAAGTCATCTACTTCTGCTTATTGACTATACCAAAGCCTTTGACTGTGTGGATCACAACAAACTGTGGAAAATTCTTCAA
The DNA here is from genome assembly GCF_016772045.2 of Ovis aries. Classification (NCBI taxonomy): domain Eukaryota; kingdom Metazoa; phylum Chordata; class Mammalia; order Artiodactyla; family Bovidae; genus Ovis; species Ovis aries. The sequence goes on from NC_056070.1 coordinate 7,334,047, forward strand.
GAGTTGGGAATACCAGACCACCATACCAGCCTCCTGAGAAATTTGTATGCAGTTCAAGAAGCAACAGTTAGAAGCGGATGTGGAACAATGGACTGGTTCAGAATTGAAAAGGAGTGCTTCAAAGCTGTATATTGTCACTCTGCTTATTTAACTAATAGTCAGAGTACATTATGAGAAATGCTGGGCTGGATGAAGCACAAGCTGGAATCAAGATTGCCAGGTGAAATATCAATAACCTCAGATACGCAGATGATACCACCCTTATAGCAGAAAATGAAGAAGAACTAAGGAGCCTCTTCATGAAAATGAGAGAGGAGAGTGAAAAAGCTGGGTTAAAACTCAACATTCAGAAAATGAAGATGATGACATCTGGTCCCATCCCTTCATGGCAAATAGAATGGGAAACGATGGAAACAGTGACAGAGTTTATTTTGGGGGCTCCAGAATCACTGCAGATGGTGCCTGCAGTCATGAAATTAAAAGACGCTTGCGCCTTGGAAGAAAAGTTACGACCAACCTAGACAGCATATTAAAAAGCAGAGACATTACTTTGCTGACAAAGTCCATGCAGTCAAGGCTATGGTTTTTCCAGTGGTCATGTATGGATATGAGAGTTGGACTGTGAAGAAGGCTGAGTGCCGAAGAATTGATGCTTTTGAACTGTGGTGTTGAAGACTTGAGAATCCCTTGGACTGCAAAGAGATCCAGCCAGTCCATTCTAAAGGAGATCAGTCCTGAATAGTGATTGGAATGCCTGATGTTGAAGCTGAAACTCCAATACTTTAGCCACCTGATGCGAAGAACTTACTCATTTGGAAAGACCTTGATGCTGGGAAGGATTGAAGGATGGAGGAGATGGGGACAACAGAGGATGAGATGGTTGGATGGCATCGCTGACTCAATGGACATGAGTTTGTGTAAGCTCTGGGAGTTGGTGATGAACAAGGAAGCCTGGCGTGCTGCAGTTCATGGGGTCACAGAGTTTTACATGGCTAAGCTACTGAACTGGGAATTTGAAAATGAAGGGAAAGAACTATACTGTTTGAAGCAGCTTGTAAAGAGTCCACCTACCTATGCAGGAGGTGCAAGAGACACAGGATCCCTCCCTTGTTTGGTGAGTTCCCCTGGAAAAGGAAATGGCTACCCACTCCAGTATTCTTGGTTGGGAATCCAAAGAACAGAGGAGCCTGGTGCGCTACAGTCCATGGGGTTACAAAGAGTTGGACATGACTGAGTGCATATGTACACAGGCTGAATTTTAAAGCATTTTAACGCAATAGGAGTTACTCTGAGATACAGTCAGTCTAAGGATTTAAAATAAAGTGATACTAGGATTATCCTTTAAATTTATTTTGTAAAACGTTCTGTGGACTCAAATTTTCCTTTTATTTCTAAAGTTTCCTTCTGCTTATTTTTTATGTAACCAAATTGTAGGCTATTTATAAATATCTAGTTCAGTATGTATACTGAAACCTCTTTTAGAAATTTTAATTTTCCACTAGATTTTAGATTTTCTGTCTTTGGGATATGTACCTGTCATGTGTTCAGGATTATGATAACTTTTAACAGCTAATTGAGAAAGCATGTTTATGTAATAATGAAATAAGTATTTCAGTAGGATTTTTTCTTGTAGGATTGTCATTCTAATCTAAATGTTTTAAATGCTCATTTGAAAGAACAATCCAGAGATAGAAAGGATTTATGTTTTTCATATACCTTTTTAAGAAAGTATGGCTCTTTGAGAATAAGGTCAAGATAGGTCTCTGATCAGTATCAGAAGAAAGGGGGAATCTATTTTCAAACTTTTTTAGAATTCAATTGTTTTTGCGAGCACACTATCTGTGGAGTATCGATCGTCAGGGTCCCGTAGTTAGTCAAAGGCTATCTCCTCTGACTCACCCCTTCGTGTGGTGTCATCCTCCTCCATGTGATAGATTGTTACAATCTCAGGCAGTGTAATTACACACGAGCCAAGTGGGTCATTTATTTCTTTACCTTCACCATTTACCAAAAATCTCCTTTATCTTTGGGAGCCAGATCTTTCTTTTGCAGTAAAAGCAAAATAATGGCACATAAAACATTACATCTAAGAACTAAGTGCCATAAAATTATTAAGAGAATAACTTTAAGAAAGCACACTGTTAAATTTTATATTATTAATTCTATGACAATTGTATGTAAAGCACTTAAAATAGTTTTAGGCCCATGGTAAACATACACATTTAGTAGTATTATCATTATTAATACATTGGAATTAAATATTCAATATTTTTGAATAGAAAACCTAGAACTAACTTTGCTTTACTCTGTTATATGAATACCTAAAAAAGTTAAAATCATTTTTAAAACATTAATTGTAGTGTTCAGAGAAATTATACTATTTTAATGTATTTTTAAAAATTTTAAGCTATGTTCTTCTGGAACCTAATTATTTTTTCCACAATATGAACTGTGAATCTTCAGTGTAAATACTCTTCTTTAACTTTACATATAAACACAAAGTTAAATGCTTCTATATATCAGAAACAAGTGACATTAATAATAAAATTATAACCCATCGAGATTGATATTGCTAGGGAAAAAACTTACATTTGCTTTATGACCTTGCAATGTTTCAGCATCTATTAAGTATAAAGAAAAAACTGTGAGTTTTAAAGTACAGTTAAGCTTGAAGTGTGATTTGTCTTTTAAAAAAAGCAAAACAAACTCATCTCCTTCATTAGTGTAGCCTGTCTTCTCATAGATCGCTTCTCGTCCTTTCCTAGTTTTGTACATTTGCTCACCTCATTCCATCTACCTGTACATCTCTCCTCCGTATTTCTGTGAGCCCTGCTTTTTCTTAAAAGCCACATGTGAATAAGGATTATTGCCCTGGCTCATGGTATTTGAATTCTAGAAGCTCCTATAATGTTGGTAGTCAGCGCCACTTCTTTGTCTTATACATTAAATATTTGAGCTTTTAATTTATATGTAGCCCCCATGCAGATCAGCAGTCCCTTAATATCAGAGATTGTCTCTGTCCATAATATTTTCATAGTACTGTATATATTAGTATAATTTATTTATTCATTCAATAAATATTTATAGAAATTATTAAGGAGTGCTGTATGCAAGCACTGTTCTCAGCACGGGGTATCTAGCAGTAAATTAAAGAGAGTTTCCTGCCCTCATGGATCTTACATTTTAGTGTTCAGTAAATATTTATCTAGTAATGAGTATTGTAACCTGAACGACTGCTGCAGCCAAGAGAATTTTTCATAGGATATACTTTAAGGATATTTTTGTAAACTATACTGAATAGTGGGCTTCCCTGATCATGGCAGCTGGTCCCATCACTTCATAGGAAATAGATGGAAACAGTGTCAGATTTTATTTTGGGGGGCTCCAAAATCACTGCAGATGATGATTGCAGCCATGAAATTAAAAGACGCTTACTCCTTGGAAGGAAAGTTATGACCAACCTAGATAGATATTGAAAAGCAGAGACATTACTTTGCCAACAAAGATCTATCTAGTCAAGGGTATGGTTTTTCCAGTAGTCATGTATGGATATGAGAGTTGGACTGTGAAGAGCTGAGTGCAGAAGAATTGATGCTTTTGAACTGTGGTGTTAGACAAGACTCTTGAGAGTCCCTTGGACTGCAAGGAGATCCAACCAGTCCATTCTAAAGGAGATCAGTCTTGGGTGTTCATTGGAAGGACTGATGCTGAAGCTGAACCTCCAATACTTTGGCCACCTCATGCGAAGAGTTGACTCATTGGAAAAGACTCTGAAGCCAGGAGGGATTGGGGGCAGGAGAAGAAGGGGACAACAGAGGATGAGATGGCTGGATGGCAGCACTGACTTGATGAACATGAGTTTGAGTGAACTCTGGGAGTTGGTGATGGACTGGGAGGCCTGGTGTGCTGCGATTCATGGGGTTGCAAAGAGTCGGACACGACTGAGTGACTGAACTGAACTGATAGCCTAGTTGGTAAAGAATCTGCCTGCAATGCAAGAGACCCTGGTTTGATTCCTGGGTCGGAAAGATCTGCTGGAGAAGGAATAGGCTACCCACTCCCGTATTCTTGGGCTTCCCTATTGGCTTAGCTGGTAAAGAATCTGCCTGCAATGCAGAAGACGTGGTTTCGATCCCTGGGCTGGGAAGATCCCCTGGAGAAGCAAAAGGCTACCCACTCCAGTATTCTGGCCTGGAGAATTCCATGAATTAATTACATTCCATGAGGTTTCAAAGAGTCAGACACAACTGAGGAACTTTCACTTTCATAATGAGTAGTGCTATAGCAGGCATAAAAAATGACTTTATAGTCTGATGAATCCTAACTTTGTCATGCAGGTGAAGATCAGACAATTTAAGCCAGGTCTATTAGTATTAAATAATATGGCTTGTTTTGTAAGAAAAGATGCAGTGAAGTTTCAAGGCTGGCCTGATGTCACTTCTGGATATAAAAACAGTTGAAAGTGACCATAACACACAAACATGAACAGAATACTAGTAAGTCTTCTTTGATAATATAGAAGCAGTTCCTGAGCACTTAGTCAGAATTAATGTCCGTGAGAAGGTTGCTATATACATTTCATCATTTCCCCACTAGATAAAAATGAGAATCTTGGCTAATCCTTGCAGTTTTAAGTCTGGGAGCTGAGAAGCATGGTAGAAGGTATAAAGAGCATTAAAAAATTTAAAAAAAAAAAACCCACAGTTTGGAGGGGCAATGGATTTAGCAGCAGTGGCAGCTGCAATTAGAATTGGTGGTGTGGATTCCAGACGGCAGATATTTTGTGGGCAGAGAAGTGAGAAACTTGACAGAGTCTTATCCTTAGGAGCCCCTCTCGCCATTACGAGATAGTCTCAGTGTAGGTGAGGAGAAAATATGAGGAGTGACGGTTGGCCTCACTCACTTTCAAGAGAATAGCTGTTTGCAAACGCCTGAGGTTCCATGGCACTAAGATTTTTAATTGGATAGAGTTTGATATTTTGAAATCATGTGAAAATATAATTGTTAGACTACTAAAATAGTCCTGAAGAATAATTAGTTTTCATTAGCATCCCTATTTTTTTTACTGAGCGGAATAAATAGGTTAAGTGTTGCTCTTGGCAGTGGTATAAAAAAATTGGAACAGAATACTGGCTATTTCTAGTACATTTGTGTATCTCCCAGCAGAGTTTTGATTTGACGAATGACAGTTTGTGTGTCTATCCTCATGGGGTGTTACGGTGTGCATTCCTAGAGAAAACACAAAGTTTTTTTAAATAATTCCTATGGAGGGCAGTTTTGCTGTATCTACAAAAATAATATATACATTTATTACCTGATTCTAATTTTAGTAATCTGTCTTAAATTGTTGATGGCAAAAATAATTGAAAAGATGTTTGTACCAAGGCTAGTAATCATAGCACTATTTGTAATAGTAAAAAATAAGAAATAGCCAAGATGCTCTTTCAGTGTAGGAAACAGATTGAATAAACCATTGTGCATCCACACAGTGAGCAACAGCTCTGTCAGTTCAGTTCAGTTCATTTCAGTCGCTCAGTCATATCCAACTCTTTGCGATGCCATGAACTGCAGCACGCCAGGCCTCCCTGTCCATCACCAACTCGCGGAGTTCACTCAGACTCACGTCCATTGAGTCCGTGATGCCATCCAGCCATCTCATCCTCCGTCAGCCCCTTCTCGTCCTGCCCCCAATCCCTCCCAGCATCAGAGTCTTTTCCAATGAGTCAACTCTTCTCATGAGGTGGCCAAAGTACTGGTGTTTCAGCTCTAGCATCATTCCGTCCAAAGAAATCCCAGGGCTGATCTCCTTCAGGATGGACTGGTTGGATCTCCTTGCAGTCCAAGGGACTCTCAAGAGTCTTCTCCAACACCACAGTTCAAACGCATCAATTCTTCAGCGCTCAGCCTTCTTCGCAGTCCAACTCTCACATCCATACATGACGACAGGAAAAACCATAGCCTTGACTAGACGGAGCTTAGTCGGCAAAGTAATGTCTCTGCTTTTCAATATGCTATCTAGGTTGGTCATAACTTTCCTTCCAAGGAGTAAGCGTCTTTTAATTTCATGGCTGCAGTCACCATCTGCAGTGATTTTGGAGCCTCCAAAAATAAAGTCTGACACTCTTTCCCCATCTACTTCCCATGAAGTGATGGGACCAGATGCCATTATCTTCATTTTCTGAATGTTGAGCTTTAGGCCAACTTTTTCACTCTCCTCTTTCACTTTCAAGAGGCTTTTAGTTCCTCTTCACTTTCTGCCATAAGGGCGGTGTCATCTGCATATCTGAGGTTATTGATATTTCTCCCGGCAATCTTGATTCCAGCTGTTCTTCTTCCAGCCCAGCCTTTCTCATGATGTACTCTGCATAGAAGTTAAATAAGCAGGGTGACAGTATACAGCCTTGACGTCCTCTTTTCCTATTTGGAGCCAGTCTGTTGTTTCATGTCCAGTTCTAACTATTGCTTCTTGACCTGTATACAGATTTCTCAAGAGGCAGGTCAGGTGGTCTGGTATTCCCAACTCTCTCAGAATTTTCCACAGTTTGTTGTGATCCACACAGTCAAAGGCTTTGGCATAGCAAATACCCTCTTCCAAAAGCACAAGAGAAGACTCTACACATGGACATCACCAGATGGTCAACACCGAAATCAGATTGATTATATTCTTTGAGCCAAAGATGGAGAAGCTCTATACAGTCAACAAAAACAAGACCTGGAGCTGACTATGGCTCAGATCATGAACTCCTTATTACCAAATTCAGACTTAAATTGAAGAAAGTAGGGAAAACTGGTAGACCATTCAGGTATGACCTAAATCAAATCCCTTATGATTATACAGTGGAAGTGAGAAATAGATTTAAGGGCCTAGATCTGATAGATAGAGTGCTTGATGAACTATGGAATGAGGTTCGTGACACTGTACAGGAGACAGGGATCAAGACCATCCCCTTGGAAAAGAAATGCAACAAAGCAAAATGGCTGTCTGGGGAGGCCTTACAAGTAGCTGTGAATAGAAGAGAAGCCTAAAGCAAAGGAGATAAGGAAAGATATAAGCATCTGAATGCAGAGTTCCAAAGAATAGCAAGAAGAGATAAGAAGGCCTTCTTAGGATCAGTGCAGAAAAATAGAGGAAAACAACAGAATGGGAAAGACTAGAGATCTCTTCAAGAAAATTAGAGGTACCAAACAGCTCTATAAACTGCTTAAAAAATGGGCGCTAGGAAAAATGAGCAAAACAAGGTGCAGAAAAACATGTACAGCATGCTACCATTTATCTGAGAAAGTGAGCAGCAAATATAACTATAAATATATTTGCTTATATTTTGAAAAATGGATGTTTTAACTCAGAAACTAATAAAAATGACTTCAAGGGGGATAGAGGAACAAGGAAGAAAAACAGAAATTGAAAATAGATTCCTGAATATACTTTGTAACATATATGGACATTTTCATTTATAGGTATACAGAAATTTTAAAAATGGCTAGTTTGGAAGCCAAATGAAATAAATCAGTTGGGTATTTTATACTACATATAAGAAGAAACCCTGATGCTGGGAAAGGTTGAAGGTAGGAGGAAAAGAAAGGAACAGGAGGAGATGGTTAGATGGAATCACCACCTCAGGGGACATGGATTTGAGCAAACTCCAGGAGATGGTAAAGGACAGGGAAGCCTCACATGCTACAGGCCGTGGATTTTCAAAGAATTGGACATGACGTAGTGATTGAACAACAACAAAATACTGTTTATATAGAGGGATTATTTCAAGCGACTTTTTGAAAATTTCTGTTGGAGACTTTTCCATCTTCCTGTCTCCCTACGTGCCTCATGCCCACCAGTATACATATGCTATAGACAAAAAGTTTTCAAGTTTTTGGTTATCTTACTGATAGTACAGCTTCCCTGGTGGCTCAGATGGTAAAGCGTCTGCCTGCAGTGTTGGAGACCCGGGTTCGATCACTGGGTTGGGAAGATCCCCTGGAGAAGGAAATGGCAACCCACTCCAGTACTCTTGCCTGGAAAATTCCATGCACTGAGAGGCTCCTCAGAGCCTGATAGATTACAGTGCATGGGATCGCAAAGAGTCAGACACGACTGAGCGACTTCACTTCACTTTACTGATGGTATAATTGATACCTATAGGTATATAGCAGACACAACTGTTTTGCCTTAATCACACTTTAAGCAACACATGGATTTCTTCTTAGATTGGTTTCTCAATTATTCATGATACTGACCCTGTGATTCAATAGGCATATCTTTTCTTTCCCTGTAGTGTCTCATTTTGTCTTCCCTCTATGCTTTTTGCCCAATTTTCCTACAAGGACAGTCATCACAAGAAATGGCCCCCTGGTTTTCAGACTTATTTGAATAATGGAAACCAATAGCTGCTGCATACCTTATTTTTTCAAGAGGGCTAAGCTCAGAACCTAACAATTGGAATTGTTATTCTGAACTTAATTCTTATAATTTCTCAAAAATGTAACCTTCTTTATTAATTCATCCTGTTATTTAATTCTTAAATACTTACTGAGTTTCTGATATATGCTTAGATATAATTATGGTCACAAAATTCACAGCAAATAATTATGTTACTGATATTAGGAAGTAAGATTTTTTCAAAGAAAGAAAAAACAACATAAATATTGAGAGGGTTAGGGGCTTCCCTGTTGTCTCAGGAGACATGGATTTGGTCCCTGGTCTGGGAGGATCCCACATGCCATGAAGCGCTCAGCTCTTGTGCCGCACATATGGATCCTGTGCTCTCGAGCCCAGGAGCTGCCGCTGCTGAGCACAGCAGCCACAGCTGCTGAAGCCCGCGCCACTGTACCCGTGCCCAGCAACAGGAGAAGCCACACGATCGAGAAGCCCGAGCGCTGCAACTCAGGAGCAGCTCCTGCTTGCCGCAGCTAGAGAGGAGCCTGCCCAGCAGCAAAGATGAGTGTAGCAGAGCCAGCACAGCAAGAATAAATGAGTACAGTAAGGTTTAAAAATGGAGGAGGTTAAGTTTATATTCAGTGGCAGCTTTATCAAGTTGACTGCAGGGCTGTACCTCTGGATCACATTAACTCAACTCCTTGTTAAGCTGATGTCTTTATTGACTGGTACTTTAATAATATGCCCATGACATGTATTGAGGATTTTTAGAAAGAATACATTTTTAGAGATATTTTCAGTTTCTTCTGAAGACAGAGGAGCTTGCAAAACGCATGTGGTGATGATGTTGGGGCACCTGTGGGCATCATTCTCATTTGTTTACCAAACAGACCAAATCCAGCAGCTCCTGGATTTGTGGAAACGTTTTTTTCCTTAGCAAAGCGAGGGGGAGAGGGATGGATTTAAACTTAGGAACAAACGGTTACTTTGAAGGTTGTGTAAATATTTTTTAGAATCTGTTTTACTGTTATATTAATAAATAAAATGTGACCCCAAATAAGGAGAGGTTGGATTTTCTTAGATGAGATTAAGAATGACCATTGTTTGTTGTTGTTGACAACATTACAACGTCATACTTAGCAACTTTTATTTTGTTCTTTCCTGTATCTACAGAATCTATATGAAATCTGGGGGGCAGGCTTTATACATAATGAGTGATTTGCCTGCATATTGAACTTTGTGGAATATTCAGAAACGTTTACCCACCCACCCCAGCCTGAATTAGAGATATCTGGACTGTAATCAGACTGCAGTGAGTTCACATCTGCCTCTGTCACTTTCCTTCATACTGGGGCTTCCCTGATAGCTCAGTTGGTAAAGAATTTGCCTGCAATGCAGGAGACCCCAGTTTGATTCCTGGGTCAGGAAAATCTGCTGGAAAAGGAATAGGCTACCCACTCCAGTATTCTTGGGCTTCCCTTTTGACTCAGCTGGTAAAGAATCTGCCTGCAATGTGGGAGACCTTGGTTGGATCCCTGGGTTGGGAAGATGTCCTGGAGAAGGGAACGGCTACCCACTCCAGTATTCTGGCCTGGAGAATTCCATGGACTGTATAGTCCATGGGGTCGCAAAGAATTGGACATGGCTGTGCAGTGTTCACGTTCCTCAAAAAACAGGTATAGCTGTATATTGCTGATCCTGCTCACAGCACCAGTCGTCTTGTATCTCATGGTGCACACTGTTCATTGAGCGCAGCGTAGGCAAAGCTCAAGGTAAGAGGCTGAAGAAGACCTGGGGAGCTGTAGGAACTGCAGACATGTTTATTGTCTTCTGCCAGCAGCCATGGCATAAGCTGACAGCGCAGTCTCTCCTGGCTGGGGCAGTAGCCGTCCCGTGGTTTTCTCCTCTCGTGGCTGACCCCACACGCGGATGCAGCGGTAACGTGCCCTGCGTTTGAGGCGGGGTTGAGGTGCACGTGCAGCACACAGCCCGTGACCGAGCAGGTGCCCGTGACGGGCCTGTGCCGTGCTGCAAGTGATCTCAGCTGGCACACAGTTATTTACAAAACCTGGGGCGAGAGAGCCTGAACGTGCCATCTTGGGTAATTTTCTCTCCCCACAAGTTGATAGAACATTTTATTCATCCTGGGTGTGCAACATAATAATTTGCTATGTGTATATTTTGCAAAATGACCACCTCAGTAAGTCCAGTTAACATTTGACTCCAAACATAATTACCTTTATTGAATTCTTTGTATGTGCTGGGTACTATGATACAGTTAGAAACAAGGCAAATTTGGTTAAGGCCATCCTGTAGATGTATATAAAAAAATTACATAAGTTGTTTTAAAAAATCTCTGATATTGGAAATGCTACAAAAACCAGTAAATAAACTAATTGTTTGGTAACATTTGAAGATCCAGAACTGGAAAGTGAATAATATAAATTAATCACAAAATATTTCCATATCCTGCCAAATAATTTCTTCAGTAAATCATAAGTATTTACCTATGCTGAACCCTGAGACGGTGTTATGGATTCGGCGTTACCAGACTTCGTCCTGCCCCCTTCCATGTGGAATCTACAGTCAGTGGGATATTCTAGTGCCATAGCTCTGTGAATTTGCAGCAGGAGCCCATGCTAGCTTCGCACCACATGGTGGTGTTCATTTAGTAAAATAATTAGTCATTGTATCACCTAGAATTTGATATTTTGTTATTTATTGAGCCCATAGTAAAGTACATACTGAACATGTGCTTTACAGTATAATAATTAGCATATAATTTTCAACGTTTCAATGAACTTTTGCCATAAAATTTAAGAGGATTTTAATTGCAAGTAATAAGGATTGCTTGTTAATAGGCTGTAGATAATTAGGGAGCTATTTGCATTCTCTGCCCACAAATTTTCTTAGTGTTCTGAGCTTCACTTAATTCATAACTTTATCTCATGAGGATTAGTTAATCCCATTTAGTCAGAGTAATAACAGACATGATGTTTCTCCTCTTCAGCTCTCTCCCAGAGTTCTAATGATTCTTGGAAAGATTTTAACATTGATTAGTTTTATTTATTGTGAGGAGAAGTAGAGTATCTTTCTTAGTCTTTTACTCTAATGAAATAAAACATCATGGTAAGTGGCACTGACATTCACGGCAGTTAATTTTAGTTTTGCTAATGTAAATTTTATTTTACTATGGCATTTTAATATAAATCTCATTTCAAATATTAACAGATCACTTTACAGAAAAGTACCAGCAGGAATGAGTTTGCATGCATTTTATCTATCCTTTTGCTGGCTCTATAGCTGTATTTTAAAATCAGGTATTTATAATACTATTCAACTTCTACTTGAGATTCCTTATTGTATTTGAAATTTGGCTAGCTAATATATACTGTTTTTCTGGAAACGTTTCACTTCCGATAACACTTTTTAGGGCCTGAACCCCCAAATCTACTTGAAGGTGTTAGGAATAATAGGATATTTTCTTCGTTATTATATGGCGTATTACCATTGGTAGATGTCCATTTTTAATAAACAAAAAAAAGTGAAAGAGAGGCCATAATTTTAAAATCTTTTTCTTTCAGGCTTAGGCTCTTTGGGCCTTTACAGTAACTACTGTAGACTATTTTTAAGTGAGAAAGTTTGGATTCTGTATACTTTGACTTGAAACTTTAGCCTTAATAACCTCCCTATGCCTTGCTCAGTGAAAACATCTATTCAGTGAAAGTATGTATTCTAAAGGATTGTTCTGAATGTAAAATAACATATGGAATGTGCTCTGCATATTGCCTGGCAACTAGAAAGTGCTCAAAGTAAATTGTAATGTTTAATATTATATTTAAAACAACCTCTTGCCTATCGCTTGCTCCTACCTATGTTTTGAGCTCTGCCTGTGGTTTACTTGAAATGAAATATCCTTATATTTTTGTAAACATTTAGAGTGGTCCGTCATCTTGGAATAATCATTTATTGTTGATTTATTTTTTCCTAATCTATGTAGTGTTCTTAATTTCTAAGCCTCTACCTGCTTTTACATGTATTAGATTTATGTGTAAAGAAATAGAGGAAAAAAACGGAATGGGAAAGACTAGAAATCTCTTCAAGAAAATGAGAGATACCAAGGGAACATTTCATGCAAAGAGGGCTCGATAAAGGACAGAAATGGTATGGACCTAACAGAAGCAGAAGATATTAAGAAAAGGTGGCAAGAATACACAGAAGAACTATACAAAAAAGATCTTCACGACCCAGATAATCACGATGGTGTGATCACTCACCTAGAGCCAGACATCCTGGAATGTGAAGTCAAGCGGGCCTTAGAAAGCATCACTACAAACAAAGTTAGTGGAGGTGACAGAATTCCAATTGAGCTATTTCAAATCCTGAAAGAGGATGCTATGAAAGTGCTGCACTCAATATGTCAGCAAATTTGGAAAACTCAGCAGTGGCCACAGGACTGGAAAAGGTCAGTTTTTATTCCAAACCCAAAGAAAGGCAATGCCAAAGAATGCTCAAACTACCGCACAATTGCACTCATTTCACAAACTAGTAAAGTAATGCTCAAAATTCTCCAAGCCAGGCTTCAGCAGTACGTGAACCATGAACTTCCAGATGTTCAAGCTGGTTTTAGAAAAGGCAGAGGAACCAGAGATGAAATTGCCAACATCCGCTGGATCATGGAAAAAGCAAGAGAGTTCCAGAAAAACATCTATTTCTGCTTTATTGACTATGCCAAAGCCTTTGACTGTGTGGATCACAATAAACTGTGGAAAATTCTGAAAGAGATGGGAATACCAGACCACCTGACCTGCCTCTTGAAAAACCGATTTGCAGGTCAAGAAGCAACAGTTAGAACTGGACACGGAAAAACCGACTGGTTCCAAATAGGAAAAGGAGTACATCAAGGCTGTATATTTTCACCCTGCTTATTTAACTTCACTGCAGAGTGCATCATGAGAAACACTGGGCTGGAAGAAGTACAAGCTGGAATCAAGATTGCCAGGAGAAATATCAATAACCTCAGATATGCAGATGATACCCCCCTTATGGCAGGAAGTGAAAAGGAACTAAAAATCCTCTTGATGAAAGTGAAAGAGGAGAGTGAAAAAGTTGGCTTAAAGCTCAGCATTCAGAAAACGAAGATCATGGCATCTGGTCCATCACTTTATGGGAAGTAGATGGGGAAACAGTGGAAACAATGAGAGACTTTGTTATTTTGGGCTCCAAAATCACTGCAGATGATGACTGCAGCCATGAAATTAAAAGACACTTTCTCCTTGGAAGGAAAGTTATGACCAACCTAGATAGCATATTGAAAAGCAGAGATCTTACCTTGCCAACAAAGGTCCGTCTAGTCAAGGCTATGGTTTTTCCTGTGGTCATGTATGGATGTGAGAGTTGGACTGTGAAGAAAGCTGAGCACCGAAGAATTGATGCTTTTGAACTGTGGTGTTAGAGAAGACTCTTGAGAGTCCCTTGGATTGCAAGGAAATCGAACCAGTCCATTCTGAGGGAGATCAGCCCTAGGATTTCTTTGGAAGGAATGATGCTAAAGCTGAAACTCCAGTACTTTGGCCACCTCATGCGAAGAGTTGACTCATTGGAAAAGACTCTGATGATGCTGGGAGGGATTGGGGGCAGGAGGAGAAGGGGACAACAGAGGATGAGATGGCTGAATGACATCACTGATTCGATGGACGTGAGTTTGAGTGAACTCCAGGAGTTGGTGATGGACAGGGAGGCCTGGTGTGCTGTGATTTATGGGGTTGCAAAGAGTCGGACATGACTGAGTGACTAAACTGAACTGAACTGAACGCACTATTTTAAATCCTAAAAGATGGATGCTGTGAAAGTGCTGCACTCAATATGTCAGCAAATTTGGAAAACTCAACATGGCCACAGGACTGGAAAAGGTCAGTTTTCATTCCAATCCCAAAGAAAGGCAATGCCAAGGAATTCTCAAACTACTGCACAATTGCACTCATCTCACATGCTAGTAAAGTAATGCTCAAAATTCTCCAAGCCAGACTTCAGCAATTTGTTTACCGTGAATTTCCAAATGTTCAAGCTGATTTTAGAAAAGGCAGAGAAACCAGAAATCAAATTGCCAACATCCACTGGATCATCAAAAAAGCAAGAGAGTTCCAGAAAAACATCTATTTCTACTTTATTGACTTGTGGTTCTTTTGTTTGTTTGCAGTGAGTGGTATGTAAAGCAGACCAGTGAGAACCAAGGCCATGATTGTCAAGGATCTTAAATTAGAGACAAGAAATTTACCCTAATTCGGTCAGTCATTTTAAAGTTTTTGAGCTAGGAAATTAGTTACTGTGTTTCTATAAGTTGATCTTCTTGTCATTTTTAAAATGGATTTGGTGTTGGAAGAGATTGAGTGGAAAGGAGACACGAGATATTTTAGTATTTCAGAAGTGAACAAGGGCTTAAAGTAGGACAGTTCTAAAAGAATAAGTCGTTTTAAAAAAGATCGTGTCCAATGCTGGAAGGCCATAGGAAACAAAATAATAAGGAAAGAACTTTAGGCTTGTCCACCAAGAAGGTCTTAGATATCTTAGAGCTTTCTTGTTTGTATGGAAATATTGGAGGACAGATGATAAAATCTAGGGAATGAGTTAATGGTTAGTAAATAGAAGTAATCAGAAGAGATATCTCTTTTAAAATTTGATGATGTGAAGAGATCAGAAAATCTTATTTGAAACTGTTGTCTGTTAGGTTCTCTTAGCAGATAAGCTTATCTCTGAAAAATCAGAGGCCCTCTGGGACAAACTCCTTCACGTATTCCCCAAACATACTTTCTCTTTCAGGTGAATTCCCAACATTTTCCAAAGTGCTAACAAGCTTCTTTGTAACCTATAAAAATGATCTCATGGGAACAAGGCTGTTGGTCAGGCATGAGTTGGCATCCAGAGGTCTTTTGTTCTCCTGGTCTTCTGCCTTTTTCTCAGTCTTCCTTTTTTTTTTTGCTTAAAGACTATCTTATTTATTGTATGTAAGTGGCTCTTTTCCTGAATTTTATGTCCTGCTCTCTTAATTCAGGGTACTATTTACACTGTCTATTACCCATTTGAAATTGGAATCAATAAAATTTTCTTGAGCCTTGTACATGACCCTACTGCCCAGAAGAATATCTGCCAATAAAAAGAAAGACGTGTTAATAGTAAGTATATTACAATATGATAAATCACAGTAATAGATACATCGAAATATCCAGGGTATACTGATCTCTTTGAAAGTAATGACAGATTAACATTCTTAGTTAGGCTGGTAACATGATCCCAAGGTTCATTCATTATAACATCTTTAAGGAACTTTGAGTAGTTCGGTGTGAAGGAACACAGTGTGAGTGGTCATCTGGAAAAGAGATTTATGTTTCTCACGTGTTTTCACTGGTTTTTCTTTTTGGCCGCATTGGGCCTTCATTTCTGTGCGTGGGCCTGCTCCAGTGGCGAGCGGGGGCTGCCCTCTAGTTGTGGTCCGCGGGCTTCTCCTTTCGGTGCCTTCCCTGGTTGCGGAGCACACGCTCTAGGCACATGGGCTTCAGGAACTGTGGAACAGGGACTTAGCTGCTTTGCGCCGTGTAGACTCTTCCCAGACCAGGGATCAACCCTCTGCCCCTTCCACAGGCAAGTGGATTCCTATCTACTGTACCAGCAGGAAAGTCCAAACATGTTCCTCTATTAGATTAATTTTTCAGGAATTAGTTTCTAGAAATTACTAAATAAAAAAACATGAGTGTTTCTAAAAACTGTTGATTCATGCATATTGACACATTCCTCAAGGCATTTGGCAGAGTTTTTAGAATTGTTCTAAAGAATTGTATAGAACTGCACATGATGGAAAAACATAGGTTGTCGCGCTGGTACTAAAATCCATTGTGTTTACTTATTAATATATTAAAAGATAAACATTTATGGTGCTCTAAGACTGTCCTCTTATTTTTTGCTAATTATTTCTTGCCTGTGCCTTGAATAAATTATATAGTTGGTATTTTTAAATTGACATATGACATCATTTTTTCCTTTGTCTAACTCTTTCACTGGCTTCAAGACAGGATAATCTCCTATCTTATTATACATTACTCCATACCAGTTCTCCCTTGCTGGATTATCTTTATTTTTGCTAAAGTCTGAATGTTATAATGCTCCAGGGCCCAAAATATTTATTTCCAAGAATGACTGATGATCTCACTCAGTTCCAAGTTTTAAAAGCCATCCTTTTGCCAGCCTCACATCTCCAGCTCCTGTGAGCTCCACAGTTCTGTATCTAATTGCCTATTCCATTTGTCTGTTTCCTAAATATTTCAAACTTAATATGCCAAAAAGGAAACTCTCCTTATGTGTTTTATTCATTCTTTCTGTCTCATTCAGTGTTATTACTTCCATCATTTCTGTTGCTCACACTTAAACTCTGAAGTTATTTTTATCTTCATTCTTCCTCTCATACCCCACAGCATCGTGTAATTTTAATGGCATATCCTTTAAAATATACTTGGATATACTTACCATGCCCCAACCTTAGAGCCCTATCACATGCTTTTTGTGCTGGAACATTCTTAGCCATTAATATAGCACACATTCTGTCTATATCCATGGTCTTAATCATACATCATTTTGCCCATCTTTGACCAGCCTTCTGAAGTCAGCCTTTTCTGATCATCCCGTGTACCTTCATCACTGTCTCTTACCTGCATCCATAGAGTAAAGTTATTTTCCTTCATCATATCTTTTATGGCATTCTATTAATTTTTTCATTATTTCCACCCCTCCCCACCTCTTCCTTGAGAACAGAAAATGTGTTTTATTTACTTGTGCATCCTCCATGCTTGGCACATAGTAGGTGCTAGGTGCATATTTGTGAAATGAATGAATGATCTCTAATGGTCTGTGCTTTCCTAAAATAGAGAGGTGTTTAGGGTAGGTTATTTCTTCTTCTTCATTTCTGTTTCTTGGCCTAGAATGGACCAGTTTTGGACAGAGGTTGTTATTTGAAAACTCTTATGTTCGGTGAAAGGGATGATGGTTGGATTATATGACCTTCAAATTTCCCTTGAAGTGATTCATGGAAAAATTTATTCTTTATTCAAATGATAGGTACAGTCTCTGCAAAATTATCAATATATTAATTTGAAAAAGTTCATTATGAATATCTTAGTTTCATTTTACTGTAATTACATTTTTATTGTTCCATTGTTTCAGAATCTGAAAATCCTTTGTAGGCTACCACTTCTACTATCCCCTCTGTGTTATAACCTTAATACATAATTAACTTTTGCTTTGTAAAACAGCTTCACTATGCTGTAGCTCTTTCTTTTATATGATCATTTATTTGAAGTGATTTGTCCACAAAAGATTAATTTTGATAAATTTTTGATGTTTCATATCATTGACTTTGACTGAAATACTGGTTCTTTTCTGAAGGTTGTTATAAATCGAGCAATATGAGAATATAATAGAGTTGATTTTTGTTATAATTTTGCTTTGTGTATATTTCTTCATCTAATTGCATTCTTTATTTTGGGATTTATTTTGAAACAGTAATTTTAGTTTTATCATCAATATATTTTTGTATACTCCCCAAGTAATTTTGTCTTTTTCACAAATTTCACATGTTACTGTTGTATAACTTAGAAAATGAAATATATAACATTCAAAATATGTTAAAAAGTTTTCCTCCACCTTTTTAGGGTCCAGGGCTATGTTTGAAATGTAAACTAACAAAGAAAGAGTAGCAGGAATAAAGCATACAAATTTATTTACTAGATTATGTGACATGGGAGCCTTCATAAGGAAATGAAGCCTTGAAGAAACAGACCTGTATTATTTGTACGTTAGGTTTGATGCGTGAACCCTGGTGGAGGAATATGATAGGTTAAGGAGTATGATTAGCAAAACCTGGTAGGATTCTTTTTGGTTTTCCTTTGTCTTCAGAGATAACATGGGCATCTCCTGCTGGAGAGCTTTGTACCCTTTTTAAAGGAAGAAGGATGGGAGTGAGAGGGGTTGGCTGGGGAAGATCAGAATGACGTTTCTGCTTCTGCTCTTTACTCAGATTCTTTCAGCTTAAAATATTCACTATGACAGGATGCCTTATTTTGGGGGAGTTATGACCTAAACCCCATCATGTTCATAAAAGAAAAACAACTACTTACAAAAACATACTTTTTTTTCATCTTTATTTGATAATCTAATATTTTAGTCCAAACTTCCCTGATTCTTTAGCTTTTTTTCTACAAGAGAAATAATATGCAGAAATAACAGGCAACAAAAACTAACAAGAAACAACAAAGTCAAAATTTTAAATGCGTACAGAATTTACATAAATATATATTCTCTGTCCTTTTGAATTGTTTGTTGGTGACTCTTGGTGCCAAAGTGAGGTTTTATTTTCACAACATATTAATCAAAATGTCTTGGATAATTTTAATTTTTTAAAATATATCTTAGAGTAATAAGTGTTATTTGCATTAGTGTCCTGTAGTGCTGTGAATTAAATTTTATCCAATTGTGATTTAAAATATGATAGTGTCAGAAAAATTTTTTAAGAATCAAGTTTATATGGCAAATACCACCTAATGTATAAGTAGATAAACATTGATATTAAGCTTTATTTATGAAAAGCAGTGATAGCCTAATGCCTCACTTAACTCAGTACTTCCACAGTGATTTGCTTAATATGATAAATTATGCAGTCTTGCATTTTGACCTTACAGCCCTTTAGAATGTACGTATTTGCCATATTATAGCATAATGCCTGTAACTCATTCCTGTACTCCTGAACTTGATTTTTCCATTGTGCATATGAAGGTATTTATTGATATTCTGTGATGTTTAGGTAGTTTCTTTTGAACATAAACAAATCAAAGGCTGAGCTGTTTTTTCCCCTAAATCTGTTTGTTGCAAAGGAGAAGAAAAATAGGCAAATAATGCCTGCTTGTATCTTTATTTTCTTGATTTAAGTGTATAAAAGGTGCTGAGATGTTTAAAAAGTACATGAATGTAAGTTTAGCTACATATTTCTGTCGTAACATATTTAGGATAACGTATTAGTTGCTCAGTCATGTCCAACTCTTTGTGACCCTACGGACTGTAGCCCTCCAGGCTCCTCCATCCAACGGATTTTCCAGGTAAGAACACTGTAGTGGGTTGCCATTTCCTTCTCTTGGGGATCTTCCTGACCCAGGGATCGAACCTGGGTCTCCTGCGTTGCATGCAGACTCTTTACCATTTGAGCCACCAGGGAAGAAGGAAGAAATAACTTGTGGACATACATTTAATTGTGTCATTTAAAATATTTAGCTGTTTGTGGCTTGTGTCTAGACTTTCAAGAAAGATAAGAATGGAAAATTATTTAAATGTTCATTAAATCAATAAATCTTGATAAGGGCCATTGATAAAAGTTATTCATTCTACAGCATAGAGAGGTGTTATTGTGTTTGAGAACATTGTGGTTTAAGGATAAAGTCGTACATGTAATTAATTACGTTGCTATGGGATATGTATGGCAAAAGATCTGATGGTTTACTTTCAGACTTCGGTGAAGCATAGTGTGGATTTAGGGGGGAACAGGAATGTTAGGATTTCACAATGAACATGAAGTCCAGACAGACAAAAGATGGCATGGGAATGATGATAAGTCACATCGGAATTGGAAAGAGGTTATGCAAGGAGCTGCCATGAAGCATATTGGAATTTTGAGGAAGTCCAGAGAGAAGGCATGGTTTTGACACAGGCTGTATGGTGGGGAATGGTTGTAAATAAATCTAGAACCAGGTGAAAGCAGATCCTAAGAGGTCCTAAATTGTATAGTGGAGAATTAGGACTTTTTCTGATGGAGATAGGAATCCTGGAAAACATTTTGATACTGTGTGCACCTCGGATAGCAGTGTTTTTAAAGGAAAAGCAGAACAGTTTTGGGAATTTGAAAGCTGTTCTGAAAGGAAGGTTCAAGTGGTAGAGACTGGGTAAGAAGCTGTCAAGAGAGCTTAGAGGACCAGAGACAGTGGACGTGTTGGCTGTGGCAGTGCCGGTGGGGGTGGTGAGAAAGGGACGGACTAGGAGGCAGTTGCAGTGCTCCTCTACTTTCTCAAGTTTAATGCTTTCATTCTTCAACAAATATTTTGTAATTCTCCCTTATCTATGAATTTGGCTTTCAAATAGTGAATAGGCTTTTCCTAGATAAATAATATTAAATCGACAGAATGTCTAACGTCTTATTAAACAGAGAAATGAAATGAAAATAAAAGTAAGTAATATTTATCTTAGTATTCAATAAGTACTCCAACAGGATGATGCTAAAAGACATGAGGTACTTAGATGCTTGGAGTCATATATAGATTCACTGTGACTGTGACAGCTACAAGTCTGTCTGCTGGAGTTAGAGCATACAGTGAGTCTTTCAGGAGCACGTGACTGGCTATGATGTGACTTTCCTAAATGGTGAAAAACTGTTGGGATAGTACTGAATGAGACATTTCAGTTTTTGCCTCAGTTTACACAACAATTACTTGGGAATAAAAGCAAAAATATTTGGGAGCATAGATAGTTTTAGGTAGTCATCTGTCTAGTTGTCTCCTGTCGTGTCTACTGATACCCATTAGAATGTTCTAATGTCATGCAAGATCTAAGACCATCATTAATATAATAGTGTTCTACTTCGTGTAAAATGCCTAGGATCCCTTTCTGCACATTCTTCCAATAATTCATAGTCACACTCCTTAGGAAAGTACTATCAAGTTTCCTTAACTCCCTCTAGGGGATAGTACTACACTTATTGAGAACCAGTGGTATGGTACAGAGAGAATTAATTTTAATTTCAGAGACACCTAAGTTCTGGTCTCATTCTCCCCCTGTTTTGCTTGTGTGACTTTAAGTAAGGTAGTATATGGACCATAGTTTTATCATCTTAAAATTAGAATTCTGTTGTTAAAACTAAATGAGTTGCCTCATAAGCACAGATACAAATATTTCTAGTAAGATATTATGAAAAGTTGAATAACTCATAGAAATGGTAGTATAATGTTACCAGTAGAATTTATCTAAAGAATGCAAGGGTAGTTTGCCATTCAAAATCAGTTAATATATCATATTAATCAAAGAATGGTCAAAACTTTATGATCACCGCAATAGATACAAAAGAAACATTTTTAAAAACCTATTCATAATTTTAAGAACCTATCAAGAAATTAGGAATAGTAGGAACCTTCCTCAAGCTGATAAATGATACCTATGAAAGACTTACAGCTAACAGCATTCTGGTGAAACTGAATGCTTTCCCACTAAAATTGGGAAATCTTATCACTTTGACTCAACCTTGTTTTAGAGGTTCTATGTCTTGCAGAAAAACAGGACAAATCTACAGATGTGAGAGTTGGACCATAACAGGTCAGTGCCAAAGAATTGATACTTTTGAATTGTGGTACTGGAGAAGACTCTTGAGAGTTCCTTGAACAGCAAAGAGATCCAACCAGTCATTCTTAAACGAAATCAACCCTGAATATTCATTGGAAGTCCTGGTTCTGAAGCTGAAGCTGCAGTACTTTGGCCACCTGATATGCAGAGCCAACTTATTGGAAAGGACCATTTTCCTGGGAAAGACTAAAGGGAAAAGGAGGAGGAGGCAGAACAGAGGTTGAGATGGTTAGATAGCATCACCCAATCAATGGACCTGAGTTTGAGCAAACTCCAAGAGATGGTGAAGGACAGGGAAGTTTGGTGTGCTGCACTCCTTGGGGGTCATGAAGAGTCGGATAGGACTTAGCAGCTGAACAACAACAACAAGTGGCTAATAAGCTCATGCAGTAATGATCAACATCATTAGGTGATCGTAAGTTGAGGGTAGGAGCAGAGATGATCTCAGATGTGCACAAGGGAAGTTTTGGGATGTGGAAGCATTCTAAAAATGGATTACGGTATTGATTGCACAAGTGTATAAATTTACCCTAAATCGTCAAACTGTAAGTTTAAAATAAGTTAAACAAGTATAACCTCTCCCCTCCCTTTTTTCCTCATTTCATTTCCCAGCTATTCAGTCAAAAAAAAATGCTGGGTAGACTGAAAAGCACAGGAGTCCGCAGGTAAGACCAGCAGCGAGGCATAGTATAGGCAAGATGTGGAGGCTGTCTCTGCAGAACAGTGGCTCAGCATAGAGTGTTGGGGCCCAGTCAGGTTAAGGAGAGTGTCACACTGGGGCATGCTCAGAAAAGGATGGCTGTCAGAGTCTGAGAAGAACAAGCAGGGTGTCTGTTTAAGAGGGGCCCAGCACAGGCTGTCGGACTGAAGTGTGGTGAAAGAGACGTCCACAAAGTGAGGAAGCCAGTGTGTGATGTTGGGGCCTGAGGAATGTGTGGAGAGCATCTGTGCAGAGTGCCACGTCCTTGCCTGGCACACACTGATGAGCCCAGCGGACGTGAGTAGGTCATCTGTGTGTGTGAGGAAGCTGCTGTGTTGAGAGGAGTTTGGTCACATTCACAGGGACTGATCAAATAATCCTGACTACCATAATCAGGATTTCTCTGTGTTGAAAAAGGGAATTACAAATAAGGAAAGGGAGAAAACTGGAATATACCCTGTGGTTCTTTCTTGGGTTTCTGTTGTTTGTTTGTTTGTTTGTTTTTGACCCTGTGGCATGCAGGATCTTAGTTACCCCACCTGAGATTCAACTTGTGCCCCCTGATATGGAAATGCAGAATCTTAACCAATGGACCACTAGTGATGTGCCCCTTCTCAGTCAATAAACAATGAGTGTGTGGATATAGATCCTGAAATAAATGCAGATAGACATAGAAATAAATGTAGACGTATGTGTATATGTGGAATATCTATATACTTAGCTGTATTTCCTAGCTCTCCTAATGAGAGAATCTGAGAGCGTCATCTCAAGAGCAGTGAATAAGCCTTGAGCCCTGATCTTGATTTTGAAATAAGATTCCACATTGAAACCAGGGTTCTGTAGAGTAATGGGCACTTTCAGGACCCTGGCAAGGAAACTCTTATGATGAGCCAGCAATAACTTGTTGTAGAAAGTAAAAGTGCTGAAAGAATGTTGGAAAGTGTAAGAAGGAAAAAGAATTAGCTTGGAAGACTCTCACTGGCTAAGTTGGAAGATTTAAACATCAGGATAAAAAATGATAGAAATGGATTATAACCCATTGAGTTCATATTAGATGAAACTACAGAAAGGGTGAAACCATATACACAAAATTATAAGACAGTTGTGTAATTCTGCTGTGATACAGAATGTTCAGGTTACTGAGATCAAAATTACCTGTAGGACCAGATGTCTAAGCTGAGAGTCACTTGACTGATGATACTTGCTAGCAGGTAAATAGGGAGCTCCTGAAGTACAGGGGCAGCATGGGATAGAAAGTACTTCACTGTGGCTGAAGAATGCTGTGGGGCCAGGACTAATAATGCTCTCTTTCTTTATCTTACTTGGCTCAAGTTCTCTCCTTCTGGTGCTCTTCCATTTTGATGCTGTGTTTTATTCTCATATGAATTAATCATTCAACACATTTATGGAAAATGTACTCTGAGCATGGCTTCTTGCAAGAACACTTTTGTGTCCCTGAAACTTCCTTTTTCCTAATCCCACTTAGAGCCATCCCTGGAAAGTTCTGTTGCTGATATTTTTGTTTTAAATTGGTTCTTCTGTGAGCTTAATCTCTCTTTGCACTTCACCACTTCCTTCTGTGCAGATACCTGATTCCACTGTCTGTGGTTCTTACCTGTCTTGTAAGTCCCACACCTCTGTTTTCAAGGACATGAAGGTGTACTTCGGGCTCCTCAAACTCAACACCCAAAACTAAATTCACCTTCTCTTGCAAGCCTTCCCACATTTCCTGTTTTTGTTAGTGGGATCATTTTTGAAATCTAAGCATAAAGCTGTGGATTCATAATCAACATGTACTCTGTCATAACCTTCAGCTGTAAATTTGGCAAAGATGAATAAGGCTGATATCTGTCAGTGGTGATTACAGTTAGGAAACAAACACTTTGATATGCTTTTGGTAGAAGAGTAAATTGGTAGTATTCTTTTGGAGGGTGATTAAGTAATAATATCTATGGAAATTAAAAGCAATTTATTCTCATCTTAACATCTCTACAAATATGCCACTCATTCAGATGGTCTTGTTGCTTTGCTGAAAAATGGGAAATCTATTTCTTCTTTCAAGCCCATCTTATTCTCAGATTGGATACTTTCAACTTCAGTTTTCTTAGAAATTAGCCGTAAGATTGTACCCTCTCATTCCAAGAAACAAGTCCCTTTTTGTGTACTACTGCTAATGATGTTCTGGTGGTGGCCTGGCTGCAGCAACTTTTGTTACTAGTTAGACATTCCTTTACTAACTTCATAGGACTTCCCTGGTGGCTCAGAGGGTAAAGCGTCTGTCTACAATGCGGGAGACCTGGGTTCGATCCCTGGGTCGGGAAGATCCCCTGGAGCAGGAAATGGCAGTCCACTCCAGTACTCTTGCCTGGAAAATCCCATGGACAGAGGAGCCTGGTGGGCTGCAGCCCATGGGGTCGCAAAGAGCCAGACATGACTGAGCGGCTTCACTTTCACTTTTAACTTTCACTTTACTAAGTGCATAAGCCTTATTATTTTGTGAGGTTAATAACATTTGTCCCTGCATTTACTAGTTTAAAATGCAGAGCGGAAATAGTCTAAATACTGGGAATTCTCTAATAAAATAGTGAAAGATTGTTGGTCTGAGAAATTAAAAGATGAAATAAAGCTGATGAGAGTATTTTGAAAAGATTAACTCTACAAAAACGTTTGGTTCTTTTCATAGGTGATTATTACTATTTTAAAGAAATTCATTGAAACCCAAGGTTAGGAAGCTCTGTTGTAAGTTATTTTAATTAAAGGTACAAATTTGAGAGTTTTCATAGGTGATACAAATATTTTTTAGCAACAAAAATCTCATGATGATGGAACTATTTCTGAATGTTTCTATAGTATGTCCTTTTTAAAAGTACTTGCTTTTCACTGTTAAAATGCCACCTTTCTGTCCAAGGGGTATGTGTTTATTTTCAAATAGTTGCTATGTAGCATATTATTGCCACAGAGAAGTGAAAGTGTTGGTCACTCAGTCGTGTCTGACTCTTTGCCACCCCACGGACTGTAGCCCGCCAGGCTCCTCTGTCCATGGGATTCTCCAGGCAAAAATACTGGAGAGGGTAGCCATTCCCTTCTCCAGGGGATCTTCTTGGCACAGGAATCAAACCGGGGTCTCCTGCATTGCAGGCAGATTCTTTACTATCTGAGCCACCAGGGAAACTCCACTATCATCCTACTCAACCATTATCAGTTATGTTTCAGTCCTTTATATTTCATTACAAAGTATTTAAAATATTATACTATTTACAATAGTGAAATCTGTAAACCTGTTCAACTGAGCACAAATTAACTCAGTAGTCTCAATATAGTAAGATTGCATACCGCAAAAGACATGATTCCTGATACTCAGATTGAGTAAAAATGTTAGAAATAAACTATGCATTTTATTTATTTATATGTTTACTGTAGCCCACCAAGCTCCATGGGATTTTCCAGATAAGAATACTGGAGTGAGTTGTCATTTCCTTCTCCAGTTAAACTGTATATTTTAAACATTAGTGAAGCTTAACCTCTTGCGTTTTTCCCCATGCAAGTAAATGTCAGTAGAAGTTGTACTTTTATCTTTCAGCTTCCTAATGAATTATCTTACATACCATGTACGTGCACACTCCTTTGGAGATCACTAGTCTCAGGGATGGAGTAATATTGAAGTGGTCAGAAAAAGATGTTGATGTCAACAGATTTTCTGTTTAATAGATCATTCTGGCAGGTCTTTTTGCTTATGGATTTGAAGAAGAAAAATATTGCCAATAATGAAACGATAGAAAAATATCACAGTAGCAATAGACGAGGCAAGAGAGGTGATACAGCTGTAGTAGTGAGTATGGATTTGATATGTTTTTAGGAGGAACAATGTTTGTGGTTTGATTTGATGAAGGTTAGGGAGAGGGAAAGTTCAAGGTTGATAGCCAGACTCCTTGCTTGGATAACTATATGGATGATGCCCAGGCTTAGAGCTATGATTTTGTAATTTGCATTTCTTTATATACCTTTTTTAAAAAAGAGCTATTTTATAATTAATATGCCATTTTCATTTATGTTCACCCTCTTTATTTTATTTCTTTTTTTAAATTTAAATTTATTTATTTTAGTTGGAGGTTAATTACTTTACAATATTGTATTGGTTTGCCATACATCAACATGAATCCGCCACGGGTGTACACGTGTTCCCCATCCTGAACCCCCCTCTCACCTCGCTCCCAGTACCATCCCTCTGGGTCATCCCAGTGCACCAGCCCCAAGCATCCTGTATCATACATCGAACCTGGACTGGCGATTTGTTTCATATATGATATTATACATGTTTCAGTGCCATTCTCCCAAATCATCCCACCCTCGCCCTCTCCCACAGAGTCCAAAAGACTGTTCTATACATCTGTGTCTCTTTTGCTGTCTCGCATACAGTCACCCTCTTTATTTTAAAACTGAAAGAATATAGTTATGTTTTTCTTCAATTCCTTCCCCATTGCATTGACATTTTCTTGATTTTGAATGCAATGACTTATACACATGTATTAATGCTTGTTATCCATTAAAAATTTAGTGCTAATTGTCCAGCATGATTTGAGTTTCAAAAATGACTTTAATGATAGCTCAAAAAAGGAATAGAGAAACCAAGTACATATTTTCGAAACAGTAAGTTTTATTACCCTCTGATATATTCAGCTTAAGTAACAGGTTAAAGAAAGAACACAAAATGATGACTAGTACTTAATGTCTTTCTCTCAAAACTTTAACACTTTACCATGAGCATTATAAATGACTGTTTTTCCCTTAGAAACTGACTTGCTTTAAAATGATGTATGAAATAATATGTGTTTTGCATGTCCTGGAGTAATGATAAAGGTCATATAGTATCATTTACATAATCTCTAGCCAGAAATGAACTCAGTAATATCCTTGGTATAACATATACATTATCTGAGGTTTAAAACTCTCATTATTCATGAAAGTTAATTTTACAGTGGGTGTGAATGATCTATCTTATGGCTGGCTTTTTGATCATTCTATAAAATAATATGGGGCAAAGCCTGCTCAAATAACAGGAAAACCAGTAAAGAGTGATGCATTTGCCTGACTCTCTGTATACTCGATTGGATCTTGATTGATGGCAATCATTTGTCTTTGTCAAAAAAAAGGAGAAAATTCAGACATTGAAATAGGAGTGCTATCAAACTTTCTACAATGGCAGAAAGATTCTATTAATGTGGCCTTAGAGTATTAACTGCCTCTGTTGGGAAATGATAAAGAATGTTAATTTTTTTCCTTGGGCATATTTAAGTATAAAATACATTATTTTGTCTGCTGTTGGGATTAAAAGAATACTTTTGATTTATGGCAGACTAAAATTGATGAAAGCAAAAAAAAAAGCTTAAAATGTTGAAATATTAAATAGATCCTAATCCTTTTTATTCTTCTTATTATTTTTCTAGATGAAATAATAAAAATTTAGCATAGTGTCATAACACCTTACTGCTGCATTCCAACTGATATTGGACCTTGAAAGATTGACTTCAAGGAGGGTTAAAGTAGAAGAAGAGAAAGCATAGTTTTAACTGTTTATCTTCTCTTTGGAATTTCTCTGTCTTCCCAAATATTAGAGCAAGAAAACATTCCAGACAAAATTAATTTTATTTTTAAATTTAAAAAATCACCTCGTTATGATTTAGAAATGTAAAAAGAATGTTAGAGCTGTAATATCATAAAAGATACAATCAGTTAAACAGCATTGTACATCAAGACCAATTCTGACCTTTCTTAATATCTTAGTGATAAATATATATTATTATATAAATATTTTATGTATGTTATGAGGGGTGAATTTGAGAAGGAAATGGCAACCCACTCTAATATTCTTGGCTGGGAAATCCCATGGGCAGCAGAGCCTGGTGGGCTACAGTCCACAGAGTTGCGAAGAGTCAGACATGACTTAGCAACTGAACAACAAACCATAATGAGGGCTGAATATGCTTTATTGAATTTTGAATATTTGCTTATTTTAAACTGCATTATTTTAGATTGTTAATTTGGCCATAATTTCAAAGTTATTTTTGAAAATAATTTAAAATGCAAATCATATTCTATATAAGATTTTTAAAAAATTAAATAGCCTTGTGTTTGTACTAATAATGACTTGAAATTTATATAGAATTAAATCAGGCTGTTACATGTTTTTGATCACAGTACCATAGACTCTTCTTTGTCAGAGTGCTTTGGAATATTGAACTGAAGTTTACTGCTTGTGTATCTGTTGATTACTTTGCAATATATAATCATGCTCTCATTTTCTGTGGTGCCAGATTGGAACCAGTAATGCTAGTAACAAGTAACGCTTAGTTGCAAATTATTTATACCTACCTTTAAAATGTGCTTTAATTTTTTTGAGAAAGATTTGTTTTTTAAGTCTAATGGAAAATGAGCATAAATTTATGTTTTTTGTTTATGAAACTGTATGGTTAGTTGATAATTATGTTCTAATAAATGAAATAAATAATATAAATTTTAGCATTTTTAAAATTAGAAAAATATTATAGCCATATCATTTAAAAATAATATATTTTCTTTCTATTCCAATTAGAGTGTGTAAATCTCAAATTATATGCACTTCAATTAAATTTTTTTGAAACTCTTCATTGAGTTTTCATGCCTTCCTAATGTAAAAATGAAAGCCACTCAGTTGTGTCTGACTCTTTGTGACCCCATGTACTGGGGCCTGCCAGGCTCCTCTGTCTATGGAATTCTCTAGTCAGGAATACTGGAGTGGGTAGCCATTCCCTTCTGCAGGGGATCTTCCCAACCCAGGGGTTGGACCTAGGTCTCCTGTATTGCATGCGGATTCTTTACTGCCTGAGCTATCAGGGAAGCTGGAGAATACGGGAGTAGTAGCCTGTCTCTTCTCCAGGGGATCTTCTGACCAGTTTATCTAACTGGAGGTCTCCTGCATTGCAGGCAGATTCTTTACTAGCTGAGTTACTAGGGAAACCCTTCTAATGTTAATTTCATTCTAAATGTACAGGCAGAAACTATTAAATGCTTGTGTAATATGCGGCAATGAAATGTTGTTTTGTTCAAAATGAATTTATTGGTTGTTTCTTGTGAATACTTTTTGACGTGTATTTAATTGCTTAAGTCTAACGTCATTATTATCTGTAAATTAGTTGTTGATTGAGATGAAAATAATTCACATGAAAACAGTAGTATTTTATTTATTGTTTTTGGTGTATTTTGCAACAAAGAATAAAGTTAATGATGTGTGATACTGAAAATGTGCCCCTAGAGTGTAATGATGATTTCAGAATTTTTAGTGAGTGATAGAATTTCATAGTAATTTACTTTTTCTTTCCTTCTGTAATTTTTTCCAGTTTTATTGAAAAATAATTGACATACAACACTGTGGAAGTTTAAAGCGTAAAGCATGGTGATTTGATTTATATTGCTGTGAAATGATTTCAGCAGGTTCAGCTTTTATGTAGATAAGATAAAAGAAGAAGCAGTTTTCTTCTGTTGAGAAGTCTTAGGATTTCCCCTCTCAACAACTTTCCTGTGTATCATACAGCAGTGTTAGCTATAGTCATCCTGTTGTACATTATGTTCCTTGAACTTACTTATCTTACAGCTGGATGCTTGTAACTTTGGTCCGCTTGCCTCCAGTTCCTCTTTCCCCTGAGCTCCTCTTCTGGGCACTCAAGCCTGATCTCTGTCTCTATGAATTTGTTGTTGTTCAGTCACTAAGTTGTGTCCAAGTCTTTGTGACCCCATGGACTGCAGCACACCCGGCTCTTCTGTCCTTCACTGTCTCCCGTGGTTTGCTCAGATTCATGTCCCTTGTGTCGGTGATGGTACCTAATCATCTCATTCTCTGTTGCCCCCTTCTTCTTTGCCCTTCATTCTTGCCCAGCATTAGGTTCTTTTTCTCTTTTTGGATTCCACATGTAAGTGAGATCATGCTGTGTTTGTTTTTCTCTGACTGACTCTTATCAGTTAGCACAGTGCCTTCAAGGTCCAACTGTGTTGATGGAAATGGTAGAATTCCCTCATTTTTAATGGTTGAGTAACGTATCATTGTGTGTGTGTGTGTGTGTGTGTGTGTGTGTGTATGCATGCCATAAATTCTTTATTCATTCATCCATTGATGAACGCTTGAACTATTTTTGTTCCTGGCTATTATAAATAATGTTGTTATGAACATGGAAATACACAATATCTTTTGTTTTTGTAATTGCTATTGTTTTTGTTCCCTTTGATATACTCCCAGAAGTGGAATTCCTGGATTGTACTGTAGTTCTGTTCTTAATTTTTTGAGGCTCCTCCATACTGTTTTTGATAGTGGCTGTACCAGTTTGCATTCTTACCACAGTGAAGAAGGGTTCCCTTTTCTCCACATCCTAATATTTGTTATCTCTTAGCTTTTTGATGGTGACCATTCTAACAGGTATGAGGTACTATCTCATTGTTGTTTTAATTTACATTTGTATAACTAATAATGAATTTTTGAGCATCTCCTATACATGTTGACCTTTTGTATATCTTCTTTGGAGAAATGACTGGTCAGATCATTTGCCAAGTTTTTAATTGCCTTATTTGTGTCTTTGCTATTGAGTTGTGTGAGTTCTTTATATATGTAGGTTCTTAAGATTTTATCAGATATACCATGTATAAATATTTTAACCCACTCTGTAGGTTTTCTTTTTACTTTGCTGATAGTTTCTTTTGATGTGAAGAAACTTTTTAGTTTGATGTAGTTTTATTTGTTAAAATATTTTGTTGCTTGTGCTGTAGGTATCATATCCAAAAAAAATATTACCAGGATCTGTGTCAAGGAATTTCATCTTATAGTTTTCTTCTGTTTCTTTTTGATTTCAGGACTTACATTTACGTCATTAACCTGTTTTGAGTTCATTTGTATGAGTGGAGTGTGGTACAGGTCCAGTTTCCATTCTTTCTTTGTTTTCATTTTTTTGGGCTCCCCCTGCATTGGCAGCATAGCATCTTAGCCACTGAACATTCAGGGAAGTCCCTCTAGTTTCATTCTTTTACATGTGCATATTCAATTATCCCAGCACTGTTTGTTGAAAAGACTGTCTTTTTTTTTATTGCATTTTCTTGACTCTTGTCAAATATTAATTGACCATATATGCTTGGATTTATTTCTGTGTTCTAAATTCTGTTCCACTTGTCTATTTATCTGTTTTTATACAAGCACCATACTGTTTTGATGATTATAGCTTTATAATATAGCTTGAAATCAGGAAATGTCATGCTTCCTGTTTTATTCTTCTTTCCCAGGATTTTCAGCTATTTAGGGTCTTTGGAAGTTCCATATAAATTTTAGAATGATTTTTCTACTTAAAAAAAAAAATACAATTGGAATCTTCATAGGGATTGCATCAAATCTAAGGAAGCTTTTGGTAGTATTGACATTTTAAGAATGTTAGTTCTTTCAAGCCACAAATACCAATATCTTTCCATTCATTTGTCTCTTTTTCAGTTTATTTCATCAGTGTCTTGTGGTTTTCATACCCCTTAGTTGAAATTTGTATTAAATATTTTATTGTTTTTAATGCTATTGTAAATGGAGTCAGTATATTTATTTTCTAGAAAATTATTAGTGTATAGAAATGCTACTCAATTTTCTATGTTAACTCATTACTGACCAGAATCATATTAATAGGTCTTCTGTTACCCAAATGTTATTGATCCCAGACATTTAATATTCACTTACATAAACAATCTCCAGCAGCAGTCATTAGTTTCTGCAGAAATCCCCGAGTCAATAATGTGTTTATTTTGTATCCTACAACTTTATTGAATTCATTGGTTGCATCATAGTTTTTGATTAAGTCTTTAGGATTTTCTATATATTATATTGTGTCCCCTGTAAATGGAAACAGATACAGTTTTTCCTTTCCAATTTAGATTCCTTTTACTATTTTTCTTGTCTCATTGCTCTAGCTAAGACTTCTTGAATAGGAGTGGTGAATGTGGTTGCCCCTATCTTCTTCCTGATCTTAGAGGAAAAGGTTTAAAACAACCTTTGACCATTGAATGTGTTATTAGCTGTAGACTTCTTATATATGACCTTTATTGGCACCCCACTCCAGTACTCTTGCCTGGAAAATCCCATGGATGGAGGAGCCTGGTAGGCTGCAGTCCATGGGGTCACGAAGACCCAGACATGACTGAGCGACTTCACTTTCACTTTTCACTTTCAGGCACTGGAGAAGGAAATGGCAACCCACTCCAGTGATCTTGCCTTGAGAATCCCAGGGATGGGGGAGCCTGGTGGGCTGCCATCTGTGGGGTCGCACAGAGTTGGACATGACTGAAGTGACTTAGTAGCAGTAGCATTATGTTGAGATCTGTTTCTTAGTGCTTAAATTTTTAAGAATTTTTGTCATGGATTTTCAGTTTATCAAAAAGTTTTTGTTCATCTGTTGAGATGATAAATTTTTTTCTTTTACTTTCATTCTGTTAATATAATGTATCACATGGATTGATTTGCATATATTAAAAGCATCCTTGCATCCCAGTGATGAATTTCACTTGCTTATTATAATGAATGATCGTTTAAGTGTGCTGCTGAATTGAGTTTGGTAGTATGTTATTGAGAGGTTTTGTGTCTATGCATCAGGGATATTGCCTTTAGTTTCTTTTCTATTAGCCTGTCTTCTCTTTTCCTTTTCTAATACTGGTGCAAGTATAAAGCTGGCCTCATAGTGCATTTACAAGTGTTCTTTCTTCTTTTGTTTTTTTGGGAAGAGTTTAAGGATTGGCATTAATTCCTCTGTAAATGTTTGTTTAATTTACCAGTGAAGCAGTCTGGTCCTGGGGTTTTCATCGTTGGGGGATATTTTATTACTGATTCAATTGCCTGACTAGTAATTGGACTATTAATATTTTCTGTTTCCTTTCAATTTAATCTTGGTAAGTTGTATCTTGTAAGTTGCATATTTCTAAGAATATTTCTTCTAGGTTGACCATTTTGTTAGTGTGTAATTGTTTATAGTAGCTTCTTGTGACCCATTGAATTTCTATGGTGTCTGTTATAATGTCTCCTTTTTCCTTTATAATTTTGCTGATTTTGATCTCTCTTTTTCCCTTGGTAAGAATTTGTCAGTTTCATTTATCTTTTCAAAGAACCAACTCTTAGTTTAATCTTTTCTATTTTTTCCTTTGTTGCATTTATTTTGTTCAAATTATTTTCATTTTTCTAATGACTTTGGGTTCAGTTTGTTCTCTTTCTAGTTTCTAAAAGTGTGAGAGTTAGGCTTTTCTTCTCAACTTAGGTGTTTATTGCTCTGAACTTCCCTCTTACATATGCTTTTGTTACATCCTAAATGTTCCTAGTATGTGATTTCCATTTTAATTTTCTCAAGAAAATTTTTTATTTCCCTTTTAATTTTTTCTTTGATCCATTAGTTGTTTAGGAGGGTCTGGTTTAATTTCCATGTATTTGTGAATTTTCTTGTTCTTAATTAATTTTTAATATGTTTATTTATTTTAATTGGAGGCTAATTACATTACAATATTATATTGGTTTTGCCATACATCAACATGAATCCGCCCCATCCTGAACCCCCCTCCCAACTCCCTTCCCATACCATCCAGTTCTTCTCTTGTTATTGATTTCTACTTTGATGCCATTTTGTCAAATAAGATATGTAGTAGTATTTCAGTCTTTTTCAGCTTGTTAAGACTTGATTTTTCATATAGCATATGGTCTGTCCTAGAAAATGTCCCTTTGCTTTTAAGAATGTATATTCTATTGTTTTCAGAAGTAGAATGCTCTATTTATATCTGTTAGGTATATTTGGTCTGTGCAAATCCACTGTTTTCTCACTGATTATTTTCTTGAATGATCTACCCATTGTTGATAGTGGGGTATTAGGATCCCAACTATTATATTATCCATCAGTTTTTGTTTTATGTGTTTAGGTGCTACAATGTAGGACACTTAAATATTCATAGTTGTTATAATCTTGATGTCTTGCCCCCTTTATCATTATACAATGACCTTCCTCATCTCTTTGTACCATTTATAGTTTAAAGTCTATTCTGTGTGATATTAGTACAGCCATGTCTGCTTTATTTGGTCACCATTTGCTTGAAACGTCTCTGCCATCCCTTTACTAATCTCAGTCTATGTGTTCTAGGCTAATGTGAGTCTCTTGTAGGAATCCTGCTGTTGGATCTGTTGTTTTGTCCATTCAGCTATTCTGTTTTTTAATTGAGAATTTAATGTCTTTATTTTTAAAGTAATTATTGATAGGTAAGGACTTATTGATTGTTTTCTGATATTCTTGTAGGTTTGTTTTTTCTTGTTTCTTAGGCTGCTTTCTCTTTTTCTGTTGTGGTGTCTTTTTGTGTCAGTCCACCTTGACTTTTTTATTTTTTGGCCACACCATAGGGCATGTGAGGTCTTAGTTCTCCAGCCTGGATCAAACCTTTGCCCCCTGCAGTGGAAGCCTGGAGTCTTAACCACAGGACCACCAGGGAAGTCTCCCTGCATTAACTTTTTTCTTGTGTTCTTCTGTATTATTATTATAGAATTTTCCCTTGTAACTAGGAGGCTTAGCTGAAATAAAACTTATAACACCTTATTTTTAACTGATAACAGCTTAACTTCAGTTGAGTTTGTAAACTTTATTCTCCTCCCCTTCACATTCCAGGTTATTGCTATTAGAATGAACATGTTTTTAATATTGTTACTAATAACAGGTCATTGCAGTTCTGGTTATTTTTACATTTTCTGTGTGTGTGTGACTTTTAAACAAGAATTGTAATTATGCACCACTATTACATAGTACAGAATCTAACTGTAACTATGCATTTATACCAGTGAGATTCATAGTTCTTTTTTAATGTTTTATGATGGTAATTAGCATTCTTTTACTTCCACTCAATGAACTCATATGTCTGATGGTAATGAACTCAGCTTTTATTTGTACTGGAAAGCATTATCCTTTCCTTGGCAAGGACAGCTTTGTTGATTATAGATTTCTAATTGCCTGTTATTTTCTTTCAATACTTCTAATATATCATTTAATTCTTTACT
The DNA here is from genome assembly GCF_016772045.2 of Ovis aries. Lineage (NCBI taxonomy): Eukaryota > Metazoa > Chordata > Mammalia > Artiodactyla > Bovidae > Ovis > Ovis aries. The sequence continues at coordinate 7,369,609 of NC_056070.1, forward strand.
AGCCTGAAAAGTTTCTGTTGAGAATTGTATCATTAGTCTTATAGGGGTTCCCTTGTACATAACCTCTCTGTTCGTCAACTTTTTTCTTCATTTTTGACTTTTTACAATACAGTGTGTTCCTGTGTCCCTCTATTGGGGTTCAGTCTTTTATGGGTGCTTTGGGTCTCAGGTGTCTGGATGGACATTTCTCTCCCCAGATTCTGGAATTTTTTAACGATTAGTGCTTTAAATATACCTTGTGTTCCTTTCTCTTTCTCTTTTCCTTCTAGAATTCTTGCAATTCCAGTTTTTATTTTATTTTTTTTTTACTGTGTTCTGTAACTTCTGTAGACTTCCTCCACTCTTTTTTCATTCTTTTTGTTTTTGCTTTTCTCGGTAATTGCCAGTTTGGTATCCTCTATGACTTTGATTCTTTAATTTGCATGGTTGAGACAAATTTTGAAACTCTACTGAGTTCTGAAGTACAGTTATTGTGGTTATAAAAGAAAACTCTAGGATTTCCTTTCAAAAAAAATGTTATTTCCTTGTTGAGGTCAGTGTTTAGTTGTCTGTATCTTCTTATATGGGCTTTCTTGGTGGCTCAGTGGTGAAGAATCCACCTGCCAGTACAGGAGACGCAAGTTCATTCCCTGGGTCAAGAAGTTCTGCTGGAGAAGGAAATGCCATCCTGCTCCAATGTTCTTGCTTTGGGAATCCCATGGACAGAGAGGAGCCTGGTGATGTACAGTCTGTGGGTCAGAAAGAGTCGGACACGACTGAGTGACTGAACAACAGCAACCTTTCTTACACGGTAAATCCCCTACATACGAATGAGTTCCATTCCAAGAGCATGTTCATAAGTCTAATTTCTTTATAAGTTCAGCAAACTTAGCCTAGGTACCCAACTAACACAATTGGCTATGTAGTACTGCAGTAAGTATTTGATACTTTTAACACAAATAATATGTACATATTAAAAAAAACACAACAAAGAAAACGTTTTAATCTTACAATACGGAACCTTGAAAAGTACAGTTGTACAGTACAGCAGCCGACGTATGGAGGCTGGCATGCAGATTCGTATCTTTGAAAGTTTGCAACTTGGAGTTTCATGTGGTAGGGGCTTACTCTGATACCTTAAGCTTCTTTAAGAGGATTACTCTGAATTTCTTTTCCAGAAGTTCATAGTTTTTCATTTCTTTAGGTTCAGTTATTGGAACACTATTATTTTCTTTGCTTGTATAAAATTCCCTGATTTTTCTGTGATTGTTGATTCCTTGGCTTGTAACTGCATGCTTGAGTAACTGGGCTCCTCTTCCAGACTTTAAATGTTTACTTTTACAGAGATAGATCTTCACCTGTCAGTTTGGTTTCGGTTTCTGGGCATATCTGCATGTGATATCCTTAGCCAGGTGGGGCCTGCTCCTAATGATCGTTTTTTGTGTGAGGCAGGTGAGCTCAGTGGACAGGGATGGATATACATGCCACTGACTGAGAACAGTTGAGAAGGTCTTCTCTCTTGGTTCCTTACCCATGTGAGGCTAGAGAATGGGCCCTGCAGTTCCCTGTATTCTCTGCTTAGGCTTCTGGACAGTCAGTCCAGGTACAGTGTGCTAAGTCACTTCAGTCGTGTCTGACTCTTTGCGACCTTTTGAACCGTAGCCTTCTAGGCTCCTTTGTCCAGGGGATTCTCCAGGCAAGAATACCAGAGTGGGTTGCCATTTCTTCCCCCAGGGGATCCTCCCAACCCAGGGATCAAACTCACTCCTCCGGAGTCTCATGCATTGCCAGGTAGGTTCTTTACCGCTAGCGCTACCTGCGAAGCCCCCTAGGTACAATAGTCGGTAGTAAATGGGACTTTCAGTTCGCTTTCCTGCCTTGGTCATGCCGCAGTGTGGGCCACACAGCTTCTAGGTGCTCTCACCAGCCCTTCTGGTCAATGTGCTGGGAAGACAGACTCTACCTGGGCAGGCTGTGATTCAGGTCCTTGCCTGGATGTGGGCATACTGGGCTTGACAGCTGGCAGAACTCCTTGTTTGAGGATCCACATCTGGCAGATCTGCACCCTTCCGAGTCCCCTGGTCTGAGTGCACCCCTGACTCAGTTCTGCAGATGAGCGCAGCTGCTGTTTGGCATTAACTCCTTGGGAGCAGCAGGCGTGAGCTTGGCATGCCGTGGTCCTTGTGCTGGTGGTTACCTGCTCCTCCTCACCTCGCTGTTGCAGTCAGATTCCCCTGCAGTCTTTTCTTGGATTGAGATGAGCGGGGGGGCTTCTGTAAAGCAGCCCACATAGTGAGTGAGGGCCGGTTGTCCCCACGGCCCTGGGTTCTCCGTTCCTTGGAGGAGTTTGGAGATCTCTCCACAGGGTGCTCAGTAGCCTGGAGCGGGTGCAGAGCTGCCAGCATGTCCCTGCTGCTCCTACCATCTAGTGAAACCTGTCTTCCCTGTTGGGCGGGGAGTGCTTCAGCCTCAGTGCTGTATTTATGGTTCTCTCAGTGGTGAATGAAATAAGAAAAATGGGGAAAAAAAAAAAAAAAGTTCATTTGTGCCAGGCTCCCAGCCCAAGAGAGACACTGATTTGGCATGGGTGTTTTTTTAAGTTTTCCAGATAAATCTAATAACGATCAGGTAAGATTGGGCACCACTGAATGATTTTATCTCTTTCTGTGGAGTCCAAAGTAGTTTGTGATCATTAGGGTGGGTTTTTAAGTTAGATTAAGATTCTGAGCAGATCTGTATATAGTATTTTACAAGTAATATTATATAAAAAAACTGCTGATTTTGTGTTAGTATCCATAAGTGGTATGTTTTTTGTTGTTATTTTGCATAAAATGTAATTGTGGACAGTCTCTTGAAAAACTTTAAAGCTTTGACTTTTCAAATTCACTAGTCACTTGTCAAAAGCAATAGCTCACATGTGGCCATTGTCTACACTCTGGTCAATTGTGTGGCTTATGTCTACCAGTAACTTTGCTGGTAGGAAACCTCAGAAGGTAAGAGTGGGAAGAATAAGTAGCCCACTGAGTTTGAAAAGCTCTCCTGAATATTTTCATCTTTTCCCTGTTTGACATGACACCCTATACTCACTGTTTCCCACTCCCCATAATTATTTTAAAGCAGTAAATTTATACATGTTTCAGTTTATAACTTCCAATATTCTATTTTCTGGAGCTCTTATAATTAAGTAGTAAAAAATCAGTCTAATAAAAATGCAGTGTTTCTTATAGAAAAATAATTCAGGATCACTTGTTTGAGCTTTCTGTATTCCTTCTTACTTACTTACTAATTACTTATAGAAGTGCCACAATCCTGGCAGATTCATCTTTAGGAATATGTGTATTTCCAGAGGATACATATCTAGAGGTGAAATTTCTATGTCAAAAAGTATTATATGCACTAAAAATTTCATTAAAGATTGTCAGCACACCACCTCCTTGTGGTGCTAGGCAAACGCTGCCAGGCAGGATGTATTGGTAATTGATCTCCAGCAGGAGCTTTCTGCTCTTACTGATCATTATCATTTCTAGCTAGGACACTGCCCTCCTTTTAACCCAAGAGTCCATACCGTTTTTTACCAAAAGTGTGCAATTCTGCAGCCTGCTGCCATGATGAAGTAGGGGTAGGAGAGATGTGAAATCAGCCTACAGATTGTCTTAGATTACCACCATCTCTCGGAGAAGACAATGGCACCCCACTCCAGTACTCTTGCCTGGAGAATCGCATGGACGGAGGAGCCTGGTGGGCTGCAGTCCATGGGGTTGCTAAGAGTCTGACACGACTGAGTGACTTCATTTTCGCTTTTCACTTTCATGCATTGGAGAAGGAGATGGCAACCCACTCCAGTGTTCTTGCCTAGAGAATCCCAGGGATGGCGGAGCATGGTGGGCTGCCGTCTATGGGGTCACACAGAGTCTGACATGACTGAAGTGACTTAGCAACAGCAGCAGCAACCACCATCTCTACCCTCTGCTTGTGTCTCTTGCCTGAGACTGGAACTCTCCTTGTTTCTTCTTCAGAGGACTTCTCTTCTGTGTACATCTGCATTTGATCCTGTCAGCTTTCCTTGTTTGGGTAATTTCTGATTTCTTCTGTATTGGTTATATATTTATTTTCATGTTCTAAGTCTCAAGCACTTTTCTTTAGCTTAACTATTCATTACTGTGACCATCCTGTTATAAAACCAGGCCAGCTTATGACTTCACCCCTCATCTTCAGTGTCTTTTTACCCATGGCGTTCATCAGATTGAAGAAAAATTAGATGCTCCCACTTTTTTCCCAGTATGCTTACAAAAGTTTCATTCACCTTACTTTGTTTATACTATGTCCTATTGTCTTGGAGGGCAAGGGAAAGAAAAAGTTAGTCCCAGGGTTCCTGGGTTCCATCTAGGGGTGTTTATCTATATGCTAGACTCCCTTTTCATGGATCAAAGAGATGCAGCATTTCCCTCAGTAAAAACTAAGACTTATTACCACTGCACAGTTAGACATATTTTATTGCTTTCTGCCCTCCCTGCTCCCAAGAGAAATATATAATAATAAGGAAGTAAAATAATTAATTCCAGGAATTTCCTTGCCATTAAACAGTATACTTTAAGATTTTAAGGAACAGAAAGTAATAAGATTTTGAGCATTCACATAGAGAGGTATGTGGAGTGCCCTAAGAGTAGAATATATATATTTTTATGTATAATAACAAAATAATATTTTGAGGATGATAGAGCCTTGCAGATTATTCAATTCAACCTGTTTATTTTATAGAAGAGGAGACTGAGGCCCAAATAGAATAAACAGGTTTGCTCTGGATCCAACAGCTAAATCATTTTGAAGTTAGAACTAGAATCTAGATATTGTTTCTTTCCATCTGGTACTGTTTTTTTATTTACACACCATCTTGCTTTTATAGTAGTATTACAGAGTGATAGAAAGAATCTGCCTCCAATGCAGGAGACCCAGGTTCGATCCCTGGGTCATGATCATTCCCTGGAGGAGGGAATGGCTATCCACTCCAATATTTTCGCTGAGGAGTCCATGGATTTACAAAGGGTCTGACAGGACTGAGTGACTAACACTTTCACTCTCACAGAGTGACCTAATTAAATTGGTTTTAAACATATGTATGAAAACCATCAGAATATGTAAAATTTGTTAAGGAATTAAGAAAGCAGTAATTAGAAAGCCCACAGTTTTTCAAAAGTGAATTTGAAGAAGTTTAAAAAACAATAATTTTAACGATTGAAGAGGTCCAGGTATAAGAAGAGCTTTTAAATCAGCATAAAGTAACATCTTTTAAAGCTCTTCTCTCTGTTTGGAGCCTGCAATAATTTCTGTTTTCATGCAGTGTTTTTTCAGTCTCTTTTTACTGAGAGTTGTTGTTCCTTAAAATTTATTTGCCTTTTGCTTCCTTTATTAGATAGTGAAAGTGAAGTCACTCAGTCGTGTCCAACTCTTTGCGACCCTGTGGACTGTAGTCTGCCAGGCTCCTCTGTCCATGGGATTCTCCAGGCAGGAATACTGGAGTGGGCTGCCATTTCCTTCTCCAGAGGATCTTCCCGACCCAGGGATCGAACCCATCTTCTGCACTGCAGGCAGATGTTTTACCCTCTGAGCCACCAGGGAAGCCCTTTTATTAGATAGTATTTTTCCACAAAGTAGGGGAGAAAGTTGGAGGAGAAGGAAGAAATACATAAGAGGTTGCTTTGGGGTACCTTTAATAAACCACAGAATAAAATTAAATTCCGTTAAAGAAAAAGCAAAACAAATTCATGTTGTGTTTAAAAAAAACAAAACAAAACAAAAAACACTGTCTCAGTTACTTTCTTTAAGTCCCATGTAATTTTTTTACATTAATGAAAACGTGACTTTTTAATGTAGACAGTTCAAACATATGTGAGTATGTCTTAGCAAACTGCCTTTCACATAAGGGATATACAGTAAGGTTTTTTACGGTTAACTTAGGAGTTGTATGTGTTTGTAGTGGACCACATGTTATCCAGTGTGTGCTATATTGTATAAAATTGAGCTTCCCTTGAAACCTGTAGGCCATTTTTATCTTGATTTTGAGAGGAAATGATTTAACTTTGAGTATATAAAATTTACTTTAGGTTTAGGAAGGAATGAATAGGATAAAGAAATCACATATTTATCTTCTTGGTGGACTTTTTAAAAGTGTGTACTAGAAGCATTGTGGTAGAATCTGAGTATTCATATGTAATGAGAAAAAATGACAGACTCTGCCCTCTTAGAGCCTGAAGATATTGCAGGTAGGTGTACATGTAATTGATTACAAACTACTGTTACAATTCTAAGAAACACAGTTCCATTTGAATATGTATGTCAATAAGAAATAGACTCATTGAAAGTGTTAAAAAATACAGAATTTGCAATATGAACACACTCAAATATATACATGTGAATTCTTGTGTTAAGCTTATAAAAATATCTTACACTTAGGAATAAGTGTTGGTTATATGCCTTCATTGTGAGATTCTGAAGATTCAGCAACTTTATTCTAAGTAATTTGGAGTTAAACAGGTGTTAAGCTTTTCTGTACTTGATAAAGATCTATTTCATTCCCCTTGAGAATGATTCAAATCTTCCTGGAGAGGGAAAAAAGTCACATCAGCTTCCAATTGTCAAAATTCAGTTTTAAAAAACTCAAGTCTTTTTCCCAGTGGGTTTCCAGATTGAAAAACATATGGACTCTATCTTCTGAGTAAAAAACTTTCATTTTCCTTTTGAATTACCTTTAAGACTTCACCCTGATATGAGAAGTATAAAATGAAACCATAAGGTATTTAAACAAAATCTACCTTTCTGTGATTTTTTTTTTCTTTGTCAACTTGGATTGATAATTTTGTTAAATTTAGAAATAAAGCTTTCTCTTTTAAAATGAAATATATTTTGTTACAGGTACCATTGCAATTATTTTTACAGGAGATGAAAACATATACGTTATTCTTGGTGTTAGTTGCTAATATGATTATTTTATTGATTTTAGTGGATTTTAAGTAGATACTTGTCTTTTCATTCAAACTCCTAGCTTAGGATACAGATCATGTTTGCTGTGAATTTACTACATGGTTGAAATAGATACTATTTTTAACAGTTCTGTGACCAAAGGAAATGCTATAGCAGACTAGGAGGCCTTGCTCCATATTTGCAGTAAAACAATAAGCTGAATAGGCAATAAAAGAAGTTTGATCAGCATATCTCATTGCTATTTGAGGAGAGTTGGACTGAAAAAAATTAATCTGTTGTTGAGAAGATGCAACTCATATCTTTTATAGAAATTTATTTTAAACTTAAGTTTATAGCTTTTATGTTTTATCTTTTTTTTAATTAGTCACTTTCCCAAATATTGGGAGTTGGAAGAGCTGGAACTTGAATAACTTAATTTTCCTATTTCCTAGTGAAAATAAGATTATTGGAGTCTTTTCAACCATTTGGAACATTTCTACCTTTCATTTTATTTTTGTTAGCATGCATCCTCCTTTACTGAAAAATGTGGCAAGATGTTTTTTTAGGATAGTCATTTAGATTGACATGTATAAAAATGATTAGGGATTAGAGTCTTTGCTTCTTTTTTTTCCCCATGCTATATCTGTAATCCAGCATGAATAACCAAATGAATGAAGTAGTATAATGAAAAATAAAGTTTTAACTATGATAATTTGCCAAGGCTGATTATATGGGCATAAAGGCAAGAATATAAACCCTCAGTGCAGAATCTTCTAATAGATCTATTACGTTCTATTTTATATTTTTGTTTTATATTTACTTATTTTTAATGTCCCAGTATTTATTCTAGAATTGTAAGGATAGTGAAATATTACAAAATGTGTTAATGTGATAACTCATAACATTACTAGTCAAACATTCACTTAATAATCCTTTTCTCATGTGTCTGAAATATTTTATTGTAATGATATGCTGTACTAAATTATTTTATATCCTGAGTTTCAGAAATTTCTATTGTTTCATTGTTTTGTCTGTTACTGTGTCAGTGCATTTGTTCTAATATAAAAGACAAGTTTAGTCACTATAGTAAAGAACTTTTAGAACAAAACGTATATGTAACCTATGTATATATATAACCAAATATAACCTGTATATATATAGGTTATATATAGGTTCAATGGAGATATATGTGTGTGTGTGTGTGTGTGTGTGTATATATGTTCAATGGATATATATAGGTTCAATGGATATCAGTTCAGTTCAGTTGCTCAGTCGTGTCCGACTCTTTGTGACCCCATGATTAGGTTCAATGGATAAAAGCTCTGACACAAACATTAAGTTGTCCAGTTTGGTTTTATGTATATATATATGTATATATATATATTATTTATATATATATATATGTGGTTATATATATAACCAAATATAACCTATATATATCAGTTCAGTTCAGTCGCTCAGTCGTGTCCGACTCTTTGCGACCCCATGAATCGCAGCACGCCAGGCCTCCCTGTCCATCACCAACTCCCGGAGTTCGCTCAGACTCACGTCCATCGAGTCGGTGATGCCATCCAGCCATCTCATCCTCTGTCGTCCCCTTCTCCTGTCCCCAATCCCTCCCAGCGTCAGAGTCTTTTCCAGTGAGTCAACTCTTCGCATGAGGTGTCCAAAGTACTGGAGTTTCAGCTTTAGCATCATTCCTTCCAAAGAAATCCCAGGGCTGATCTCCTTTAGGATGGACTGGTTGGATCTCCTTGCAGTCCAAGGGACTCTCAAGAGTCTTCTCCAACACCACAGTTCAAAAGCATCAATTCTTCGGTGCTCAGCCTTCTTCACAGTACAACTCTCACATCCCAAACTGGACAACTTAATGCTTGTGTCAGAGCTTTTTTCCGGGTTCAATGGATATATATATATTTCCATTATATATATTCCATATATATCCATTGAACCTGGATAAAAGCTCTGACACAAGCATTAAGTTGTCCAGTTTGGTAGTGCTGTTAGTCAGAATTAACTTTTTTCAATTTGTTGCCTGTCTTCCCAGTTTGCATTAATAACATAATTATATAGGATTCAGTGTTTTACTGTTAAAGCTTGTTTAATTCTTTGTGAGATTTTTTTTTGGAGACAGTCCATCTTATAGGATAAAATGGTTAGATGACATCACCGACATGAACAACATGAGTTTGAGTCGAGTCTGGGAGTTGGTGATGAACAGGGAAGCCTGGTGTGCTGCAGTCTATGGGGTTGCAAAGAGTCGTACACGACTGAGCGACAGAACTGATCTTTTAGTTTTTGAAATTAATATAGAGAGTAATGTCATTTATTGGAGCTGTTTCAGCTCCTATTAATGAATTTTTAAGTACCATTTTCTCTTTATCTTTCTTTTCTTATTTAAAGTTGAATATTGTTACTTTCATATCAATATTTGAAATATAATCCCTAGTTAACAAACTTGCAGCACAGTCACTAAAATTTGTGCCTGTGAAGATTAATGGATTGGGTCATGAATGAACTCTTAGATGTCTAGTCAACTTTTGTGATTTTGACCTTTTGTCTTTACACAATATACTTATCCATGCCTAGAGTGTTCTACTCATATGTCCAGGTCTAGTAAAATCTCCTTATATTGCAAAATTCTATGACATTTATATAGTAATTATTTGGTGGGACTACTTGTATTCATGGCATAGCATTTTTCCCACACATGTTTATAATGTACAGTGTACAGTATAGAATATAAATGGCTTCTTTACTAACCTTGAAGAAACTTTGAAAAATTAGTTTCTACTTGCTGATTTTCTCTTCTCGCATTTCTCTCTCGAACTCACTTCACTCAGGGTTTTGCTTCCTCATTCTGTGGAAGCTGTACTTTTCAGAATCACCAGTGATATCCATGTTGCTGAATCACAGAGTTAATTTTTAACTTTCATCTTCCTTGACTTACGAATACTCCTTGATATGGCTGATAACTGCCTCCTTGAAGTACTTGTCTTTTGGTGTCTGGAACACCGTATTCTTCAGGTTTTCCTCCTAGAAATAGCTGCTACTGAAGATTCCTTGTGTGTTTCTCATCTCCTTAACCTCTTTATTATTGGGATTACTCAGGCCTTCGTCGTTGGAGTACTGCTTTTTCCTTCTTTGGCTCTATGCACTTCAAGATTTTAGTCCATCCCCATCTGTATTATGTAAACATGAAAAATCAGTGACTCCCAAAATACATACTCTGACACCTCCTTTGAAATCCACACTCATATAGTCAGTTGTCTGCTCATCGTCTTTGTTTGGACATCTATACTGCTTCTGTGATACAAGCTGCTTTAAAAAAGAAATCCCAGAATCTCATTCAGTGGCTGACCATAATAGAACTTTATTTAGTTTCTTATATAAAGTACGTACAAGTTAGATGTTTCTGATGGGTGATTTATGTCGTCTTATAGCTGCATTATCTTTAGTTCTTGGTTTCTAAGATCGCCAAATCCATCTATTTCAAACCAGTAGAAGTTGCAGGGATGATTGTGTATAGAAACATTTCGTAGCCAAGTTTGGAAGTGACTCTTACCACTTCTGCTCAGATTTAACTGGCTAGAGCTCAGTCATAGTAATTATGGTCATATGGCCATAATTAATTGCAAAGAAGATTGGGGAAAGTGGTCTAGCTGTATGCCTAGACAGAAGATAAAATTTGTTTGGTGAAGAGTTAATCCTTTTCTAATAGGCACATCAGACATAACATGTTTAAATCCGAATCTTGACCTTCTTTATCAAAACCTATCCTTGGGAATTCCCGTGGTTAGGACTCCTTGCTTCCACTGGAGGGAGCATGGCTTTGATCCTTGGTAAGAGAATCAAGATCCCACAAGCCATGCAGCCAAAGAAAAAAAAAGAATTGCCAAAATCTATTCTCACATTCTCTTCCATCTTTGTTAATGTCTATTCTTTTCCTCAAGTTTCTCAGATAAAAAGTTATGGCCTCCTCTCCTCTCATACCCCATATATGATTAGTCAGTGTTTCCTTTTGATGACTCAGCCTTCAAAATGTGCCCAGAATTCAGTGACTATTTACCATTTCTGCTGTTTCCATTTGTTCCCTGACACCCCCATCTTCTGTATTATTGCAGAGTCTACAAACAGGAGTTCCTGCTTCTAGTCACCCTCCCACTCACACTGATGCTGTTTCCACAGCCAGAGCGAAACTCGGCAAATCACGTTACCTCCCTGCCTAAAGTATTCTAATGTGCTCCCCATCCTCTTGGTAACTGGTCTCTGCTTATACTAAGACTCTTCATCCGTTCGAAATGGCCTCCCTGCATTTCGTGGTTTCAGGTTACTTCTGGGCCCTTGAATTTACTGTTGTCTTTGCCTGAAATTTTCCTCCATGTGCATAACTGGTACTTTCCCCTCCTTCAGGTAGGTAACTGTAGGTAACTTTACTCAAGTGTTCCTTTCTCTTGGAATCCTTCCCTGCTCATCCTGTGTATGCATGTCCCCTACTCTTTTCTTGGTCTTTTCTCTTCCTCTTCCGTGCTTCATTTTTCCTAGGGCACTTCCTCTTCTCTGTGGGAGGTATGGCTAGCTGATAATCTTGATTTCATGCTGCTTCTCTGTGTGTAGATTGTTACTGGGAAATGACTGTCCAACACATGACCACGTTGCTCTGTGTGGAGTCGGAGTCATATGATTTGGTAAGATCCATGGAATGTAAATAGAGGATGTGTATGTCGTTTCTGGGCTGGGTTGCTGTAGCACCCACTAGACCATTCCTATGCTCTTTTCCGATCTTGTGTCTTGGCTTCAGGACTTTGATATCTACTTTATTTCTAGGCCTCTTTCACACCATGTAACATTAATTAGCCTTGTACGTCATATGCTTTGGAATCCACTGTATTTTGAACAGTCTTCCATGTATGCTTGAACTTTCTATCATGTGTTATTCATTTATTCACTACATTTTATCTCAGAGAATTTTAAACCAATTTCAATAATGCATTAATAAACTAAAATCAGAAAAATAGGAAATTAAAAATTGCTGTTGAAAACCCTCATCTTGTTTAAATTATTTTCATAATATCTTTATATATCGCTGATCCTGTTTGTGACACCAGTTGTCTTGCTGTTCACACCATTTCCTGAACCCAGGGTAGGCAAGGCACGAGCTAAAAGGCTGGGAGGAGACATGATGAGCCTTAGGAACTGCAGACATGTTTATTCTCTCCTGGCTGACAAAGCAGTCATAACATAACACAACAGACACACTGTATTCTCTCCTCTCGTGGGTGACCCAAGGAACGCAGCCGTGAAATGCCACCGCTCTCTTAGGTGGAGCTTGTGCTTTGAGTTGCAGCACGAAGTAGCTCCTGACCAAGTGAGCACCTTGCGACGTGCACGCACAGTGCTGCGCTTGCTGTTAGCTGTTACGTGATCACTGTTTGCAAAACGTGGCACCAGAGAGCCTGAACTCGCCATCTTGGCCAGTTTGCTCTCTCCCCATGCCTTGTGTCCTGATTCTAGATGATTCTTCCCTCTAACCTAATTTTTTATATATTTGTTCCTGGCATCATAATGACTACTTAAAACTCTTTCAGTATTTCCCCGTTGCTACAGGATAAAACCCAAACTCCTTAGCATGGCATGCCTGGTGTCAGGAAGAGATTGTTGAGCTAAAAGGTGTTCGAGTAGTTGGTTAAAGATTCAAACCAATATGAAAGGGTGAAGCCTTTAATCACTGCGGTCGTATGAGAGTTGAAACTGTAGGACTCCTTCTGAAAAATTATATTTCTTCTCTGAAACTTTGACCCAGGGGCCTGTCAGCAGGTTCAGAATAGATCAGCATAGTTTCATGTAGAAATTGGGGTGGTCTCAGTATTGAGGGAGCCCTGAACAAAAGACTCCAGCGGTTTTGTGGACCCTGAGTTTGGAAGAAGGCAAAGGGTATGGCTCCAGTCGACTGAATGAAAGTGTGGGCAAGTGTCCTCAAGATTTCCCTCTTCTCCTCTTTTAAACGTGCATGGTCATGCTGTGTCCAAATCTTTGTGACCCCATGGACTGTAGCCCGCCAGGCTCCTCTGTCCATGGAATGTTCCAGGCAAGAATACTGGAGTGGGTAGCCATTTCTGTCTCTAGGGGATCTTCCCAACCCAGGGATTGAACCTGTGTCTCTTTCCTCTCCTGCACTGTCACGCAAATTCTTTTTCACTGCACTATCTGGGAAGCTCCCTCTGGTTTAAAAAAACCCTCTCCAAAGGTACACGAAGAGGACCAACAGTCAAAGCTTCAGATAAAGAAACCTAGGGATGAGGCTGGGGGCTCTGGGGTGCAAGCATGCCCAGGGCGTGAGTGGCAGTGGAGTCCGAGTTCCTGGCCGCAGCTGTGTTCAGAGACTGCAGTGTACTGGCTACACACCAAGCCTGGTTTGAGTGGGGGAGGGTAGCTTTCCCTAAAAGTGCCTGGAGGGTTAAAGCCTTTGCAATTGTTTATAGTTAATCTGGAAAAAAAACAATTCACGCATATTCCAGGAGTCAGACTCCTCAGATCATTCTCCGTGATCTGACTTCTGCCTGTTTTCTGTAGTCTGTTCATTGGCCACTTCTTGCCTTAGACTCTCCAGAAGTTCTGAGACACTTAACTTGGGCATATATCCAATTGTTTCTTACTTATTTGGCTTTGCTAGTGCTTCTCCTTCAGAATGAATGCTTTTCCTTCTTCTGGTTAGCATCTGTTAACTCTTAGTCCCAATTTACATCTTATGGCCTTCCAGGTTGCTTTCTGTTACTTTGGAAAATGCCTCTCCATTGTGTTCTCAAAGGACTTTTTGTGTATATTAAAATTGTCTCTTCATATATCCGTTTCTTCCATTGGACTGTGAGGTCCTTGAGGATAATGACTCTGTCACCAAATGACTCCTTAAGTCTCCGGTGCCTGGTATAGATTCTTGAGCATCATTGGTGCTTAATAAGTGTTTGTTGATTAAATAGATGAATGAATGAGTGAAATACAAGCTGGTTAGTTTTTCATCTCTAGTCCTTTACAACCAGGCAAGAACCTTTGTTTTTTACTTAATTTCCTACTGGGACCAACCAAATGAAATTACTTAATTTTCGGGCCTCTATACTTTGCTTATGTTCTCTTAAAAGCCTACAATGCCATCTTCTTCCTCGTGTATCAACTGAAACTTGACCCCTTCTTAAAGGTCTTTCTCAAAAAATCTCTTACTCCTTCAAGTGTTTCCTGATCCCTTTAAAACATGTGTGATCACTTACTCCTTTTTCTGAATTTCCAAAGCTCTGGATTTTTACTTTTCTTACTGCATGAATCTTATGCCATGTAATTCTTTGCTTCTTTTATCCTATTTATTAGATTGTAAATGCCTTGAGATTAGAGATCCTGTGTTCCTCATATCAGTATCCCTTACAGCACCTCAATCAATGCTTTCCAAATAGTAGTGGACACTCAGAAAAAAAATGTTTGTAAATGAATATAATTAAGCCAAAGCAGAACTAGTTATTGAGAGCCAGAAAAAATATGAAATGCAGTAAAGAAAGGGAGGAAAATAAATCACTTCCGAATGTGAATAATTGCTTCAAAATTGAAAGTACTAGAAAGTTTCTAGGGGATGACAGCAACTATTGAAAGAACCGGCTTCCAACTGTCTTAAAAACCTGGAAGTGTAACCTAATAAGCCCGTTCTCCCCTGTGGATAAGGAGCATATACTTTTGCTAATTTATCTAGGTTGCAAAGAATGGTATATATATTTTCTATCTTATGCTAGGTAAAATCTGTTATTTGCTTTTCCCAGTATTTCCAGCACATTACAGCACCCTGAGCATTTTGGATTAAAGGCAGCAAGTGTTGGATTATGCTGGCTTGCTGATGCATTTCAGCCTTTAAATTATTTATTTAAAAATATGAATGTCATACATTGGAGGCTGATACTTCTTTGCCTTTTCTGTCTCTCCCTATAACTTATAAACAAACTATCTTAAGAACAACAGCAACAAAAATGTGCTATAGGGTCTGAGTTTGAGAAAAAAGGATGTCCTAGATGCCAAAGTAGTGGTTCTTTGCCATGAGACTGGATTTATGTATTCTTGAAAACCATGGAGTTTCTACACATTTGGGGCAGGTGATCAGAGCTACTAGAACCATTCAGTGAATATGAATAGATTCCAGACTTTTTAGTAACAAATGCTGACCTACACTACACAGTACTCATGGTATTTACTTTAATTTTACTTACCTGATAAAGAGCGACAGAGCATTATAACCCCTTCTCCTACCCACCAAACTTATAGCCTTGCTATTTCACTTTTGGTGATGCTAGTCCTGGAAAAAGTAATATCTTGTAATTGTTCTTTGTTGGAATGTGTGCAAATAGTCATATATTTTATAAAAAATTTAAGTTCCATTCTAATCCATCGTTTTGGAAAAGAGATGTTGTATAAATGAACTGTCATAATATATTTCTGAGACTAGTATGAATATCTTGGTGTAGACGTAGTAGCATTACCAAAATCCTTTGGTAATGAAGAGTTCCAGACGGAAGGTCTAGCTTTGTTTCTTCGTGGCTAAATGGCTTGACTTCTGAGCCTTAATTCTTCACCTGTTAATTTGGTGGTATATTCCTAATTTATAGGATTATTTTGAGAATTAAATGAGTTCATGTATAAAATACTTAGTGTAGAGTGCCTGATACATCATCAACAGTCAGTAAATTTTAGTTCCCATGCCCTTTCCAGAACTTCAGAGTAATTTATTTCTCAAGAGAGTGAGGTCCTGTCTTCCTAAGGCTTCAGATTATCCTTTGTGTATACGTTGTCCAGCTCTGTGACTATTTGTTACTGTGATCATACAGCTTAAATATTGAAGACAGTCTCCAAATATAGTACAGGCTCAATTCTTTACTTCTAGGCATGGTTTAATACAAGTTGAAAATTCATAACAGTATCAGATAGAAGGACAGGATACACTTATTAAACATATATTGATTAATTGTTTGGGAAACCAAATTATCATCAGTATCAATGACTTGAAAGCAAGGTAAATTTGGTTTCCTGGAGAATCAGTGTGTAATAAACTTCCATTTAAGTGTTGTTTCATTGAGGTCCAGGAAGATCATGGGTTTATCGTGCTTACCCATCCCAGACGTTCTCATCATTTTCCTACTCATTTTCCTTTAACCTTCCTGGAGTGAATTTAGCCAACTGCTCTTTTTACTATTGCCTCTTAGGTTGCTGAATATGGCTAGGGATGGGGAGGATCACAGTTGTACAGATTAGCGCCACTTCAGCCAAATGGTTTCCAATCTCTGCTAGGCCTTCAGAACTACTTAAGTCATCCTCAGACTTTCCTTTAGCTAGCTTTCTTTCACACTTCCCAAGGCAGCTCTCTAAAATTTTATCCTTTCATTCTGTACTTTACTCAAAACCCTCCTATTTAATAGAGGAAATAGAAATAACCAGACTGAAATTAGTCCTTCAGTTTTCTTCTCTTCAACCTTAAACTCATTTATTAAAATGCACAGCCTTAATAACCTTCCCTCTTGCCACAGAAGGAAATGATTTTGTTTACTTCCAAGGCCATGGTGCGCTTTGTGCAGGATCCTACCTCTTCTCTTTCTCTAGTTTGCTCTCACCTCCTCCTCCTTGCTGTCTTCATTCTTTGAAGCTTGTCTTTTTCACTTGCACACATACTCAGCTGTTTTTCACCTTCTTTAATTACCTTATCTCCCTAGTTCCTTTCATTGACAAACAATTTTAAAATGAAGTCAGTAACTTTTGTGTACTGATGCAATGGAATATTTTTCAGCAATAAAAATAAATACAGTGCTGTAGTAGCCATGACATAGTTGGATCTCAAAAACATCATGCTGGGCTTCCTTGGTGGTCCAGTGGCTGGGAATTTGCTTTGCAATACAAAGAACACCAGTTAGATCTCTGGTCAGGGAAGATTCCACATGCCAAGGGGCTGCAAAGCACATATACCACAGCTACTGAGCCCGTGCATCACAACTACTGAAGCCCAGGTGGCCTGGAGCCCACGCTCCACAACAAGACAAGCACCACAGTGAGAAACCTGTGCACCGCACCTGGAGAAGGGCTGTGAACAGCCAAGAAGAGCCATTCATTTATCTAAATAAATATTTATTAAGTTAATAATACTTAATTTAAATAATTAAATATTTAGTAATTTTAAAAATAATTTTAAAACAAATATAAACTTAATAAATATTTACAAATATAATGAATATTTACATTTATGTAACTTAAATATTAATAAATATATTTTAAAAGAGATGTTACTGCTCATATAGTCAAATATATTAAGAAAATAAAACCATTATGCTAAGTGAAAGTCAGTCAGAGAACTCCACCTACTGTATAATTCCGTTTGTGTAAACTATGCAAGTTAGGTAAATCTGTAGAGAAAGATAACTAAGCTAATCATTTCCAGGACTGATAAAGGACTTTTTAGTGTTTTTTTTTTCCTTAATCAGTTTTGAGGTCTGGTGATACCACCTTAAGCACATTGTATTATCCAAGTAAATAAATGGCATCTATAAGTATCTGAACACTTAAATTTATTGTCAGCTGTAAATAATGCCATATATTTATTTGCATAGCATTTTACTTCTGTTGAAGCAATTCCATATACTTTATTTTTTTGATTCCTCACAATAGCACTTTTGTAAATGAAGAAATTAAAATTATTTTATTAAAGCAGTGGAGGCCCACAAATGATAAATGACTTACGTAGAAATTGTAGATCTGGTATATGATACAGTTAATGTGACTATCTTTACTTTATAGAAATGGAGCGATATTTTTGCCATATACAGAAATTTTAAAGCCTAATGATTTTCTAATAAAAAATTTTCTAAAACTTTAGCTACCCTCTATGTTATAGTATGAATTAGTTATAAATTTGATTTTAAAGAATCTTCCTTAAAAGATAAATTAGACTCAGTTCTTTGGTATCTTTTATATATAATGGAGATGTTAAAGAAGAAAATGCATTCTCATGGGCTCTCTGTAAAGTTCCAGTACTAACAATGATGCCTTTAACCAATAACTTATACTTTGACTTATTTTAGATTGGCCCAAACCAGACACTGCAGTCCAAAGCAAACCCTATATTGTCTAACCTATATAGTGTGAAATCCTGTACTTATCCATCCCCAAGGAAGGGAGAATAGTGGGTATGGGATTTCTTTGGAGGGAAATAAACATTTTAAAATTAGATTATTGTGATTGTTGCACAACTCTGTACACATTATAAAGCGTTGAACTGTACACTGTAAACAAGTGAGCTTTATGGTATATAAATTATATATTACAAAATTGTTTAAAACACAAAAAAAGCAATCAAAACCTTCCCTCCGTTCTTCATTCTTCTGGACATTTTAATCAGAATTAAATATTGCTGGCCATTCAGTGCTCTGAAGAATCTTTGCTTGTTTGTCTTTCTGGCACCATTCTATTTTGCTTCTTCTATTATCTTATTGATGATGAGAATCAGTTACTTCCTTTCCTGTTTATTTCTTTCCTCTTTCCTAATTTTTAAATATTGGAATTGCCTAGATTTCACTTTTTCCTGTCCTTTCAATATAGTTTTCACTGGATCTAGCACAATACCTAGCTAATAGTAAACACTCAATAAGTTTTTGTTAGACAGATATCTAAACCCATTGACTTCCAAGGCTAATCAGTCTCCCAATTTTATATGTCTAGTCCAGACTGCTTTTCCGAGTTCCCAAGTTATGCTTACTTGCTAGACATGCCTACCTAGACGTCCCAGGTGGCGCTAGTGGTGAAGACTCTGTGTGCCAATGAAGGAAATGCAAGAGAGACTTCAGTCTTTGCTTCTGGAAGATCTCCTGAAGTAGGGAATGACAACCCACTCCAGTGTTCTTGCCTACAGAACTCCATGGACAAAGGAGCCTGGCAGGCTACAGTCCCTGGGGCTGGAAAGAGTCGGATATGACTGAGCGACTGTGTACACCTAGATATTATTAGGAATCTATGATATGGTTACGCCAAGCATGTCTATTTAAGCTGCTTCATTTCAGTTAAATAGCATCTTTATCCCCTCCTCTTTTGGTCACAAACCTCAATTTTATTCTCATTATCTCCTTTTTTCTCACCTCCCACATTGGATGTCTCATCAAATCTTATTCCATTTCAACTATGTCTCTGAAATCGTAGCCTCTACACTCCATCCCCACTGTCTTATTTTATATTGCTGCCATATAACATACAAGGCTGATCATAAATAATCCTTTATTTGAAAAGTTTAGTTATCTCTCAGTTTACTATAAGATATAAAAAGTAACTATTTTAGTTAACCATACAGTGACTTTTGAAATCTTGATTCTAACCCTGTGTTTCCTGCCTTAGTTTTCGCCACTCTGAGGCTGCTTTGAAATGATCTGTCTTACCCAAACCCTCTTCGACAGAAATGCCTTTTTATGTCTGCCTTTGTGCATGATGTTTCTTCTGTTTGTAATGCCGTTTCTGTTTTGCCAAGCAGACTCCTGTTTATCATTTAAATTATTTTTAGAAAATCATCTTGTTCATTCTTTAATTATTAAGTGCTGGCTTTGTTTCAGTTACTGTGCTTGGTCAGTGAATTACATAGACACAAACCCTTGTCCTCATGGAACTTACAAAATAGATCCTCACTGAAAGCTTAATGAAATCTTCAGTCCTCCCAGGCAGGGTTAATTAGTACTTTGATTGTAGCTATAATAGTATCCAAAAGAGTTTCTAGAGGAAATGTCTTGTGAAAAGCTCATTGGCTTTGAAGTCCGTAGACTCTTATGATTTACTACTGATGGATAAGACTGAGCTTTTTCATCTTAAAAATGAAAAGAGCAGTATTTAATCATGGAAGGCTTGTAGTGAGGCTTGTTGATAATGCATGCAAAAGAGTGTAATGTCTAGCATACAGCAGCCTAATGCAGTAATTGTTATCTAATTTAAAATTTTATTGTTTATATTCGATAATTTTCTTATTCTGATTCTAATGTAAAAAATTCTGTGCTGAACCTAGCTTAGTTTATTTGTAAGTACCAAGATTTGGTTATAGTTGGCACTCAACTGATTTTTGCTGAATTATTTTTTACATAAGATTTTTGAGGAAAAGAGAACAGATCTGTGCAATTGATGTGGCTACTTAGGTGAATTTTAGAGTTTCTGGTATCCAATGATATCATGTATTTTAATTTGTTTTTCAATTTTCTGTTGTTAGAGTCTTAACTGGTAGTACAATTAACATTAGATTTTGATTTCTCATAACCTACTCCTGGTAAAAATACTGAGTGAATAAAGAAATGGTTAACAGGCTAACAACAGCTAGGAAACCTTTGGTATTATTTTTTGAATAATTGACTCCGTTGCAAGATTGTATTTCTTTTGAAATGTCCAAATTTAATGAAGATGGGTCTCTAGTTGTCTCTGAAAGCAAACAGAAATACACTGAATAGCACCATTGCTTAAGTTCATTACTACATAAAATGTAATTTTACCTAATTAACACATATGATGCTCTAGTGACTCAATGTAATATAAATTCTCTATGTAAGTCCTCGATAAAGAAAGGATTCCGCTTCAAAAGGTGTCTCTTCTGCAACTGAAGGATTTTTTCCTTTTTTTTTTATTAAGATAGCATAGTGCATAGATCACTTGCATTTGATTTATAGTTGGTATCTGGTAAACAGGTTTTAGTTAATATTCTGTCTATCTGCATGAAGGCACAGTAGATTTCAGCTTGTGAGATAAAGCATTCTTTTATATTGTACGATAACCTATCTAGCACCTGCACATTATTTCAGCGAGATTTATGCAGAAAGTAAAACCCTTCTAGAACTTTAGCACTTTTGTCTTCTACCTGACAGTGCACTGAAAATGTTTATGTGCTTCTTTTTTAGAGGTTACCGTTGAAGTTGTAGCTAATGTCTAGCGTTAATTTTTAATCTAAAACTATAGAATTAGAAGCTAGCCAGATATAGGAGTCAGAAAAATAGGTAATATACAAATTTAAGAGCAAAATATGAATACCAAAATTTTCTAGGATTTAGAACTTTTTTCTGGCCAGAAGAATTTATTACTGACTTGTGGTAAGGTCGTCAAGATTTATCAGGCATTGTCACAAGAAAATAGGAAAGGTGGAAAATGGAATATTTTTCTAATATAATTGAATTTGACAGTTATTCTTTTTAAGACTAGAATTCATTTATTGGTATAGATCCAAGTTACATAAAAATAACCCTACAACCAAAGGGATCACAAACATGCATGTATTTGACTAATTTAAATAATGTGACAATGCATTCAGATTATATAATAACTAGAATAGTTTTTATAAGAGCTAACCCTCATTTCAGTAATTAACATTGTTTTACTGTAATAGAATGATAGTAGAACATAATATACCATAATAGAACAATATGAATTTAATGACTTCACTGAAATAACTGTCAGTGTTTCTCTTTTGTTCTTGATTATTTTATTCTGAATATTGAATTTTGCCTGTTTTTTTTGACAGTCATGCCTATTTGTGATCTGAACACCTTTTCCTGCATCAGGGAAATGCTAAATGTGTGACTGCTCCTGATAGCATCTGAAGGGCTTATTCTGTTCCCTATTCTGAAGATTAGGTTTAACTTGGGCAGAGAATAAAGGAGCCTGAGCAAAGAAAGGAGCGGGGAGAAGATAAGATGTTCTCAGAGCACCCTGTCATTTCTCACAGGGTGCTTGAACACAGCAGCGCATTGCACAACTCCGGGAGTGCCGCTTGCGCAAACTGTGGTGAGAACAGTGCTCCTCCGCGCTGTGCCATTTAGTAGAGCTCTGCTCTGTCACACATAATTTTTGAATTCTTACTATTTTCTCATCTGTCTTTTTTCAAGGTCAGAGACAAAATATCTTAATAATCTTTGTATCCCTAGCTGTTGGCTCAAGGTTGAGTTAGTCGTTATTAGACAGTGTTTTAGGAGTCTACTTCAGTATCCATCCATTCAGCACTGTTAATTGGCCGATTGGATTGCCATACTTTCTCTGAGGAAAGCTAAAGTTTAGAGAGTCTTATAATTTACTTGTGGAAAATAATATATTATTTATAGGTAAACCATTCAGCTTTTAGAGGAAGATTATGGATCATCCCTTAGTTACTGATTCTCTGTTTTAATATTTCTTCCTTTCCAAGTGATTCTCTTTTGGCTCATCCTTACTCATTTTCTTTAGTAGATCAAATCACTGTCCACAGTGGGCCTGGGAGGGGAACAAATAGCCTATTTATTCCATCAGTCAGTTTTGTTCTTTAGAATAGAAAGTACATATTCTTTATATAAAAATGCATTGTGTTATATTATGTAGCTCCTAACAATATGTTAAAGTTCTGTTTGTACAAATACATATATGTGTAGGTTTTTAGAAGAGTAGAAAGGTAATTAGATGACTTTTGCAGAGTCAGACATGACTGATGCAGCTGAGCGTGCACGCATGCTTATACTTTGAAAAAGACAGGCCTGTGTTATCATTTTAATGTTAGACTTTGAGATTAGGCCAAAGAAAGGGGAAGAAATAATTAGAAAGAAACATTAGAACATTTATTTTCACTGTCATTATTTACACATGCACAGCTTTTCAAATACAGTATACTCCTGTTAGTCAAAGGTACTTGGAGCTTGTGTACTAACAGGGGACCTAACTACCAGACCTTTTACAGAGAAGGCTTTATTTCTAGATCTTATAGAGCCTAGGGTTACATCCTGAAAATGAGTACCTTTTTGAGGATCTTAGTTTTAATTATTTGTAGAAGTGGATATAGATGAGGTTTGTGAATGTGACATCATGTAGTACTAATGTTTTTTTTTTTGATAGGTACAGATATATAGAGGTATAGGTCTATAGTGATCTAGATGTATATTTATAAGTTCTCAGAATAAGTGATTTCTCATCTTATCCATGCTTGTATTTGGTTAGCAGTGTGTTTCTGAATACATGAAGTCTTTGAAATTTTTCTACCATCCCATAGTGATAACTACAAAAATATATAACAACTTAGTTCATAAACTTATAAGAAAAGTATTGGATCAGTTTCCCAAATATGTCAGTTTCTTATCCTTTTTCCCCGAGAAGGATATTTTGGAGAGGGAGTGTCAGTATTTTCTAAATAAAAGTGAAATCTTTATGTGAATAATCAAAAGATATTAAGTTGATGATTGGCACCTACACATTCCCCTTTCCAATCATGTTCTAAACTGACAAATTGTGACTCATTTTCTCAGTGATAGAGCTTTATGCTGAGACTGTATGTTGTTGGAAGGAGCAGAGTTGGGACAAAACAGTGAATTTTTATGTCTCAGTTTCTTACTATGTAGATGACTTTAAACTTACTAGTAATTATCCTTATCTGAAAGAAAAAATGAATATGACTTATTTTTTTCAAAGAATATGTATTACTCTTAACAATCAGAAATTGGTTGATAAATGCTAATTTTTTCGAATGAGGCTAATAATGATTCCATTTTGAGTAAATTCCTTGAAGGTTTTTATTCTGCATTATCTGGAGAGACTTTTAAAAATGTATTGAAATCGTTGGTCTCTCTAACTAATTTTTGTAATCCATTGTGGATCTGTGATCTGAAATGAGTGATTTTGCTTTTATCTTCAGACTACATTGTTGTAACAGGGGATAGACTACTTGTATTGAGAAGATACTCTGAGATGTAGTTTTGAGGATAGTGGAAAGATTATCATGCTGAGGTATAGATTTCTTCATTTTATTTGGATATGTCTAAAGTATATTTAAATTTTTGATAGAATGTTTACATTTGAAGACAGAAGTCCATAATTAGGGTAAATAAAACTTAACCTTAAAATTTTTTCTACGATGTGCGCAGTTTCTCTGTTTCTAATACATCAGTGTTTTTGCTTCAGCCAGATGTCACCATTGTGACCATTATTTGTTACTGTTGGAGAGCACGAAAATAAATACTGTAGTTCTGTTTCCTCCTAATTGTGGTTATTATTGTTACAGATATTTTTTTTGAGTTTCTTGAAAATTTGTGAATGATTTTATAATTCCTCTGGGTTTTCTACTGCTTGACAAAAATGATCACACGCATGCTGTAATAGCCATCAGATTTGACTTCTCTCTCAAGTATTATATTGGAATCTATTGTTACCTAATTTAGTAACAATTTTGTAATAGCAGCTTAACATCTCTTATAATTTTAATTGTTATCAAGAAGAATGACATCGTTTACTCTGACTCAAAATTCAGAAGGATGGATGAATGACAAATTAATAATTTACCACCTTTGCATAACACTGAAGCACAGAATATTAGAAGGATTGATGGCAGAAAAGGTTAACAAATTTTAGCAGCTTTCATTAGCTTTACACCGTCATATGTTTGTGGTGCTGACTGAAATAGGCTTTGTAGGAGATCTCAGTCTAGGGAACTAATTACTTGTGCCGATTGCTGCTCTGATGAATAGACCCTCATTGTATCATTCCCCTGAAGACGAGGAGCAGCCTGTGATTCACGACTGCATCCTGGCTGATATTTGATAATAATTTTAACAGATAAATGTAGGTGGGCAGAATGATGAAGTACCTATCCAGGCTCCATGGCTATCAAAGCCATACACATAGCCATCTGTGTACCGCCTTTCCCCCACTATCCTAAGGAGGATTTTATTAATTGAGTTCCAACAACTGTTTTCTGTGTTTATGTGTATTCTATAGGTATTTCTTATTTAACTTTAAATGCTATCATAATAATAGTTTTCATTTGAAACACAGCAAAATAAGAATGAAAGAGGTTTTTAATTTTTTTCTCTTCGAGGACTACAGTTCTTACACATTTTTGTATTCTACTTAGATTACTTTATATTTCCTCCTCTTGAGGCATGAACAAATTGACAAAGGAAATCGTCTCTGTTTCCTTGTCTCCCCAGCATTCTCATGAAGAGCATAGGATTCCTATTGTTTTTGAAAAATATTTTCTTTAAATAATACCCTGTTTTTTAATGTATGCCTTCATAAATCTGAGCCAGTTTTTAATTGGTGAAGTACTTATTTACAAATCTATTTTGAACTTTTAAAGGTAGCCTCTTTAAACCATCAAAATGTGGATAACTTTTATGTAGGTATTTTGGGACTGTCAGTTGGTCAAGGCTACTAATTCGTCAAAGGTGACAGGTACAATTTTATTAGCTCATGAAATACAAGTGAGGTTTTATTTTGCATTAGTCATTTTTTTGCAGAATCTTTGATTGTGAATTTTAAAATTTCATTATTGAAACTTACAGGTTTTCATGTTGTATATCTCTAGTGTAAATATATTCTGCAGAGATTTTTTTTTAACTGTAAATGAAAAAACTTCATATTAGTCTTTTCCTTAGAAAACATTTTTTAGCATGCTAGATCATGATTAGTTAATTTGAAAAGAAAGTTGACATTCATATATTGCCATGTAAAATGATCTACATAATTGGGGAAAATAGAGTGGAACTTGAATTGAGTGAACCCTTTAAAAAATACATTTCTAAAAGTATGCTTTTGATACAGCAATTATTGCACATCATATACCATGTAGTTTTTAATTAAATATAAAAACAGACTACATAAAACAGAAATCCAATCTGATTTGCTTGAAAATAGATTGCTATTTCACTCTATAGGAATGGTTTATTTAAAAACAGTAAGTGGAAAAGAAATGCATTTTCTTGTGTTGTTCTAAGCCTCAGGGGCTAAATGTAATGAATATTTTAAGAGATTATTTTAATTAAATTCCTGCACATCTAAACAGAGTAATATTTTATTATCACATACATAACCATGTAACTGAGATATTCATTAAAGTTAACACTTTCTGGACCAAGAATTCATGGTATGATTTACTGACCTTGTGCAAAAAGGCACAAATTAGGAAGAAAAATGAAGGGGGACAGACTTTGATTAATATAGGTAATGCTATCCCATATTTATAATAGCCTTTTCCCTATTCTGGTTTATAAATGCAGCCACAGAGAAAGGTGCCCTGCTGAGGCTGAAATGAGGCTGAAATCAGAGCACATGCCACTGGAGTGTGGGGAAACTGATCACACTGTCAGCAATTCATTTCAAAATGATGTATTTAGTGCTCATTTCACCTTCCAAGAAAAAGGAAAAGGAGTTCCTTAGACTGGAAGGTGATATTGTTATTTTCAAGGACATACCTAAGTTAAAGATTGCAGAAAGGGGAGTGTGAGGTGGAGGGAGAATTAAGAGGAATGGGAGGGAAAAAAAGGCAGAGCAAACAAGGAGAGCTTTATGCAGAAATTCAGTGCTACCACGCTGTTTGATAATTGCTAACATATGTGGCTTCTCTGTTTCATTGTAGTCGTCCTCGTGAGTTCTGGCGCCTCGACTACTGGGAAGATGACTTGCGGCGCCGGCGACGATTTGTGCGTAACCCTCTAGGATCGACACATCCTGAAGCGACACTAAAAACAGCCGTGGAACATGGTCAGTGTGTAAACCACTCCTTGCCAGTAGCGAGCAGCAGGTACAGTACTTGGTAATGAAGAGCATAACTTCATTATTACAAGGTACTGTAAAATGCTCCAGTGCCATATTCCCCAGCTACTCACCCTGGAATCAGAAGTTAAATTTTTATAGTTAGTGTAGGGTCCTATTAAGTTATGGTGTTAAGTATATTTCTTTATTGTGTTACACATGCAAAACTTACTTAACATAGACCCTTTGTTTCAGAGTAGGAGGATAAAATATTTCTCCTTTTAAGTGACATACTCAGCTTTGAGTGAATTAATCCAGGACGTCTGTCTTAAATCCATGAATATCAGAAAGACAGCATTTACAAACCAAATAGGTTTCCAGGTCTTGTCGGGTGTGTATGATTTTCCCTCAATCATGGTATTTTAGCATGAGATTATGAAGTGGGAGAGAGAGCAATAAACGTCCAAGTGCCTCGATACTTTCTGAGCCTTGATTTGTAGATGGTTGTGATAGATGGCTCCTGGAGAAAGAATAGACATTGTTTTCATATGTTCCTGTTCTGCATCATCTTGTTATCAGAACTTAACAATTTTTCTTTTTTTGATATGATGCATAGCACTGTGATTCAGTTGAGGTAGAAGCCTCATGAGCAAATTGGGAAAACTGAAAAAGTCCTTTGGACTTGATAATATACCGTCTTTGATCATAGGGTTTCTACATAGGTTTTGTAATTTTTGAAAGCCAATTAAATTTTGTTGGTTAAGGGGGGAAATGTACCCACTCATATTAAATTGTTTTTGATTTTATAAAATAAAAATTGGTTAGTTTTTAGTAAGATGAGAAATAGTTCTGATTTCCCTTCTGTTAGTTTAACATGCAGCAGCTTATAGTTAAATGATAATATGTAATGTCCAAAATAAATGTTAAATTACATTCAAGAAGGATATTAAGAATTTAGATTAAAAGTCTGTGATCTTAGGTTTGGCCTCAGTCAGGCAGCTTAACCTCTTGCACTCAGCCTTAAAGAGCCATTTCTGGAAGAAAATGTCCACAATATGTCATCAGATACAACACCAAATGTGACATCAGTCCTTTAAAATAAATGATCATACAGAGAATAGTCAATAACAAAGTGATCTTAAAGCAGTAATAGTCGCAGAGCCCTACATCTTCAACTGCAGGAGGCGGAGAAGGAGAAAGAAGATGTAGAATTAATTAGGCCACTTTTGCTTTTAAGGTTCAAGTGCTTTTTATGTAGTGCTATGAATTTCAAGAGTTTTGTATATATATTTTTTCTTCTTTCATTTTGTTTTTGGCCTTTTTATGGTTTTAGTTAAAACTCTTAAACTGAAAAAAAATTAGCCTTTTGCAGTTTTACTCTCTCAAAAAGATGTTGCCATGTGTACTTAAAATTTAATAGGTATCTTTCTTATTTTCATCTAGCATTCAGTTTTGAGTTCTGAAGTCTATGAATGACAGTAAAAATATTTTTATGAAAAATTTTCCTTTTCTATCTGGAGGGGGGCCCTGTTTTCTAAAATTGCATATAGGCAAACTGTTAGTACTTTATTGTGAAAGAAATAGCACTAACTGAATTTAAAATTTGTTGTACAGGCCTTAGTAAAATCAATTGATCAAAAATAGTACATTGAACCACTTTGGGGAGTCATAGGATATTTTATAATGAGTAAATTTTAATTTTGTTGTTGAATTTTAACTTTTCAAATAACATTATGTCAACTTTTTAAATGCTGAAGCAGATGTTTTTTAAAAGATGTTTGTTAGCAATGGTTACTGTCATTTAAGACTTAAAAACCTATTTAGAAGTAGATTTCACTCCAGTTAGTCTAAATAGTAATTGAAAGGTTAACATAATGTTATATTTGTTTTATTATGCATTTTTAAATTAAGAGAGAAGTAAAGTTCAGCATTTTATGTAATTCCATTCTATTTGGCAATGCTTTATACTAGTTTCATGATGATTGATATTTAAAGGATTGAAAGATTAAGAATATATATTTAAATCTGAAATATATTTTTAAAAACTAACAAAATGTGTGCTATGTAGTAGATGCTTCCAATTAAGAAGATGTTATATTTTATATAAATTTAAAAAAAGTAAAAGCTCTAGCTAATCAAATATTATATATTATAAAATTTTAAATAATAATGATTAGTCAGTTTTGGAACTCAGCACATTGTTTAATGTCTACGATTTATGCTACTGTATTAGGTAAGCCAAGAGCTTAATTTTTTGATGTTTTATTAATTGGAGTTATCTTTTAGTTCACATTCAATTTTAGTTTTGTGTTAATCATAAAGGTCTTTGTTTTTTTAATCCTAACTTAATTACAGTAAGGAAGCTAATAAAAATAAATATTGATATATTAAGAATCAGGAATGCAAAACAACGTAGTTAATGTGATCAAAATGCAGTTGAAATCATAGAATTTATTGTGGATGAACACTGTGCTTCAGTGTTGGAGTCAAAGAATTAAATAGATTTTCCTGAAGATAGTATGTCACTTTAATGCTCTTAGGACTTCTCACTTTTATTTGTAATTTAACTAAGGAGACAGGACATTTTGAAAATGCAGAATCTTAAAACATCACCAACTATAGTACTATTATTCAAAGAAGATATCTAAATAGAAATACTGTTGGCGATTAGTTATGTATTTTAGTAGTAAGAGCCATCTTTTTTTATAGATTGATTTGATTTGAAGGAAAGCCTCTGGTGTAAGGGTGGCAGAGTAAATACCTGAAGAGTGATGTTCTCTGTTCAGGCGATCAATACCAGCCCCATGACTCTACTTCTGGCTACCTTCTAGTTAAAAACAAATTTTTTAATTCTGACAATTTAATTGCCCTTCCCAAGTTCACATTAACTTGCTTGGGGGAAAGGGCTTTAGGTAATTTTTCACAGAGGGACCCTCCAAAGTGGTTATTTATAAAAGTCATTTTGTAATGGGAGATTTCTTTAACTTTGTAGAAACTGAGTCATATTTTAAAATTAAAATTAATACTTCCTCTTATGATGAAATATTCTTTATAAAAACTAGCAGCAGGAAACAGAGGTGGGTATTTGATTTTTTGAGGGCATTTTCTCCAATTCTGTAGTTTTAAACTTTATCAGAAATCAGTTGTAATGATTTGTAGCTTTCTCCTAATGTGCAGAGACCAGTTTGTCAGTTATTTATCATCAGTACATTTTAGATCTGAAAAGGACTTAAAGCTAAAGTCTAGTCTGACTTTATTCTTTACAGATAAGGAAGCTGAGGAAACAAAAGTCCAACATACTTCTTAGTAGACACAGAGCTAAATCCCAGGTTAACTGATGGCTCATATTTTCTTATCACTCTGCTGTACTGTCTTCTAAAATTCATTGTAAAATATAATGGGTATTTTATACTCAAAAACATGTAAAACATGTTTTAAATGGTGGAAAGTTTGGTTTTAATTCAAATACTCAAACAGTTTAGCACTAGAATCTTACTGCATTTAAGACATGTTTGTTCTGTAGAGAATTTGCATACTAATAGAAGTCTATGAGGAGTGTTTTACATAGTTTTGCAAGTGTCTTGTAATCACATTTACTGATACAAGCAACTCATCTGATTTTCTAGGGATGACAGGCCATGTAAAGACCGTAAATCATGTCATTCTCTCATATCTTCAAATAATGCCAGATATGATTGCTTCTTTTTTAGGATAAACATGTATTTAGATTTCTGTCTAAAGCTTTTGAGAAACCCATGTTGGACATGGCTTTTTCTCCTAATTACACTTTGTAGTTTAACTAACTTTTCTAGAATAAATTTTATTGACTTTGGAAATTGTATAAACTATAAAGGGGAATTAGTTTAGGACAGTAGTTGAATATAAGATATTCTTCATGCGTCCTGTTCAGAATCAACAATTATGGTATCCACTACATATCACACTAAGTGGATACTCATATTTATTTTATGTATAATTAAGGTCACTTTGTTATACCAGGCATTATCTTTCTTTTTTAATTAACAAAGTGGCTAATTCTTAATGTATAAACCTCTTTTACCGTAATATGGACTATTGATAATTCTGGTTCACTAGATCAGTCACTGGACTTTTAAAAAGAGATTCTATATCATGGGTAGAACAGTATTCTATATTCTTTTCCTGTTTTAATTTTACTTGGCTTGTCTCTGTTACCTAGTTAAATCAACTCATGCCCAGAGCTAGCTCTGAAGAACTCGAACTTTACATTTTGAGGACCAGCTTTTCTCTGAGCCTGCTCATCACACGTAGCCCCAGTGAATCACATGTTTCAAATAAAACATTTTGTATAGATTTCTGCAGTTTTATGTAGCAGTTGCAACTTAGTTATCAAGTTAGGATAAATATTAAATCAGAATAAGATATGAGATTAGTGAAGGCAGTTTGTTGATAGTGAAATGAAAAATTTAAACAGTTGTCATGTTTTTTAGTAATTTTATTAACTAGAAAAGATGTGACTCAAGCTTTAAAATTGAACCAAAAGTATATTTTGACTTCATCCAATTAAACTTTTATACAAGGGTAGGATACACTCACGGAAGATATTAAAATAATTGATTCTTGTTTTAATGGTTGATTGAGTATAAGACAAATGAAAGTTAAAAACATACTTTTCCCAGCACATATAAACATGATAATTATCTTTTATTTTATGCTTGGGACAGTTTTGTTCTAATTTTGAGGGAGGGATAAAAGTTCTTTAGTAGAAAGCTATTAGACCACTGAGAATTGAACACCAGCGCATGTGGTGTGTATTAGAGTACTGTTGGTAATTTTACTGCTGCTAACTTAAAATCCTCAAGGGGGAGTTAATTACAGGAAAACCATTCTAAATATCAGTAAGCTGCATATTTTCCGTGACAAGAGCTTTTTCAGTTGAAGTTGAACAATGCCAGAATCTGAGCTTGTAAAAATAAGTAAATAAATAAATTAAAGTGGTATTTTTATGTGTACACTAGAACTATAGTGTTTTAAATATTTTCCATAAAATTTTATTTAATTCAGAAGTTATTGTCTTATTTGTTGTCAGCATGATGAGAAACATATTTAAAATTTTTAAATTTCAGTTGGAAGGGATAAAACGTTATAGTTAGTAATCATTAAATGAATGTAATTTATTTACTGAGCTATTTTAAACCATTGCATGTTGCCACTGACGACTCTTACAGTCATTTCATTTTTTTGTAAATGTTTTCAGATTAAATTTTTTTTCCTTCTTTCAAATAAGATTGATATACTTCAGAACATGTATGGCAGTAATCAGAGAAAGTAATGAGTGAGGTGTTGAATTTAGTTGTTTCAGATTTGTTGGGCCTGTGTTCATCAAATTTAGGTTTGGAAATGGATATGTCTTTATTCTGTACTTATTTCTTACGATTGTGACTTAATCTTTTAAAATGCATTATGGGAAACATTAGATTTAGTGAACCAACCAGTAAATTATGTATACATTCATATTTGTACATTGATTATTTTCATTTTCTCTGAAGCCCAGATTCTGGTGCCACAGTGACTAGATTGGATTCCTGACTCTACTTCTCATTAACTGTGTTGCCTTGAGGAAGTTATAAAACCTCTCTGAGTGTGTTTGTGCATGTGAAAAGGAGAATTTAGCAGAAGGCATATGAGAATTAAATGAGTTAAATGTCTAAAGTGCTTTAGAATACTCTTCGGCACATGATATGTGTATTTAATTTTAGCATTATTGTTATTATTTCTGTTTTGAAGGAATTGTGCATCCAGGAAGTGAGAATGTAGCATACTGAATTTGTGCTAAAACTCTTGACTCGCTACTGTTAATTTATTATAATTTACTTCATAACAAAATATAGATGATGATCATTTTTCTTGTGTTTCTCTGTGACTAATTTATTTTTAGTAAAATTGTTAGTAAGTTGAGAAAGATCTTGTTAGCAGTGTTTGTGATTTCAAGGTAAGGAAATAGAAATGCTGCAAATATAAACAATGATGTAAAAACTTATACTCCTATTTTCCAAAAAAATAGTGGTTTTTTGCTATGTTTGTTATAGTATTTAAGAAAATAGAGCCATTTCAATATATACTTTTAAGTTCTTTTCAATTATTGAGACCTTCATATATTTTTACCATACTATGCTATATGTGGGTGTGAGAGAAAAAAAGATTTTATTTATCCATAGAGGATAATCAATACTAAATAGAGAAAGCTTCTTCCCATGACTTTCTTATTTAATAGAAAGCTCCTGTATTCATTTAAATAATGTCATAAATATTATATGTAAATGTTATACATGGTGAACTCACAATAAATATGATAAAAATAAACTTTTACCTTTAACATTATCCATAACCATACCTGTTAAACTCAAAGAAGCCTTGCTTTATCACGTTAACCAGTTAGGACACATGCAGTTTAACTGTTTAGAATAAATTCTATAGATAACTATTTCTTCAGACTGAGTGTTTTACCCTGTACCTGGGTTTTGGGGCCTTGTGTCTCAGCAGGTATTGCAGTGGAGCAAAAAGCCTCTCCATCTGATTGCTGTCGGTAGCTGCTGCCTGGTGGAGCAGGTGCTTTTACCTCTCAGGTCTCCTGGGTGGAAACCGAGAATGTCAGTCACATAGTGAGGATTCTGAACTTTCCCTTATGTGACACTGTGAGCTTTAAAAAAATACCAGTCTAGAAGGTAGTGTCTGCTTTTGTGTGTTTCTTAAGGAGAAGGCTGCTCAAAGTGAGGGGAGTCGTCTTGGAGGGTTATAGAGTTTTGAGCTTCTGCCCAGACTCTTTCCAGCTGCCCTCCCGCTCGTCTCCCTGGGTCCGCGGCTGGCTGTGGGTGCTCTTCCCTTCCCTTCCTTCCTTCCCTCAGGCTGCCTCGGCACTGTGATTCTGGCGGTTCTGGCGCGGCTGCTCTGCACAGGCTGCTCCAGTTCGGGCGGTGTGAGGCTCCATGCCCAGATGCCTCTCATCGCAGGCTTTCTGTTATGTTTGCCCCTGGGGTGTCTTAGCCCTTTAGTTTAAACAC
This sequence comes from Ovis aries, assembly GCF_016772045.2. Classification (NCBI taxonomy): domain Eukaryota; kingdom Metazoa; phylum Chordata; class Mammalia; order Artiodactyla; family Bovidae; genus Ovis; species Ovis aries. Next base: position 7,403,094 of record NC_056070.1, read on the forward strand.
ATGGAGGAGGTAGTATTTGAGCCTCCACTTCGGTTCCACACTGCCTTGCTCTTGGATATTTGTGTAAGGGCTGCAGCAGGGGTGTGGCAGGGGTGAAATGTGTGGAAGGTCGGTGTGAAGGAAAGAGGGCGGATGGAGGGAGAGGAAGAGCCTGCAGCTTCTGGGAGCTGCTGTGGCTTTATTAGCATCAGCCATGGCCTCAGAAGCTGGCCTGGATCCTCATTGGCTGCAAATAGCTCTCGGCCCTAAACCCTTCTTATTTCTGGATTCTCCTTCCCAGCCACTCCCCCACCACTGCAGAATGTTTGTGGGTATAATATTATTCACAAGAATAAATCAGTCTTCCTTTTTTTTCAGTGTTAAGCGGGTATTGTTTCCAAAACTAGGTTCTGATTTTTTTCTACTAACAAAGAAAAAGTGATGTTATTGAACCCTCTTCTGCCTTAAATATAAGTAAACAAATGGTTCAGTGAGCAGTGCCAGGGTCAGATTTAATGGGATTAGGGTGCTTGTTCAAGGTAACGTTAGACTAGGTTTGGGGAATCACAGTTGTCAGAAGGAGTGTGTGGGCCATGCCCATCACTTTCCCCACCCTGGATGATGCTGCGTAAAATGAGTGACCATCTTGGCCACCGCCCCTTACCTCAGTTCCCTGCCCCTCTGCCACAGGACTCTCCCCAGAGTTGATGGACAGCTTTGTTTCCTTTTCATTTCAGCTGCAGATGAAGATATTCTTGCTAAAGGAAAACAGTCCATCAAGAGTCAGGCTTTAGGAAATCAGAACTCAGAAAACGAGACCCTCCTGGAAGGCGACGATGATACTCTGTCATCCATGGATGAGAAAGATTTAGAGAATCTCACCGGTAAATTCAGTGGTTGTGCACATACTTCAGCTAGCTCTGGTCCAAGAAGCATTTAATTACTTACTTTTCCGGCTGTGACTGCTAGGACTACCAGCTTTGCACTGACAATTACGTTAAATGAAGACTGGTTTTGTTCTTCTTAACATTTTCCCCCTCATCTTCAATACTGTATCCCCGTCACTCTATTCTGTTCATTCTCTTTACCCTACTCATCTTTTTCTTTGATGAATAATCTTTGCTGAGAAAGAATAAAAGTGTGAAGCAGCAACAACAAAATTGCATCACCCATCTAATGGGAGTTAACCTAATCTCTACAGAATGAGAGCTATAAGTAAAATTATGGCAAGTGCTTTGTAAATAAAGCTTGGAGGCAGATGAGCTATTTGCTTTGATATACAGATCTTAAGAAACATGCTGCCTATACATTTAACTCTCTCTCAAAAAAATCCATTTCAAGAATGCTATGGCTTTTCACAGGATTCACATATTTTACCTGATGTAGGAATTTTTGATTTGCGCTCTGCAGATTTTCAGTTTTACTTCCCTTAAGGGAAAAATTCTCTTGTTTAGCTTGAAATTTTAGTCATTCATTAAATGGCTTTTTTTCTTTAATGCCCGAGACTATGTCCCTCAAGGAGGAAAGTCTGAAAGGTTCTACAACTTCTATAGGTGAAAGTTATATACCCTTCTATTTTGATACCTTTAAAAGGCACGAAAAAAATCTTTCATTTAGTGACATATCTGCAACCATGCAGTGAATGATAATGAAAAGCAAAAACATGATGGCATCTTCTCTGATGGCCGTAAATCTCTCTGTAAAGTGAAATGAAATTAATTGGAGCATACTGTTAAGGGGTTTGGGGTGGGCGCAGAGAGGAAGGTGTGCGCTGCCATTCTCTAGTCTCTTCCTTTGCATCCATTTATTTTGCCTCTATTCTTGCTACTAGTAATACATTCATACAGTAATAGAGGTGAGAGGGGAGTTTAATTATATAATCTTGACAATGGCAATAGGATTAAGAAGTAATCCACACTAATGAAGTGGTGTGGGTTAGAAATGAAGTGGAAATTGTCAGGGGTCTTCTGTAGGACCTGGGCTGCTCCAGCTCATGCAGCTGTCTGCTTACCCTGTAATTGAATGTCTGAGAATGATTGAAAAAATGTTATTTCTTCTCAGGATTACATGCTAATGTACGGAGGGCAAAGGAGACAGCAAAAGAACACATAGCTGCTTATTTCATCCATTTATGGGGATGAGCTTTGGGAAATCATGGCTGTTCTGCAGTTATCTGCTGCCCATCTGCAAACACAATGTATTTGTACATTGGGAATAGAGGGCAAAACCTGCTCTGATCTCCGTAGAGCATCCCTCCTATTGTCCTGCTGGCACACATTAAGATTGATGTGAGATTAAGGACCAACACCCTTCCAACAGTCGATGGAAATGTCAATTCATCTGAATTTTGAAACACTTATTCACCCATTGATTACCTGAATAGGTGTACCTTGTTTGTAGGCACTATATTAATTCAAGACTATAAATGCCAGTCTTGTCTTGCTTTTTTCTTCACCTATAGGATTTTTCCAATGAGGAATTAACATGGAATTTCAAAACCTTGCTACATCTATTGCTACATAAGTATATATATGTATAATCATTATTTTTAGTCCTTATTTTAGGTTTGGCTCTAATATACTTTATGCTCTTCTATCTGTAGGGAATCCATTGTTTTCAGTAGCAGGCTGATTTGTCTCTTTGATAAGCCCTGTGGAGATTTGATTATTCCAATAAAAATTCATTCACTTGGAAACCCACCCTCCAGCTGTTTACTCCCAGAGTCCCCAAACTACACTAATATTAGATTTGGACGCATTGAACAATATTTAACAATGGAAGGGCAGACTTAGAAAAGAAGTATTTTCCCCAATTTTTTATGGGGTAAAGTTGTTATGGAAGAGGTTTTGTGTCAACCTGGCACACAATCTTTATCAGATAATATGGTTTAACATTTCTCACTTCACTGCTGGTGATCTTTTTATAATCATGCCTCAGCCAAACACTAAGCTAACCTCTGGCCTTGGAAACCTATTGAGTCTTCCTTGCTCCTAGCTGTTGTTCCATGTTGTTTGATAGCCTGAGGCTTGTTTTCTAAATGGAATGTGGATGGACTTATTTAGGCAGAGTCACCTTCTAACCAGGAGATTAGACCAAAGCTTTGCAGACTCCTTGTAAAATAATTGCATTGTAGTTTACTGTTATATATAGATTTCTTAATATGAGAACCCTAACTTTGCATTTTCAGAGGGAGGTTTGGAGTGGGCAGAATTTGTAAGTGTAAAAGGGGTTGGCAGGCAGTTTGCTAGAGGAGAGAATTTAAAAATTATATGAAATTTCTGCCTGAATCATCCACTTGATGTTTTGAAACAATGTTACTGCAACTTGTCCGGCCTGTCTTCTCCTTTTGGCAGGTCCTGTGAGCCTGAGCACACCGGCTCAGCTCGTGGCTCCCTCTGTTGTAGTCAAGGGGACGCTTTCTGTCACCTCCTCCGAACTCTATTTTGAGGTGGATGAAGAAGACCCTAACTTCAAGAAAATTGACCCCAAGGTGAGAAGATGAGGAGTGGGTTTCACTTTTATGGAATTTTTGTTTTTCTTATGATGGGATGGTGGACTGCTGTTAAGTAAGACTGGCTTTAGTAAAATCTGAGAGAGATAGTTTGAATTTCTTGATGAATTGCTTCTGCCTGTATGCACGGCAACTATCTCTTTTAGCTTATGATTCCCTTACCAGCTAGTTACATTATTGAAGTTCATTTAGATTCAGAAACAATTTCCATTTAATTGCATTTATCATTAGCTCATTCTGGGGTAGGGGACGAACCTCAGGGAATATCGTCTATAAAATATATTTTGCCTCAAAGGGTCCAGGGTGAATTAAGCTACACAATTCAGTGAGATTCAGAGAGAAATTATTTTGTTTAGCCTTTATATTTTCTGGATATAATACCAATATATCACTCTCCTTGCTTTGTCCACATGACTTACTACTCTGTCGTGCACGCAAGCATGGCTTGTGTGTGCGAGATACCTCTGTTTCCCATTACCTGTAGTTGATTTTACAAGGCACCGCATAATTTCCTATTCTTAAATGAAAATGTAATTTCCCCTTTAAAATGTATTTCTGATTACTTTTCAGACCTTGGCAACTTTATTTTACTAAGAGACATTTGTAGCACAGCCGTAAAGCCAAAATTAGGTTTATTTCATGAAAGTGAATGGTAGAATTTGTTCTGAGTCTCTCTCAAAATGAGCAAAGTAAGTAACCTGTAGAAAGAGAAGAGGCTTTTAAAAATGGAATCATTTCTTTTACAGGCTGTTAGTGTGTGGTGTATGTCCACGCACATACATGTGTATGTTTTTCTTGAGTTTATTGGTAGGAAATTCTTTGAACTTGTAAACCTCTGAATTATTAAAATTTAGTGACTTAGAAGAGTTTCAAAGTCATTCTTAATGAAAATGTTATAATTTTTTAAAACTTTACAAATCATCTCTTGTCTTATGCATGTTTATAGCCTTGGGTTCAGCATTGCTGCTTTTATTAAGATGGGGCTTGATAGGCTGTATGAAAGGAAGTCTATGCTGGAACTGGTTGTTTTGAGTTTGAGAATGCAGCTAATCCAATGTAGAGAAAACTTTAATTCTGAAATTATATCAGCTAGAAAAAATTTCTACTTTGTTATATGGCTGAAATGTCTGAAACCTGTTTTAGTTTTTAGGAAAGAAAAGTAACCAAAATTACTTAAACTCTGTAATTTATAGTAATTTGTGAGTGTGAAAGGCCAAAATTTAACCCAAAATATTATGTTTTGGGACATACATGGCCTAAAGTCTAAAATGTGATTTATTTAAAAAGTATCTAATGAGTTGTCCTTATTGTTAAAACCTCTGCCAATCTTTATGGTTAGGCTCTTGGAAGTTATTGACTCCTTTTGGGGGAAGTTATAACTTCTGTTTCTGTCTGATCTTTTTCTGTACAGCATCATTAAATTATTTTTTCCCCTGCTGCTTGTGTAATGTAGGATCTTTGAGCCTAATCACAGACCTGGCATTGCTGCGTCCTGCCAAATGTACAGAAATCAAAACTGTAGCTACTTTCTATTAGTAAAATGTTTCAGCCCATTATTTGAAGAATTGTTGATTTTGTATAGATGTTTGTGCTTTTTAAATTGAGGGACTGGAGTTTTTTCTTTTCCTGTTGGTGATACCTGCAGTACATTAAATAAGGATGAAAAAAAGATACTGAATTTGGGGGAATGTTTGTTTCTTAAAACTTTTTTCCTGGGACATTTGGGAGGAGACATGTCTAATGCTTTATATACTTTCGTGAGTAAAAAAATGGTCATTTTAAAATGTCATTTTTATCTTTTCAACTAAACACTGTGCCCTTACGTCATTTCTTTGTAAATGTAAGTACCTTCTGCTTGCTTTGAAATTGCTCTTAAAAATCAGAACATTTTCCCTAGAGAGTAAATCCATCTGTGTAATTTAAAAAACTGGTATATATGCCTGATCTAGTTATTGTTACAGTGTTTATTCTGTGTCTGCAGGAAGAGAGACCTGAGAAAGGTCTAGGATAGGTTGAAAGACTGGAGATGATTTCAGAACTAATAAAATTGAAGTTTATATTTCTAACTCAGAACTATTTTTTGCTATGGAATTTTTACCTGGGAATCTTAAAAATTGAAGCCTGCTTTACCAAGTGAACTAGGCACTAGAGCTCTGAGTAGCTTCCTTGTTTTCATCCATCTCTGCTATCCTGCTGCTCATCCCTCCATACCCTGCGACCCCCACTCTGACTTCTTCCTCTGATCTTTAAAATTTGCTTTGTAGAACATTTTTCTTTGCATCTCTCATTCAGGGATTTTCTCAGTAAGTTAAAAAATGGGCTAATTCAAATAATAAATTTTACATATTAAAGGGCAAAATCTGACATGTATTCAGTACCTGTGCCTTGTATTAGCATGTCTAATGGAGTATACAGTCACCTCCAGCGTAAAGAAGAACCTTGAGGATGCTTTCAGTTTTACTGATTATTTAATTTTGTAATCAGTTATTTCCTTGAATTAAAAACAAACCTTTGTTAAAGTTGAAACGTTGAAATGAATACATTAGAAAGGCAGAAAGAAGAGGAGCCTACTTATATGTAATTTTTCTTTGGTCATAAAAATAGTATGAAACACTTTTTAAAATTTACCTATAAGCTACTTATGAATAATTCTGGGATTTGGATTCTAAAAAGATGATCATAGTTACAGCATTTATCACTAAGGCATTTAAAAACTTGAAGTAATCTATAAATCTGGATTGTTCATTTCACCATTTGCTGGGGAAAAGGAAAATTACTGTATCCATTTTACTCTCTTCTACTGTTGCTGATTTAATTGTTAAGTTTGTATTGTTTAAAACTTGAAGAGAATAAATGATTGGAGGCTAAGTATTAACTCATCGTGTTAACTATTCAGAAAGGATCCATAAATGCTTCTTTTGTAATTCAGGCTTGGGATTTTTAAAAATTATAGCATAAGAGAGCAAGTCTCTTAATTTTTAATGTGAAAAAACTTTTTCTTTTAAAGTTAGGATCAGAATTAGTTCTTCCGTACAAAATCTGTTCTTTTTTCAAGTGTGAAATAAGATACTACTTTTAATCTGAAAATCTACAGAACAAACGTATAGTTGTGTAAAATTAAAATTTTCCTTGTTCTGAATATCTTGGTGGAAACTTGAATGGTTAAATCTACAAAATGTTCTACATTTGTAAATTTTGCAGACTGGAGTTAAAATGGAAGCTTCTTGCATTTAGTTCCTCAAGTTCACATCTTTATATTATAAACTATAAACTGTGCTCTCACCTGCCTTCATTTAAGAACAATCCACAATCAGTCAATTACAACGTAAAGTCATATTTTTATTACTGTTTTCAACAAGACTGCTTAGGGTGAGGGAAGAGGTGTGGGAGAAGGAGGGGCATATTTGACATTGGCACTGAGATACAGTTAACATCAGCAAAACTTTGTTTTTAAAAGAAGAATTTTACATATAATTAAATACTTTTTTTTTTTCACTTGGTGACAACATTCAGGCAACCCAAAACAAAGTGGGGAGGATGGGAGAGGGAGAAAGAGAAGAGGGGGAGAGAAGGAAAAGGGAGAAACGACTATATTTTGATTTGAAAATGTACCTTGGGTTTCATTTTGTGGTGGCAAAGCCCGATTGCTTCTTTTGTGTGACCTTTTAAATTCACATTGTTTGGAAGAAAACGATCACTTTTGTGCAAGAATGTGATTTTGGTTGGGTGGTGGGTTTGCTCTCCTTTTTGTTTGCTTGTGAATTAAGGAAGTCTTCTGCCGGGTTCCGTTCCTCTTAGGTGGCTGACAGGAAAAGTTTGTGTCTGGAGTTCTCGCAGCTTGTCGCCGAGTTGTGTGTCTGTCGTGTGTTCGAGAGCATTCCCATCCGTGTCGCTTTTCAAGCAGTCCCCAGCGCGCTATAGTTTGTCCAGGCTTTTGGGATTGGTGAGAATCTCCCTGGCCAACCTCCAGGTCTGCTTGGCAGCGCTCTCCAGGGCCGAGTGGGGCTTGCCCTGGAAAAGGTCGAGGTTGGGCAGAAAGTAGTGGGGGCAGCGGCGGCACTGCAGGCAGGAGATGAGCTGCAGCAGGATGCCGTTGAGCCGGTCCCCGAGGCACGCCTCGTCCCAGTCCGTTTCCCGCGGATGCTTCTCGCACTCGTACAGCAGCAGCGTCTTCATGTGGTAGTTATTGAGCGGCTGGCCGGGCAGCTCCAGGTGGCGGTCCCGCAGCGTCTTCAGCACCGAGAGACACTTGTTTCGGCAGCCGCCCATCAGCAGACGGTTTTCAGCCTCCCCAAACTGGAGCACCCAGGCGTCGCTCTCGGCGGAGCTCTGCTTGCCGGTCAGCGAGTAGCACTCCTTAGAGAGCAAGTTGAACCCTTCGGCCTTGACCTCCGCCACCCGATTGGGGCCAGGCCAGGGGATGTGGGGCATCGGCCACTGTGCCGCGCTGCGGGGCCAGATACCGGTGCACTTGAACGCGGGAGTGATTTGCACCACGTAGCGCTCCCTGATGCGCAGCTTGACCTCGCTGGTATCCGCGATCATCTTGACCACATCCCGGTAGCTGCACTTGTCCACCGCCTGAGCCACCAGCGTCTGGAAACGGGAGCGGATCTTGCGTGCCGAGAGGTAGCCGGACGCCGTGATGAACTCGACCCAGAGAGACATGCTCCGCTTCCGCCCATCGCTCAGTTTGAGCACCGCGCAGCCGGGCAGCGAGCCGTCGTCCACGAAGTTGAAGACGCCCATCTGGTTTAGGTAGAGCACCACCTCGAATTCCGTGGGCGAGATGACCTCCAGACCCTCGTAGCGGGCATCGATCTCGCTCAGGGAGCTGATGAAGCGAGGCTCCTGCACCTCCACCTCCTTGAGCACGTCCGAGACCACCTTACAGACCTCTCGGATGGTCTTGGCGATGGCCGCCTTGCGCGCCTGGCAGCGCTCGGTGTAGTATTTATTGAGCTGGTAAACCAGCTTGGCCTGAGCGGCGATCATGTTGGGGCACAAGTCCGGGCTGTACACCGGCGTCTCGCAATACGTTGAGGGATCCAAGGCTCACGCGCTGGTGGTGGCCCTGCGGCTTGCGAAAGAGGCACTGCGCTCCCCTTGAGCCCCACGTTCACTCTTGTTTCCACCTGGGCTGACCAGCTGATGCTTCAGCCGTCTAGCGCTTTCTTTCCCCTCTTTTGAAAGCTTTTTTTCTTCTCCAGAAAATAAGAAGAAAAAAAAAAATCTTTGAAAAAGAAAAGTACCTGCTGGGACTTTTTTTCCCTTTCTCTTGATAAGTGAAATGAAGATGTGCCTGCGGGCAAGATGAAGGGAAAGAAGGGGGGTGGGGAAAGACAGGGTGAGACGGAAAAATTCAGGTTACCAAGAGGTTAGGCTTAGACGTCTGCAGCGGAGATGGTCCAGAAATCTGGAAATGAGGTCTGTTAAGTGCCGAAGTAAATTTAAAAATAAAAGGAAAACATTCAGTGTTTCATTCTTAAACTTCTCTCCCACGCTGGTAGTACTTCTTTATTCAGCTTAGGTGAGTGCTTTTCTCCTCACCGTCCCCCAAATGGAAGGTGAAGGGTGTAATTAATGTCCAGAGAGCAGCGAAGTGCAACTCAGTCCGCAGCACGCGCAGAGGTTCTCAGACGCCTTGCACTCCCAGCGTGTAGGTCTGCTCTCCGCTCAGGGGGTCCTCTGGTAGCGGTTTTCCTCTTTTCCTACTGGAGGCGTTGTTTGGACTGGGTTGGCTTGTTTGCAGTGGGTTCTTCTTGTCTTTCTCTAGGTGCAAACCTCTGGAAGTTCTTTGATTTTCATTTCTGCTTCGTAATTTATAAATTTGGCTCTCACAGAATCTGTTTTAGTGTGACGAAGTCCTTGCTTGCGTTGCATCTGGGGTTTAGTTATAACGACTTCAGGATTTTTCTTCTCCTCCCCCTTTAGGTTGCTTGTGCAGATTCCACTTTCTGAGTCGTCTCTCCCTCCTCCCCTCCGATCTCTCTCTCTCTCTCTCCCCTAATCTCTCTCCTTCTCCCTCCCTCCCTCCCTCTCCCCCTCCCTCCTTTTCCCTCCCTGTCTTTTTCCCTCTCTCCCTCTTTCTCTCTCCCCCCCCCCACCCAGCCCCCCACCCAATCTCTCTCTCTCCCCTTGCTGTTTCCTGGAGTTATTTAGTTTATGAATGGTCCTGTACCATCATGAGGGGGGTGGAGCTTCAGTTCCTACAATCGCTATCCGAGCTGTCAGTGCTGTAGCCAATCCCAGAGAGAAGACAGGCATGCTTGGCAAACAGTAGCAGCCACCGCTGCCCTTGATAAAGAAAGGGAGGAAAGAGAGAAGTAAGAAAATAGGAGGAGATAGTGGAAGTCAAACGCTTACACACATCTTACAGCCCCCTCTTCTTTATCGTCCGCTCTTATCATTTGCCAGGAAGAAAGAGTATATAGAGAAGGGACTTCTTGGAGATGGCTGGAATGATTCAAGGGAGAGTGGCAGTGGTTCAGAAAGGTTCACTTTTTTTTTTTTTTTTCTTTCCTATCAGCATTGTGAAGAAGGTGCAAACTCTAACAAAATTACTTTCGCTTCAAGGCAAACGGAAGGAGGAAGGGAAATCTGGGAAAGGACCTAAATTTTTCTAGATTTTCTCCTCAGGCAGTCTTCCTTTTCTTCCCCTCCCCTCTCATTGTTGCCAAGAACCCTAGCAATTGCTGTATGTGTGCGCCAGTTGGGCAGTTGTTGGGGAGGGGGGGGGTTGGACATGGGGTGAAGGTTTATAATCGTAAATCTCTTTTCAGTAATTTCCATATGCTGTTGAAAAACAAGGCAGGACACAAATAGTGCAAGTACCTTGTTTTATAATTACTTCATAATTAAGATTAAGATATATTTAATATTAATTGTTTCAAGAACTAACTTATTAGAAAATATGTTTAAGTTGTGAGAAATGGTGCAGATTTATATATGGTAGAATTTCTTTGGATATACTTTTAAAATAAACCACTAAAATTTTAAACTTAATAAAAACGAAGGGAAGTAAATGTGAACCTGAGTTAAAGTTTTCTTAAAATGTTTATGTTACAAATCTAATTTTGAGTATATTTTTCAGGCAGTACAGAATTTCTCTTATAAAATCATTTTATTTTCATAATTGACTCTTGCTTTTAAAAGACTTCACTGCTGCAAAAATCTATAAACTATCCTGTTATTGATTACACAGATGGCTTGCTCCTCCCTTGGCATTTCAGTGAAACTCACGCATGTGCTGTTAGTCTATGTATTAGCCTTTCAAGCTGAACCTATGGTAGCCTTTAGGTATTTTTGGTTGAAAAAGGTGTAACAGTGTTTCTGATTTGCTTCGACTTGAAGGTTTATGTTTGAACCTCAGGTGTGTGGATTCTGAGTCCTTTTAGGACACATCAAGTAGATGGGAATGCTTTTAGTTAGATTTTGGACCTTATGTTCTCCGATAATGCTATAACAATGAAAATCTATGAAGCCGATTGTGCTAAGACTTCATTTTGCAAACTATATGCGGCTTTGCAAAACCCCGTGGGAAGGTTTGACTTGCTCTCTTAAGGCTGAATCAGGTGAACCCGAATTCAGTTGCAGAGGGAAAGTTTGTTTCATCAGGTACTTGCTGTTAGACACTCGGACCTCTTGGTTCTTTCTTACACGTCTGGTGCAGACCACTGGCATCTTGTTACCCCTTCACTCGTTGCTATAAGTCTCTTTCTAATGAAGTTTGCCCTTTTTGTCCTTTTTGAATTAAGTCGGATATGCCGTCCGCCATCCATCTCAGCAGCCGGGGTTGGAAGAGCCGTCCGCGGGACTCCGGAACGCCGAGCTGTAGTGACTTCTCGGGAGTGGCGGTGGCGCCGGCGGCCGCGGGCTCTGGCGGTCTCCCGCCTTCCCGGGCACTCGGCTGGCGTCGGACCCCGGCCCGCGGCGGGGATGGACGGGACCGGCGGTCCGCGCGCGCGGGCGCCCGGGCTCTGCTGGCACCGGGCAGTTGGCCGCGGCCGCAGCGGCGCTCTGGGCAGTGCCAGCGCCAGCAGGGGCGCTTGGCGGCGGGGGCGGCGTGAACGCCGGCGGAGGATCCCGCGCGCCTTCTCCCGGGGGCCGTTGCTGGGCGGAGACTGGCGGCGGGGCAGGAGGTGCGGAGCCTGCCCTCCCGGACCCTCTCCCCGCGCCCCCAGTCGGAGCCGCCCAGGCCTGGCGCGAGGACCGCCCGGGCCGCGACGCCCCGGGGAGCGAGCATGTGCGCGAGGCCCCGGGCGACGGCGCCGGCCCGCCTCCGCGCGCCCAGCCCGCCGGCCGGCGCCCTCCGCCCGCGCGCCCTTCCCGGGTGGGGCGGCCCGGCCGAGCGGAGCTTCTCGCCGCCTCCTCGCCTCCCGGCTCGGCCCGCAAGGCCAAGCCTCGTCCTACCCTAGTCCCCTCACTGGTCCACTTTTGCATACTGAGGCCGAGGGATGATAAAACGTTACAAATGTTTTGATTTAAAAACAATTCATTACCAATTTACCCTGTCCGAGGTAGATGCTCTAGTAAATAATAAATCAGTTAAACAAAGGCGACTTTAATTTATTGCCGTGGTACTAATTAGAAACATCATTTGAGCAATAAACTTAAACACTTCCAGCAAATAATGCTCCCTCTTGCTGGTCCCCTTCCTCCCCCCTCCCCCACCCCAGCTCACTGGCTGCCTCCGCTCCCAGAGCGGCTTCAGCTGTGTGTTTGCGGACCGCTCTTCCTCTGGTTGAATAATTGAAGGGGAAACGGTATCCGAGGAGGCTGTAATTGAAGAGCCCCTGTCACCCTGCTTTTATGTATGTTAGTATAGAAGTCCATCAGCAGCTCCTTGATGGTGTATTAAAACGAAGTGGCAGCCGCTTCTGCAGGAGATACCGTATTCTATTAAAGGAGACCAAGTGAGAGAAAGAAACTCTAGAGGCTAAAAGCCACTTCAAGTCTTCAGACCGATTGATCTGTATTCTCTTGTTATAATCCGTCTCATCATACTTGAGTTAATGAGGCAAAAGAGGGGGAGCGGAATCTGATGGTCCTTGACAAATTCATTAGGGAGGCTGCAGGACATTTTATTTGACTGTTAAACATCTTGTTTGTTTGGTTTAGGCAGTGCCAACATCAGCATGCTTCTGCCCAGACTTATCATGTTGGTCTGGCTACAGACATTCCTAAAAAGAGAAGGAGGACATGCAGTGTGTGATTTGAGTGTTTTGTTTTGGATTTCATGGAGCTCATAACCTTCAGACTTCTCTAGGATTTACCTTCATCGTCCTTACACTAGGAACATTTTATAAGACTATAGATGATAATACTGAGGTGGGCATGTTTTTAGTTACTATAAACTCAAAATATGTATGTTTAAACCTTAGTCTGAAAAGTTCCTATTTCCTTAAAAAAAAAGTGAGTCAAATTACAGCAATTACTGTGCTAGTTTTTGAAAAACGTGAATGTTTAAGCTCTAGAAGAGTAGCCAGGTCATACATTAGATCCTATTTTTACTTGGTCGTGGTTAAATAAACTTTTAATTATTAATTGAATTTCTCTTTGCAGTGAAACACTTATGCGTACAGAAACTGGGGAATAAAAATTTTAACTCTTTATACAAATACAATGTTTTTGAAAAAATTGTATATTTTAATTTGAAGGGCTTTTTATATTTAAAATCAGAAGCAGAACCAGGTACTGTATGAATGGTGCTAAAATAAGATGATGAGTTGACAGAAAACTTAAAAAGCTGAAAATATTTCTAATTGAATAATGGGCAAGTAAGTTAGAATATTAATCTTATAATACTACAGTGCCTGATTTTCTCAGTTTATCCAATTACAAGACTTTCTTGCATAGAGAATTCAGTCATATTTTCCTTCAGCAATTGACTTAAGCAACCTCAACTTCAGTTCTTTGAGAAACAACACTGCCTTCCATTTGCAGGCAAACAGTATGAGAGAAAAAGAGAACTGATGCTCCTTGCCTGTCATTTTTATACGTTCTTGCATTGCTGATGAAGCTTGAACTGCTGCAGGGAATGTATGGATTTGAAAAGAAATGATTCAGTAGTGCATGCTGTGTTTCTCAGAGCAAAACCAAACTAATGGCCGAAGCCAGTGCTTCTGTACCTCTGACAGTTATAATCCTGTTTACATTTCCAGGGAATTCAAAATCCTTAAACTGTTTTATTTTTTGCTGATCTTTACTTAGAAATGTGCTGAGTTAAACTTCAGAGCAAGTTTTACTTTATCATATCACTGGGACTTAAAAGATACCCATTAATTTATTATCCCTAGAAACAGCATATAGTATTTTAATAATCTTTGCTAAAGAGTATGGAAACTTTATACCAGGAAAAATTTTAGAGTTATTTAAAAAATAATCAGATTATTGACTTAAAAATATCAACGGTCTGAAGGATTTATACTTTTGGGAAAACAAAAGATCACATGTTTACCTGTAAATATTCTTATTCTCTAAAATCTGACTTTAAAAATATCAATGCACATGGCTAAGTGTTTGGTTCTTATATGCTTAATCATTCATAGTATTTATAGAAATGCTTAATATTTTTAAGAAAATTCTTTTTTAGGGGATCAAGGTGTAAAAGGGAAAATAAGTATTAAATTCCCCAATTTAAAAACTATTCCAGTAAAAACAAGAATAATCCAAACATAATTTGTTAGTGTATTAATTGATGAAAGTTAATTGATGAAGATATTAAAATATCTGTAAGAAGCTTCAATAGCACCAACTGTTAGGATTATATGGTATACATTCAAAGTAAAATCACATTCTCTTTCGTTCTATGTCTAATGATCTAATTGTCCAAAACTCCCAAGTGTGAGAGAAATTATTTATAAGCTATTGATAATTATGACTCTGAAATCAATCTGGAGAATAATCAGTCATTCAGTGTTTTCTTTGAGCAGTTCACAATAGTTCCTATTACTTTAAATGGTCAGTCATACTGTCAAAACAAGTTGTTTTTTTAAATTTCCTTCACAAAATAGCTTAAAAAAAAGAAGAAACTCAAACTTTGTAATCACATTGATTGGTAAGCCAAGGATATTATTCTCATTTGAACAGTTTCAATTTAGTGTTCTATGAAGTCAAAGGAATGGTCTTAACTTTGCATTACTGAAGCCTCAAACTCTATTGAAAAATACTTCTATATACCTTTTGAATATTGTTTTGTAGAATTAAATTTGTTTGGGTTACGTTGGCTAATATATTTGATTAGTCATATTTACACTTATTAAGCTTTTATAAGTCTAATTCTGTGTAATTTAGTAGGATGAGACAATTGAAAATACAATAGATGATTTTTTCAGAAGTTTAGTACCAGCTGGTATATGAGTACTTTATTAAGCTATTCATAAGGTCATATCATCAAGTAGACCATTATAGAGCAAAGAACCTGTATTCAGGAAAATGGAAGCGAGCAGTTTTTAGCCTGATTGAAATGTAAATGCAACATTATTGAGCTAGGATATGCAGTGTTAAGACAGTCTTAGTTAATTTGGCGATGATTTTTCAGAAGGTATTTCATTGAATTTACTATATTTTCACTTATGTCTTTTGACTTTACCAAGAAACATACACATTTTTGAGTTGCAGCAGTCACATTCCTTTATTTCTATAAGACAGTTCTGAAAAGTTTGAACAGATAAAAGTCTGCCTTGTCTGTCTGCTCTTGTTCCTTCCTTCATCTTCCCTTTCTTCCTTCTTTCATTCATTTTAACAATTTTTAGCTTACTAATCTACTCTGAGATATATATTATATTTTTCCTGTTTAATAACATTGACATCATAACTTACTATAATTTCCAACAAATGAAAGTGTGCTTTTACTAGAGCCAATTCTTAACAATTTATAGGAGGATTATATAATTAGTGGGTTATTATTTATGTCTCCTCCATCTTTGAGAAACAAACTTTTACTGGCCTTTAATATCACTTCCAGAAGATAGAAAATCAAGATTGTTACTATTAAACTTGATGCTAGATAAGTCAAGGCTTTTGATTTCAGTTTCGTTCAGTTCTGTTTGGAACATCGAATTGTTTGCTTTAAAGAAGATGTGGTTTCCTTTGTTTCCTAAGATAATAGTACTGACTCACATGTAGAATGTTTCTTGGGATCTCAGAGCCATCCCCACTCCCGTTTCTACTTTCTCTCTCGATCAGTGCCAGACATTTACGAAACAGATGATGGAGAGGAGGGATGTTGATTATGCCAGTACTGAGCGGTACTTAGTTAAAAATATAAGACTTGGTGTTATGTTCCATATTTCTTTCAGTCCATATGAGACATTTTGTGGATCTCTGTTTAAAATTTATCAGTTAAGCATATTGTAGGTAAGTTTTTGTTACACTTCAGGAAAACTAGTTCTTTTCAACATCTGTTTTTCTTGAAATATATAGGTTCTGCAGCACTCCGTCTGCATTATTATTAGTAGTAGTAATCTTGAATCCATCTTCTGCTACAATTATGGGAAATTTTTAATAGACTTTGTGGTATTTTTAATGAAAACATTAAAAAATCTAGCCTGTTCCTTCCTTTAAACACTATGAGTAAAAGTGATGTGCTGAGAGGTTTCTGTGATTCCTGGTAGTGGTTAAATAACAACAACAAAAATCCTTCATTGGCTCTAATCTACATATAGAAGACATCTGGGTAGTATAAATGAAATAATATCTGATGATCTAAGGAGTGGAAACTCTTCCTTTAACCATGTGAAGTAAAGCTGGGATATAAAACAGCTGTCTGGGCCTATGTATATCAAGATTCTGCCAGTCTGTTTCTTTTCTGAATTTTCCCTTTCTCCCTTCCCTATTATCTTTGGATCCTAAAGAATCACTCTCTTACTTTTTGACTGGTTTTGTCTGTAGACAAAACCTCGGTTGGTAGGTTTAAATCAGCCTAGATAGAGTGAAAAATCTTTGATCTATGACTGTGACTTTTTCCAAATGATTTGCTTGCTGGGACAGACACTATCCATGCCCTTTCACTTTGCTATCAGATAGGTGCACACAGAGGACCTGAAAGGCTACCAGATGCACAGTTAAATCATCTTATTAGATAAGTAAAGGGTTCCAACCTTACTTAATTAGATCTTATATTTCTAATAGTTATTTGTTCTGTTGGTTATTTAACCTTGTTGGTTAAATGTTCTACAGATCTAATCTTTCCTTCAAATTAGTCACAACTTTCTATAAATTGTATTGAAAATTAATGAAATACAAAGCTGTGTGTTTTTTTTTTAAATGTAGGTTTGTTGGCTGTCACATAGCTTACCTGGATAGATAAGATAAAGGGAGACATATGTTACATTTAAAGTCGGGCAGTCGTGTCCGACTCTCTGCGACCCCATGGACTATAAGGTCCATGGAATTCTCCAGGCCAGAATACTGGAGTGGGTAGCCTTTCCTTTCTCCAGGGGGTCTTCCCAACCCAGGTCTCCCGCATTGCGGGCAGATTCTTTACCAGCTGAGCCATATGGGAAGCCCAAGAATATTGGGGTGGGTAGCTTATTAAAGAGCATTAGTCTAGGGGATAAGAAGCCCTGACTTTTTACCCTTCCTTGGTTACAAGTTGTGTGGGTGACCTTGATCAAGTCATTATCTATAGTCAGAAATCTATAATTTCTTACCCCAACATGATCAGAGTTGTTGTTTATATGTTTAGCAGTTGATTTTAAATCAGAAATCTTTTTGCACACATTTAGAGTTTCAGAGCTTTTCTGATACAACCATCTGAAAGTTTACAGTGTGAAAATAATCACAGAAAAGAAAAGCTTGCAAATGGTTATAGTCCATATTTTAGACTTTAGGGAAGAATGCAAATTATAGATTGAAGACAGTTGTGAGGGACATCCCATTAACAAGTTGGAATAAATTCTAAGAGTATGCTAATTATTGCTTGATAAGAGTTGGATCACAGAAATGTGAAAATGAAACAGGCTGTGTATTATTATATGTTTAACAAAACTGTGTGTGTTTAAAAGTGTACACAGGGTTGGCAGGTGTGTTTATTTCCTCAGGCTGTTGAATTGTCTTTCAGTGTTTCTGATACTTTCACTAAGATTAGGTAATCTGTAAATATTGGTTCCTGAAGCCAAATAAAGTTCAAGTTCACCATGAACTTAAAGGAATGTTCAGTCTTCTCTTTAGAGAAATGACGTTGCTTTAAGCAACCATAACATTACCATATTTATGTTGTGATAAAAGGTAGACCCAGGAAGGGAAATGGTTTTCAAAACATGAGTCACTAAAGTAAGTTTTATGCTACTTTCTCATGGTTTTCACTTGTTTTCATCAGAAGATCTGACAAGCATTAAAGTGTTAACATCTTTTACTTGACAGATGTTCTTAGTTTTCCCTCAAACTGTAAAAGATGCTATATCAGACTAGCATGGTAGGAAATAATTTCAACACCTCCCTTCACTTATGCAATAACTTATTATTTGTCTGAGCTTGTGGATATTTTTGGAGAGAGGGAAGTGAGGCAGGAAAAGACAGCATACTGAGATCTAATTGTTCTCATTTTGAGTTATAGATCAATCAGTCTGTCTGCTTTATTATAAATTCACTCTAAAATAGCTTTTCAATGGGCATAGTTGAGTTATTTTTATGTCTATATTGTATTCTTTGGAAATCCCTTGTTAATGTAGTAGGCATGGCAGGTGACCACCGAGAGAGTTGCTGATGGACACTCTGTGGGTTTGCAAAGTGCAAGCCTAAAAGACTAAGAGATGAGAAATGTATTGCTATTTGTGAATTTATGTTTTATCTCACTTCACTTGAAAATTTATGAGTAGCGTGGCTTAAGGGTGCTGGAGTTGTGTGTTCCAGGGCTTGCCCCTACTGATAACACCCTTGTTGGCGTGAAAGTGCAATGCAAATTATGACAGTTACAACCTTCTGTTTTGTTTAACCTGTCAGTAGATTTCCTGGCTCAGTGCTGAGGGCAATGGTGTGTTCAGCTAGTCCATATTCGCCTAAACTTAAAAGGTCAGGTTTCTACAGGCAAGCCTAGTCAAAGCCTAATTGATGAGGAGGGCAGAGAGACAGAATTTACTGTTCTGTTGGCTAGTTTCATATCGTTAGGTTGTCCTGAAAGCATCAGGCAGTCACAGCCCCTTTCATGTAAGTGCTGACCCTAGACAGGAGCTGACAATCAAAGGAGGCAGCCACAGGAACCAGTGCAAGTAGGCTATTGATTTTTCAGTTAGGTCTAAGTAGTTTGTAGTATGGGTAATGGGTGACAGAGGCAGGTATGTCATTATCAATGAGCTCCAGAACAGTCGCCACAACCCTCTCTCATATTTCCTTCAGCCCTGACAGTATACTTCCAGGGCCGGTCAATAAATCGTCCAACCCTTAACTGACAAGTGACTTGGAGGTTTAGGTTGAGGGGTGGAAGTTACAGAGCTAAACTCCTCTACTTGAACACGTGCTGGATCTCAGTACTGGATCTCAGAATTAGTAATTATGTTGTAAGCTTTGGAAATTTTGGTTTGTAAAATTCTGTGCAACTCAGTAGAGTTTACTTTTAAGCTTTTGAGAATTCAAAAAGCATTTTTACTTTGCTTAGAAATTAAGAAATGTTTGTAAAGATATTCTGCAAGCACAATTAGGTTATTATTGCATCGTTTTGCTTTTAATTTAGACTAGATCTTACTTATTCATGATAACTCCGAACTTATAAAAGTTTAGTAGTTAGAAATTGCCCCTAAAAATCCTTTATAAATCATAATTTCTTCTGAAATGTTTCAACTGCAGTAGGAAAAAAAACTCGAACCATTTGTAAATGTGATGTATTAGACACTAAGCAGTTACTATTTGACCTTCAAATTTGTTTTATATTACTTTTCACAGTAAAATAGTCAGGAATTGAACATTTAATGATTAAAATTTGATAAATTATGGTTGTTTCTGAATTTAAAAAGTGAGACTGATACTTTTTTTAAAAGCCTTTCGTATGGATATTTACACTTAAAGGTAAGTACAGTTCATATTCACTTAAACACAAAAGTGTAACAGGTTTTGATTAAAAGTACACATGTTCTAAAAGGGATATAAAATGATATAAGAAATATTTTAAATTTAAGGCAACATCTACTTTGTTACAAAATTTAAGTACTATAAAGAGAAGATATTATTTATAACTAGAAAGTGGGAGTTTGGATTGTACCAGGATCCTTGCAAACTATCACATGCTTACTTTTTTTTTTGAAGACTTTAAACAAATTGAAATAAAACAGAAAAGTAAATGTTTTTTAAGACTTCCTTAAATAACTTATCGCTCGGATATCTTGTTTAACACTGTGATATTGTACAGAACTGCAGTTTAAGTCTGTAGTATCATCTAGTCCTGGGGTGCCGTGCATGGCCACATGAATCACTTTCATTTGTCCAGTGCAACTGCAAATACCACTGCTTGGCCCCGATCTTTTTTTTTTCACGTAGCCAGCAGGTTAATGCACACTGATAGTACGTACAGATGCTTAAATATTTTCTTGAGTTTGCAGTGACATGTCTGGGTGAATACCCCTGTCTTCCTTCTTAAGAAATGAAAAAATACACAATTGAAACATAGTGAAAGATGGCTGCTATTGAAATATGACCATCTTAGTTTTAAAGAAGCTTTCATATTATGTGATTAATATTTAGAGGAATTTTATTTAGGTCTCTGGCTTTGGTCCTCCTTCGAGGTTTGCAGATTCTTTAAAGCAAGATTCCTGTTAGAGTCATTGTTTTCTCCCTGTTGTCTGTTACTCATTCTCTAACCTGTATTTTTCTGCTGGATTAGATAAAATATTTAGTGAGAATCTTGTAACCTCTATATTGTCAGCTGCGTTATAGGTACAGTGTCTTTTGCTGTATTTGAAATCTTTCCTGAATGCAGAGTTTTATAGGAATGTAAAAAAAAAAAAAAGCTGAAGAAAGGGGGACAAATTAAATTTTCATGAAAGAAAATCCTAATCAGCAGTGACAGTGTAAGAGAAAGATGATTGCCACTTGGTCATTGTGGAGAGGCACTTAGATTTGGTGTCAGTGCTTCTGTTAATGATGACTAATGTCTTTCTTGGAGCAAGTGCATGCTCCAACATACTGCTACAGCCGAGAGAGAGGGCTCAGCAATAGGCACCACTCGGCAAAAGCATGAGGTGTCCTGAGACAAAGGCGCTTTAATGCAATCAGTTTGACAGTCTCTGTTATTAGAAGAATGCAAACATAATTCTAAGGCATTTGTCAGCACACTTCAAGTTGTTATATGTCCAGTACTAAGAGTGATTATTTTACCATTAAAATGTAAAGAATCTGAGCAGTGTTAATAAGATATGCTCCCCGTTTTGTCACTTATGGGAATGGGCACGCATGCTGCCATTGCACAAAACC
Organism: Ovis aries; assembly: GCF_016772045.2. Classification (NCBI taxonomy): domain Eukaryota; kingdom Metazoa; phylum Chordata; class Mammalia; order Artiodactyla; family Bovidae; genus Ovis; species Ovis aries. The sequence goes on from NC_056070.1 coordinate 7,423,990, forward strand.
ACTGGTGTTTAGAAAGTTTTAAAGAGAGAAACGTGCGGCAGACTTTTTTTCATGCTGCATCGCCGAGTGTTGAATAAATGCTTTATAGCTAACAAAAAGAGAATGAATGACTCAAAAGGTCTTTTTAGATCTTTTAATCTTAAATATACTGCTTACGAAAAGAAGATGACATGTGTTATTTCTTCGGTGTTCCCCCAAAGTGTAAGACCTTTCAGAAGGGCATTCGCAATGCTTGTCATATTTTTTCATATACATCTTATTGGCCTGACATGTCTTGAGGACCATGAGAACACAGATGTCATTGCATTCAGACAACGCTAATTACTCTGGGATTTTTGCAGCCTCAGTGCCTGCATGTAACTGTCGGTTATGATTGTTCATGCAGCCTACAGTGGGGACACTTTGCACGTGAAAATAGTGAGACACAAAAATTGTGAGACAGGCCTTTTAGTCCCCTATTGTTCTCCAGTAGAACTTGGAAGAAAAAAATTCCTGACACATCAATTTCATTCAGTGTTTTGCATTTGAACCATGTTTTGGCAACATTTTCCTTTCTAAACTAAGTATGTTTTGCTTTAGTGTTCAGTGAAATCTATTATCCATCTGTTTCTTAAGCTTTTGGTACAATCTTCTACATCATTTTGTCTTCAAGCTTCATGGGAAATTTCTTTATGTAGTTTATAGTTTGAGAGAAGCACTAATTGTGATATGAGTCTTTCCGAAATGACATTGAGAAACAATTAATATGTATGATGTGTTCTTCTGATGTGTGATTTAATGTTTAATGAGAAGCTGCAGCAAATATGGTTAGTCTCAATGTCGATAAGTCCAGTCGTCTTACGCTTTTAACACAGGTCAGTTCTTTTCTTTGTTTAATTTTCTCTGTAACGTTCTGGATTTCAGTTGATGATTCATGGTGTTTAGGTGCTTTTGAAGTGTCAGAGGTCAAATGGTGGTCAGATCTGGGCCCTCCTTACTAAATGTGAAGACCAAATCCATGTTTTGATAGAAACAGCCTAATCTGTGTTAATCACTGATGGAAAATAAAAAACTCCAGTAATGTAACTTCAAATGCTGATGAAGCAGAAATTGAAGCAGCTTGATCAAAGATGTATGATGAGATAAAACTGCAGTCTCTGCTGTACAGTTATAGTAATTATGACTAATGAACCGTCCAGTCTGGATGAAATGGCATGCCCACAGGGACTGTGTCCAATCAGTTGTGACTTACACAAGCTGAACAAACCATTGTGATGGGATTCCAAATTCTATACTGTTAGAAGTATACTCTTCATTATTAGTTTAACTTTTGTTAGGGTGATATACAGTGGTTGGAAGTTATTTAGATTTTGTTAAATATAGATGATAATTCTCTTTCTCTTTTCATAGACTTATTTAAAACACGCATTTGGTGTGACCTCTGGTTTGCCTCTCCTCTCCTAAACACATTTAGATCACTAGCACCATTCTGTGACTTCCTACTTTTTCTTCTGTTGCACCACTTTTGAACACGCCCTCTTTTTTAGAGCTGTTGTTTACTTTTGCCAGAGATTATTGTTCACTAAGTGGATATTGAAGAGATGCTTTTACAATAGTGATGAGACATATGAGACAGTCACTCTGTGTAAGCACCACGGTAAGCGCTTTCTCTGTGTTAACTCACAGCTCCTCTCTACAGCCCTTTGAGATGCAGATGGAGAGAGTGAGATGCAGAAGGCAGAGTGCTTTGCCCAAGGTTACATGCTCTTAACAAATGTTGAATTACCTTCTGGAGGTCAGTTATATTCTTCTAGCCTTAATGTTTTTTTTAATTATTCTCATTTTCCCCTTTTCCAGCCTGGATTAGTTTTTTGTTCTTGCTGGTTTTCTGGCAGCTGGCAAAACTGCTAGGGTATTGTAAATCTGAGGGCTCCTGTGCAAGATAGTCTAGCATAGGTTTCCAGGTGCCTCAACTTAAATTATATTCAAGTCCCTAAACTCCCTCAGTTGGTATGTGTTTAAGTGGTTAGTTCTTTCAGGATGGAGTTTAGGAATGTGTGCTTTTGATGTGAATGTTTATCTAAAATGTAATGAAGGCGTCAATTTGATTCACTCTTAAAATTGTAAAATCTTTTAAGTTGTAATAAGAGTACAGTTTGTTCACTTAAAAGAAGATAAAATAGTGCTAGTAAAATAAGCTTGGTTGGTTCTCTTCCGAGATTATCTACACTGACCTTTTTTCATCCCACCAAGTATAGCCCCAATCTTAATGATTTCTTACTCCCAGCATCTTACATACTACCTTCTAGATAGTGCTTTCTTGGTGGCTCAGACGGTAAAGCGTCTGCCTGCAATGCAGGAGACCCAGGTTTGATTCCTGGGTTGGGAAGATCCCCTGGAGAAGGAAATGGCAATCCACTCCAGCACTCTTGCCTGGAAAATCCCACAGACGGAGGAGCCTGATAAGCTACAGTCCATGGGGTCGCAAAGAGTCAGACACAACTGAGTGACTTCACTTTCACTTTTAACTTTCTAGATAGTAGGTATTCAGTAACTGTTTGTGGAAAGAAGGAGACATCAAAGGAAGCATGGGAACTTTTCATTGATTCAGTAATTGAGTGATTCTGTCAAATACCTGCATTAATTCTAGTTCCTTTGACGAATTTTTACTTATATGGATAGAACAAAACAGGCTTTCATTATGTCATTATTCTTCAGCATTTAAAAAACTCGACCTAATCAATTTTGTTTTCCATTGACCCTCAGCCTGAAGTTTTTGTCTTTCCAGGCTGACATCCTTGCATTTATCATGTAATATCCCACAGAGAGCTTTCTTTGAACTCATATTCTAGTTACCATCAATCTCAAACAGTTTATCTTTTCATTTTTGTTGTCTTCTCTATGTCATTATCTATGTATTCTTCTCCCTTTATTACCTTAACAATGTGAAAAGTTATTGAAAAGCAGGTATCATTTTGTTTGGTGGCACTGCATGACTCGATACATAGTACATGCTCCAGAAATACCTACAGATCGGTCAGTAACTTCGGTGCCCTCCTTTTTCTACCAGGTTTCTTTCCATAACCAAGGTCAGATTTTCAGTGTGAGATTTCTAGAGGCAACGTTTTAAAACTCTTCTAGAACTCAATTGAAATGAGATTTACACAAACATATTGAGCGCTTATTCTGTGCCAGGCACTGTACAAAGCACTTTCATTGTCTTAATCCTCTCAGTAAATGTATGAGTTGTAACCTATCATTATCCCTATCTGTGTAGTAACCAAGGCACAGAGAAATTAAATAACTGGATTAATTCTAAACCTAGGAAGTAGCAAAACATGACTTGCGAAGATAATGAGTTTTTTTAAAAGCAGTATTTTTTGGTATCCTTCCAATGCCATGCTGTTTCTGTTTTTTAATGCCCTTTCTGCAGTTGTCTATGATGGTTTCTGAACTTCTGCTTTCCTGCAGCTTAAGTGATACTTGGCAAACCTCCTTATCCTTACCTTCTCAAGATACTCCAAAGTCCTTTTCTTCCCCACTAATTTTCAGAAGAGGAGAAAGCTTGGTATATACTACTCTGAAATGTGACATGATCAGACAGTACAGACAGATAAAGAGACCCCAGGCTTGTGTTTCTGTTTGTTTGTTTTGCTTTCCTTTTTAAATTCATGGAGGACCAAATAGCAGTTGTCATTATCATCATCTTATGCAAGTTTTAAGAGATGGTTGCAGTGTAAGCTGTTATGTAGTCTGGTTAGGAAATTTCCAAAGTAATACGTACTAAATCATTAGAAAAATGCTTGAAATGTAAATTTGGTTTTAAAGTGATTGGTAGTTTTGTCCATGGCTGTTTGTAAAAAGGAAATGGAGTTAATAAAATGCATATTTTATATTTAGGAAACATTGTGGCTTATAATGAGTCTTTATATAAAATTGAAACCACTGTGTGATCAAACAGGAAGCAGTTTACCAAATATAGTAAGCTCTCAGAAGTAAACTGGCATCAATTTCAATTTCTTTTTGGATTTCAGCTTTTACGTGAAAGTTGATGGCATTCTGTTTTATAAGCACTGCAATACTTTGTGTATTTTTAAAACTCATATCCGTATATTTGGCTTGCAGGAATTTAGTTATTCAAGTTCTTCCTTATTCAATAAAGATCAATTCACATTTAACCAAAAAATTTGTCATGGTAATTACTATTTGTATTCTGAAAACATTTTAGTCTGAAATCAATATCAATTATTGATCTTCTTTGAACTTTTAAAATTTAAATTACTTTGCAGCTTTTCCTAAATAATTTAATTGGAAATCTTTAATTAGAAGAAAGTCCAATAAGATCCTAAAATAACTTTTTTTTTTGAGATGAGTCTGTTTCATTTTATGGTTTATTGAATCACATTTTATTCATTCATTAATTATTTTATACCTTTGACTCTTTCAGATATAATTTAGATATAGTAAGTTAATATTCCAGTCTCATAAAAATGCCATATAATTCTGTGATTCTTTTTTACAAGTTTTTTATAAGGGAATTGAAGTGACAGATTTATATAATTAGAGCATTAGTCATATTTAAAGTATTTCAAAAGAAATTTTAAGTGAAAAAATAATACAAAATCATTTCTGCTGTGATTTTACATACATTAAGCTTATGTTATATTCATGAAGAAAGACTTAAAGAGAAGGAGCAAAAAAGAGCAAAAATGGAATAGTTAGAATAATAGTGGTTAACTTTTAAGGGATTTAATTTCCTTCATTATTTTATTAATATTTATTCAGCAAATTTAAATATTTGTATATGTAAATAAATAACTTTGAAAATCTAGTTTGTTTTTAAATAAGTCAGGTTGTATAGCTTTACCATATTTTATTATCTTTTGTATATTAAAGAATTAAACCAGGTTTCCATTATGTGCTGCGTATACTTTGCCATGGGAATTGTCAGCTGGAATTACCTTGAGAGTTGTCATATAAAAAATATATGTAAAACCGTAATTCATATGCTGCCCCTCTGCAGTGTTGTGTGTGATCAATACGAAACGTAGGTAGGGACTTCCCTGGCGGCCCAGTGGTTAAGACTGTACTTCACTCCTTGGGATGCTGGTGTAATCCCTGGCCAGGGAACCAAGATCCCACAAGCCCCGTGGCAGCTTCCCCCTCCCCCCGGAAAACCACACATTGCTGTCTTGCTGGAATTCCCTGGTGGTCTAGGGGTTATGACTGTGAACTGCCACTGCAGGGGGCACGGCGTGTGTTCAGTCCCTGGTCGGCACGTGCTACACAGTGTGGCCAAAATTTTTTTAAATAGTTTGAGAAAAAATAGCCTTTTTCACTCCTGTGATTGTGTGATGCTAATTGATAAGTTTTATTATTGTTAGATTGCCAAGATCTATGCTTATATACAAATTTGTAATAAGATTGAAAAAGATTACTTCCTAACAAACCCAATTCTGGGCAGCAGGGAAACAGAAATGAATAAGATGTAAAACATAAGACATCTTATTCATAAGAAATGAATGAGACATACTTATGAATATCTCAGAGCTCTCAGTTAATAATATTTGTACTGTTTAAGTGTTTGAAGGCTTTAATGTATTGAATGCAGGTAAGTTTTAAGAACATGTATTGCATATTAAATGTCTGTTGTTTGCTGTTTCAATACTTCGTGCTTTTTGACTTTGTTTTGTTCTCTCTGCTTCCTATAACTTTCACACTATGAAGTTAAGAGCTTGTTTTCTCACGTGTCCGTTAAACAGTTACTGAGAGCATACAGGGCAGGGGTGCCTACCTGCAGGGAAAATGAATATGCACTTACATTACCATTTATCACAGCTGCCTATAGCAGTATGCCTATACTATCGCTCACTTTGCTTCTTTCCTATTCAAGTTTGCACATAGAGTAAATGTACTTTGTGTTCAGTAAATTCCCAGAAAAATTCAAGGTTCCAATCGCAAATAGGGGGAGAAATATCCTTGGTAAACAGCCAGTGAATACTCAGCAACAGTGAGAAGAGCTGAGGTGAGCAAAGTATTACATGCTGATTGGTAGATTTGCAGACAGGGAAAAAAGGCATTGAATAGCTTTGTGCATTTAAGGCCAGGCTTTCTGCAAGAACCAAGATCTTTCTGAATTATATGATGGATACTAACAGGAAAGAATTAAAAGGGGGACTGAGTGGGAAGAATAGTAGAGACTGATGTGGAGAGTGATGAGAGCAAAGTCATTCACAGTAGAGGAAGAACAGAGACAGATGATAACGCAGCAGTCTCATTGTCAAAAGATCACATGGGGAAGGCACGGCAACCCACTCCAGGATTCTTGCCTGGAGAATCCAACGGACAGAGGAGCCTGGCGGGTACCGTCCATAGGGTCGTAGGGTCGGATTCTACCGAAGCGGCTTTGCGTGTGTGTATAGGTAGATGGATAGATAGATGGATGGATAGTGTGTGCCCCCAATCATGGTGTGCGTGTGCTCAGTGTCTTAGTTGTGTCCAACTCTGTGCAACCCCGTGGACTGTAGTCCGCTTGGCTCCTCTGTCCATGGGATTTCCCAGGCAAGATTACTGGGGTGGGTTGCCATTTCTTCTTCCAGGGAATCTTCCATACCCAGGAACAAACCCTCATTTCTGGTATCTATGACTGTGCCACCTGGGAAACCCATATATGTATTTATTACACGTCCCTGGTGGCTCAGATGGTAAAGAATCTGCCTGCAATGCAGGAGACCCAGGTTCCATCCCTGGGTCGGGAAGATCCTCTGGAGAAGGGAATCAGAGGAGTCCATGAGGTCACAGAATCGCACTTGACTGAGCAACTTATGAAGCTTTTCAATAAAGGAAAAATATATATCTATTAGTTTTGTATTGCTGCTGTAAAAATTACCAAAAAATGTAGTGGCTTGAACAATACATGTCTCCCTGGGCTAAAATAAGGTGTTGGCAGGGCTGCTTTCTTTTCTAGAAGCTCTGGGGGAAGGATTTGTTTCCTTGTCTTTCCACCTTCTAGAGACCTCCCATATGCCTTGGCTCATGGCCCCCTTCCTCCATCTTCAAAGTCAGATACCATCGGTTGAGTGCCTTTTCCATCACATTCCTCTGACCTACTACCCTTCTGTCCCCCTCTTCTACTTTGCAGGACCCCTGTAATTACATTGGGTGCACTGGATAATCTAGGTTAATCTTATTTGGGGGTCAGCTTATTATTAACCTAATTCCACCTGCAACCTTAATCCCTTTTTGCCATGTAAGAGACCATATTCCTGGGTTTCAGGTGTTAGAATGTTGACATCTTTAGGAAGGAGTGTAATTCTGCCTACCAGAGTACCATCATGGTTTAGAAAGATTTTCCCCTAAAGGAATAGTGTTATTAAATCTTTCATTATTTAGAAAAAGGTCTCATTTAGGAACTCATTTATAGTTCTTCACTGGTTCCAGAATAACACAGTTACATTGTGTTGAGTAGACTAAAAATATGAAGCTTGTGACAGAATTCTTGGGAAGAATTTCATTATTTGTAATTTAAAGTAGAAGATCCTTCTTTGTAAATTGTTATTGTAGTTTCAGGTAACACTTACTATTGGTAACAGGTAATTCTTTTAATTGCTGATGATTTGAATTATGACTGTAGACCTATGTGCTGTTCTCCTAAGTGTCAATTTAGAGTTCTTAATGTTTGAACTAGGAAGACTCCTTAAAGAAGAGGCCAAAGCTGTGTTTGTGATACTCTGTAAATATATATCTTTCAGAGATAATACTGAAATCATAGTTGGAGGTCAGTCATTGTTACCCTTTTCCAAAAATATCCTTTATTTCATATGAAAAAGTAACTATTTCTGGAAAATATTCCAAAGCCCATACTTCACTAATGTTGGCTCAGGCTTATGAGATGTCTGTCATATGCTTATCTTACATGAGACGCAGAACATGTTCTTTTAAAAAACTTACTTGAATATATCTACCTCTAACATTTTGCCCCTTTTGTTTTAGCATTCACTCATCATATTCTCTTTCCATATATATATATTTATATTTATGTGGGGGTTATAAATATATATGTGTATGTGTGTGCGTGCTAAGTCACTTCAGTCATGTCAGACTCTGCGACCCTGTGGACTGTAGCCTGCCAAGCTCCTCTGTCCATGGGATTCTCCAGACAGGAATATTGAAGTGGGTTGCCATGACCTCTATGTATATGTATATAAATGTACACTTTTTTCCCCTATGCCCTTTGTATACAGTATGCTCCTTTATTCCTAAATGCTTCAGTATACAGTTCTAGGAATAGGCATATTATTTATATAACCACATTAATTATCAAATTTATGAAATTTGGCATTGTTATAATACTTTAATATACCATCCATATTTCACTTTCGTCAGTTGACCAAATAATGTTTTTCTTCCGGTGTAGGGTCTAGTCTAGGATTAGGCATTACATTTAATTTCTTTAGTCTCCTTTAATCTGAAACATTTCCACAGCTTTTCTTTGTTTCCTTCTCACATCAACAATTTTGGAGAATAGAGTTCCCCCCTCACTTTTTAAGAAGAATAATAACTTCTTTGGATTTATATACTTTTATGATTTAGGTTCAAGTTATGCGTCTAGTTGGAATATTGCATAAGTCATATATCTTTCTCAGAATTTCACATGCAGAGGTATACAGTATCCATGTGTTCTTCAATGCTGATTTTAATTTTGATCAGTCTGTCAGGGTGTTGTCCAATATTTTCAGTATATTTATTATTTTCTCCTTTGCAATTAGTAAGCAGTCTGTAGTGAGACCATGAAAATATCCTACTTCTCATCAAAATTTCTTCCCCTTAGTCTCAAAGAATCATGTCACACTAAATGAGAGAGTCTGAGACTTCAGTATGAACTCTGTGTTTAGCTGCTTATAGATAGAAATGGATATATACAGAAATAAGTTACAGATATGTGTCTTTACATGCTGCTGCTGCTGCTAAGTCGCTCCAGTCGTGTCCGACTCTGTGTGACCCCATAGACGGCAGCCCACCAGGCTCCCCCGTCCCTGGGATTCTCCAGGCAAGAACACTGGAGCGGGTTGCCATTTCCTTCTCCAATGCAGGAAAGTGACAAGTGAAAGTGAAGTCGCTCAGTTGTGTCCAACACTTCGAGACCCCATGAACTGCAGCCTACCAGGCTCCTCCGTCTATGGCCTTTTCCAGGCAAGAGTACTGGAATGGGTTGCCACTGCTTTCTCTGTGTCTTTACATAGGTTAGTGTATATACATATATTTTCTAGCTTTGTCTGCTGAGAGGGTCTAGAAGCAATGATACCCCAGTAGCAATGAGCATTCTCAGTTCCCAGAATTTAGTTTCTAAAGCCAGTCGCCCGTCAAAGGAACCAGGGCTCCTTAGAGAAATGGCTGATTCTCAGGCTAGGGCAAAGACTATACAGGATGAGCCTGAGCATATTGTAGTGGCCAGAAAGTAAGGGAGCGCTCACAAAGTAGAATTGGGTTATGTCAGAGGGACTTAGAGCCAAGTGTAAGAATTTCCATGGCCAAAGCTGGAGCAATTTGACCAACAAAACAAATAAATTAGTATTAGATTATAACCCAAAGTGTAAAAATTAAGTCCATATTGATATACCTGAATACCTGAATGAATAGATAGGAAGGAAAAGAGAAATACGCCTTTCTGAAGAATTCCAACTAATTTAGTAGGTGTTTGCTTCCCTGGTGGCTCAGAGGTTAAAGCGTCTGCTTGAAATGCAGGAGACCTTGGTTTGATCCCTGGAGAAGAAGATCCCCTGGAGAAGGAAATAGCAACCCGCTCCAGTATTCTTGCCTGGAGAATCCCATGGATGGAGGAGCCTGGTGGGCTAGAGTCCATGGGGTCGCAAAGAGTCGGACATGACTGAGCGACTTCACTTCAACTTGCTTCTAAAGAAAGTACACCATAACTCTGCACCCCTTGAGTGTGGGCTCTATTTGGTAACTTGCTTCTGAAAGAGTGCAGTAGGGTATGGAGAAGGTTGAGTTATTGTATGATGGAGAACTGTCCAACATGTATCTTACCCCCGTGATCAAAGTTAGCATGATTAGTGATAAGCTGTGTTGATAGCATGTATGTGAATGGTGATTTCTGATCTCCAGATTTGAGAACAGTGTCTGGCACAGAGTGGGCTTTCAAAACAATTTTTTTGAAATGAGTAAATGTGTAAATATTTTGCTTAACACATTGTCTGTGATGTAAAGAAAGCTCATTTTTTTCTTGCTATCCTAGTAAATTTTGTTTTTAAAGTAATAGTGAACATTATTTAGAAGGGTTGCTATTGCCTTATGCAGAGTGTTACATTATTTACAAGCCTCATTGGTAGTAGAATTTTTTTTTAAAGAATTTAACATATTATGGGAAAATTAGGGTTAGAAGAACTAAGATCAGCAATGAACCTATATAAAAGCCCTTTTGATTATTGTTATACTTTAAAAATATGTTGATGAGGTTTTTAAAGGAAATATCAATAGTTGTTCAGTTGCTCAGTCGTGTCCAACTCTTTACAACCCCAGGGACTGCAGGATGGCATGCGTCCCTGTCCTTCACCATCTTCTGGAGTCTGCTCAAACTCATGTCCACTGAGTCGGTGGTGCCATCCTACCATCTCATCTCTGTCGTCCCCTTCTTCTCCTGCCTTCAATCTTTTGCAGCACCTGGGTCTTTTCCAATAAGTCAGCTCTTCACATCAGGTGGCCAAAGTATTGTAGCTTCAGCCTTAGCCTCAGAATATTCAGGGTCAATATCCTTTAGGATTGACTGGTTTGATCTCCTTGCAGTCCAAGAGACTCTCAAGAGTCTTCTCCAACGCCACAGTTCAAAAGCATCAATTCTCTGGCGCTCAGCTTTCTTTATGGTCCAACTCTCACATCCCTACCTGACTACTGGAAAAGCCATAGCTTTAAGTTGGCAAAGTAATAGTTTCAAAGTAATGTCTCTGCTTTTTAGTATACTGTCTAGTTTTGTCATAGCTTTTCTTTCAAGGAGCATATATCTTTTAATTTCGTGGCTGCAGTGATTTTGGAGCCCAAGAAAATAAAGTCTCTCACTCTTTCCATTGTTTCCCATCTGTTTCCCATGAAGTGATGGGACCGGATGCCATGATCTTAGTTTTTTGGAAGTTGAGTTTTAAGCCAGCTTTTTCACTACCCTCTTTCACCTTCATCAGGAGGCTCCTTAGTTCCTCTTCACTTTCTGCCATAAGGGATGGTGTCATCTGCATATCTGAGGTTATTGATATTTCTCCCTGGAATCCTTATTCCAGCTTGTGATTCATCCTGCTTGCCATTTTGCATGGTGTACTCTGCATATAAGTTAAATAAACAGGGTGACAATATACAGCCTGGATGTACTCCTTTCCCAATTTTGTACCAGTCTGTTCCATGTTCAGTTCTAAATGTTGCTTCTTGACCTGCATACAGGTTTCACAAGAGGCAGGAAAGGTGGTCTAGTATTCCCATCTCTTTATGAGTTTGCTGGTTTGTTGTGATCCACATAGCCAATGGCTTTAGTGTAGTCAATGAAGCAGAAGTAGATTTTTTCCTGGAATTCTCTTGCTTTTTCTATGACCCAGCGGATGTTGGCAATTTGATCTCTGATTCCTCTGCCTTTTCTAAATCCAGCTCATTTCATACTTCTTTAGTTATGATTGATTCTGTGTTGTTAATTTCCATTTACCATTCTTCATTTGCTAAAAACATTTTAGGATTTCTCATGTCTATGGTTTCATTAGATGCTAATAATTTTCTTCTTCTTAGGGAGTAGAAAATAAGCAAAATTTGGAGTATATTTTTTGGTCTAATCTTTTAGCAGATTATTAAATTAAATTCTGATTTCTGTCCTAGCTTTTGTAATTCTTGTCTTTCTGATCATATTTCCTAGAGTTTGCTTCCTTGCTCCAGCTCAATGCCAGAAATGCCAAGAAATTTGAACCTTCAAGATTTATTTTATTATTTGAAAAGGGATGTGGGGGAACCTCCCTTTAATCAAACTACCTGTGCTTATTTTTCTTCCTCCATTTTGTTTCCCTCCCTTTTCCCTGTCAAACCCACAGTTTTAGAGTCTTGGTTCTACCATAACGTCTTCTTAGCAAAATACTTTTCTTTCTCATCCTCTCTCATGCACATCTGTCTTTGCTAAGACACCAGCTGGATGTCAGTCAGAAGGTCCTGCCTTTCTATTACATGTATCTTGTTATTCATTCCACAAAAATGTTCAATATACAGCCACTAACAAGTCAGCTAATGGTGAACTTTTGATAATTTACTGTAAAAATTATATAAATGTGAAGTTAATTGTCAAAGGAACAGACATTTCTTTTAAAATTAGGGCAGCTTACCAGGGGCTTTGGCAAGTGTGTCTGTGTATATATAATTGTAGGGTACACAATTATTAGCACAGAGACAGACATGATATTCTTAACTTTCTGACTTTATTTCTTTGGATCTTAGTACAAACTACTTTCTGTATCCTGTTTTTTAAACCCCAAGCATGATATTAAAAATTTTAAACTTTTTTTCTGGTACTTAAAATGTAATTTTGTTAGTTAGTTAAAATGCCACTCTGATATAGAACATATGAGATCCTTACTGTTTGAATCCAGCTTTGCCCTCCAAGTTTTATCAGTTGTTCTGATTCAATATGTTTATCCATATATATAAACTATATGTATTTAGATATTTGTTTACATATTTATTTTGTTGTAAATATTTTATAATATAACTGAATATCCAATCTTATGCAAAGTCTGGATAATCCCATTGTGAGAAGCCAAGATAACGATAGAGTCTTTCAGTGAAAGAACTGTTTTCCATGTAAAGTTAATTGCCTCTTACTGAGCAGCAAATAAAGGCTAGAAGTTTTTATTTGATGCCCTGCCACTGCTACTGCTAAGTCACTTCAGTCGTGTCCGACTCTGTGCGACCCCATGGACGGCAGCCCACCAGGCTCCCCTGTCCCTGGGATTCTCCAGGCAAGAACACTGGAGTGGGTTGCCATTTCCTTCTCCAATGCATGAAAGTGAAAAGTCAAAGTGAAGTCGCTCAGTCGTGTCCGACCCTCAGCGAACCCATGGACTGCAGCCTACCAGGCTCCTCCGTCCATGGAATTTTCCAGGCAAGAGTACTGGAGTGGGTGCCATTGCCTTCTCTTTTGATGCCCTAGAAACAGTAACTTATTATGAATGAACACCCAAATGGAAGATAACTTTTAACTCATCAAAGTTTTTGGCCAACCATCTAAAAGTAAAACATAACGTGTAGAAACTTAGTTGAAGTTGTAAAGAAGCATAAATGTACATGGAATGATTAAATTATATTTTACTCTGATATTTACCTACTGACCACTGAGATTTACATACTAACTAACCTGTTAGTACAATGCTGCAGAGGAAAATAGTAGCTGATTTCTTAATTTTCATAAACTTCCAAAATAGTACTTATTACTTTTATATTCTAAGTATGTTTTAATAAGTAAGTCACTTTATTGAAGATACTTGTTATAGATTCTAATATTCCTGAATCCTTTTCTTGTTCTTTCCCCATAGTTGGATTTTTTTTTTTAAAGTAAGTCAGCAATCCTTCAGAAGATGTTTTGGGGTATCATAAATGGAACAACTAGGTAACCCCTACAATAGAACTTATGTGCTCTTGTTATTTTTTTTAAAATATGATTTATATAAAATACTTTTACCTGTCCAATTAAGGATTGTTCTTGAAATACATGATACTTAGTTTTGCCTTGTATGAAATTTTAACATAGGTGTTCACGTATTTATGAAGCCTGTACTAATACGCATGACATTTCCCTAGGAACTGAGCTCAGTTTGCTAAAAAAACAATTCTTTGCTGTAATAAATTACCCCAAACCAATTTGTTTATTTTTTTGTTGACTCACTGTGCCTTTCATGGATTGAGAGGGTCTATAAGGGCTGTGATAGCCATGATTCATCTTTATCCTCTGACCTTGCCTTTCAGTACCCGCCGCTCACCCTTCATTCTTAGTGGTCTCAAGAATCAGAACCCCTCCTTGAAATGTGTGCTTTCTTTTCTATCATTCCTCCAAAAAAGGCTTCGTTCAGCTTTAGCAGAGGGATCTGGGGAGGTAGAATGGAAAACTGGTCAATTAAATTTTCACAAAATTTTTAAAGCTATGAAACCAGTTTTCAAATAATACAATGCTTTTTAAAATATTAAAGGTGATAGAATTATACTAAATATGGTAAAATAATATAAAAATAGAGACTGTGAAAAGAAGTAGAAATCAGTATAAACTGAAAAAATTCATATATCAAAAAGTAAAATTTTAGTTCTATTTGTAATAGAGCAGTACAGCCCTGTGATCTTGGCTTTGAAAACTGAATAGTTCTTGAAATGCTGATGAAAGGAATATAATATCTTAGAATAATATGTTCATTGAAGTGAAGTGAAGTCACTCAGTCGTGTCCGACTCTTTGCGACCCTGTGGACTGTAGCCCACCAGACTCCTCTGTCCATGGGATTCTCCAGGCAAGAATCCTGGAGTGGGTTGCCATTTCCTTCTCCAGGGGATCTTCCCAACCCAGGGATCGAACCCAGGTCTCCCACGTTGCAGGCAGATGCTTTACCCTCTGAGCCACCAGGGAAGCCCAATATGTTCATTAGGAGAATATAATCATATATTTAATATATTCAAGAACAATATTCTTTATGTATTTATTACTGGTAAATAGGTAGTTTTGATAATTTAAGCAAGTTTAGCAGATAAACTTCTGGAAAGTTGGTCTCCTATCCTGTGGAAAACATTTACAATACAGTAACACAAGAACTTTCACAGAGCTTACCTTCTTTGGAGCTGTGTAACCTTGGGCAATTTAATAGAATTTTTTAAGACTCAGTTTCCTCATGTGTGTAAAATAGGTAATAGCATCTACCTTGTAGGGTTATTGAGAGAATAAAATGAGATAATTAACGTATTATTGTCAGCACAGTGCCAGCCAGACACTTTCAATAAACGTGTATTTGTTAAGTTGTGATAAGGGTTCCAAAATGGAGGGGATTCTTTATGAGGATGTTCTTGAAATTAACTGAATAAAGAAAGTGTTTTCAATAGCACTACTAAATAAGTCACCAACACTGATTTATTTTTATTTCCTTTTCATGAAGACTTGTAGCCTACACAAAGTAAGTGCCAGTTTCATTGGGATCTTCATCTCTCCTAGCACTTTCCTTTCGCAGTTCCCAATTGTTTTGATAAAGAGTATGTATATTTTTGAGAGATTAAAGTTGGAGGTACATTCTGGATTTCATTTCACTTTAGATGTTATATTTGGCACATTACATATCTTTGATTCAGTAGGGGAATAACTGTTAATAAGTATGAACTGTAGCTCCATTTCACTGTAGAAGACACGCCAGATGGTTGGAAGTGTACTTTAGAAGGGGCAGAGGCAGAAGTACTCTAGGCTAAACAAAGGCTATTTGGAGATGGGGTGTGTATGGAAGAAACCAAGAGTACGGCTGGGTAAGGAAGATGACTGCTGAGTATTTGTATCCGATCCCTTGCAGAACGAAATGTATTTTTGCTTAAAGACAAACTTGTCTTATAGCAGTGTTTCCCTTCCAGACGTGTATAGGAAGGAATGACATTAAAAAAAGAAACTTTTTTTCCCCTCTTTTCTCCTTAGACATTTAATGGGGAAAATATGTATGTAGAGTAGGGAGAATATAAATGTATGTTTACATTTTCCATATGTTTACAGCATTCCACTTGTTCCCTGGCGTAGTAGGTATGAACTGAAGCAAAAGAAGGTATAGTTTGTTTCTAAAGCTAACACTTAAAAAGCTAAAACTTAAAATGTGAGTTGAAGAAAAAGAAAGTATAAGTTGTTTCTAAAGCTAAAACTTAAAATGTGAGGGTAAATGTATTGTTAGCCTTAGAATAAAATTTTATTTTCACTTTTGATTTGCCATTTTTTTTGGAAAGTTACCTGTTTAAGGAAGCAATTCATTTGTGTTCTGGATTGATGAATTTAAGAGAGCCACATTTTAATCCTTGATTCCCTGAGGATTTTCTTTCACAATACCTTTCTCCTTTAAGTCCCTAAAACTACAGTCCTTTTGAGTGAATAGGGGCTATTTTATACACCACCCTGCTCCCAATCCAATTAAAGTTTCCATAATAGATGGATTAGGGAAAGTTTACTTCTTAGCAGAAATAAAGCTTTAGAAAAATGGTGCCCAGATAGCAAGGGGGAATGTGAGGGAAAGCGGAGAAAATTAAGGAGATAATGGTCAGTAATCTTAACTTGTCTGATGTTTGCGCTGTTCAAAATATATCGGACTTTTAAACTAAGGGGGACAATGCTTCAGATTCTTTAACCATTTTGTTGCTGAAGTTTGGCTGTCTCTTCAATTTTCTTCACTTTTGCTTTTGTTATCTGCATCTTGGGCAAATATGTCTAATCCTTTACTTCAAGTGTCTGTGTGTTTTGTCGCATTTTCTTTTCTTTTTTTTCTTCTTTCTAAGTGTGAGTGATAGTGTTGGAAGGAGGTTAGGGAATGGAAAAGTTAATCTGGATAACAGTCTACTTGCATAATTATATAAAGAAATAACCTAATAACAGTGAGCATACTTCAGGTCTCATTTTTAAGTGTGTATTTGTATATTTGTATTTCAGAAATTAAATAATTTGTTTAAAAAATATTTTACAAATATTCTTTGGTAAATTTTGTTTCCGTTAGGCTCTAATAGACCAAATCAATATATTTAAGTATGGTGATTTACTTGGACAAAATCAATAAAATGTAAATTCAGAATTGTTTTTGTTGCTGTTTAGAGATAAATATTACCTGTCTCTACAAGTCGGTGGAGTTTTTACTTCAACTCTCTCAACCTAAACTTTAGAAGATTTTAGTTGCTTGGGGAAATCTGTCTTTTTTTTTTTTTTTTTTAAATCGATAATCAACACATATTAGCCAAGACAGAGTTAGCCAGAGAAATACCACCTTTACAGCAGTTAAGTCAGGTATTTCCAAGTCTATGAAACAATAAGCAGTCATTAAAAAACCAAAAAACAAAAGTATTTACTATGTTATTATTCCTAAATTGGCCCTAGAACTTTCCTTCTTCAAGAATACTGGATTGTGGTAAGGCTAAATGTTTAATGAGTCTCTATGTTAAAGGCTACACTTATCTTCCAATTAACCCCAAGACCACTCTGGCATTTTTGTAAATCCACAGAAGTATTTTGAGTGAGGCCTAAAGGGTAAGCTGCAGGCTGCCTGTGAAAAATGTAAAAAGACTAACCTGCTAACAAACCCTGTGCAATGGGACAAAGAAAGTTTAATCCGTATTATGGTAAATGCAGGCTTAGTGTCCCCAAAGGCCTTTGCAGAGTGGAGCAAAACAAAGAAGGGGCAGCACTAATAAAAATCCAGTGCTTTTATTTTTATACACAAAATTGTTGCAAAAGAAAAACTGATAATAGCATTAAGAAAAGGTTTGAATGGTGGTTTTAAATATGATACTAAACATTGTATTTGTTCACCAATTGAATGCAGTTTGTTGTACATAAAGTAGCTAAAAGTAACATGTGCAGCGTGGCCATGTTAATATTGCTAAAGAAACCTTTAGTTGAATAGTATGATTTTGGAGTTTTATTTCAAAGTCATAAAATCGCAATAGTATTCCTTTTGCAAAGTATATAAATACATCTTGTATATGAAAAATGGGGATTAAAAAGACTTCTTTTCTCAAGCTTTAACTGTAATCATTGTTTTATGCCTTCAGAACTTTTGGGACACATATGCTATTTATGGTTATATTTGCATCTTATAATGGGTAGGAATAAAGAATACAGAATTTTTTTCCTTTTCAAATTAACATTTCCCTCAAGAGCGTTATCTCTGAATTTTGGAAAGCCTAAATTTTATAACACTCAAAAATTAAGGATCTGGGTTATTTTTACTCTAGATAGGTAACAGAATCATGAATAACTGTCCTGAAGCGAGTTTATAGAGAATTTGGTTTCATTATTTAGTCACATTTAACTGACTCCCTTAATGAAACCTTAAAGTGAGTTCTAATCTAACTTTTAATTTTCTTTAATTTCTTAACCTCAAATTTGAAATGAAATGTTTGTAGTCTTAACCATTATTCAGATCATATATGCCTGTTAAAAGAGTTTGAGATTATATAGCAGAAAATTCTTACTCATTATCTAATATAGGGTTAGGTAGTAAATTCTTTAAAAAAAAAAAGTAAAATATCATGTGTAGAATTTTGAAGTGAAATAAAATAATTCAGATGAACTTAATATTATCAGATATTGTGAAGGACGAAAAATTTCAGGAGATGTTATGAGATTATAGCTGGGAGATCTTAGAATATTTGAACATATTTTATGACTGCTTTGTAACATTCTTTTGACTATGAATTTTTGTGATTATTTTTAAATAATATATTTCATTTCATATATAAGCCTCATTTCTGAAATGAGTAAGCATTCTTTTAGCAATTATAATAATATGTTAATGAGATATTAATGAAGATGCTAACAATTCCTTTTATTATGAAGTACTTGGCATTTTTGAAGGGCTTTCGCAAGCTTAATTTTGTTAATACCTCGCAGCTCTCTGAGGTCTGTGGGACAGGCATTAATATTCCCTATTTTACAGATAAGGAGATTGAGACTTTGTGACCTTAAGCAACTTCATGGCATCATATAGGTAACAAGCTTGTGCAATTCGAACTCAAATCTAGAATACTGACTTGAAATTCCTTACTGCTTCCCAAAGTACCAAGTCGATGCCACGTCCAAGTATGTCACAGTTTCTTCTTTGCCTCCTCTGTTCCCTCCCCCGTCTCCCCCCTCGTCGCCTCCCTCTCCCTTTCCTCTCCTTTCCCTTCCAGCTGTTAGAACATTTTATGTTCACAGAAAGGAATTTATAATGATGAAAAGATAATATGATATTTTAAATGGATATTATAATGCATATGAGCTCTGCTTTGACTTGATACATATACATATATATGTATAAACACACATATGCCAATTTTAGAAATCAAATAATTATCGAGAATCAGGCCCTTATGTTGTAGACCTTGGAAATCCAACAGTGAGTAAGATAAATGCTGTTCTTCTTAGTGATACTCACAGAGCTTATACTCCAACCGAGGGTGATCAGTAAGCAATTTCAGTATGTTACAGTCAGTGTTATGGTAGGGGTGATGTGGATGTATATATCTTGTTGTCTGTATTGTTGGGGGGGCAGGGGGAAGGAGTTCATGGAAGATTTCATTGAAGAAGTGACATTTAAACTGTGAACTGGAGGATGACCAGGAATCTCCTAGATAAATGAGGAAAGTACATTCAGATTCTGGGAAGTATACCCATTTGAGAGAACACTGAGATGGTTGAGATAGAGAAACAGAATCATAGTTGTGGTTGGAGCTTAGGGTGTAGGAGTAGTTGGTTGGAGATGAAGATGGATGTATAGATCTAAGCTCAGTGAGCAACCATTGAAAAATTTTAGGCTGATAACTAACCCAGTGAGATTTATTTAATTAAAAGGTTAACTGAGATTGATATTTGTACTTTAAGCTTTTTCTTTGATTTACAGAGTTCCTTTTGTATTATCTTTAAAATATAAGAATACATATTAATATATATTAGATATATTTATTGCCCTTTTATTATATAAATGATATTTATTGAGATACTCTTAATAAAATACGACACTTCAAAAGATTAGGGCATGTCTGAGCATTTTGAAGTGCTGATTGATATGCTTGCTAAATAAGAAATTAATTATTTGTAGTGTTTCTACTGTGAAAACCCTTTCTAGAGAAGCAATCACAGATATGGTGACCATTCATGTCTAACTTTCTAGAATTGATCCAATTATTTCTATAATACAAATATTTCTAGAATTGAAATATCTTTTCTTGTAGTCAGATGATTTGTCAAATGATATTTCCCCAATTTCTAGTTCAGAAAGCATTTACCATACATAAAAGTTTCTGTGATCACCTTGAATTTTTAAAAAGAAAAAAATGATGATTTTTATAGCTTATGTTTCAAGAAAATATTTGTTAAAACAGATGAGTGGACAAGTGAAGCTACATTTCATCTTGTCTGAACAAAATGAGAAGGAGGGAGCATGGCAAATCTCATTCGCATAACTGGCAATGGATAGCATCTCTCTTCTAGGTGTGAGATGTTATTCTTAGACATTAAACAAATTCAGAATGTATCCCCTAGTGCAAGCTGTATGCTGGCAACAAGATATAGGAGTTCAATGTGTATGCAGAGATAAGAATGACATGTAATTTGTGTTAGAATTTGACTGTTAATTGTGTATAAAGCTGGCCTTTTTGAGTCCAAACATTTGGCAGGGTTGTTAATTGGGGAAAAGAGAAGAAGTTTGAATAAAATTACATGTAAAAAAGATAGACATTTACATAATTAGCAAAGTCCTTTCAATTAATAAGTATGTGTCATTTTTTTGGAGCCTTGGCAGGTTAGTACTTTCATTTGTTTTTAATAAAACCAATGGCAATTTATTTGCATTTGTGGTGTTTTTAGTGGCAAGACTCAGTCTAATTTTTGTCTAATTTTTTAATACCACTAGGTATCTTAAACATTCTTAAAGTTTTCTGTGAAACTTTAAAAAATGTATTTTTATATGATTATGAGTATGTCAATATCAAATTGATAGTTGAATGGAAATTCAGAAAAGATTGGGTAACTTCAAATTATAATTTTTTTTGATTCTGCAGTTATCTTTTAAGGACAACCTTAGTTGCTTATTATAGAAAATAGGAACTGTCTAGGCTTCATTTCCTTGTAAATTTTGTCATTGCTTTATAAGGGTGGGCTCATGTATGATTTGGTCATAATATGCACTTCTAGGGTTCATCACAATGTCTGGTGTACAGATAACTACTCAGTGAAGATACCTCAAATGAAGGAAGAAGTAACAACAGTAACAGGAAAGAATACTTACATATGTGCTAGGAGTTATGTATGTTAACTCATTTAATTTGTACAGTTGCAATTATTTTTAGTATTTTACAGTTAAAGAAAGTAAGGTCCTATGAAATTATGAGTAATTTTCCCCAAAATTGCTAGTCATTTTGACCCCAGGCAGTCTGATTCTAGAATTCATTCTCGGTTCTGTTGCTTATAGGGCCATCTAATTGGGGAATGGGCCTCCTTAGTTGGAGGAAATGTCTGGAAACACCTTTGTAAGGGAGGCAGTGAATACATTTATTAAGATTTATTTCCAAAGTAAAAAGTTGGTTTAAAAGTACTATGGATGGTTCAATACCATTGTAAAATGCTGTGGATTGTTCAAACAAAATAATATATGCCTTATTGACTGATTTTGAAAAATGTGAGTAGAAACAAAAACAAAGGTAAACATTTTAAATTCTTACCTTTTGCAAAGTGATTTATCCTGTCCTCAGTGTATATTTTTCTCCTTAGAAATGTTTTTCAAAGAGGAGTAAAGATCTATATTATGAAAAAAGAAATGGTTTGGATAAAAATAGTTTCAGAGACATATTTTAAGAAAACATTTAAGAAGACAAGATTCAGCCTAAAAGACATATTCTCACACACACACACACACACACACACACACACACACTCACTCACTCACTCACTCACTCACTCAACTCACTCACTCTCTCTCTCTCTCTCTCTCTCTCTCTTTCCTAGAAGGTAATGCTGGCAATTAAATAAAATTTGGGGCAATAAGATATAGGTGGAAATTGCTACCTTGGAGTTTTAGGAAAGCATTTTACTGGAGGCACTGGAGTTCATTTAGTTTTGCTGTTTGCTCTTGTCCTTTTTCTTTGTATTCCTCCCTAAAACTTAAACGTTGGAACAAGTCAGGAAAATCAGAAGCCTCAAGCTGTGCGTTCTTGAACCACTGATCCAATAACTGGCTCCCTTTGGATTACCTTTGTTACTTGACAAGAAAGAGAAAGTCCCTAATTTGCTTAAAATAATTTTAGTTAGATTTCGTGTGTGTGTTCAGTCGCTGAGTCATTTCTGACTCTCTGCAACCCCACGGACCACAGCCCGCCAGATTCTTCTGTCTGGTTTTCTCAGGCACGAATACTTGGGTGGGTTGCCATTTCCTCCTCTGGGGGATCTTCGTGACCCAGGGATCGAGTCCACATCCCCTGCATTGAGGGACAGCTTCTTTACCACTGAGCCATGGGGCAAGCCCAAATTTTACCTGGCAGCCAAGTGTAACTGTCGTTGACTGAGCCACCATTTTGTTAAATTATCATTATGATTTCCCATGTTTTGTATTAGCAGTTGTAAGATTCATACTGAAAATCAGAAAACTAACTTTATCTACTAGTACATGTATCTGTTTTTTTTTTTTTTAATTAGAAAAAAAGCTAATTGGATGCTGATGGCTTGACAGCGTTGTGTTGGTTTTCTGCTGTACTCGGCTGTGTGTATATGTGCATGTGCCCTTTCTGTGTGTCCCTCTCATCCACCCTGCCCCAGCCCTTCCCTCTAGATCATCTCAGAGCATCAAGCTGAGCTCCCTGTCATACACCAGCTTCCCACTAGGTTTCCCTGGTTAAAACTTTTAGAGCAACAAAATAGCTTTAAATTTGGGTTAGTGCTCTCTCATTTCTAAGCAGGATACTCTGTGAAGTTGATTTTGCTGATATAGAGTCCCTTTTCCCAGGTTGTTTGGCTGTATCTTCTGTTAGACAATTGCGCTAATTTATATAGCTCGTGTACATCACTGGGTTGGATAATATTTTAAAAGGAAAAGCATTTTTAGGAAAGTATAAGTTGCTATTTGAATAATGAATGTTATAAGCATTCTTGTAACTGCTTATTGTTGCCCTACTTTGCAGCTACAAGATTAAGCTAGGCTATTTTGTAAAGCCTGACAGCATGCCTGAGAATCTTCTGTTTCATTGCTTTTTAAAATGTGGTTCACATGCGTCAGGATGGCCATCATCAAAAAACCTACAAACAATAAATGCTGGAGACGGTATGGAGAAAAGGGAGCCCTCTTGCCAAATTGGCAGTTTGCGAATGCAAATTGTTAGAGCCACTGTGGTGCACAGTATGGAGATTCCTTTAAAAAACTAGGAATAAAACTACCGTGTGATTCAACAGGTCCCCTAACGGGCATTTACACCTGAGGAGACCACCACTGAGACGCACACATGTACCCCATTGTTCATCACAGCATTGTTTGCAATTGCTAGGACGGGAAGCAACCTAGAGGTCCGTTGACAGATGAGCAGATAAAGAAGTTGTGGTATGCATACACAATGGAATATTACTTAACCACGAAAAGGAACACTTTTCACTCAGTTCTAATGAGGTGGATGAACCTAGAGTCCATTATATAGAGTGAAGTAAGTCAGAACAAGAAAAAGATACTGTTTATGGCATCCGGAAAGATGGCACCAATGGACCTGTTTGCAGGGCAGCAGTGGACACACAGACACAGCAGATTTACGGACACGGGGGAGGGAGAGGATGCGGCAGACTGAGAGAGCAGCGCTGAAACGTGTGTATTACCATATGCAAAACGGACGGCCAGTGCGGATTTGCTGATGATGTGAGGGGCGCAGGTTCAGGGCTCGCTGACAAACTAGAGGGGTGGGGAGGGAGGTGTAGGAGGGAGGGGACATATGTACACCTGTGACTGATTCATGTTGATGTTTGGTGGAAACCAACACAGTATTGTAAAGCAGTTATTATCCAATCATAAATAGTTTTAAAAATAAAGTTTTTAAAAATTTTAGAATTGTTAAGCATACTAATAACGTTATAGTAGATTTTGAGAATACAAAAATAATTCTCAGTTTGTGTATTAAAATATCTATTAAACCTAGAATATTTGATACTCATTTTCAAGAGACCGGAAATATGGAAAAAGGAATAAGTTAGCAATGATTTAAAATATATTTAATGTGCTTCAAATGACATAAAAATCCTAAGTTAAAAAAATATAAACATTAGAAAAAGCATTTAAAATAATAAATCAGTATTCCTAAAGTATATAAATATTTTCATTCCCTTGTTGATACTAAACTGATATTCCAAAGATATTTTTAGATATTTTCATTTCTGATAAAATATACATCCAGTGGTGATAAATAATCTTGAATGATCTTCTCAGCAATATCTTCTTTACTTTCCCTTTATGAACTTTTATATATATATATATATATATATAACATATATATCAGTTTCTGTTTTCCAGATCATTTAGCATGTTGAATGGTATTCAAGCCAAATTAACTTGCAGTATTCTTGTTTGGGCTGGAATTGTACCACAGAATTACTGCCACTTCCAAGTAACTAGAGTAGATATCTCTTAACAAAACCAGGTTGATGTTGTAAATTTTCTTTCAGATAGGTAAGACTACAGACATTTAGTTCAATTTAGAACTAATGTTACAGGTTTATTTCAGAATGTTTCCAGTTTTCAGAGGTAGGGAATGAGAACTCTGTTTTGGACTGCATAAGGACTGAAGTCTAACACAAAACCTGGCAAATAAAACCCAGAAGCTGCCTTATGAATTAGCATTAGTAATGTGAAAGAAGAATTATGGGTAAAGAACCTGCATGCAGTGCAGGAGGCTGGGGTTTGACCCCTGGGTCGGGAAGATCCCCTGGGGGAGGGCATGGCAACCCACTCTAGAATTCCTGCCTGGAGAATCCCCATGGACAGAGGGGCCTGGCGGGCTATGCAGTCCACGGGGTTCCTAAGAATAGGACACAACTGAGCAACTAAGCACACAACAAATTGCAGATGCAGAGGTTCAGAGATGTTAGCAAGTTGCTCATGGTCAGAGCCAGTACATGGTAGAGCCAAAATTTAAACCTAGGAAGTTTGTCCCAGAGCCCATACATTTGAAAAATAATTCACTTAATTCTTTTTAATGTTGATGAAGCTTAGTTTTTATTGAAATATAACATACAGAAAAGTGCAGATAATTGTTCCACTTGCTGACTTTTTGCACACAGACACTTGAAGCCAACAGCCAGAACAGGAAACGAGCATCACCAGCACCAAAAGCCCTTTTTGTGCCCTCGGTCACTACCGTGACTGAAATGCTGGAAGATTTTCAAGTAAATTGGTTATTCAGCTATCTGTCCCAAATAATTTTTTTCATATTTCACTAAAATAATGTAGTTTCCTACATAGACCAAAATAACATACTACCCAACAAGATTAATAATATTTCTTATTGTCTCATACCTAACCTATATTTGAATGTATCATTCTGTCCCCAAAGTATTCTTTATAACTTGTTTGCCCAAATTAGGACTGTATATTGTGTCTGGTTATACAAAGTCTGAAGTCTGTCTTTATTCTACAATAGTTCTTTATTCATGACACTTACTTGTTGAGGAGACTAGGGCATTTGTGCTATAGAATGTCCCACCCATTTATCAATTTGTTTTCTTGTAGTTATTATTTAGCTTGGTTCTTCTATTCTTTGTAATTCTGTAAACTAGAAGTTAAGTGTAAAGGCTTAATTAGATTAAATATTTTTGGGGAAAGTATAGCATAGGTCCCATCATGGCATCTGGTCCCATCACTTCATGGCAGACAGATGGGGAAACAGTGGAAACAGTGTCAGACTGTATTTTTTTGGGCTCCAGAATCACTGCAGATGGTGATTGCAGCCATGAAATTAAAAGATGCTTACTGCTTAGAAGGAAAGTTATGACCAACCTAGATAGCATATTGAAAAGCAGAGATATTACTTTGCCAACAAAGGTCTGTCTAGTCAAGCATGTGGTTTTTCCAGTAGTCATGTGTGGATGTGACAGTTGGATTGTAAAGAAAGCTGAGCGCTGAAGAATTGATGCTTTTGAACTGTGGTGTTGGAGAAGACTCTTGAGAGTCCCTTGGACTGCAATGTGATCCAACCAGTCCATCCTAAAGGAGATCAGTCCTGGGTGTTCTTTGTAAGGAGTGATGCTAAAGCTGAAACTCCAGTACTTTGGCCACCTCATGCGAAGAGTTGACTCATTGGAAAAGACCCTGATGCTGGGAGGGATTGGGGGCAGGAGGAGAAGGGGATGACGTAGGATGAGATGGCTGGATGGCATCACGAACTCGATGAATGTGAGTCTGAGTGAACTCCGGGAGTTGGTGATGGACAGGGAGGCCTGGCGAACTGCAATTCATGGGGTCGCAGAGTCGGACACGACTCAGCGACTGAACTGAACTGACAGCATAGGTGGGGCTTCCCTGGTGGCTCAGAGGGTAAAGCGTCTGCCTCTGATGCGGGAGACCCAGGTTCGATCCCTGGGTCAGGAGGATCTCCTGAGGAGGAAAAGGCAACCCCCTCCAGTATCCTTGCCTGAGAAATCTTGTGGACAGAAGATTCTGACAGGCTACAGTCCATGGGATCGCAAAAGAGTCAGACACAAGTGAGCGAGGAACAACAGCATGGCATAGGTGATGGTACTCCTGTTGGAACACATGAGGAAACGCATAGTGTCTCCAGACCCACCCTCAGTCTTCTGCCCCTAACTGCACCACCTCTGTGAAACTTAACAATAATGCTTGTTCCCTGAGAACTCAGTTGGTAAAGAATCCGCCTGCATGCAGGAGACCTGGGTTTGAGTCCTGGGTTGGAAAGATCCCCTGGAGAAGGGAAAGGCTACCCAATCCAGTATTCTGGCCTGGAGAATTCCATGGACTACAGTCCATGGGGTTGCAAAGAGTCAGACACAACTGAGCGACTTTCACTTCACTTTGTTATTTGTCTTAGGGATAAAAGTATTTTATATTTTAAAGAATGTTAAAAGGTATTTTCTATCTTCAGTTTAGAATAATTTTGTTTTTGAAGTTCTCCAAATTATGGACCAAAGCATTACTCAGCTAACAGTTTTGCTTAAATAATGTTTTTTTTTTTTAATCATTAAATTGGGAATTACTATCTACAAAAATAGTCACTAGATTTGTCCTTCTTCAAATGGTGATATTACATGTATATTTCAGTGTAGAAAGAGAATAAACAAGGGAAGAGAAAATTTAGAGAGATGAATTAAACAGTAAGAATAGATAAAAGTTAGGAATATAAACAAATTAAAACCATTTTATTTAACTATTAAAACATTGAAATGTAAAGTGTTAAAATTGTTTTAAAAAGTGATCATATTTTGCTACTTGCCATTAATTACGTGCAACGTTAAGTTTTAAAAAATAGGCTTTCATAAGTTTTCCAGTAATCTTGTCTGGTAAATACCATGGACAGAGGAGCCTGGCAGGCTACAGTCTATGGGATCACAAGTCAGACACGACTTAGCGACTAAACCATCCACCACTACAAAGTGAATATCTGCCTAAAGATAATGTGTGAAAAGGATATTTGCCATGTACTAGCTAGTGTTTTGGTGGGAAGGTGGGAGTCAAGGAAGACTTGGGGTTATTCTTTCATCAACTTCCATTTTGTGCTTATTTATAATGGCCATTATTTTTACTAATACTGTGAAACTATGAAAATGAAAAAAATGCTAAAAATGTCATATAAAAAATAAAATAAAAAATAGGCGTTCACAAGTTTGTTACAGTTTTATGACACTGATTTTGTCAGCCCTGGAGCAAAACCTTTGCAACGTAAGTTGGAGTTCTCATTAAGCAGCTGATTTGCCTGAATTCTCATTAAATTGATGAACTCATTTGCTTACAGGGATTGGCATCTGATACGGTTCAAGGATGTTTAGAGATTGAAATCAAAACTGTTGAATACATAGGCTTAATTATTGATTCCTTTGTAATTTTCATATGCTAAATAGCAAAAAATTATTAATTCCTCCCTGTCTTTAAAAGGAAAATATACATTTGATGTATATAATATGAACTTTGTAGTATGTTGTCAGTTCTTTGTAGGAAATAAGTATTGAATCACTGTAGCCTATTGATATTATAATTTTTAAAAAATTTGTGTTAGTTTACAGAAAACAAGGATTATTCCTGGAGAACATAATGTAACTATGACTTGTAATTTATGCCTAACTTGACTGGTGTCTTAAAAATTGTCCACTAACACAGTGTGAAATCATGCAAAAAAAAAAAAAGAACTTATTTATGCTGCTGCTAAGTCGCTTCAGTCGTGTCCGACTCTGTGCGACCCCATAGACGGCAGCCCGCCAGGCTCCTCCGTCCCTGGGATTCTCCAGGCAAGAACACTGGAGTGGGTTGCCATTTCATTACTTATTTATGGGGAACATTTAATTATGTTCTATCTAGTCTTAAATGTAAACAAAAATTGATACCGGTTCTTAATTCTGTTAATCTGTTTTTAATTCTGGAATACCAAAACATTGAGTAAACAATACTATAAAATGTAATAACTTGGTAATTGTCATATATTATTTTTGTGTAAATTTTACAGTGAAGCAATTTATTGGATAAAAAGGAACTTTTTAAAGCAATAGTGTAAGAAAATAGATTTATAAGTATTTGCAAGTATTTCTTTCATATTAAAGATAAGTTTTATTCTTAGAAAGCGGCATAGCTTCGGGGCTTGTAATTTTTTTCTACAGTCAGAGAACATTTTCTCAGGACGATTGGAAGATAATATCCAATGACCCTGTATTATCTGATTAATTTTTCCAGGATTTACTGTAATTAATTTTTAGTCAGTTGTTGAGCATTCGCATTCACAAATAGAAGGTGCCCATCCAAATTAGTGGAAAATCTTTTCTCCACAAAAAGATATCTATTTCCCTCCACTAGTTTCAGAACTATTAGAATTCATTTAATAAGGATTTGCTATAATGTATAGAAAAATATATAATTTAAACAGTTTTACTTCTTGAAAAGCACAGAATAATTATATATTTGTTCTATTCAAAAGGGCATAGTTTTAGAATCTTAAATCATTATGTCTATTTTATGTATATATCTATTCTCTTTCTGCTTAATATGACAGTTATAGACTTCTTCACTAATAGGGCTTGCATTTCAAGATAAGGCTGCATGTAAACAAATTAACTTTTAAAAATAGAGAGCAATTTCATCTGTAATAATGTACCAATTCATAAATTATCAGTGGTATTTTTTCCTTAAAGATAAATGACCCGTCATCCAACACATACTATTAGGTAGTCTAGATGTCTTTGTGTTCTGGGAGATAAGGCTCGTGTATTATTATACCCTAATAAAATGAGTTAATGTTTTAGTATTATCGATAAAAGAGCACTTGGATATATTTAATAACCGAACTGAGAAACACTTAATTTTAGTTGTCTGTAGCAATATAACACAAATTCTCCTGTAAAACAAATTGCACTTTTGGAATATATTTTAATGTGTATTCAACAAAGGAGAAAATGAGGTGATTGAAGTTCAATTTGTAGCATGTTATTAACCATTTCCGCTTGACTAGATGAGTAAAAGGATAATGGATGAGGGTTTTATTATTACCTTTCTACTAAAATGAAGTGGTATAAAAGATAAGGTGATGAGATTAATGAACATAGGGAAAAGGCGTAATCAATCAAGCTCCAGGAAGGAGGTGAGAATGGCAGCACCCTATAGGATCTGTAAGAGCACTCCTTACAGAATAGTCCACTCTATCTTCTCTAGGTTTTACTAAGCTGTGGAAAACTAACAGTTGTTGCTGGAAGACAGAGCTAAAACTAACAAGTTACTGTTTAATCAAACATGAATGAAGTTTTGTACTTAGATTTAAATGGCCTACATAGTAGAGCTCTAGCATAGCATCTGAATTTATTACATTGAGAGCTGAAAAGTGTAGCTGTTGAGTCCATGTGCTCTATCTTCCTCTTTGTTGTTGTTTAATTCTGTGTCTTTTAATCAATACAGTGTAAACATAAGCCCTTCTGTTGGACTGTGGTTACAATTAAACATGGAGTTCCACTTACCCATATGTCCTTGTAGGTTTATATTTATTATTGATACTTGTTGAAAAAGATTTCAGAAAGCCAAAGTAATTTTCTGGAGATTGTTGCTTTCATGACAGCATTTCTTTAGATTGTGCCCACCTGTTTGTTCAACAAAATTTATTGAATGCGTACAATGTGCCAGGGATGCAGAATGTCCCAAATACAACTAAAGAAATATGGACGATAGACTTCATCATTTAGCTTACAGTCCAGTGAGGGCTTCCCTGGTAGCTCAGATGGTAAAGCGTCTGCCTACAATGTGGGAGACCCGGGTTCAATCCCTGGGTCGGGAAAATCCCCTGGAGAAGGAAATGGCACCCCACTCCAGGACTCTTGCCTGGAAAATGCCATGGACTGAGGAGCCTGGTAGGCTACAGTCCATGGGGTCGCAAAGAGTTGGACATGACTGAGCCACTTCACTTCACTTCCAGTGAGGATAGACATACACATAAATATGTATGTCATTTGGTGATAATTACCAAAAGAGAAACATAAAAGCATAATACATCTCTAATGACACGCTGCTTCAGAAGGGACCTGAAGGAAGGCAAGGAACAGTCCAACAGTCCATGAGGGCTGTCCAAGGCAAGAACATTCCAGGTAGAACAGGAAGTGCAGAGGTCTAGAGGCAAAAGGACAGTTCCAACAGCAAGGAAGCTTGGTGTTTCTGGGAAGATAGCAAAGCAGCAGCAGCAGCAAAGTAGGACTGGGTTGCAGAAAATCTAGACGAGATAAAGGAGGTATAAAATATAGGCCAAAGTATTTTGTTTGATTATAAGGATAAATTGCTCATCCAGCAGATAATTGAGTACTCGAATCTACTCCGAGCTCTGAGAATTTACTAATGAGGACAAAGTTCTCGCTCTTATGTGGCTTCCATTCAAAAGGGGTTGAAGAAGAGAGAGAATCAGTAAGTAAATAAATAAATGAACAGTAACAGCAACAACAAACAATGAGCAAGATAATTTCATTTAATACAGTGCTTTGAGGATTTAAAGCTAGGTGATACTGGCTTGAGGAAAGGAGATATGGAGATTCAGCTTTAACTTACGTTGCTGGTCCATTTCTAACCTTTCTCTTGCATTCAGCTTTCTCCTCATAGTGAGGCCATGTACACAGCTTTTTTGAGCATCTCTCTCTCTCTCTGTCATGCTTGCCTTACATTAGTGTTATCAGGATTTAGTGAGATGCAATGTATGCAGTCATCTCACTAAATCCTGATAACACTAATGTAAGGCAAGCATGTAAAGCATCTGCCACAGGGTCTTTCTCTTTTCTGGCTCATCTAAAATCTAAAAGCAAGAAGTGTATCTTGTTTAGTAACTTGTCTCAATTCAGGTTTCCCCAGACTGAAATGCTGAGACAAAGGATCAAGTTCAAATAGTTTGGGAACCTCCGGTGACACCCATAGGAGAATTGGAAAATGATAGAGGAGAAAGCGAGACAGTGCTGGGTCCCTGCGAAACCAGCTGCAGAAGGGGTTTCTGTGGAAATTTTTGGAAACAGTGCAAAAATCTGCCACAGAATTATCCCTGCTGAGAGTTGAGGGAGCTTTGATATTTATGCACCAACTTCTGAGAAATATTCCAATTAAGTTTCCAAGTATAGGCAATACTCCCCTCAGGTACCGGGCCCTCAGGCACAGAGATGTAGATCCTGGTAGTTGGAAGTCTGCAGGAGGATATTTAAGTTCCACCGGATATGAACAGGGCCCTGATAATATCTGTTACAGTCATTAAATCTTTCTCGGGCAAACAGCGTTCCTGGGTTATTTAGTATTTGTCTCTAAAATTCATATTTTCTGCATCCCCTTGATGATTCTTTTCCTAGATCACTTTCTTTCTCCTCTTATTTTCCTTAAACTTTTCTGATTCCTTAACATTCTTGTACCTTCACAGAGAATAGATGTCCTAAAGGGCTAGTAACCTTTATGCTCCATGCTTGAGGATGGGCAGTTCTCTGTAGTCATCTTCTGAATTTCTATGATCCGTGAAGAGAGTAAATTACATTACCTAAGATGTATTTCTCCTTATGCCGGAACTATCTACTGAAATATTAATTACTGCTAAAATCAGCTAAGATAGTTTGTTCTGCATTTTGGAATGCAAGGCATTCATTTTCAAAATACTCTAGAAGTAAATTAGGGAATAGCAAAGATAAGATTGGTGAAAATGGGTGATGAATGACTAAATCTAGGTATTGGGAGTATATGATTTCACTATATTCTTATCCCTGCTTTAGATGTATGTTTGAAATTGTTCATGATAAAAAGTAGAAAAAAATGTACTGATTGTTAGAGCCCGCCTGTCCTAAGCTGAATATGAGCTAATAATTAGTGTTTGTTTTACATGGATCTCTGTAACATCATCACTCTCACCAAGTTAACTATCTTCCTAGACAATACAAAACCCACCTCCTGGACACAGTGTAAATTCAGCTTTTAGATCACCAAATAGATAACAGAAGAAGCATGTGTATTACTGTAAAGGTAGAGTGGCTTCCAGATCAGAGCGTCTCAATCTAAACCCTGGTTTTACAGATACATAAGCCTACCTATGTCAGTAAGCCAAACACGTAGGGCAACTGGACAGTTTTGGAAGCCTGAACAGAATAATCACAGAAGGAATCATTGGAACTCTCTATCATATATTGTAGGTGTAGTATGTGGTGCTTAGATATGTGATATATGGCAATATGCTCTTTCTGTAGAAAAGGCAACCTCCATACTCAAGTCTAGGTGATATATGTTTGGTCCCACTGTAGACATGGATATGTCAGGCTGTGATAAGCTAAGGAAATTAAAATTTTAATTATTTTGCTCAACTTCTTTCATTTGATGCATACCAGAAAAACAATCTGTAGTTTGACCTCTCCTGTAAATAGATACAAAAGGAATAGTGTCTTATTAAACGGACTGAAGATCCCAGTTATTTTACAACTATATTTTGTTTTTATTTTATAACTTTCTGTTTCTTGGAAAGTAAGATGTTGCCTACCTAATGCCGCTTACACACTCTTCATTATGTAAGACGTCGCCTACCTAATGCCGCTTACACACTCATTACCTAACAGTAGTGGTTTGCCATATGCCTTGACCCACTCCCCTTAACTTTACTGCCTTAAGAAAAAAAAACCGCATGCATTCTGCTATTTTAAAAACCTCATCAGCTTTAAATACTTATGTATAGATTTCCCTTCTGTGGTAATTGAGATTGTGTTTCTCTATCATCATAGTCCTCTCAAACAAATTCATCCATCCCCTGTCCTCCAAATATAGGTATATGAAAGTCTTATTAAGCAGAGGTTGAATGTACAATATGATGGCTGTGTAAATAATGGCCATTGCTGAAAACCATGTGATCATGCTAATCAAATAATCTATAATTTCTGTATTTTTGCCTTATGGATCCAGACTAGTCAGAATTAGATTAAGGAAACATGTTTTCCATAATTTAAAGAAATGTAGTGAATAGATGCTAATACAACCACTGGAAAACCATTGCTGGTTTTAAGAATGTGACAGGAGGGGAATTGGCGATAAATCACAGTTACTAATACCGGTTGTCTTTGGCACCTAAAAGTCACTGCTTCTGCCCTCTGAGGTCCCTGAAAAATAATGGCTTCTCATTTTCTTCTGCCCTCTAAAATTTGTACAGATGCTTTCATTGTGGGCTCTAAACTAAAATTGCTGGCAAGGGATATAGGAAATACAGTTTACAAGTTTTCAGTTTCCTTTGTTATATATAGGATAAGGGGACCCCTCTCAGGGCTCCAGAGTGAGCTCTTGTCCAATATTCAGAAATGAATTGTCGGAGGAGACATATGTGCTGACAAAGCAAAGTCTGTATTGGAAATGAGCACCCAGTGGAGAGCAGCAGATTAAGGGAACCCAGGAGGGCTGCTGCCGTGTGGCTCGGTGTCAGGCTTTGTGGCAGGGAGGTTAGTTTCTGCGTTACCTTTGGCCAGTCGTCTTGCCTGCCCCGCGTTTAGTCTGACTTAGGGTCTTCCTGGTGGCACGTGTGCCTCTTTCGGCCCAGATGGATTCCAGGGTGAAGGTATCTGGGAGGTTGGAAGGACATGCTGCCTCCTTCCTCCTTTCAGCCCCTCCTGTATCCTTCCCCGTCTCAGCCCCTCCTGTACGCTCCCGGTTACTTTTTGCCTGCAGCACGGTGTTCTTTATTAGCACCTCCTGTTGTGGGACAACTCAGGCAAGCGGTTATCATCATGCCTGGCCAAGGCAGTGGTTTTGGTCAAAGGTTCCCTAACCTTGCTATTCAGAATAGAGCTTAGAAGAGCACGGATGGTGCCAAGAGTAAACAAGCGGTTTCCAGCACATTCAGCCATCTTCCCTTTGGAGGCCTCCTTGACTGACTGTTTCTAGGTCTGGCTCATAGCTCTCATTTTAGCCTTTACGCTTCATTTGATTCTCTTTCCTAGCTCTCATTCTTCCTTTTCCTTGGCTCTTTTGTTTTGTGAAGGCTCATCCTCTGATAACTTCCCAGGAAGTTCATAGGATGTGATTTTCTTTTTTTTTCAATATCTGAAATAATCTTTGGGCTTCCTTCATGTTTGACTGACGGTTTGACTGGCTATAAAATTGCAGGTTATCACTTGCCTTCAGAATTTGAAATGTATGCAACTCTTTCACTGCTGCTGTTGAAAACGTGTTAGTTCTTATTACTTTTCCTTTGAATATGATTTTGTTTCTTTTTGGAAAATCCTGGGACCTTTTCTCAGTTCTTTTTTGATTATGTGCTTTAATGTGAATCTTATTTCATTCATTGATATGGGCACTGGGTAGACACTTTAGATCTTGAGACTTGTGACCTTTGGTCCTGAAATTATTTCCCTTTAATTATTTTTTTTGCTTTTCTGAAGTATATCCTGAATTCACCCTTTAATTTTTGTACACATCTTTTTCCTTTGTCCCTCTCTATTTTTTATCCCCTTCTAATTCTGTCTGATTTTTTTTTCAACTTTAAGCCTTTCACTGAAGGGTTTTGTCTTTTCCTTAAAATTTTGATTGTAAAGAATTATTTTGTTTTTCTCCTTTTTTTTAGAGGGAGGGGCAGCATCTTATACAGTGGAAGTGACAAATAGATTCAAAAGATTAGATTATACAGTGGAAGTGGAGATGACAAACAGATTCACGGGATCAGACCTGATAGACAGAGTACCTGAAGAATATGGATGAAGGTTCATGACATTGTACATGAGGCGGTGATCAAGACCATCCCTGGAAAAAGAAATGCAAAAAGGCAAAATGGTTGTCTGAGGTGGCCTTACAAATAGCTGAGAAAAAACGACAAGTGAAAGGCAAAGGAGAAAAGGAAAGATACACCCATTTGAACGCAGAGTTACAAAGAATGGCAAGGAGAGATAAGGAAACCTTCCTCAGTGATCAATGCAAAGAAATAGAGGAAAATAATACAATGGGAAAGACTAGAGGTCTCCTCAAGAAAATTAGAGGTACCAAGGGAACATTTCATGCAAAGATGGGCACAATAAAGGACAGAAACGGTAGGGACCTAACAGAAGCAGAAGATATTAAGAAGGGGTGGCAATAATACACAAAAGAACTGTACAAAAAAGATGTTCATGATCCAAATAACCACGATGGTGTGGTCACTCACCTAGGGCCAGACATCCTGGAATGTGAAGTCAGGTGGGTCTTAGGAAGCATCACTATGAATAAAGCTAGTGGAGGTGATGGAATTCCAGTTGAGCTGTTTTAAATCCTAAAAGATGATGCTGTGAAAGTGCTGCACTCAATATGCCAGCAAATTTGGAAACCTCAGCAGTAGTCACAGGACTGGAATAGGTCAGGTTTCACTCCCATCCCAAAGAAAGGTAATGCCAAAGAATGCTCAAACTATTGCACAATTGCACTCATCTCACATGCTGGCAAAGTGATGCTCAAAATTCTCCAAGCCAGGTTTCAACAGTATGTGAAAGATAAACTTCCAGATGTACAAGCTGAATTTAAAATAGGCAGAAGAACCAGAGCTCAAATTGCCAACATCCGTTGGATCATCAAAAAAGTGAGAGAGTTCCAGAAAAAAATCTACTCCTGCTTAATTGACTATGCCAAAGCCTTTGACTGTGTGGATCACAACAAACTGTGGAAAATTCTGAAAGAGATGAGAATACCAGACCACCTGACCTGCCTCTTGAGAAATCTGTATACAGGTCAAGAAGCAACAATTAAAACTGGACATGAAACAACAGACTGGTTCCAAATAGGGAAAGGAGTACGTCAAGCCTGTATGTTGTCACCCTGCTTATTTAACTTATATGCAGAGCACATCATGAGAAATGCTGGACTGGATGAAGCACAAGCTGGAATCAAGATTGCCGGGAGAAATATCAATAACCTCAGATATACAGATGATACCACTCTTATGGCAGAAAGTGAAGAAGAACTAAAGGGCTTCTTAGTGAAAGTGAAAGAGGAGAGTGAAAAAGTTGGCTTAAAACTCAATATTCAGAAAATGAAGATCATGGCATTTGGTCCCATCACTTCATGGCAAATAGATGGGGAAGCAATGGAGACAGTGACAGACTATTTTGGGGGCTCCAGAATCACTGCATATGGTGGCTGCAGCCATGAAATTAAAAGACACTTAAAATAAAGTTATGACCAACCTAGACAGCATATTAAAAGCAGATATTACTTTGCTACAAAGGTCTAGTCAAAGCTATGGTTTTTCTGGTAGTCGTTTATGGGTGTGAGAGTTGGACTATAAAGAAAGCTGAGCATCAAAGAATTGATGCTTTTGAACTGTGGTGTTGGGGAGACTCTTGAGAGTCCCTTGGACTGCAAGGAGATCCAACCAGTCCATTATGAAGGAGATCAGCCTTGGGATTTCTTTGGAAGAAATGATGCTAAAGCTGAAGCTCCAAGTACTTTGGCCACCTCATGCGAAGAGCTGACTCATTGGAAAAGACTCTGATGCTGGGAGGGATTGGGGGCAGGAGGAGAAGGGGACGGCAGAGGATGAGATGGCTGGATGGCATCACTGACTCGATGACTGAGTGACCTCTGGGAGTTGATGATGGACAGGGAGGCCTGGCATGCTGCGATTCATGGGGTTGCAGAGTCGGACACGACTGAGCAACTGAACTCAACTGAACTGAACTGAAGGTTATGTGTATCTGGAATGCAAGAAGTATAGGATGCATAATGAGCATACTGGTAGTCTGAGAACAAATGGGTAGAAGTATTTTGACTTTCTCTTTTCTGCTTTGTAGCATCGATGTACCATATTCCTACTTTCCTCTGTGTAGATACTTTCCTAATTTTTCAACAAATTAATCTCATATTTCACAAGGGAGATTAAAATAGGAGAAGGAATATCTTCAGCCTGTGGGACAGTTATAGGATCCAGCTAGCGTCTGTAGACTTATGACCTGTCTTCCTCTTTTTATGAACTTATTTTCTGTGTTCCTTAGTACTTTTAAGGGATGAGAATTTTAACAGATTTGCAGAATAAATAGGTGAGTTCTTATCAGAGTCCTCTTGGTGACTACTTAGATTGGGACTCCATTCTTTTTGCTAAATTAATGATCGCTGGTACTTATCTTTATGTCTTCTGAAATGTTACTGATATCTCTTTGCTCCAGTTTTCCTTTTTAAACTCCTTTTGTTGTGGGGTTGATGCCTTTTCATTCCTTTCTGCAAAGTTTTATTGTGGTGTAGGTTAACAGATATGAAGGCATTTTCCTACCTGTAACTGAAGTGAAAGTATTATTCACTCAGTCATGTCTGATATTTTGTGACTGTAACCCACCAGGCTCCTCTGTCCATGGAATTCTCCAGGCAAGAATACTGGAGTGGGTAGCCATTCCCTTCTCCAGGGGATCTTCTTGACCGAGGAATTGAACCTGGGTCTCCTGCATTGTAGACAGATTCTTTACTGTCTGAGCCACCAGAAAACAGGGGAAACAGTGTCAGACTTTATTTCTTTGGCTCCATAGTCACTGCAGATGGTGACTGCAGCCATGAAATTAAAAGATGCTTACTCATTGGAAGGAAGGTTATGACCAACCTAGCTAGCATATTGAAAAGCAGAGACATTACTTTGCCAACAAAGGTCCATCTAGTCAAGGCTGTGGTTTTTTCAGTGGTCATGTATGGATGTGAGAGTTGGACTATAAAGAAAGCTGAAAGTGAAAAGTGAAGTCGCTCAGTCGTGTCCGACTCTTTGTAACCCCATGGGCTATAGCCTACCAGGCTCTTCTGTCCATGGCATTTTCCAGGAAATAGTATTGGAGTGGATTGCCATTTCCTTCTCCAGGGGATCTTCCTGACCCAGGGATCGAACCCGGGTCTCCTGCATTGTAGATAGACACTTTACCATCTGAGCCACCAGGGAAGTCACCAAAGAAAGCTAAGTGCTGAAGAATTGAACTTTGGTGTTGGAGAAGACTCTTGAGAGTCCCTTGGGCTGCAAGGAGATCCAACCAGTCCATCCTAAAGGAGACCAGTCCTGGGTGTTCATTGGAAGGACTGAAGCTGAAGCTGAAACTCCCAATACTTTGGCCACCTGATGTGAAGAACCGACTGGTTGGGAAAGACCCTGATGCTGGGAATGTTTGAAGGCGGGAGGAGAAGGGGACGATAGAAGATGAGATGTTTGGATGGCACCACTGACATGATGCACGTGAGTTTGAGTAGGCTTCAGGAGTTGATGATGGACAGGGAAGCCTGGTGTGCTGCAGGCCATGGGCTTGCAGGTGTTGGACGCGACTTAGTGACTGAACTGAACTGAAAACTCCTGTTAAAAGTATTTTGCATATATAAGAAGGGTATTTCTCCCCTACCAGACATTTACTGATACGGTTTAGCTGTTCATTCATGGATTGAGTTGCATCCAGGCCTTTTCTGTTCCTTATTACATACTGTCTTATGTTTCCGTGTGTGTCTCCCCATGATTGCAAGATTATACGTGACAGTCAGGAAAAAGAGAAGAAAAATAAACACAGTTGGAAATAAATGAACTTAACTGTCCATTATCTTTGTGACAAAGTACACAAGTAAGAATTATTTCAAGGATACTGTAAAAGGTATTCTGATTACACGTTTGTAGTGGAGTATGTAGTAAGGGAAAATTTCCAATGAAATTCTTAAACTTGTTGTTCCGTGTATTATTGACTTGCATTTTTAAACCTGTCGTACGTATTTTCCAAATTAAAGTAAGCAGTTTTGTTATTTATTATTATGATTCAACCTTTTCAGCATAAAGAAAAAGATTCAAGTCTAAAATTCAAAAACTAAAAATACTACAACTCTTAACTTTGAATTAGAAAGTTACTAACTGAATTAGAGAAGTACTAACTCATTTTTTTTTTCTAAAAATACGTTGGTTTCCAAAACCATCTTTATTCATGGTATCCTTAATGTTTCAGTAATTTTTTTTTACAGTGATTCTAGGCCATTGGTTCTCAATCAACAGTGATTTAAACCTTCTCTCCCGTTTCTTCACCCCCTTGATGAAAAATCTGGCAATGTCTACATCCATTTTTGATGGTCACAGTTGGAGAACTGCTGTTAAGTATCCAAACAGGGATACTGCTGAACATTCCGTAATGTACAAGATACAGCTCCTCACAGGAAAGGACTATCTAGAGAGTCACTGCTGAAGTCAGAAACCCTGCCTTAGGCTAAAAGAAATGCATAGGAGCTGCATTTATTAATAGTTAGATTCAAACAATATATATAAAGTTATGCAGTGTTTCTTTGGAAGAAATAAACCTAAGTTAAAAGAAAAATATTTTTCTTTTATTCTTAAATAATCATGATCATTTCTTAATGGGATATGCTTCTCTTTGGTGTTGCCCAGCTTCTAATCTTGAAATCATATCTCTATTCTTATGTCCTGATCCACATTGATTTTAACATGACACTTTCTGCTGCTACAAACTCAGTTTTGCAAAAATGTGACATGATTGAAAGAGATGTCTTGTGATCTAATATTAAAACTTGATCTCAAGCTAGTAGTTGCTTTGATATTTGATGGATATTTATTATTCCTGTGTTCCTCAAAAAGTATCTTGCAGTGCCCTTGTGAGTTTTCTCCAGTGATCTAGGATACATAAGAGCACGTGTGTCTTAGTTCTTTCTACTGAAATTGGCCTGGGAGCAGTGAATGCCCTTGATAGCACTTTCTATTAAAAGGAAAATTTCTTATGTTGAGAGATACAAAACTTTTCCTATAAATTGCTAATCAGATGCCATTAGACGCTTGCGTTTCATTTGGGGGAAATGATTCTAGGCTAGGAAATAGAGGAACAAATTAAATGATACCATGAAGAAACAGCAAATTCAGAATATGGGGAAAAGATCAAGTTGCCAACATCCGTTGGGTCACAGAAAAAGGAAAAGAATTCCAGAAAAACATGTACTTCTGCTTCCTTGACTACACTAAAGCTTTGACTGTGTGGATTGCAACATACCGTGGAAAATTCTTAAAGAGTTGGGAATATCAGACCACCTTGCTTGTCTCTTGAGAAACATGTATGCAGGACAAGAAACATCAGTCAGAACCAGACATGAAACAATAGACTGGTTCAAAACTGGAAAAGGAGTACATCAAGGCTATATACTGTTACCCTGCTTATTTAACTTCAGTGCAGAGTACATCATGTGAAATGCTGGGCTCTATGACTCACAAACTGGAATCAAGATTTCCAGGAGACATATCAATAACCTCAGATATGCAGATGCTACTGCTTTAATGGCAGAAAGTGAAGAGGAACTAAAGATCCTCTTGATGAGGGTGAAAGAGGAAAGTGAAAAATCTGACTTAAAACTCAACATTCAAAAAATGAAGATAATGGCATCTGGTCCCATCACTTCATGGCAAATAGATGGGGAAATGATGGAAACAGTGACAGACTTTATTTTCTTGGCTACAAAATCACTGCAGATGGTGATTGCGGCCATGAAATTAAAAGACACTTACTCCTTGGAAGGAAAGTTATGACCAACCTAGACAGCATATTTAAAAGCAGAGATATTACTTTGCCAACAAAGGTCTTCCTGGTCAAGGCTATGGTTTTTTCAGTGGTCATGTATGGATGTGAAAGTTGGACTGTGAAGAAAGCTGAGTGCCGAAAAATTGATGCTTTTGAACTGTGGTGTTGGAGAAGACTCTTGAAGTCCCTTGAACTGCAAGGAGATCCAACCAGTCCATACTAAAGGAGATCAATCCTGGGTGTTCTTTGGAAGGAGTGATGCTAAAGCTGAAACTCCAGTACCTTGGCCACCTCATGTGAAGAGTTGACTCATTGGAAAAGACTCTGATGCTGGGAGGGATTGGGGGCAGGAGGAGAAGGGCACAACAGAGGATGAGATGGCTGAATGGCATCACGGACTCAATGGACGTGAGTTTGAACTCCGGGAGCTGGTGATGGACAGGGAGGCCTGGCGTGCTGCAGTTCATGGGGTCACAAAGAGTCGGACATGACTGAGCGACTGAAGTGAACTGGACTGAAAGAAAAATACTCTCCAAAGAAATAATTCACATAGAAGGGAGAGGACACAAAATTGGCAAACTCCTTGGAATTGTATGACAGATAAATAGCCTAAGTCTATTTTTGAGTATGTCTGAAGATGTTCATATTGGAAAATCTTAAAAGAAGAGCTAAAAGGGAGGAGAGTGGAGACACGGTATGCCTAGTTGCTTAGTTGTTTCTGACTCTTTACAACCCCATGGACTGTAGCCTATCAGGCTCCTCTGTCCATGGGGATTCTCCAGGCAAGAATGTCAGAGTGGGTTGCCATGCTCTCCTCCAGGGGATCTTCCCAACCCAGGGATTAACCCCAGGTCTCCCACATTGCAGGCGTATACTTTACCGTCTGAGCCACCACAGAAGCCCAATAGCACATCTTTATTGAGGGAATTATAGTTTTTCTACAGTTTGTCTGCCTTTACAAGTTTCTTTATGTGTCTCAGTAACTAAGACTAAAACACAGTATCTGTAAGAGAGGGCATCATGAAGGGAGAGAGACCTCTCTTGTAGGAAGACAGAGAAGAGTGTTGCCAAGGAGGTTGAGTGATCTCACCTGTAAAGTCTATCATAGGGCAAGAGCAGAGATGGATTTACGGTCACTTTTCCAGGATAATCCAGAAGAGAGCTATTATATTTCTTATTTCAAATTAGTAAACTGTCATTCTAAATTTGATCAGCCTTCTTTTTTTTTTCAAGTAGGTAAA
Organism: Ovis aries; assembly: GCF_016772045.2. NCBI lineage: Eukaryota > Metazoa > Chordata > Mammalia > Artiodactyla > Bovidae > Ovis > Ovis aries. The sequence goes on from NC_056070.1 coordinate 7,466,120, forward strand.
TAATGTAGTGTATATCTAGTCTTCTGATTGTCCTTTCTATACATTTTTAAAAATCATTTTTCTATATTTTGATCTTTGTGTACTTGGTTAATATTAATCTATTCCCAGCAAATGGATCTTGTTTTGTTTCTGAACCTGTACGTTTAGTGAGTTTAAGTCTGGACCAAGGTAATTCTATCCTGTGAGGAGTTGTCCAGGTAGCCAGCCAGCCCCTCTCTTTGACTAATATTGACTTCTTTTTTCTGGTAGCAAGGCAAACTGGGAGAGAACAGAACTTTGAAAGGAACACAGAAAAGCTTATTTGAATATGGAAAAGATTTATATCTGTAATTGCTTTTCTTGTCTGCAACCTTAGCATAATACAGTTGATACACTTTAAAATTCGACTGAAATAGCAGGGATTTAGAAGATGCACTGATGTAAAAGAGAAGTCATTTGTAGGTATATGTTTAATAGGTGGAGGTTTTTTTAAACTTACAAAATGTCTTTATCATTGTATTACTAAATCTTAAATGTTTCAAGCCTGGGCTATGTTTTTTAAATATAATACTGTAACTATCTAAAAAGAATCTACAGTAAAAACTGAAACATCAGCTAAAGTGAACTTGTATTTCCTTGTGTTGTAGAGATCTGTGGTTAGTTTGAATGATAATCTGTATCAAAGGCAGATCACCCATTCGTCTAGGACACAGCCCATTTTCACACACACCGTCACTGAGGCTGAGTTATTTGCTATCTCATTGGATATTATAGATTGAACTGGAGTTTCTGATATATTGGTCATCAAAGTAATGAATCTTTGGGACTATGGAAAAAAAGAACATAACTGAGAAACTATTAAACAAAAATGTGTTCTCTTGGGGGGAAAAGGACCCACCAGACTATTTCAGTTGCTGCCTAGAAACAGTGTATAGTAATATTTTGTTGTTTCTCAAGTATGCAGAATATGAAAAACACTTTTTGATGCTCACTTTGTAGTTTTTTTAATGATGTAGAAACATTAATAGGAAAAAGCTGTATATAGTCTATTTTCAGTAGTGTATACTTTAATTCAATTTACCCATATTAGAATTGGACCTCTGTAATTGGAAAATGTATTAATGAGATCCTGAACTTTGGGAACAAGCATCAAGATATGCATAGGCTTTTCTTTACTTAAAAGATTTTAATGGTCATTATTCTGTATAAAAATTATTATTTTTGTCAAGTTTTGGATTTGAAATAAAAAGAAAGCTTTTGAAATCAAAAGAGTGGCCTTAGATGAATCAAGAGTTTAGAGTTTTTATGTGATTCAGTCACTGTTCTTGCAAAATAGCACTTTGCGAGCTAGCCTATGAATTGAACTAAATTTATAGCATTGCTTTGATGGGACTAATTGCTAGTTTATGGCCTGTGTTTTAAAATACACCATATTTGTAGGTTGAGGGGACTATTGACTTTAGTCTAAGTACAAACCTTGCTCATACTGCTACTTCATCAGTGAAATGTATGACTGCAGCTGTAGAATTCCTTGATAAATATGACATCAAGTTTCAGAAGCAAAGCCCATGTTATTGATAAATGTACAAAACGCCAGTTGAGTTCATTTTCCATTGAATAAAGCAGAGTAAAATCAGTTCTTATGTGCACTGATCTTGGGTTATCCCCTTAAGCTCCAAGGTTTGAGTTAGACTGGGTGTGGCACCCATGTGCATTCCAGCCTTCACACTTATTGAGGTAAAATTGTGTTGAAATAAACATTGGAAGATGTCCATGGATTAATTTCTGCGGAGGGAAATATGGAGTCTAATTGTCTTGCTGAAAAGTAGTGTCAGCAAAAGAAGTTAGTTTTGATGGTTAGTGATCTTACCGTAAGGCAAAATCAACGTATGCTACTCCTTTCCTGCTCCAAGGATTCTATTTTACTACTAAGTATGAGCAGCTCATAGGAGCCTGATCTGCTCTGTCTGTGGGTAAGAAATACTATTCTGTACTTGTCTTAACAGAGTATAAAAGACACCTGAAAAGGGTCCATCTGATCCACAAGTAAAGTAACTCTCTGCCAGAATAAAATTTCACCATCTCTAAAGAAAGACAGCAAAATCTAGGCAAAATAATTGTGAGTCCATAATATTCAGTATATTTCACTTTCATCAAAAGGCTTTTTAGTTCCTCTTCACTTTCTGCCATAAGGGTGGTGTCATCTGCATATATGAGGTTATTGATATTTCTCCCGGCAGTCTTGATTCCAGCTTGTGCTTCTTCCAGCCCAGTGTTTCTCCTGATGTACTCTGCATATAAGCAGAGTGACAATATACAGCTTTGATGTATTCCTTTTCCCTATTTGGAACCATCATGTTGTTCCATGTCTAGTTCTAACTGTTGCTTCCTGACCTGCATACAGGTTTCTCAAGAGGCAGGTCAGGTGGTCTGGTATTCTCATCTCTTTCAGAATTTTCCACAGTTTCTTGTGATCCACACAGTCAAAGGCTTTGGCATAGTCAATAAAGCAGAAATAGGTGTTTCTCTGGAACTCTCTTGCTTTTTTGATGATCCAGCGGATGTTGGCAATTTGATCTCTGGTTCCTCTGCCTTTTCTAAAACCAGCTTGAACATCTGGAAGTTCATGGTTCACATATTGCTGAAGCCTGGCTTGGAGAATTTTGAGCATTACGTTACTAGTGTGTGAGATGAACGCAATTGTGCTGTAGTTTGAGCATTCTTTGGCATTGCCTTTCTTTGGGATTGGAATGAAAACTGACCTTTTCCAGTCCTGTGGCCACTGCTGAGTTTTCCAAATTTGCTGGCATATTGAGTACAGCACTTTCACAGCATCATCTTTAAGGATTTGAAAAGCTCAACTGGAATTCCATCACCTCCGCTGGCTTTATTCGTAGTGATACTCCCTAAGGCCCACTTGACTTCACATTCCAGAATGTCTGGCTCTAGGTGAGTGATCACAGCATCATGATTATCTGGGTCATGAAGATCTTTTTTCTCCAGTTCTTCTGTGTATTCTTGCCACCTCTTCTTAATAAATTAGTAACAAAATCCAATAATCCCATTATAATAATGAGAAAAACAACAGAAAAAGCCAGATTCTGAACAGTTTACACAATTTCTGGCCGATTCTCTTCAGAATTGTTAAGGTTATGAAGACCAAGCCAAGACTGCGAAACTGTCACAGACCAAAGATGACTGAGGAGAAAGCTAAATACAGTGTGGTAATTTTAAATCGGATCCTGGAATAGAAAGGGGGCATTCATGAAAAAATTGGTGAAATCATAATAAAATCTATTGTTTAGGTAATGGTAAAAAAAAAAAAATCACTTCGGAAAAAAGTAAAAGAAAGAAAGAAGACTATTATAAATACATTCAAATATTTACTGGAAAGTATTAGTGCAAGAAGGAAGCCCGTGGGGCATCTCAGTACAACAGTGAGAAGTATAAACCAGAGCCAAATGAGAGTTTTAGAACTGAAAATTATAATATTTTAACTGAAAACTAGATATTCCTAACATTGTATTTGATAGTGTAAGGAAACAAAAGTGAAGTTAAGCTAAAGTCAAGGCAATAGAAACTCTGCTAATGGAAGCACAGAAAGAAAAAAAATTCATACAAAGTGAACCGAACATTAGTCAGCTATGGGACAATGTCAAGTATATGTGATATGATTGAAAAATACATATATTATGTAAACACTAGTCATAAATCTGAAACCACAGTATTCAAAATAGATAAAATAAATTTCAGGAACATCGTCAGAGATCAATAACAAGAGGTCCAATTTATCAAGACAATACTAAAGGGCTAAATGTATATATGTCAGTGCAGACAGAATAAGTGTTCCCTGAACATGTCATATCCCGTCCCCTGGAACCTATGACTATGTACCTTCCATGAGAAAGGGACTTTACAGTGCTAAGTTAAGAATCTGGAAGTGGGGTGATTATCCTGGATTATGTGGGTACCCAAAGTAAATACAGGGTTTCTTATAAGTAAGAGTAGAGACAGAAAAGGTCAAAGAAAGAAATGTGATGTCACAAGCAGAAGTCAGAGAGAGACTTAAAGACCACATTGCTGAATGAAGATGGAGGGAGAAGAGGCTGTTGTCCAAAGGACACAGGTGTTCTCTAGAAGGTGCCGAGACAGAGGCAGATTTTCCTCCCAAGCCTCCAGAAGGCGCTCAGCCTGGTGTTGTTTTAGCCTTTTAAGGTCTGTTTCAGAATCGTCCCCTCCCAGCGTGTGAGATGATGTTGCGTGTTTTAAGGCACTGTTTGTTGTCGTTTGTTGTGACAGCAACAGGAAACTGACATAGCATCACGTAGTACAGACGGTAGAATAGGAAGCAAAAGCTGAAGGCAGGAAAGGGAGAACTGAGTTCACAGTTTATAGCAGGAGGTTTTAAAATTTCTCTCCTGTGATTGATAGAACAGTAGGTACAAAGTCAGTAACTGTGTAAGAGACTGGAAAACACCATCAACCAATGAGGCTTTAAAATTTTCTGTGTATCACATCATGTCATTTGCGAATAGTGACTGTTTTACTTCTTCCTTTTCAGTTTGGTTCCCTTTTATCGCTTTTTCTTATCTGATTGCTTTGACTAGGACTTCCAAAATTCCTTTTCTGAGAAAAGGATGCTCACTTTTGCCACTTAAAAAAAAAAAAAATGGAAAGAGTAGGCATCCTTTTCTTGTTCCTGATGCTATGGGAAATACTTTTAAACTTTTCACCATTGAGTATGATGTTGGCTATGAGTTTGTCATATATGGCCTTTATAATGTTGAGGTATGGTCTCTCTATGCCCACTTTCTGGAGAGGGTGATGATAATATAGATGTGTACATTTATTAAAACTCATCAAACTGTATATACCTATTATTTGTGTATTTTACCATATGTAAGTAATATCTTAATAGATTGTTAATTACAAAAATTGTGATTGATTTCAGTCCCTGAGGGTTTTCTCTTCTTTTTATGTGGGGGCTTTGAGCATTGAAGGTTATATCATATGGAATTAGTTTACTTTCATTTATAGGTTATTTTTAATATAAATTATGAATAAAGCAAAATAAACCACAGAAGAAATTTTGCCAAGAAAGGTCTATATTCATATCAACATAAAAACATGTAAACAAATTATACAATTAATGCTTCCAGTAGAGGTCAAATAGATGTATTTAAGGCTGTTGATCCTCAGAAATAAAATATACTCACTGAACCTCAGTAAATTCCTGTTCTACTCTCATTGTTACAACAGGTATATAGAGGTTACAAATAAATGGGTAAGAAAAATGGTTTGGTGAACTCTGAGATGATAACTGAAGTCCATGTTAGTCTTCAGTTCCGCATCAAGTCTCCATTCTGATTGTGAAGGACACCATCCTGAACCTTTGGTAATAGAAATCAGGAGTAAAGCATTTAAAATGGAAAGGAATTGTAGTCTTACCTTTAAAGACGGTGAGGAGAAAGAAAGGTTAGTCCTGAAGAACTCTAAGAATCTATAGAAAGAATTTTGGAAACTTCAGGAGAAAAAAAGAAAATAGGTTGAACCTTGAAGACTTCTGAAAGAAAGGAGAGAAAAGAAAATCATTCTTGTCCTCCATGACAGTATACAAAACCTGATAACCTAGTCAACATAAAAAAGTGGGGCCATACCTTTTCTTATTCATATTGTAAGGAATCTTTTTATGCATACCTGCACCACACTTATGGCAGAAAGTGAAGAGGAACTAAAAAGCCTCTTGATGAGTAAAAGTAAAAGATGAGAGTGAAAAAGTTGGCATAAAGCTCAACATTCAGAAAACAAAGATCATGGCATCTGGTCCCATCACTTCATGGGAAATAGATGGGGAAACAGTGGAAACAGTGTCAGACTTTCTTTTTTGGGGCTTCAAAATCACTGCAGATGGTGATTGCAGCCATGAAATTAAAAGACGCTTACTCCTTGAAAGGAAAGCTATGACCAACCTAGATAGCATATTCAAAAGCAGAGACATTACTTTTCCAACAAAGGTCCGTCTAGTCACGGCTATGGTTTTTCCAGTGGTCATGTATGGATGCGAGGGTTGGACTGTGAAGAAAGCTGAGTGCCGAAAATTGATGCTTTTGAACTGTGGTGTTGGAGAAGACTCTTGCGAGTCCCTTGGACTGCAAGGAGATCCAACCAGTCCATTCTGAAGGAGATCAGTCCTGGGTGTTCTTTGGAAGGAATGATGCTAAAGCTGAAACTCCAGTACTTTGGCCACCTCATAGGAAGAGTTGACCCATTGGAGAAGACCCTGATGCTGGGAGGGATTGGGGGCAGGAGGAGAAGAGGACTACACAGGATGAGATGGCTGGATGGCATCACGGACTCAATGGACGTGAGTCTGAGTGAACTCCAGGAGTTGATGATGACAGGGAGGCCTGGAGTGCTGCGATTCATGGGGTCACAAAGAGTCGGACACGACTGAGCGACGGGACTGAACACAGTTACATGTTATAAACATATTAACTCGGTGGTAGTTTTTGTTGCACGTGTGTTTTACTTTTATGCATGATGCTTCCCCCCTCTTTTCTTGGGTCTCCTCACTCCCATTTCCTGCCCTGCAGATTCTCAGCCCCCCATACCTAACATATATTAACAGTCTAGCACATATCCTTTCATATTTTTCTGTATTTTCATAAAATTTTTGTTTGTGAATTTTTTAATTCATTTCCAAAAATGAAATCCTATTATTTATGCTTTTTCTTATGTTGTTTTTCCCACTCCAGTATATTTTGATGCTAAATATCCAGCAAGTCAAGCTGATACAGGATTAATTCATTGTCTTCAATGACTGAAGAAGAAGACATATTATAATTTTTCATTGTTTTCTTAATGACGTACATTGGATTTTGTGGTCTCGTCTACCATTTTTGTTTATATCACTATGAAAAATGTAGCTATCTTTATTTTTGGTAAATAACGTTAAGACTGCTTTCCAAAGGGGTTTTACATTTCATCTTTTCATTAACAACATATACTTTTCTTTGCATTCCCATCAGCAAAGTATGTTATATCTCCTTTTCACATGTAAGCCTGATAATTGTCTTCCAGAGTGTCAAGAATGATCAGATCTGAAATTTTACATTAATTGCAAGGTAACAGTTTAATTTGCCAAAATTTCCTGAATGTTGGCAAAAGACACGAGACTCCTGGGTCCGATACAAAGACCTTTATTACAACACGATGAAGAGAATAAGCATCATGTTAATGTCTGTTCCCCTTAACCCGAGGTTTCTCCAGGTGATGTGGAGAGTTGCTATGGACTGAACTGTGTCCTTCTTCATTTGTGTACTGAAACCCTAAACCCTCCACCCCAGTTGTGACTGTACCTATCTTTAGGAGGCAATTAAGTTTTAACGAGGTCGTGAGGTTGGTTCCCTAATGTGATAGGACTTAAGAGGAAGAGAGATCTTTCTCTTTACCATGTGAGGATTCTGTGAGAAAGCAGCTATCTACATGCCAGGAAGAGAGGTCTTACCGGCAACTAAATCTTCAGGCACCTTGACCTTGGATCTCCCAGGTTCCAGAAGTGTGAGAAATTTATTTCTGAGGCTTAAGCCACACAGTCTGCGATGCTGTATGATGGCAGTCTGACCAGACTAAGCCGAGAAACCCAGACACATACTGTGCACCCAGTGAGTTTACATCCCTGTTGAACTGCCTGCATCTTTAGGAACCCGAAATGTTTACAGTGGGTAGTGAAGTCTGGCCTTTGCCCCAAAGGTCATCATTATCTTTATTGTACTGGGTAGTAAACAGACTTGACCTTTGCTCTGAAGCAAGACACTCTCTGTCTCTTTCAGGGCTGTTCTCTGTACAAACATCCTTCCAAAGAATGTCTGATACAAAAGAGCAATCTTGCCTCACTCTCAACTCCTGCAGAAATGTCAGCATTCAAAACAAAGTTGTCATGATTATACTCTATGAGTTGGTTCCTCAGTCTCTATCTGTAACACTCTTCTTTATTCTATCATATATTCAGTCTACTTTGTCTCTAACATATCTAAGTTTAAATTTACTGTACATATTTAGCACTTAAAAAAAAGTGTCTCTCCCAAGCTACTTCCTTATTCATTATCTCTACTTAACACAGCCTAAATGAATTTTGCCTGTATCTCATAAGTTACTATCTTCCTCTCAGTGTTTAATGTTTCTTTTGATTTCCATCTATCCCATTTTTTCCCTTATCTCCTGTAGCAAATCAAGTGTTTTTAGATGATATAGAAAAATCGGAGAAGGCGGTGGCACCCCACTCCAGTACTCTTGCCTGGAAAATCCATGGACAGAGGAGCCTGGTAGGCTGCAGTCCATGGGGCCGCCAAGAGTCTGAGATGACTGAGCAACTTCACTTTTACTTTTCACTTTCATGCACTGGAGAAGGAAATGGCAACCCACTCCAGTGTTCTTGCCTAGAGAATCCCAGGGGTGGGGAAGTCTGGTGGGCTGCTGTCTATGGGGTGGCACAGAGTTGGACACGACTGAAGCAACTTAGCAGCAGCAGCAGCAATGTTACATATGTATTCAGAATTTTTGGAGGGGAAGTGAGGTATTGGAAAGCTTATATTTCTTGTTTAGTTACTGCTAACTCAAGGTAGGGCAATGATACTTTTATAAGATTTTTTTTCAATCTCTAGAAAGTGTCCACTTTTTCTTCTTATACTACATTCCTTATTAAGTGAACCAAATAAATTCTCAATTTCTTAGTATTTAAGAGAGATTATTTTAACCACCCTCTCTGGGAACAACGCATTTCACTAACCTTGATTAAGGCCTGACTGAATGCCCTATTAAGGAGCTAAGACACAGAGTTCATTCACTGGTTTTGCCACGTCTAGAGATCTCCTTTCTGTTTGGTTTTGAAACTAATTGTAGAAGCATAGCGTGGGAAATGAAGAGGAGTTTGCAGAAGAAATAGTTAATCTCATCATTTACTCATTAACCTCATCACGTATTCAGTCATATCATGTAGTAGATATTCCAAGTTTATAAGAATAAATAATGGGTACGTCTGCTTAAGGAGGGTTATTGTCTGATAAGGGATACACATAAATGGCATTTGTACTAGACCCATGATAGCGGAGAACAGGCAATGGCTGCATCTGCTTGGGGAGTCAGGAGGTTTTACGAAACCTTGGCTTGACCTTTCACCGTGGAGGAAGCCTCTGAGAGCACAGTGCTAGATGCCTGATGGACTTGGCTGTCCTACTCACTAGTGACCAGTTCATCTAACATCTCAAAACTGTTTCCTCATTTATAAAACGGTGAAAATTATATATATTTCATAGTGTCAGTTTCAAAAACAATTGAAATAAAGCAGTTAGCGTAGATCCTGGCCTAGGACAAGCTTTGATTAAATTGTATGGGTTGCTCTTGTTGCTGTGACTGTCTATACTCCTCTAATACAAGTAGCCTCACCATCTCCTCCACAAATCTCCGTAAGAGTTTGCTTTTCAGATACTACCAGACCACAGTATGGCTGAACTATATGTTGTGTGACATGGTTGGAACATGAGATATGTCTGAAAATACTCCAAATATCATGAGGACTTTCTTTAAAGTAGATTTCAGTGGACGTTAAAGCAGACGAATGTAAGTGCCAGGAGGATAGAATCTATTGAGCTTGTTGACTGAGATAAGGGATTAGGATGACTCAGACTTTTGTGTGGCTTTTGTGATTTCCTATAGTAAAATAATCTGTAATGGATTAACAGTAGCTCTTGAGGTGAATGAAGAATGAATTCATGTTGAATTTGAGAATTTAGAGGACGTTTTTGTGAAGGTACCTAATCTAGTAAGTGGTTCAATATGAGTCCAAAACTATCCTCTCCATGTAGAAGTCCAGTTCAGTTGCTCATTTGTGTCTGACTCTTTGTGATCCTATGGAGTGCAGCACGCCAGGCCTCCCTGTGCATCACCAACTCCTGAAGCTTGCTCAAACTCCTGTCCATCAAGCTGGTGATGCCACCCAACCATCTCATCTTCTGTTGTCCCTTTCTCCTCCCACCTTCAATCTTTCCCAGCATCAGAGTCTTTTCCAATGAGTTGGTTCTTTGCATCAGGCGGCCAGAGTATTGGAGTTTCAGCTTTAGCATCGGTCCTTCCAATGAACACTCAGGACTGATTTCCTTTAGGATGGACTGGTTGGATCTCCTTGCAGTACATTGGACTCTCAAGAGTCTTCTCCAGCACCACAGTTCAAAAGCATCAATTCTTTGGCAGTCAACTTGCTTTATAGTCCAACTCTCATATCCATATATGACTACTGGAAAAAACATAGCTTCGACTGGCTGGACCTTTGTTGGCAAAGTCATGTACCTGCTTTTTAATATGCTGTCTAGGTTGGTCATAGCTTTTCTTCCAAGGAGCAAGCATCTTTTAATTTCATGGCTGCAGTCACCATCTGCAGTGATTTTGGAGCCCAAAAAAATCTCACTGTTTTCATTGTTTCCCCCATGTATTTACCATGAAGTGATGGAAACAGATGCCATGACCTTAGTTTTCTGAATGTTGAGTTTTAAGCCAGCTTTTTCACTGTCCTGTTTCACTTTCATCAAGAGGCTCTTTAGTTCTTCTTCACTTTCTTCCATAAGGCCACCCTTATGGTGGTGTCATCTGCATATCTGAGGTTACTGATATTTCCCCCCGGCAGTCTTGATTCCAGCTTGTGCGTCTGCATATAAGTTAAATAAGCAGGGTGACAGCATGTAGCCTTGACGTACTCCTTTCCCTATTTAGAACCAGTCTGTTGTTCCATGTCCAGTTCTAATTGTTGCTTCCTGATCTGCATACAGATTTCTCTGGAGGCAAGTCAGGTGGTCTGGTATTCCCATCTTTTCAGAATTTTCCATAGTTTCTTGTGATCCACACGGTCAAATGAAGCACAAACTGGAATCAAGATTACTGGGAGAAATATCAATAACCTCAAATATGCAGATGACACCACCCTTACGGAAGAAAGAACTGAAGAGCCTCTTGATGAAAGTGAAAGAGGAGAGTGAAAGAGTTGGCTTAAGCTCAACATTCAGAAAACTTAAGATCATATCATCTGATCCCATCACTTCATGGCAAATAGAAGGGAAAGCAATGGAAACAGTGGCAGACTTTATCATTTTGGGCTCCAAAATCACTGCAGATGGTGACTACCGCCATGAAATTAAAAGACGCTTACTCTTTGGAAGGAAAGTTATGACCAGCCTAGACAGCATATTAAAAAGCAGAGACATTACTTTGCCAACAAAGGTCCGTCTAGTCAAGGCTATGGTTTTTCCAGTAGTCATGTATGGATGTGAGAGTTGGACTATAAAGAAAGCTGAGCACTGCAGACTTGATGCTTTTGAACTGTGGTGTTGGAGAAGACTCTTGAGAGTCCATTGGACTACAAGGATATCTAGCCAGTCCATCGTAAAGGAGATCAGTGCTGGGTGTTCATTGGAAGGACTTATGTTGAAGCTGAAACTCTAATACTTTGGCCACCTCATGCGAAGAGCTGACTCATTTGAAAAGACCCTGATGCTAGGAGGGATTGGGGGCAGGAGGAGAAGGGGATGACAGAGGATGAGATGGTTGGATGGCATCACCGACTTGATGGACATGAGTTTGGGTAAACTCCAGAAGTTGGTGTTTGACAAGGAGGGCTGGTGTGTTGCAGTCCATGGGGTCACAAAGAGTTGGACACAACTGAGCCACTGAACTGGAGTTTGCTGAACACAGTCAAAGTCTTTGGCATAGTCAATAAAGCAGAAATAGATGTTTTTCTGGAAGTCTCTTGCTTTTTTGATGATTCAGTGGATGTTGCCAATTTGGTCTCTGGTTCCTCTGCCTCTTCTAATTCCACTTGGACATCTGGAAGGTCACAGTTCACACTTGGAGTTCACGGTTCTGGCTTGGAGAATTTTGAGCATTACTTTGCTAGCGTGTGAGATGAGTGCAATTGTGTGGTAGTTTGAGCATTCTTTGGCATTGCCTTTCTTTGGGATTGGAGTGAAAAATGACCTTTTCCAGTCCTGTGGCCACTACTGAGTTTTCCAAATTTGCTAGCATATTGAGTGCAGCACTTTGACAGCATCATCTTGTAGGATTTGAAATAGCTCAACTGGATTTCCATCACCTGCACTAGCTTTGTTTGTAGCGATGCTTCCTAAGGCCCGCTTGACCTTGCATTCCAGGATGTCTGGCTCTAGGTGAGTGATCATACCATCGTGATTATCTTGGTCATGAAAATCTTTTTTGTCCAGTTCTTTTGTGTATTCTTGCCACCTCTTCTTAGTATCTTCTGCTTCTGTTAGGTCCATACCATTTCTGTCCTTTATTTTGCCCATCTTTGCATGAAATATTCCCTTGGTATCTCTTAATTTTGTTGAAGAGATCTCTCGCCTTTCCCATTCTATCACTTTCCTCTATTTCTTTGCATTGATCACTGAGGAAGGCTTTCTTATCTCTCCTTGCTATTCTTTGGAAGTCTAGAACTCATGTACACCCATGGCAGATTCATGTTGATGTATTGCAAAACCAATACAGTATTATAAAGTAAAATGAATTTAAAAAAAGAAAGGAAAAGAAAAAAAGATGTAACTAAATCCTTCAATAATTTTAGAAATTAAAAAAAAAGGAACTCTGCATTCAAATGGGTGTGTCTTTCCTTTTTTACTTTTCCTTTCACTTCTCTTCTTTTCTTAGCTACTTATACGGCCTCCTCAGACAACCGTTTTACTTCTTGCATTTTTTTTTCTTGGGGATGGTCTTGATCCCTGTCTCCTATGAAATGTCACGAACCTCCATCCATAGTTCTTTAGGCAGTGTATCAGATCTAATCCCGTGAATCTGCTTGTCACTTTCACTGTTTAATCGTGTGCGATGTGATTGAGGTTATACCTGAATCGTCAGCATGTAGAGGTAATCACTTCTAATGCCTTATCAGTCTGCTCTTGTCCCTCTGTTAAGTTTGGTGTTAGAAGTGGTAGTTATGGATGGAATCCCTCAGTGTAAAATGGGAAGGCTGAGAATTCAGCCAGTCTGGTAAAATCCAAAGAAAGTCCAGTTGGAATGCATTACAAAAGGAAGCTGTTGTAGACATTCTTGAGAAATGTTGGGAATGGTTGGATACATTTAGGGATAATTTGTGAAAGCACAGGAGTGGGAAAACTCTCTTGGCAGTTTGAGTCTACTTGTTGTACAGAACATCCTTAATGTCTTAAGACAAATAAATTATATAAACATATAAGTGAGACTGCCCTGTGGATTTTCTTGTCTCATAATGCTTTTGTCTAGTTTTAATATATGAGTAGGGCTGGCCTCATAGAATAAGTTGGCAAGTATTTCCTCCTCCTAAGCATTCTGGAAGAGTTGTATACCATTAGTACTGTTTCTTCTTTAAATATTTGTAGCATTCACCAGTGGAGTCAACTGGGCCTGGAGTTTACTTTATGGGAAGATTTAAACTATTGATTTGGTTTCTCTAATAAGTATAATGCCTTTCTTCTTGAGGGGGCTTTGGTAGTTTGTGTCTTTCAAATAATCTGTCCATCAGAAAGAATTATGCAATTTAGTGATATAAAGTTATTTGTAATGTGCTTAATCGCTCAGTGGTGTCCAAGTCTTTGTGAGCACATGGACTGTAGCCCACTAGGGCTAGGTAGTATTCCCTTATTATTCTTTTTATTATTATTATTATTATTGTTGTTAGTATTCTTATTATTTCATTCTGTGTAATCCATAGTGATGCTTTTTCTCTGCCGATATTGATACTTACATCATTCTTGATTTTCATAGTTTGTGTTTTTTCTCTTTTTTGCCTAAGGAGTCTGATTAGAGACTTACACATTTTATTGATCTTTTAAAAGAACCAATCTTTTGTCATTGATTATTTTCTTTTCTCTTTCTTGGTTTTCTGTGTCATTGATTTTTACTTTGATTTTATTTCTTTTCTTTTGCTTACTTTCGGTTTAATTTGCTCTTATTTTTTCCTGACTTTTTAAAGTGGAAGCTGAATTTTTGGTAGGAGACCTTTTCTCTTTCCCACTAATATAGGTGTTTAGTGCTAGAAATTTCCTTCTAAGTACTAATTTAACTGCATTCCACAATTTTTATATGTTCTGGTTTTATTTGTATTCAGTTCAAAATACCTCCTAACTTTTTTTCCTCAGACCCATGGGTTACTTAGAAGTGTATTGTTTCATTTTCATATATTGGGAATGAGAAAAAATGTGTTATTGATTTCTAATTTAATTCCATTGTTGTCAGAGAATATTCCTTTATGGGGCTTTCCTGATGGCTCAACTAATAAAGAACCTGCTTACCAAGACGTGGGTTCAATCCCTGGGTCAGGAAGGTCCCCGGAGAAGGAAATGGTAACTTGCTCCAGTACTCTTGGCTGGAATATTCTGTGAACAGAGGAGCTTTGCAGGATACAGTCCATGGGGTCGCAAAAAGTCAGACATGACTGAGCATATGCCCAAACTTTGTATGATTTGAATCTGCTAAATTTATCACAGCTTGCTTTTTGGTCCATAGTATGCACTGTCTTTGTAAATGTGTATTCAGCTGTTGTTCTATTTATGGTCAGTGGTCTGATTCAAATATTCTGTATCTTTACTGATTTTCCATCTACTTTCGTTATCAATTATTGAAAGGGAAGTGTTGAAATCTGTTTGTAATTGAGGATTTATGTATTTCTTGTTTTGGTTCTCTCAGTTTTTCTTTTGTATATTTCAAAGCTCTACTATTGTTCCAGAAACAATTAGGATGATTATGACCTCTTGATGAAATGATCTGGTGTAATGATGACCATTGCAAATGAAATGACCCTCTAAAAGAAAGTGAAAGTGTTAGCTGCTCAGGAGTGTCCTGCTCTTGGCAACCCTGTGGTCTGTCCGTGGAATTCTCCAGACAAGAATACTAGAGTGGGTTATTATTCCCTTCTCCAGGGGATCTTCCCGATCCAGGGATTGAACCCAGGTCTCCTGCATTGCAGGCAGGTTCTTTACCATCTGAGCTACCAGGGAAGCCCAACCATTGCAAATGAAATGACGCTCTATTATTCTGTTAGTATCCTGTTAATGGAATTCTTTAGTATTCTCTTATTTTTTAAATTCTGATACCCACTTTGTCTGGTTTGATGTACTTTACCGATAATCCTGTCATTTTTGTAATTTCTCCTCTCATTATGGGTTATGTTTTCCTGATTTTTATTCAGGCCTATTATTTATGAATTAAATACCAGCTGTGAATTTTACCCTGTTGTGTTGTAGATATTTTTGTGTTCTATAAATATGTTAAGCTGTCGTTCTAGGATGCAACTAAGTACCTTGGAAATATGATCCATGTGGATGGTGCTGTTAAGGTTTGTTAAGGACCAGAGCAGCATTTAGTCTGATTTTTCCCCACTACTAAGGCAAAACCCTTCTGAGCACTCTAACCAGTGCTCAATGTATTATGAGACTGCTTTTTGCTGTGGTTATGTGAGCTCTGAGTATTGTACCCTGTAATTTGGTGGGGTGATTCTTTTACTGGCCTTGAATTGTTTCCTTAAGCTGATCAGGTCTGAGCTGAAGGCTGCAGATCTCAGGAGCAATGCTTTCTCCCATCTGCTACTCGTCCCCTTGATCTTGTGGTACTTCAGGCTGTTTTCCCTATTGTAAGAGACCACCATGTTCCAGTCGTATTTCTTCTACCTGCCTGGAGCTCCAGAGTCTTCTGCGGCAGGGAGTTGGGGCGGTCGTTGGTGTCACCGCTCTGTCCTGTCTCTCAGAGTTCATTGTTGTTCATTACTTGGTGTTTGAGCTCTTAAGACAGTTTTTTTCACATGTAGTATCTAGTTTAAGTATTATTTATGTGCAAGGGTAAGTCCAGTCCCTGTTACTCCATCTTGGTCAGAAGTTGAAATACACAGACTGTTCAGTTTGGTTTTTGTTAAATGTTTGTTGTAATTTTCCCTTTCACTTTTCTGTCTGTTCTTGCTTTCTGCTGTGTTTGTGGTCATGCGTTCCCAGAGCCTTAGACTGTATGTGGTTGGTGAGGTTGGGCTGGCCTTCCGTCTGTCAGCCAGTGTCTTCCATGTTCCTGGCACCATATCTGATATGTGAATGGAAAGGTGACTGAGACAGTGGCCTAGTCTCACAAAGCTGTAGGCGAGCAGGAACTCCAGTGTATGGAGGTACACAACGGAATCATGTTAACCTCCAAATTTTACTTAAGTAGCATTCATAATGTTCTCTGTAATATGTGTCCTTTAAGAAAATAACTTTCTGAAAGATTGTATCTGAAACAGAATATGAGCCCAGTATTCAGTTTCATGCTTTAACATGGAAGCAGATAGGAACCTATACTACTCATTTATAATTGGCTCCAGCTAAACAAGTTGAGTACTTAAGAGGAATTTAAAAAAAAAAAAAAAAGTAGAAAAGTATTTCCCTCAAATTAGGAAGAAAGTGTCTGCTTTTAGCATCGAGTTCTAATGTAACGTTTTCCTTTTCCTCTTTATTTCTGCTCTATATTTGAAGAACAGAAATGAATTTATTGAAGGTTTTTCCTGTAATTAGTTAAATAGGTTAGTCACCACAGAAACTTGCAGTGACTAAACCATGTTGTATCTGCAACAAAGAGATAAGTAGTCTAGCTACAGGCTGTGTGCTCAGTTGCTCAGTTTTGTCCGACTCTTTGCAACCCTGTAAACAGTAGCCCACTAGACTCCTCTGTCCATAGTATTTTCCAGGCAAGAACAAGGGAGTGGGTTGCCATTTCCTTTTCCTGGGGATCTTCCCAACCCAGGGATTGAACCTACGTCTCCTACATTTCAGGTGGATTCTTTACTGCTGCACCACCTGGGAAGCCCAGCTACAGGCTGCTATTACTCTACTGTGGATATTTGCTTCCTGTATGTAGAGAGGGCCTTTGATACCAATCTGGGATTGATATTAAGTTCATCAAGTAAGAATTGACATCGAGAACAAAGATAGGTTGTGTCCATTGCTTGTTTTAAAAGTATACGTTATAGAATATTCCAGCCCATTAAATATTAGGCAGTATTTTATTAGCGCTGATTTAAATCTAACTCTTTGTTCATGACTTTAGAGAGTCAGTGTACAGAGTAATAGGCAAAACCACTTTGTAACTTGAGTTCAGTGACAATAACAGTCATTCTCACAAGCTTTTAAGAAGTAACTAGGATTCTTTTCAATTTAAATGGAAAAAATAAGGTATCATTTATATTGTCATTTCCCCATATCATACCTGTAAGGAAAATTAGCTATAAATATTTTAAAGAAAAAGTAATATTATATTGTTTGCATACAATTTACAAAAGTGATTTTGGAAATAGAAAGTTAGGCAAAGTGGTATTAATCCATCTTGGGGAGAAAATAGCTAAATTGCAGACATTTTTTTTGTGTGTGGCATTTTTCTAATTTTAAGAATATAGATTAATGGATAAATTAGTGCATGTTTATGTTTAACTTACTTATTAATAAAATGAAGAGTTTTGGTCTAGTGATTGTTTTCTCAAGGTGTTTGAATTAAAACTCTTTACTGGATAAAGGTAATAAAAACTTGATAAGGTATACATACCTTAGTTTTTTAGTAACTGTATTTTTTTAGTAATATTTTTACCACTCCAAAATACTTACATTTTTCTTTGTATGTATTCAAGGTAATTTCTATATCTGTATACTGAAATCAAACACTTTCACATCTTATTCATGATAAAATTGACATTGTGGCTTTATTTTTATTATATTTTTATCTTAAAAAGTAACTCCAAATCCAAATATCTCTATTTTAATTCAGCTCTGTACCTGTTTATTCTTTTTCTCAAAATTTAATACCTTGCTCTTTCTGTGCTATGAAGAAGAAAGCAACATACATTCATGTTGCTTATTATTATTCCTTATTATCCTTCTTTTGTATATTTAGGTTCTTTCAGAAAAATCAGATTGGAGATACAGTTTAAATTTTTAAAAATCTAAAAATTAGTTGGATGATGGCTAAATATCTTCTTTGTTCTGCTTATTCATTACTATACTTGGCTCTTGATTTGTTAATATATAAAATGTTAGTTCAGTAAGAGGTGGCTTTTTGAAA
Source organism: Ovis aries (assembly GCF_016772045.2). NCBI lineage: Eukaryota > Metazoa > Chordata > Mammalia > Artiodactyla > Bovidae > Ovis > Ovis aries. The sequence continues at coordinate 7,484,201 of NC_056070.1, forward strand.
CATTATTTAGAATGCAAATTATCTTTAAGCTGAAGAATATTGAAAATAAAAGAACCAACTGAGTCTGAATTATTTACAGGCCAAGGGCTTAAAGGTTCTCTGCTCCAGCACAAATATTAAATTATGAAATGGGAATTTCAGTTTGCCATAAATCTGTCTGCCATAGCAGCTTAAAATAAAATAGTTTTACCCATCTAAAGCAACATCAATTTGCCAGTCTGTGCTTCATGTATCAAAGAGCGTTCTGTGAAAATATCAATATCATTGGTTAATATAAATGAAATTAATTTTTAAAGCTGGGGTAAAGGTTGACATCTGAAAAATTGCATTACTTTGCAGAAGAGAAATTTCTGTCTTCTAGTGAAATTTCAGGTCATGAGGGCAAGTAATTTTCACAATCTTCAATGGGAGTCAGTGAAATATGAACTTCATTGTCACCTAGCCCCAAAGCGATAAGATAAAATGAGCTGATACATCATTTGCTGTGGTTTTATCATCTCCCTCAGTAATTGGAAGAGAAAACATAAGAGTGTATGCGTTTGTGTGCTCCCTTCTCACCCCTCCCAGATGCCCCATCGTCCACACCCAGGCTAAAGCCGTTTTAGCCCAATCAATAAGAGGTCACACAGCATTTTATTTATATATTTTTAATTTTTCATACTGACTAAACTGCCAAATAGAACATTAGAGTAATGAATATGTTTAATTGAATTTGTCACCCATGAAAATGCTAAGGAGAATACTGCATCATAGTACCAGTAAGCAGGAGGAAATTTACTATATAGATGAAAAATATGAAATAACTCATAAAAATTAATTTAAAAGGTAATTTTCTTTTATATTCATAACTTTTATACTTTTATTGTCATTTTTTCCAAGTTTGTGGACAATGTGTGTGTTCATGGATATATATTAAATAACAAAATTGCCATGTTAAAATTTCTACCAGAGTCAAGTATACGCTATTTTTCAATTCAAAGAGACCACTAAGGTTTTTTTTTAAAATTTATATTTAAATAATGGTGGTGAAGAACATCCTTGAACTAACTGGTATTCAATATTAAAATAAATTTAGTGCTATGCTTTGATATCAAGTTTCAGAGAAAATTATGTGCAGCAAAATCTAAAAACTATGTTAATAGTAGAGTGGTACAGCTTTAAAATACTTGATTACAATTACTTTCAACTATTTTGCTAAAATTGCGATTATTGTAAATAAAATATATTTGCACGTGTGTTTAGTGGCAGATTGATAGACTATATTTAGACTAGTGCATTTTTTAACATGTATTTTTATTTTTTCAAATATTTGCCATTTTCCACATTAAGATATAATTCTTGTGACTGATTTATAATTATGCTCATGAAAATGAGATATGAATATTTTCTAACTGTGGTATCATTGATTGATGGCTTGATTAGCTTATAGTTTGTATACTAAGTTAAAAAATTTTTTTGATGTTAAATATGTATCCATATATTTTGGAAATGATTTTGTTATGAAATTTTAAGTGCTATTATTTCTTTGTATTATTCAATTTTACTTTTGTTACTGAATTCTTCTGAAATTAGTATGGAATTCTTTGAAAGAGTAAAATCTCTCCAAAAATTTTTGAATATTTGAGTCTAGGATATGCAGTGCAAGCTTTAAACATTAAGAATAGTGTTTTAAAAAACACTCTTTTTGTTGATTCTACAGATGCAGGCTCTCAAATATTTTTTGTGATATTTTCCAATCACTTTTTAATATCTTTCCCTTTAAAAGAATTTGAAAAAATTTAAAATTTATTGAGGGTAGAGTTTAAAAAGAAAGCCTTTTTTCTCTACTTAAATGGAACAAATATGGCTAGGTTTTCAGAGACTACTTTAAAATCTATTTTTTGAGCATACCTAATATTCAGTAAATAAGGGTATCATGTAGTTGGGCAGTAAATAATACAGATTTTTTTTTTTAATCCTTCCGTGAGGATGAGAAAAGTGGAAGTGTTATTTGGATAAATTGTTTAGCTTTTCAAAATGAATCGTTAAAATAAAAATACTTTCTTTCTAGCCAATTAATGCAACAGGGTGAAGAAATTTTCACATGTATTCATAGTATACTCTTTGAAGTTGGGGAAAAGGTAGGTTTATTTGGGCAAAATTCTTTTTCAGAGTCACAATTTTTAGATATAATTTTAAAGAAAATATGTTTGATTTTTTAATGTAAAAAACTATATGCATTTTTATATGTGTGCGAGTATATATACATATAAATGATTTTTTTTGTTCCTCGCTACAACCTTTCTTTAACATTTGACCAATAAACTATCTTTATTCAAATAAATTATTAAAAAATAAAGTTAAATTCACTAATAATAATACTAACGATATTGAAACAAGATGGAAAACATTCAAAGAGTGCTGAAGGCTGAAGCTTTCAAGCTATTCTAGACTTGGGGTCATAACTGCGGAGCAATGGTAATGATACGGTTTCCATAGTAACCGATTCATTGGAGGGCTAGACCTCTGTCTAGGGTGCTGTCAGTGTAAGTAGAGTTTCAGTGAACAGAAAGTCCCAAAGAAGGGTCTGCTTCTACCTAATCCAGTTTTAATTGAACTCTAGAGACTTTGAAGTGAAGCCTCAGACCAGGAATATACTATTCCAATAAGAAATAAACCTCTTCCTTAGCTAGGTCGCAGCTGCCTCTCCGTACTGACACCTTTTCCTAATGAATACTTTAAAGAAATGTTATTATATCAATTTCAGCTAGTGATTCTCTTAGTTAAGAGATTCTTTGTTTCTATTTTAAATCCCACTATCCTGATGTGAAGTACAGATTTTCATTGGTTGTTCTTTTTTAAGTCGGTCTAATTTTATCTGTCAGATTTAAAATGCTGATAGCTTTGGCAGTTTTTAAATAATTTTCTGTCTGTCTTCCTGTTTGTGTCTCTTCAGTTTTAAAACATTACTTTACCTGCTTACGTTTAACTCTGAAAACACACTGTCATCCATTCAGTATAATACCATTTACATCAGGTTTGCAAACATGTAGAACAATTCTGGATATTATTTGTAGATGTATATATATTAATAGGATAAATATTTATATGGTAATGCTAAACCTCAAAACATGAATAGTAACTGGCTCTGATGAAGAAGGAAAATGGAATCAGGAAGGGTTATATATGGGAATTTAAATATTACCTATTATACTTCATAAATTTTAAAAATCTATACAACAAAGTATAGTGTAGCAAAATATTAGTATTTTATAAGTTTCAGGGTGGTTCCATGGAGCTTATGTCATTTTCTGTCGTTTGGAGTAAGTTTGACGTTTGGTAATAAAACAAAGCTTAAAGGACCATGCCACTTGCTGTATTTTAAGTATATTTTAAAAATACCTATGTTACTTAAAAGAATGGGATATAAATGGAATATTTTCATTGATTGGAAAACTATTACATTAAAAATATTATAATAATGCTTTTAGTGTTCTTACTCCTCTTAGTAATTGAGATATTCTAGAAAATACTAATAATTAAATCTTTAGATTGCATGACCGTGATCTTGCAATGGTTGGCTGTCACCGTATTAAGCAACAAGTCTTATTACATAGCTCTATAGATATGAGGTAGAATTTTCAGACCAGTGTGTGATATTTTTAGTATATGACAGAGCTTGGAGCCTAAAGCTTTGGTGTTTATTCTTGTTTGATTTTACTCTTTCACTTTTAACACAAGTACAGGGTAAAGAATGTAGTTGATTAAAATTTCGGACCAGTTCTAGTTTAACAGTTGTTTGAACTCTCTTAGAAATGTGACAGTGTATCATATAAGTAGGCTCTGGACAGTTTAGACTAGACAACCTGGGAGGAGGCCAGACTTTGCTACTAGCTTTCCAAGGGACTTCCTACTAAGTATTTAAATTGTTTGAGTCTCGTTTTCTTCAGAAATGGTAGATAGATTGGACCAGAAGTGTTACAGAACATATATTGGATTCTCTATTACTTGATAAGTTAAAAATGGCAAACTCAAACACCACTGGGAACTAGGCAGATAATAGTAAATAAGTGAGTGTGTAGAGATTGTTTGAAAATGGAGAGTGCCTTTCAGTGGTGCTGTGTGGCGTATATAGACCTAGGCTTGACAGATGCTCCATTTTCTTCCTGAGGAGCCATAGATCTGACTTTTTTTTTAATAAATTACCCTTTTCTCAAGTGTTTTCAGCCAGTTGAAAATTTGGGGAAATATAACATTGGCCAAACAAAATTAATGTGGATCATATATGGAGTTTTGGTTGCCGTTAGTTCACTCATTTAATTGTTCAAAAATTTCTCCTTTGTGTAAGACTTTGTTATAGAAGACGAACATAGAGTACATTCAAAACCTTTGTTCCAGTAGAACTTAGATTCCAGTATTTTAGTGCTGAAGAGAGGAAGAGAAGCGAGGAAATATGTAATTTCTGGTGGTAATAAATGTTACGCAGGAAATCTGATGAGTTTGGGATGGGATGAGGTGATCGTGGCAGAAGTGGGGTTAGATCCCGTGGCTTCTCTAACGAGGTGACATTTGAGCGGATATCTGAATGTGAGGATAAGCCAGCCACGTTAAGATCTGGGAGAATAGTCTGAGCAGACGAGAAAGCACATATAAAGGCCCTGATGGAGAGTGAGTTGGGCTCATCAGACAATCCCAGATACAAGGCTTTATAAGCAATTATGAAGAACTTCAGTGTTTATTGGGATTCCCAGGTGCCGCTAGCAGTAGAGAACCTGCCTGCCAATGCAGGAGATGTAGGAGATGCCAGGTTCAGTCCCTGGGTCAGGAAGGTCCCCTGGAGAAGGGAATGGCAGCCCACTCCAGTATTCTTGCCCGGAGAATCCCATGGACAGAGGAGCCTGGCGGGCTGCAATCCGTAGCGTTGCACAGGGTTGGACACGTCTAAAGCGACTGCGCAGCACTGAGTTCACTGTGCATGTATTGCGGAGCCACTGCATGGTATTAAGTACACGGAGGTACGATCTGATTTATATTTGGAAAGCTATCTTCTCTGACTCCTCTGATTATAGTAGATTCTCCAGGTAAGATTAGAAGGAGAGAGACCAGTCAGGAGGCCACTGCAAACTCTGGAGCCTCGGACCTACTGGTTATGGTGAGAGAAAGGGGTACAAGTGACAGTCCGTTAGAAAAAATCTTGAGTAGTATCCATATTTTGTCCTCTTTTCTGTTAGTCTCTCTTGATCTTACTTACATAGGTATTGATTGTATGAAAGAGTTTGAAGGACTTGCTTTCTCACCTGTTTTAAAACTGAAAGTGTAATTAGTTGTTTGGAATTTTGAATTGTTTTTGGTTTTTCAGAAAATACTGAACCTAGGGGTTGTGCCCATTCTTTCATTTCTAGACGCTGTGGTACCAGAAATAGAATATTTTCTGTAGAAAAATCTAAATACATATTTAGGGAATTAACTAATGTTGCCCTCTTTAAAAAAAGACAACAGAAACCCTATATTTTGCATTAAGTATCATAGATTTTTTATAATTAAGATCTAGAAAATGGAAATATAAAGTAGACAGCATCTATGTAGGATAAATTCTTAACATTCATTATTTTTCCTCTTTACTTATCCCATTTTTGTCCTTACAATGCAATATCATATACAAATGTCATTTTATTTGTATTTTTTAATGGTGGTTACTTTTGAGAGATTTATCTTAGTTGTTTAACTTAATTTGCTTTCATGAATTTTCATCAGTGTTTGATAGCACATCCATCTCATTTTATTTATTAATATTCTGTGAAGTACTAGTGTGGAGAAATTCCAAATCTGGTTTTCCTTTAACACCTTCCTAATTAAGCTTTTGAAATGAACTTTTTAAAAAACAAAGCTTGAATAACAAAGCAACAGAGTGGCTTAGTACTAAAGGCAGGATTACTTTGAGTTTGCAAAGAATTCTAAGCCATTGCGTCTGTCACATGGGATGACAAGAATTTGTAACAAGTTACTCTGACAACCACCTACTCCATAGAGAGATTATGCTGAGTTCATTCGCAGGTTTGTGTTTAGCTTCAATGACAAAATGATGCTTAACCTCTTATACAGTCGGTCTTTGTGCTTTCTGAATGAGTGACTGTTGCCTTAACAGTGACCCTATTACTGTGATTTTTTGAACTTATGAACTTAAATTTGTAATTTTAGAGTATATAAAAAGTATTTTTGGATATATTATATGAAACTGAATTTTATATGTGATCTATAAGCATGTAGGACATTCTTTTGAGGTCTTTCTTCTTTTTAAAGTTTGTCTAATATTGTATTTCTATAATATGACTCAAAAATCAATCAGTAATGCTATATGTATTTCCTGGAAAGCAATAGATGACATCATTGCCTTAAAAAGCCCCCAAATATAAAATAGATGTGCTACAGTTTTGTTCTGCTGTTTCATTTAAACATCTTTTTCATGAATTGCAGTCTAGTTTTTAGATCACAATTATTATTGCAATTACTCCAAATTATTTCAGTAACTGTTTATTCATTTCTTAGAAATTATTTTTCTTAATGAGCACTTCTGTGTTTTAATTGGGGGAAAGAACAGAAAGATTCCATAATACTTACTGAGGATTCTCTTTTTCTTCACTAGATCCTGGCATATACAGAAGGGCTGCATGGGAAATGGCTGTTCTCAGAGATACGATCGATCTTTTCTCGTCGTTATCTTTTGCAAAATACAGCCCTGGAGATCTTTATGGCAAACAGAGGTGAGATGATGTTGCAGATGTATGTTGTTACAGAGCTAACCTCCATCTCCCTAAGATTTCATTTTGAACATACCATACTGTTTCCATTCCGTATTGTTTCCATTTGGATAGAATTGTGCAGCCTACTCTGCATTACTGATCTCTTTTTTGAACTACGTGCATCTTCATAGTTTATACCCTTTTGGTTTTTCTTAGAATTATCTCCAGTATCTTATTTTTCTGGCCAAATCACAGATTAGTGCAGGACTTTATAAATATGGGGGATAAGTACCCATTTAATCAGTTGTAGAGTTTTGGTATGCTCAGCAGTGCTCTGATGCTTAAACTCCTTCTGGAAGGTGGCTGCGTTTCAAGAGGGGAGAGGGTAATCAAATAATTCATACATTTATTTAATTTTTTTGTCTAATCTATTGCCATTTATAAAGAACCGTCAGAAGATGGTACTGAACTGTCCTGGTTGCTTTGTATTACCTCATTCTTCAAAGAACTAAAATTCAATTTGTGGGTTTAGAATTGAGCTTGGTGAAATTCATTAAGATTAGAAGGAGGGACAAGGTGAACTTGAAGGGAGAGCATTGTGGGGTATGAGTGGGGGTTTACAAGTAAGAGTATGTAAAATCTTGTGATTTATTGTACATGCTTATTTTATTTAAGTAGATTTTTAGGTTTTCACATTTTCTCTTTCTAGACTCTACAAGCTTTCATTTAAAAATCTGCACATAATGTGTATTCCATGCATACTTTCTTTTTTTAATGAAATCATGCATCTTTAGGGAATACAGATTTCTTTAGGAAAAGATGTTTTCCCTTTCATATTTGGTTTTCTTCTACACACTTACCACTCTTTCTAATGTAAACATTATTCTTTCAGGTGAATAATTGAGTGAATGTTTTACACTTTAGTTCAGTCTACATTCTTTCCTGCTTTAAAATTTCTTAAGCATCTTTGCTGTGAATCTCTGTGTGTTTTTCTGTTGCCTTTTCCTTATGGCCTTGGTCACCTGCCATAATTTTTTTAAAATTTCAGGACTAACCAAAGTACTATCTTCTAAATTCTCTGCCATGATTTTATGACTTTGTTATTGTCATACTTTTTAAGGATAAAATTTTGTACATCACTGTCATAAATTAAAATTTACATACTGAGCGTATTCATGTATATGATATACAGTTTGATATCTGCAGTTATATATAATGTCCTCAAAGTATGTAATTATTCAAATAGAAATGATTAAAAAACATTTGATTATTGACCATGGAGGAAAAAATTTTCTTCAGGTCACACATTGTTCTGGATTATGTGAACATACAAAGCATAAACAAAAAGCACTATTATATGTTTATATAATATTTACATAAACTACAAGAAAATACAAGAATTTGTATAAATTACAAGAGAGTATTTTTTAGGTTGTTGATGATTAGAAGTAAATACAACTCATAATTTAGTAGCTATAGGTTAAGTATATTAGATTAAGTATATAATCTTACATTTTTTATAGAAATTTATAGGTATATTTTTAACTTGCCAAAATTCAACTTTGTAAATTCAGAATTGTAGCTAGATAAAATCTCAACTTCATGTCACATTAATGCAACAATAGAGAAGGAACATTCTATGAGTAGAAAAAATATCATCTCTGGCATATTAATGCTTAAACTTCATATATACTATGATAAAACTAATACTATAAAACTTCTATTGAGTAGATACCTGGACTAAGAGTAAGCATTTTACTGTACCAAGAAATCTGTTTTTCAGAAAGGCACTTATATTTCATTCTGACTTTTAAAAATTATTTTTCCTAGTTGCTATAATGTTCAACTTCCCAGACCCTGCAACAGTAAAGAAAGTGGTTAACTATCTACCTCGTGTTGGCATTGGAACCAGTTTTGGATTGCCTCAAACCAGGTACGGTTTTATATGAAAAAAATATGGAAATAATCTGTAATAATATTTTTCTAATTTGTTTTGAAATGCATGGCCTTCTGTTTTATGCTTCATTGTAAATGGTGTTTGTTAGTGTATTTATTTTGAGTCAACTGAACTTCTGTCCGAAGAAGCTCAAAAAAGAGGAACAAGTGTAAATGAAACTAATCTGAAAATAGAAAGCAATAAAATCAGAACATCAGTGAAAAGGGAAACAAAAACAATAAAGAAAAATGAATGCAATGAAAAATTATTTCTCTGAAAAGATTAATAAGAGTAATAAATATCTATATAAGGCTTATGACAAAAGACACAAAATGCCAATATCAGAGAAGGAATATCACTACAGATCCTATAGATATTTTAAAAATAAGGAAATATTATGAACAAATTTAGAAGGCAATGGCACCCCACTCCAGTACTCTTGGCTGGAAAATCCCATGGATGGAGGAGCCTGATAGGCTGCAGTCCATGGGGTCACTAAGTCGGACACGACTGAGCAACTTCACTTTCACTTTTCACTGTCATGCATTGGAAAAGGAAATGGCAACCCATTCCAGTGTTCTTGCCTGGAGAATCCCATGGACGGAGGAGCCTGGTGGGCTGCCGTCAATGGGGTCGCACAGAGTCGGACACGACTGGGGTGACGTAGCAGCAGCAGCAGCAGACAACTTAGGTGAATCGGCAGATTCATGAAAGATACAAACTGTAAAATCTCACTAATGAAAGTGAATAGCTTTAATAACTTTACTGAGGAAATTGGATTTGTAGCTTAAAACCTTCTAACAGAGAAAATACCTAGCTCAAATGGTTTCACTGGCAAATTTTATCAAATGTTTAATGAAGTGACAGAATTTCTCGGAAAACTCTTACAGATAATAGAAAAGAAGGATAAATTTCCCAAGTAATCCTGTAAGCCAGCATTACCTGAATTCCAAATCCACAAATAGGCTTTTCCAGAAAGGAAATTAAAGACCATCATGATTAAAAATGAAAAAGTGAAACTATCTTTATTAGTATATATACTTAATGTGCAATTACTGAGGAAACTGCAAAAATTTTCAAAAAGGAAAAAAGCTGTAAGAACTCATAAACGATTTTGCAACAGACATACTTTTATCCTTATATAGCAATGAACAATTGGAAACTGAAATTAAAGTATGGTTTAAATAATATAAAAAATTAAATAACTATGGGTATATTTATAAATTTATTAAGAATTGTTCCCTGAAAACTACAAACACAGTTTAGGAAAATGAAAGAAACCTAAAAATGGGACATTGTACTATACCATGTTCATGAATTGGAAGACTCAATGTAAGAAAGATGTTAGTTTTCTCCAAACAGATCTGTAGGTTCAAAGCAAGCCTATCCAAAATTCTAGAAGACTGTTTTGGAGAAATTGACAAGCTGATTCTAAAATTTAAGTGGAAATGCAAATATCTAGAATTGCTAGGACGATTTTGAAATAGAAAAAATTGAAGGACTTTGTCTGATTTCAAGACTTACTATAAAATTACATTCACTAGTAGAGTTTCATATTTTTGTAAAATAGACTTATAGAGCAATGGAATATAATATTGTCCAGAAATAGGCCCATCCATAAATGAGCATTTGATTTTCAACAAAGGTATCAAGATATGTTGATGGGAAAATATAGTTTTTTCAACAAAAAAAGAGAAACAAAAAGACAAACCAAAAAAAAAAAGCCTACATCACCCTTTTTCTCAAAATGTAACATATTAACTAAAAATGTAACATAAGTTAACTCAAATTAACTCAAGTATAAATAACCTAAGCATTAGTGCTAAAGTATAACTTCTTAAAGAAAACAGAGGAGAGAAATCTTTGTGACCTTGTGTTAGGCAGAGACTTCTTAAATAAGATTTTAAGAAACCACTTATTGGCATTTCATATTAAAAACATTTCATTTTAAAAGATACTCAAGAAAATGAAAAGGTATGTTATAGACTGGGTTGAAATATTGGTACAACTTATACGTGATAAAGGATTTATATAAAGGATATGTAAGAAACTCTTACATTTAATTATAAGACAAGCAATCTGTTTGAAAAAAAATAGAAGATTTGAGCAGATACATCAGCAAAGACTAGATATAAATAGCAAGAACATGGAAAGATACCAAACATCATTAGTCATCAAGGAAATGATTCCATTTGAAAACCACGGTGAGATCCCGTGGCACACCTATTAGAATGACTTCTTAAAAAATGGTAACAAGAACTAATAAGAATGCAGAGTAACTGGAACTTCACATATGATGGGAAAGTAAGCAGTTTTGGAGTTTCATATTATTAACCATACAGTTACCATACCTCCCAGTTCAATTCAGTTGCTCAGGGGTATTCAACTCTTTGCGACCGCATGGACTGCAGCACGCCAGGCTTCCATGTCCATCACCAACTCCTGGAGTTTACTCAAATTCATGTCCATTGAGTCGGTGATGCCATCCAGCCATCTCATCCTCTGTTGTCCCCTTCTCCTCTTGCCCCCAATCTCTCCCAGCATCAGGGTCTTTTCCAATGAGTTAGCTCTCCACATTAGGTGGCCAGAGTATTGGAGTTTCAGCTTCAGCATCAGTCCTTCCAATGAACACTCAGGACTGATCTCCATTTGAATGGACTGGCTGGATCTCCTTGCAGTCCAAGGGACTCTCAAGTGTCTTCTCCAACACCACAGTTCAAAAGCATCAATTGGTGCTCAGCTTTCTTTGTAGTCCAACTGTCACATCCATACATGACCACTGGAAAACCATAGCCTTGACTAAATGGATCTTTGTTGGCAAAGTAATGTCTTTGCTTTTCAAAATGCTGTCTAGGTTAGTCATAGCTTTTCTTCCAAGGAGCAAGCATCTTTTAATATCATGGCTGCAGTCACCATCTGCAGTGATTTTGGAGCCCCCCAAAATAAAGTCTGACACTGTTTCCACTGTTCCCCATCTACTTGCCATGAAGTGTTGGGACTGGATGCCAGGATCTTAAGTTTTCTGAATGTTGAGCTTTAAGCCAACTTTTTCACTTTCCTCTTTCACTGTCATCAAGAGGCTCTTCAGTTCTTCTTCACTTTCTGCCATAAGGGTGGTGTCATCTGCATATCTGAGGTTATTGAGATTTCTCCCGGCAATCTTGAGTGCAGCTTGTGCTTCTTCCAGTCCAGCGTTTCTCATGATGTACTCTGCATAGAAGTTAAATAAGCAGGGTGACAATATACATCGTTGACGTACTCCTTTTCCTATTTGGAACTAGTCTGTTGTTCCACGTCAGTTCTAACTGTTGCTCCCTGACCTGCATACAGATTTCTCAAGAGGCAAGTCAGGTGGTCTAGTATACCCATCTCCTTCAGAATTTTCCACAGTTTATTGTGATCCACACAAAGGCTTTGGCATGGTCAATAAAGCAGAAATAGATGTTTTTCTGGAACTTGTTTGCTTTTTTTGATGATCCAGCGGATGTTGACAATTTGATCTCTGCTTCCTAAAACCAGCTTAAACATCTGAAAGTTCATGGTTTACGCATTGTTGAAGCCTGGCTTGGAGACTTTTGAGCATTACTTTGCTAGTGTGTGAGATGAGTACAATTGTGTGGTAGTTTGAGCATTCTTTGGCATTGCCTTTCTATGAAAACTGACTTTTTCCAGTCCTGTGGCCACTGCTGAGTTTTCCAAATTTGCTGACATATTGAGTGATGCACTTTCACAGCATCAGCTTTTAGGTTAGACGAAATAGCTAATTAGATGAAATAGCTAAACTGGAATTGTGTCACCTCCACTTGTAGTGATGCTTCCTAAGGCCCACTTGACTTCTCATTCCAGGATGTCTGGCTCTTGGTGAGTGATCACACCATTGTGATTATCTGGCTCATGAGGGTCTCTTTTGTATAGTTCTTCTGTGTATTCTTGCCACCTTTTCTTAATATTTTTTGCTTCGGTTAGGTCCATATCATTTCTGTCCTTTATTGAGCCCATCTTTGCGTGAAATGTTCCCTTGGTATCTCTAATTTTCTTGAGGAGATCTCTAGTCTTTCCCATTGTATTGTTTTCCTCTATTTGTTTGCATTGATCACTGTGGAAGGCTTTCTTATATCTCCTTGCTATTCTTTGGAACTCTGCGTTCAAATAGGTATATCTTTCCTTTTCTCCTTTGCTTTTCCGGTCTCTTCTTTTCACAGCTGTTTTAAGGCCTCCTCAGATATCCATTTTGCTTTTTAGCATTTCTTTTCCTTGGGGATGGTCTTGATCCCTGTCTCCTGTACAGTGTCACAAACTTTCATCCATAGTTCATCAGGCACTCTATCTATCAGATCTAGTCCTGTAAATCTATTTCTTATTCCACTGTGTAATCGTAAGGGATTTGATTTATGTCATACCTGAATCGTTTAGTGGTTTTCCCTACTTTCTTCAAATTAAGTCTGAATTTGTCAGTAAGGAGTTCATGATCTGAGCGACACTCAGCTTCTGGTCTTATTTTTGCTGGCTGTATAGAGCTTTTCCACCTTTGGCTGCAAAGAATATAATCAGTCTGATTTTGGTGTTGACCAATCTGGTAATGTCCATGTGTAGAGTCTTCTCTTGTGTTGTTGGAAGAGGGTGTTTGCTATGAGCAGTGCGTTCTCTTGGCTAAACTCTATTAGTCTTTGCCCTGCTTCATTCCATACTCCAACGCCAAATTTGCCTGTTACTCCAGGTGTTTCTTAACTTCCTACTTTTTCATTCCAGTTGCCTATAATGAAAAGGACATCTTTTTTGGGTGTTCTAGAAGGTCTTGTAGGTCTTCATAGAACCATTCAACTTCAGCTTCTTCAGCATTACTGGTCAGGGCATAGGCTTGGATTACCATGATATTGAATGGTTTGCCTTGGAAACGAATAAAGATCATTGTTTTTGAGATTGCATCTAAGTACTGCATTTCAGATTCTTTTGTTGACTATGATGGCTACTCCATTTCTTCTGAGGGATTCCTGCCCGCAGTAGTAGATATAATGGTCATCTGAGTTAAATTCACCCATTCCAGTCCATTTTAGTTCACTGATTCCTAGAATGTCGATGTTCACTCTTGTTAACTCCTGTTTGGCCACTTCCAATTTGCTTTGATTCATGGACCTAACATTCCAGGTTCCTATGCAATATTGTCTTTACAGCTTTGAAACTTGTTTCTATCACAAGTCACATCTACAGCTGGGTGTAGTTTTTGCTTTGGCTCCGTCTCTTCATTCTTTCTGGAGTTATTTCTCCACTGATCTCCAGTAGCATATTGGGCACCTACGACCTGGGGAGTTCCTCTTTCAGTATTCTGTCTTTTTATCTTTTCATACTGCTCATGGGGTTGTCAAGGTAAGAATACTGACGTGGTTTGCCATTCCCTTCTCCAGTGGACCACATTTTGTCAGAACTCTCTGCTATGACCCGTCTGTCTTGAGTGGCCCTACATGGCTTGGCTCATAGTTTCACTGAGTTAGACAAGGCTGTGGTCCAGGTGATTAGATCGGTTAGTTTTCTGTGGCTGTGGTTTTCAGTCTGTCTGCCCGCTGATGGAGAAAAATAAGTGGATTAGGGAAGATTCCTGATTGCAAAGACTAACTGAGGGGGAAACTGGGTCCTGTTCTTATAGGTGGGGCCATGCTCAGTAAATTTTTAATCCTATTTTCTGTTAATGGGTGGAGCTGTGTCCCCCTCTGCTATTTACCTGGGACCAAACTATGGTGGAGGTAATGAAGATAATGTGGCCCTCCTTCAGAAGACCCCATGCATGAACTGTCTCCTGGTAGTATCACTCAGAGGCATTTACCCTAGAGTAATGAAAATATGTGTATCCATACAGTGACCTATTCACAAATGTTGATTCAGCTATGAACAGAAAATTGGGACTAGCCAACGTGGTCATCTGCTCGTGAGTGGACGGATTATGGTATGTTCATCCATACAACAGGATGTACTACTCAGCAGTAAAGAGGAGCAATCTCCAATATACAGAACAATGTGAATGAATTTTAAAAGTATGATAGTATCAAAAGAAACAACCTAATCAAAAAATTGGTAGAAGAAATAAATAGACATTTCTCCAGGGAAGACACACAAGTGGGCAACAGATTCATGAAAAGATGTTCATCATCGCTTGTTATTAGAGAAATGGAAACCAAAGCTACAATGAAGTCTCACATCACACTGGACAGAATGGCCATCATCAAAAAGTCCCCAAACAGTCAATGCCAGAGAGGGTGTGGAGAGAAGGGAACACTTCTTTACTATAATGTAAATTGGCACAGCTTCTATGGAGAACTGTATGGAGATTCCTTAAAAACCTGAACAAACAGCTGTCATATGACCCTGCAGTCCTACCCCTGGGCAGATGTGTAGAGAAAAACATGGTACAGAAGCACGCATGCACCCCAGTGTTCACTGCAACCCTGTTCCTGGAAGCAACCTAAATATCCATTGGCAGAGGAGTGGATAACGATGTGGTCCATACGTACAGTGGAGTATTATTCAGCTGTTACAAAGAATGGAATAATGCCATTTTCAGCAACATGGATGGATCTATAGAGTGTCATACTGAGTAAGTCAGACAGGAAGGATACGTTTATTGTATGACATCCCCTATAAAGTGAAAGTGAAAGTTGCTCAGTCATGTCTGACTCTTTGCAACCCCATGGACTATGCAGTCCATGGAATTCTCTAGGCCAGAATATTGGAGTGGGTAGCCTTTCACTTCTCCAGGGTATCTTCCCGACCCAGGGATCAAACCGAGGTCTCTCACATTGCAGACAGATTCTTTACCAGCTGATCCACCTGAGAAGCCCAAGAATACTGGAGTGGGTTGCTGCTGCTGCTGCTAAGTCGCTTCAGTCGTGTCTGACTCTGTGCGACCCCATAGATGGCAGCCCATGAAGGTCCCCTGTCCCTGGGATTCTCCAGGCAAGAACACTGGAGTGGGTTGTCATTTCCTTCTCCAATGCAGGAAAGTGAAAAGTGAAAGTGAAAGTGAAGTCGCTCAGTCATGTCCGACTCTTAGCGACCCCATGGACTGCAGCCTACCAGGCTCCTCCACCCATGGGATTTTCCAGGCAAGAGTACTGGAGTGGGGTGCCATTGCCTTCGCCAACTGGAGTGGGTAGCCTATCCCTTTTCCAGCGGATCTTCCCGACCTAGGAGTTGAACCAGGGTCTCCTGCATTGCAGACAGATTCTTTGCCAATTGAGCTATCAGGGAAGCCTGACACCCTGTATATGTGGAATCTAAAAAGAAATGATATAAATGAACTTACTTATAAAACACACAGACTTAGAGAATGAACTTAGGGTGGCTAAGGGGAAGGATGGGGGAACAGCATAGTTACAGAGTTTGGGGTGGACATGTACACACTGCCATATTTAAGTGGATAACCAGCAAAGCCCTACTGTATAGCACATGGAATGTGGCAATGTCATGTGGCAGCCTGGATGGAAGGGGAATTTGGGCGAGAATGGATACATTTGTATGTATGGCTGAGTTCCTTTGCTGTCCACCTGAAACTGTCATAAAATTGTTAATCAGCTATATCCCGATACAAAATAAAGAAGTTTACAAGATAAAGTATGGTGCTAGGTGAAAGAAGCCAACTGTTTGTATAGTGGGATTGTATGCTGCATATACAATCTGTGTATAGTGTGATTCCACTTATATGACATTTTGGAAAAAATGAAACTACTTGGACAAAAATCAGATCAATGGTTTCAAGAGACTGAAATTGAAAAGGGGCTCTTAGTTACAAAAGAGTGTGAGGAAAGTTTTTGATAACATGGAAATATTTCCTGTCTTGACTGTTGTGGTGTTACCCGACTGTGTTTGTTTGGCAAAATTCATTGCGTTGAACGCCTAAAAAGGATGAATTTTACACAGTGTAAAGAAATCGGTAAACCTGAGTTTTATAAACAAATAGTTAAATAGTGTGAAATCAGTATACAGCATCAGAAACTCTAGAACCATGCTAGCAGGAATGCAAGTTAGTATAGTCACTTGGAAAATTTGGCAGTTTTCTTATTAAGTTAGCTATATACTATATACTTAATTTATGTCCTTTCGGTTCCACTCCTAGGTGATTATAGGGAATAATGAAAATATATGTACACACATTCACTTGTAAGCAAATATTAATAGCAGTGTTATTTATGTAGTCCCAAACTGAAACATTTCTAGTCCATCAACTGTAAATGGATCAGTAGATTGTAGTGCATCCATACAATGAAATGCTATACAGAAGTTATTTAGAGAACAGCAATACAGACTCAAAAACATAAAAAGCAAACTTATGGTTACCAAAACAGAAAGGTGATGGAGGGATAAATTTGGAGCCTGAGATTAACAGATTCACTCTACTATATATAAAATTAACTACGCAGATTTATTGTGTATCACAGGTAGCTATATTCAGTATCTTATACTAACATATAATGGAAAATAATATGAAAGATATTTACATAGGTATAACTGAATCACTTTGCTGTATACCTGAAACTAACCCAGTATTATAAATCAACTATACTTTAATTAAAAAAAAAGTATCAGCAATTATCTCAACATTATAGAATTTAAGGTTTCGATTTATCTACTTTCAAAATCTTTATTTTTCCTATTCATAAAAATGTAGATGCACTACTTTTATTATCTAATTAAAAGATATAAAACAAATTTCAAAAGAAATAAAAAGGAGTTGGCCGCTGACACGTGCAGCAGCGTGGGTGAGTCTCAGAATCATTAGTAAACGAAGCTCAGCACTGTGTGCCACAGGCGTCATGTCCATCATGGGCTGTAATTCTCCTTACATAAAGTGGCTGAGACATAATGTGAAATTATATGATTCTGTCTATATGAAACTATTGTAGAAACAAAACCGTATAAAGACAGAAAGCAGATGATTGGATACCAAGAGCCAGGAACTGGGACAAAGGACCTAGCTTTTTGGAGTATTTCTATGATAATTGGTTACAGAAACAGGTATATTCAAAAGTTATTAAACCATACCCTCAAGTATGGTCGATGTTATTATATTATGTTTTATCTCAGCAAAGATCAGTGAAAAACAGGCTCTGCATGCTTAAAATACCTAAGTTACAGAAGTGCTTATTTTGTAACCATTTTCAAATGTACCATCACTTAATATGTATAATAAATCATTAAACTTTTTATAATTTTGATTAAAATGATTAGACTTTGCTTTATTATGTCATATTTGTTGCAATTTTTTTCTGTTGATGTCAATATCAAATCCATATGTTAAGGATTTTGCATACAATATATTTAATTAAAACTTTTATCTTTAACCTCCGGTAAATCAGAGTTCAAATATTAATTTTGTATATACATGTGGAGTTAATAACTAGCATTTATATTGTTCAAAGTAACTTAATAACTATGTGAAAGGAATGTTAAAATGCCAAAGCATCTCTCACAGGACAGGGAATTGGAAGAGTGTCAGGTTATATCTCTTTCCTGTGTGCTAGCCAGTTGTCTGTATTTAAAAAGCAGGATCATTACCGGTTTTATTTCTTAGTAGTTGTTAATTTTCATCAATACAATTCAGTTAGCTAATTTAAAAACTAGGAAGAGACTTAACACTAGGATTTTTATATTGATTGAAATGCATTAGCAGTAGAAACTTGCAGTTTACTTTTGACATACCTAATTTTGTACTGATTTGGGCTATTTTTGGTTAGTGTTTATTCAGGTTTTTTAGTTAGTATCTTCTTATAAATGCAACTGATATAGAATCAACAGATAATAGCCAAAATATCAGTAGGAGTGCTAGTCATCCAGGGCTAGAGGACTTTGTAAGCTGATATACTCCCCTGCCCTGTGGTGGTAGGACTCTGGTCTGTGCCAAGCCTGCCTCACCATAGGCTGCTTTTGAGTGAGTTCATGACTTTGAGCAATTGATCCTAGACAGAGTGAGGTAGAAGCCCCAGTGTCTTTTTATGACCTGCCCTTGATAGTCACAAGCCATCATTTCTGCTACATCTTACTTGTTTCAGGAGAGTTATTAAATACAGCCCAGGCTCCTTGGTAGGAGAATCAAGTTCCTTCTCTTAAAGAGAAAATAGCAAAGAATTTGTGGACATGTAACAGGTTAGAACTTTGCAAAGCTGATTCTTTGAAAAGCTCAATAAAATTGACGTACTTTGCCTAACAGTGAACAAAAGAGGTAACATGAATTACCAAAGTCAGAAACGAAAGAAGGGACTGCACTGCTGACCATGTAGAAATTAAAAACATTAGCAGGAAAGATCAGCTTACAAACTAAGACAGTTGAGATGAGATGGACAAGTTCCTGGACAGTCAGAATTGTCAAAACTTACTCAAGAAGAAGTTAAAACTCTGAATAGACCTGTGACAGATCCATTGGATTAGAATTCAAAAAATCTCACCGAAGAGTCAAGGCCCAGATGGGTTAACTGATGAATCTTATTAAATAGATAAATTAGAAAAATACCAAGCCTTCACAAACTCATTCAGAAGATACAGGAAGAAATACTTACCAACTCATTCTGTGAGGCCATCTTTTCCCTAATATCAATGCCAGGCAAAGATGTCACAAGACAAAACTACAAACTAATAACCCTAATGAACATATACAAAAATGCTTTATAAAATATTGCCAAACCAAATCCAGCAATATACAAAAAGGATTATAAAGTAGCCATATGGGTTTTATCACAGGAACTCAAATTGGTTGAAATCTGAAAATCAGTATTAGGCACATAGTTAATAGAATACAGGATAAACAGGTAAGTAGCAGCCACCAAAA
The DNA here is from genome assembly GCF_016772045.2 of Ovis aries. Classification (NCBI taxonomy): domain Eukaryota; kingdom Metazoa; phylum Chordata; class Mammalia; order Artiodactyla; family Bovidae; genus Ovis; species Ovis aries. Next base: position 7,503,666 of record NC_056070.1, read on the forward strand.
AGTCCCATACTTTCCCCATGCTACAGCGTACTTAACATTTAAAGACTGAATGCTTTGCCCCTCTGGTCATGAAAGCTAAAATGTCTTCCATTCTCACCACTTCTATTAACATTACTTTGGGGATTTCAGCCTGTGTGATAAGAAAGGAAGGGCTGGAGGGGAAAAGCAAAGGCATCCCGATTAGAAATGTCTTTCTCCTAGATGACAAAGACATGTACAGTTTTCACAATGAAAAATGTAAAACAAATGGATGTTGGAAATTAAAGACAACATCGATAGATGGAAATGTTCCACAGTCATGGATCAGAAGGTTCAGTATAAAGATGTCAGTTCTCCCCAGATCTATACATTTAATACAATCCCTATCAAAATTTAGTACACTTTTTGAGAGAAATTCAGCTGAAATACAATGAATCTAGATTTGCCAGAACAATTTTGAAAAAGAACAAAATTAGAAAACTTAAACTATCTGATTTCAAAACTTACCATAACCACAGTAATCAGAATGTGTGCTATTTATCCAATGATAGGCATATAAGTTAATGAGACTACCTTGAGAAAATGAAACTACATTGAGACTAAAGGAACAAACTAAACCCTTGCACTTATGGTCAGTTGCTTTTTAACAAAGTTGCCAACACTTAAATAAATACTTCTGTAATGATTGGAAAGTCACAGACAAGAAAATGAACATCAACACACTGTTCATAAGAATTAGAAAATGGATTTAGTCAAAATTTAAAATGTTTGTGCTTTAAATACATCACTTAAATATATGAAAAGATAAGCCACAGACTGAGAAAAATTTTGTGCATCGTATATCGTAAAGGAACTGTATCCAGAATGTATAGAGACCTTTTACAACTCAATATAGGATGAAAGAGGGAACATTTCATGCAAAGATGAGCTCGATAAAGGACAGAAATCCTATGGACCTATAGAAGCAGAAGATATTAAGAAGAGGTGGCAAGAATACACAGAAGAACTGTACAAAAAAGATCTTCACGACCAAGATAATCACGATGGTGTGATCACTCACCTAGAACCAGACATACTGGAATGTGAAGTCAAGTGGGCCTTAGAAAGCATCACTATGAACAAAGCTAGTGGAGGTGATGGCATTCCAGTTGAGCTATTTCAAATCCTGAAAGATGATGCTGTGAGAGTGCTGCACTCAATATGCCAGCAAATTTGGAAAACTCAGCAGTGGCCACAGGACTGGAAAAGGTCAGTTTTCATTCCAATCCCAAAGAAAGGCAATGCCAAAGAATGCTCAAACTACTGCACAATTGCGTTCATCTCACACACTAGTAAGGTAATGCTCAAAATTCTCCAAGCCAGGCTTCAGCAATACGTGAACTGTGAACTTCCAGATGTCCAAGCTGGTTTTAGGAAAGGCAGAGGAACCAGAGATCAAATTGCCAACATCCGCTGGATCATCAGAAAAGCAAGAGAGTTCCAGAGGAACATCTATTTCTGCTTTATTAACTATGCCAAAGCCTTTGACTGTGTGGATCACAATAAACTGTGGAAAATTCTGAAAGAGATGGGAATACCAGACCACCTGACCTCCCTCTTGAGAAGCCTATATGCAGGTCAGGAAGCAACAGTTAGAACAGGACATGGAACAACAGACTGGTTCCAAATAGAAAAAGGAATATGTCCAGGCTGTATATTGTCACCCTGCTTATTTAACTTATATGCAGAGTACATCATGAGAAATGCTGGGCTGGGCTGGAAGAAGCACAAGCTGGAATCAAGATTGCCAGGAGAAATATCAATAACCTCAGATATGCAGATGACACCACCCTTATGGCAGAAAGTGAAGAGGAACTAAAAAGCCTCTGAAGAAAGTGAAAGAGGAGAGTGAAAAATTTGGCTGGAAGCTCAACATTCAGAAAACGAAGATCATGACATCCGGTCCCATCACTTCATGGGAAATACATGGGCAAACAGTGGAAACAGTGTCAGACTTTATTTTTCTGGGCTCCAAAATCACTGCAGATGGTGACTGCAGCCATGAAATTAAAAGACACTTAAACTCCTTGGAAGAAAAGTGACCAACCTAGATAACATATTCAAAAACAGACATTACTTTGCCAACAGAGGTCCGTCTAGTCAAGGCTATGGTTTTTCCAGTGGTCATGTATGGATGTAAGAGTTGGACTGTGAAGAAAGCTGAGCGCCAAAGAATTGATGCTTTTGAACTGTGGTGTTGGAGAAGACTCTTGAGAGTCCCTTGGACTGCAAGGAGATCCAACCAGTCCATTCTGAAGGAGATCAGTCCTGGGTGTTCTTTAGAAGGAATGATGCTAAAGCTGAAACTCCAGTACTTTGGCCACTTCACGCGAAGAGTTGACTCATTGGAAAAGACTCTGATGCTGGGAGGGATTGGGGGCAGGAGGAGAAGGGGACGACCGAGATGAGATGGCTGGACGGCATCACGGACTCGATGGACGTGAGTCTGGGTGAACTCTGGGAGTTGGTGATGGACAGGGAGGCCTGGCGTGCTGCGATTCATGGGGTCGCAAAGAGACGGACACGACTGAGCGACTGAACTGAACTGATAGGATGAAAGAAGCCACCCAGTTAAGGAAGAAAAGATCTGAATGGTAATTTCCTCAAAGAAAATAAATGGCTAAGTAGCACATTAAAATAAATTCAACAGTGTATAATTAAATATCTTATAATTAAAATTATAAGATATCAGTTTACACTCACTGCTGCTGCTGCTGCTACGTCTATGTCGCTTTAGTCGTGTCCGACTCTATGCAACCCCATAGATGGCAGCCCACCAGTCTCCTCTGTCCCTGGGGTTCTCCAGGCAAGAATATTGGAGTGGGTTGGCATTTCCTTCTCCAGTGCATGCATGCATGCCTGTATTGCTTCAGTCGTGCGACCCCGTAGACAGCAACCCACCCGGCTCTATCCACGGGATTCTCCAGGCAAGAATACTGGAGTGGGTTGCCATTTCCTTCTCCGTTACACTCACTAGTATGGCTATAATCAAAACTACATACAATAGTAAGTTTTGGCAGAGCTGTGGAAAAGTCCAAACATCAATCATTGTTTGTTGGAAAGGATGATGGAAGACCATTTGGCAGTTTCTCAGAAAGTTAAAGTCAGCGTACAGCCCAACAGTTTCACTCCTAGTAATCTACCCCAAAGAAATACAATCATATGTTTATCAAAGACATGTACATGAATGTTCCTATTAGCATTTTTCGTAATAGCTAAAAAGTGAAATAATTTAAATGTCCATCAGTTGGTGAAAGAATTTTTAAAATGTGGTGTATTCTGTATTCATACAATGGAATACTACTTAGCAATCAAAAGAAATGAACTGCTTATACACGCTGCCACAGTGATCAGTGTGAAAAACATTATGGTTAGTGAAAGAAGCCTAATGCAAAAGATTACGTGATGTCTGATTCCATTTGTCTGAAATGTTCAGAAAAGGCCAGTTCATACGGATGGAAGCAGATTAATAGTTGCCTAGAGCTAGGGGTAGAATTAAGCGTTCGTTCCAGATAGGCACAAGGCAACTTTTCGTGGTGATCGAAATGTTCCAAAATACATTGTGGTGATAATTGCCCAACTCTAGAAATTTACTTTAAAAATATTGAATAGTACACTTACATGCATAAACTTTATGGTGTGTAAATTATATCTTTGTAAATTAAGCTTGAAAAAAAATAGGTATCTTGTCCTTAGTGGTAGGAAGAACTATGACAGCATGCTTCTCTGAGATTCCGGGCTCCAAATGTGGTATTTAATCCTGCCGCCTATTTCCCATTGCTACTTAGTGTTGGTCAGTTGTGTCCTTTTGTATTTATATTACATTAAGAAAATAGAAAACTTGGTATATTGTTAGGGTATAAAAAAAAAAAAAAGTAGTTTCCCTTACCTTTATCCCAACCCATGAATAGGCACCTGAAGAGTGAATCCTCTTTCCTCTGTTACAATAGGTATGAAAAACATGTTGTTTAAATTAATAATGTACAAATGTGTTAACTTTAAGAGATAGCTATAAAAACTGATAAAGATGTGTATACAATTTTATATGTATTTCTTAGTAACTATAATAGCTCTTAAACCAGTAAAGCAGTGAATTATTAATCATACTGTTATTAATCAATTTATAGAGCTAGATATTATAATGGTTTTGTAATGACAGCTTACCTTAATGAACAGAACATGGATAATAGACCTGTGGCTCATGCAAATCATTTGTTTAAGCATTAATTGTAGATTGAAACACCTCTAGCGTTCATTAATATAAATACATCAGTTTGAATGAGCCCAGAAGTCATGATTTATTATTGATATAACTAATCTTAAGTTTAAATTGGTACCACATCAGATTCTTTTTTTTGCAGGCGCATCTCATTAGCTCGTCCCCGCCAACTTTTTAAAGCTTCTAATATGACCCAGCGATGGCAGCGCAGGGAGATTTCAAACTTTGAGTACTTGATGTTTCTCAACACAGTAGCAGGTAATTGAAGCCTATATGCGGATTTATTTCAAATGATAAGCTACTAATTGTGCTGTTAGATTATTTTGAGTATTCATATGAATGGAGTCATTCTGTGTAAAGCTGAAAGCATAAGCACCATAGAAGATGAGGAAAAAGCATAGCTAGAGAACAATTATTAGTGTATTGTGTGTGTACATGTATTCATAAAGGTATGATGAAAATGAAAGCTAAAACGATTGTGTGGAGACATTCATTATGAAAGACTTTCTCTCAATTTGAGGAATTAGCAGTCAATTCACAGGGAAGTTTTTGACAGTTTCTGAACAAATGAGCAATATCAGTTGGAAGCAGTGTGAAGGATAAAGAAGGGTGCCAAGAGTCTAGGTAGAGAGCAAAAGTTAGGAGACAGTTACACATAAAAAGTAAGGAGGGCCTGCATTAGAGAGGTGACAGTAGGAATTAAAACAAAGGATTAGATAACACAAGAATTTACAAGGTACAAACCATCTGCCATCCAGCAGACTGAATGCTGGGAGTAAATGAGAAGAAAGTGTCAGAAAAGACTTCCAGGCTTCTGTTCTAAATCATGGGGGGAAACTGTGGTGCTATTAAAGGAAAAAGAAGGGAAAATTTTGATCTACAGAAAGATGATGATTTTACTGTGCTAGCAAGGCATACAATATATCAAAAGGAGATGCTGAAGGATAGAGGGCATTTGGAGCTTAGAGAAAGGACATTGGGTTTCATCTGCATAGAGAGATGCACAGAGACTAATCACCAAGAGATAGAGATGAGATTACCAGCCAGATGATGCAGAAAGCAGTGAGATAAGGTCTGGGGACTGCTCTTGAGCAGGACAAAAAGAGAGAGGAAAGTTGTTAAAGAAGAGAAGAGGATCAGTGATCCCAGAAATTGTAGACTTAGTAGGAGAACTAAGTCGAAACGAATGGCTTGAGATACAGCGGGAGAGGGAGAGGGAAACGTGTAGGCCTCTGTATCGAACGTGATTCAGAGGTGAGGGGCAATTCAGAATGAATACAGGTCATGCCTTAGGCTTTAGCATCTGAGAACCTACAGGTTACTTTATAGGAGTTCATTTTCAAAATAAGCAAAAAAGTTTAAGGACTGGATGGTTGGAGATTAAATGAGAACCTTAGGTGTAGATTGGTCTTTCCTGGTGGCTCAGATGGTAAAGAATCTGCCTATAATTATTCAGGAGACCCCGGTTCAATTCCTGGGTTGGGAACTTCCCCTGTAGAAGGGATAGGCTACCCACTCCAGTATTCTTGGGCTTTTCTGGTGGCTCAGGACGGTAAAGAATCTGCCTGTAGTGCAGGAGACCTGGCTTCGATCCCTGGGCTGGAAAGATTCCCTGGAGGAGGGCATGGCAACTCATTCTAGTATTCTTGCCTGGAGAATCCCCCTGGACAGAGGAGCCTGGTGGGCTACAGTCCATAGGATTACAAAGAGTTGGACACAACTGAGCAACTAAACACAGGCATTCCGTAGTTATATATTGAACTTAACTTAATTAATGAGCATGTATGTACTCTATTACTGTAGGTACAATAAACTTGATTATTTAAGCATATAGGATAACTTCATATAGGATTTTATCTTACTGTTGATAAGATCTCAATCAGAAGGAGAGAAAAATGCAAGAGAAAAGGGATATCAAAATAGGCTGCTTTTTGCTATTAAGTTCATTTATTTTTCTGGGAGAAATTAAAACTGACAGAAATATGAAGTGTGATAATTACGTCTGAATTAAAATTATTCTATTATTCATATTTTGTAAGACTGTTTTCAAGTCAGTCAAGGAAGAACTCTGTTACTAATAGGCCTCAAGCTCATGATGAATAGAATGAAATAAAATGTTAAAAACATCAAATCACAAGGAAGGCTTAGATACTGAGAATCTGTGTGGAGAGCTAGTGTGATACTGAGCTGTATATTGATACGACATCTGTATATATTTGAGAACTGGGAAAGAAAGAAGGGGATAGAATACACTGTAAGAAAGGAATTCAAGCATATTAATACACTTATCTCCCTTGTATGTTAGCCATAAAAGTTTGTTCACATTAAATCTAGGTAAATATAGGTTATAGACTAATAAAATGGTGGAGGCAGCGTTTTTACTCTGGAAACAGTGATGTCACCTACTGAGCCTGCCTCCCTAAAGTGGTGATATTCAGAAAACTGCTCTTTATTCATATTGTTAATAGACCTGAATGTGTCATTGAATGTCTTTGATTTAGAAGAAACTTAGAAGATTGTGTGGCATCATTTGGGAATTAAATAAGCAACCTCGATGATACCATGAGTTATATTCAAAGGGGCATAGAATTTGAAAGCTTTCACAGGAATTTCAGAGTTATTTAGAATAACTCATCAATCATTTTACAGGTGACTAATGAATGCCCACAGGGGTTAAGTCGCTTGAACTTGGTTTATTAGTTGGTTAGTTAATTAATGGCAGAGAAAGGATTCTGGTTTTGAAAAACTCTTAGGTGATAGGAAATTGTTTTTTAAAATCTTAGTGAAGATTATTTTTTTGGTTTCAATTAATAAAAATAGTTGTGGAATTTATAAGAACATTAGCATGGGTACAGAGTATCTGGAGTTAAATATAGTTCAACCATTTCTAGTTCCATGATTTGGGGCACGTTACATAAACGTTTGTGCCTCAATTTTCTATCTGTAAAATGGGGTGATCCTAATTTCATAGAGTTATTGTGAAAAATAAATGAAATAGTTAATAAATGATAGCACCGGGAACAGTGTTTGGCACTCAGAAATTGTTGTTCTTGTTATTTTTAATAAAATATATTCCAGAATGTTTATCATCTTATTATTCTAAATTAAGAATGACTTCTTTCCCCCTTCCAGGACGGACTTACAATGACTTAAATCAGTATCCTGTCTTTCCATGGGTCATTACTAATTATGATTCGGAAGAACTGGATCTTACTTTGCCAAGTAACTTCAGAGATTTGTCCAAGGTAATTTCTTAGTTCATCTGAAATACTGTGTATAAAATATCATATATTATCTTGCATATAAAAAGAAATCTGATTATCTTTATTTTCACAACACTTAAAAAAAACTTTTTAATATTATAACTTTAATATATTTATCTTTTAAATGTATTTTCATTATTCGCAGATTTAAAACAGAGAAATTTAATATGCATGATAACCTTGATGGCAATTAAAGTTTGAATTCCACAGATTCAGTGCTTAAACCTTTCTTGGCTTATCGTTGAATACAGAATGCTTCTTTCTTATCTCCACACTTTGCTTCCTCTGCCTTGAACATTCATCTCTGCTCTGTGAATGGCTGACCCTCTTAGCCCTTCAGGGACACTACCTCATAGAGACTGTTACTGATCCCTTCCTCTTGTCAAAGCATCTAAAATGACCTGCATTTCACATATTTTTCAACCTCATTGTTTTGGTTCTTCTTGTTTCATTGTTCACCATTATTTCTCTCTTGCCAAGTATAGAGTGTGTATTATTAAATACAATAAATGTATTAAGTGAATTAAATAATAAAATGTACATGACATTTCCTCCAAGTTCTAAAAAATAAATTCTAACTGTATTACATTTTAAAATGTGAAACACATACATAAAAAAACAAAAACTACCCCTAATTTACCACATATAAGTAATAATTACCTTATATTATACACAATGGTTATTATATAAACATTTCTCATATCTTCAAGTATCATTAAGAAGTTTCCTTTTCTGTCATAAATTATCAGTAAATCATTTTGTGATTAAAAAATGAGGTTATATGCCTCGTTTTTTCTTTTTAACTTTTTATAATGGAGAATTCCAAGCATATGCAGATGTAGACCAAACAGAATAATAGTAAGTAGACGAAACAGGTACATTCTCGCGTATCAGTCACTGCACTTCAGTAACTATCACCTGTGGTTCCTCTTGTTTTATTTTTACTCTCGTTTTCTCTCCCCTTTCCCGTATTCCTTTGAAGCAAATTTCAGACATCATATCATTCCATTCATAAATATGTCAGTATATACTTTTAAAAACTTTTCAGAGCACAACCATAATACCATTAGTAAACTGAAAAATATTAACAATACTTTCTTAATATCATCAAATACCCAGTAGCTTGAATTAATATCATCAAATACCATTAACAAATTTAAAAATATTAACAGTACTTTCTTAATATCATCAACTACCCGGTAGGCTTTCAAAATTGTATTTAGTTTCTTTATTTCAGTCAGGATACAAACAAGAACCACACATTGCAATTAAGTCTTTTTATCCTGTGGCGCTTTCTTTCATCTCCCCCCCCACCCCGATTTTTCAGTTGAAGAAGTATATTGTCTTGTACATTTTCTCATAGTGTGGATTTTGCTTATTGCATCTGTGTGCCATAATGTACGGGTCTCTGTGTCTCCTATATTCCTTGTAAATTGGTAGTTGATTCCAGAGTTTTATAGAATTCAGATTCGGGTCTTTTTTAGCAAAACTGCTTCATAGGAAACTGTTGCACTCTTCTGTCAGAGGACGTGCACTATATAATTTGCTGTTTTTATAATTTTATTTATTTTGGCTGCGCTGAGTCCTCGTTGCTGCGTGGGCTTCACTCTAGTTGCGGGAAGCGGGGGCCGCCCTTTTTCTGGCTCCTGGGCTTCTCGCTGCAGTGGCGTCTGGAGCGCAGCAGGGCTCTAGGGCACAAGGGCCGCGGTTGTTGACGCACATGGCTCCGTGGTTGTGGCTCCCAGGCTCTGGAGCACAGGGAGCATAGTTTTGGTGCTTGGGCTTAGTTGCCCCCCAGCATGTGGGATCTTCCTTAACCAGGGATCGAACCTGTGTCTCCTGCATCAGCAGGCAGATTCTTCATCACTGAGCCAGCAGGAAAGACCCTCTAATTTACTTTTCTTTTGTCATATTTAATGCCAGAACTCGTTAGTTCAGTAGGCATTGCAAAATCATGGTATTTAAATTCTGTCACTTTTATTTCGTGTATTATTTGGAACCGTTTTCTAAAGAGATGACATCCCTTTATCTGTTATTAAGTTTTTCAATGGCTCATACGATTGGAAAGGCAGGATAAACGTTTCTTTTCATATACCAGGTTTAAAACAATGAATTGGTTCCCAACACCCTCCAATGAAACCTAATTAAAAAATATTTATCTTTAGGAATTTGTACACAAAACTGAAGTGCTGTTGATGTTTCAACCCACTGCAGTTAGTATTTTCATTGATGATCACTTGCTCCTGCTTCAATCAAGGGGAGTTTCTTCAAGTTATTCCTGCGTTGTTTTGATACAATCTTGGTAGTCTGAAAACTTCCATGCTCTCTGATATAACAAGGTGCTTTAGTCTTAACCCTCACATTTTCTGGCCCAGTTCTAGTATTTAGTATCATTTATTTCTTTAAGGCACCCTAGTGGGAGTCCTTTTACATGGAAATGTATGTGAAACACGCAGTTTGGACCATTGTCCTTGTTGCTACAGGTGCGTGCTCATCACACAGTCATATTCGACTCTGCAACTGTAGCCTGTCAGGCTCCTCTGAGCATGGGATTTTGCAGGCAAGAGTACTGGAGTGGGTTGCCATTTCCTATTGCAGGGTTGCTGCTGGATTTATCTTTGTGTCTAGCCCCTTCAGAAAGACCTAGGAAAGAAAAACTAAGATGAAACACTTCATGAGTTGAAACTGATTCCTCCAGTTAAATTTAGGAGCATGAAGAATTTAGAAGCAAAAAATATTCCTTTAATGTAAAAGGAACACTGTACCCCTGCTCCCATCTGTTCAGTCAGACAGAAAGTCCAGTCTTTTTCCTACAACTCTTAGAAATTTCAGTACCTGAAGAATGTTTATATATTCTACAAATCTAACCTGGAGGTTCTTTGCTGCCTTTCCCCTATCTATTCCCTGAGCCCCTGTTGCTCCGTTATCCTTCTAGGTCACTCTGGAGTTCTCAGAACATGAGACTTCTTTCTAAGATTGTACATAGTCCCGCCCCTTAACTCTTTCAAATCCATTTAGGCTTTAGTGAAGTATTTAAGTAAAGCTTTACTGAGTACCCAGTCACATCAGAAGTACAGGCTCTAAGCAATTTATAGTCTCAGTCTGAGGATCACTGCCTACTCTGCAGATTACCGCAAGATAGGGTCTAATTTATTCACCATATCCAGTGTCCTCCACGCGGAATCCAAGATTTCCCCTTTTTTGATGTTGGAGGAAGAGTGTTCCCTTCTTTGCCTGTCTCAGGTGTACCCTCTTGTCCTGGCTTGATAACAGTAGGAATGTCCAGGAGTAACTTCATCTGTATGCACAGGGTGCAATCTGATTCTCCCCACAGTCTAGTTGAAGTAGTCACCAGGGGTGTCACCACGAGGGTCAGCATTTTCGTCATGACAAACAATGGTGTTTAGGCCCTGGCCTTTGCCTGTTTGTTCAGCACCTCTTCTGCCTCTGCCCCATACCTTTGCTGTCGTCATCTGATCCTATATTGCTTCTTGTTCTCTTTCACCTTTTGTGCCTTTGCTGTTGCTGTTCCCATCATCAAAAGCTTTGTACTTGTGCAGTACTCTCTATATTCTTCTTCTCTAATGCATTACATAATTTATTATAATTTTACATTTTCTTCTCTGTTTCCTATTCAGGGAAATCATTGAATAGAAAGATTTAGTTTTTTAATCTCTATATTTTTGGTGCCTGGTATAGTACTTCAGTTCAGTTCAGTCACTCAGTCGTGTCCAACTCTTTGCGACCCCATGAACTGCAGCACGCCAGGCCTCCCTGTCCATCACCAGCTCCCAGGGTCTACCCAGACCCATGTCCATCGAGTTGGTGAGGCCATCCAACCATCTCATCCTCTGTCATCCCCTTCTCCTCCTGCCCTCAATCTTTCACAGCATCAGGATCTTTTCAAATGAACTTAGTACTTAGGTATAGTACTTAGAACTAAGAAATTGTTCCGTTCAGTTCAGTTGCTCAGTTGTGTCTGACTCTTTGCAACCCCATGAACTGCAGCACACCAGGCCTCCCTGTCCATCACCAACTCCTGGAGTTTACCCAAACTCATGTCCATTGAATTGGTGATGCCATCCAGCCATCTAATACTCTGTCGTCCCTTTCTCCTCCTGCCCTCAATCTTTCCCAGCATAAGGTTCTTTTGAAATGAGTCAACTCTTCACATCAGGTGGCCAAAATATTGGAGTTTCAGCTTCAGCATCAGTCCTTCCAAGAAACACCCAGGACTGATCTCCTTTAGGATGGACTGGTTGGATCTCCTTGCAGTCAAAGGGACTCAAGAGTCTTCTCCAACACCACAGTTCAAAAGCATCAATTCATCAGTGCCCAGCTTTCTTTATAGATCAACTCTCACATCCGTACATGACTACTGGAAAAACAGTAGTCAAAATTCTTCTTGCCACCTCTTCTTAATATCTTCTGCTTCTGTCTTCTGCCATTTCTGTCCTTTATTGAGCCTATCTTTGCATGAAATGTTCCCTTGGTATCTCCAATTTTCTTGAAGAGATCTCTAGTCTTCCCCATTGTATTGTTTTCCTCTATTTCTTTGCGTGGATCACTTAGGAAGGCTTTTTATCTCTCCTTGCTATTCTTTGGAACTCTGCATTCAGATGCTTATATCTTTCCATTTCTCCTTTGATTTTCGCTTCTCTTCTTTTCACAGCTGTTTGTAAGGCCTCCTCAGACAGCCATTTTGCTTTTTTGCTTTTCTTTTTCTTGGGGATGGTCTTGATCCCTGTCTCCTGTACAAAGTCATGAACCTCTGTCCATAGTTCATCAGGCACGCTGTCTATCAGATATTGGCCCTTTAATCTAATTTTCACTTCCGCTGTATAATCATAAGGGATTTGGTTTAGGTCATACATGAATGGTCTAGTGGTTTTCCCCACTTTCTTCAATTTAAGTCTGAGTTTGGGTATCAGGAGCTCATGATATGAGCCACAGTCAGCTCCCGGTCTTGTTTTTGCTGACTGTATAGAGCTTCTCCATCTTTGGCTGCAAAGAATATAATCAGTCTGATTTCGGCATTGACCATCTGGTGATGTCCATGTGTAGATTCTTCTCTTGTGTTGTTGGAAGAGGGTGTTTGCTATGACCAGTGCGTTCTCTTGGCAAAACTGTATTAGCCTTTGCCCTGCTTCATTCTGTACTCTAAGGCCAAATGTGCTTATTACCCCTAGTGTTTCCTGACTTCCTACTTTTGCATTCCAATCCCTTATAATGAAAAGGACATCTTTTTTGGGTGTCAATTCTACAAGATCTTGTAAGTCTTCATAGACCCATTCAACTTCAGCTTCTTCAGCATTATTGGTTGGGGAATAGACTTGGATTACTGTGATATTGAATGGTTTGCCTTGGAAACAAACAGATACCATTCTGTCGTTTTTGAGATTGCATCCAAGTACTGCATTTTGAACTCTTTTGTTGACCATGATGGCTACTCCATTTCTTCTAAAGGATTCCTGCCCACAGTAGTAGATATAATGGTCATCTGAGTTAAATTCACCCATTCCAGTCCATTTTAGTTCGCTGATTCCTAAAATGTCAAAGTTCACTCTTGCCATCTCCTGTTTGATCACTTTCAATTTGCCTTGATTCATGGACCTGACATTCCAGGTTCCTATGCAATATTTCTCTTTACAGCATCAGACCTTGCTTCTATCACCAGTCACATCCACAACTGGGTGTTGTTTTTGCTTTGGCTCCATCCCTTCATCCTTTCTGGAGTTACTTCTCCACTGACCTCCAGTAGCATATTGGGCATCTAGCGACGTGGGGAGTTCCTCTTTCAGCATCCTATCATTTTGCCTTCATACTGTTCATGGGTTCTCAAGGCAAGAAGACTGAAGTGGTTTGCCATTTCCTTCTCCAGTGGACCACATTTTGGCAGACCTCTCCACCATGCCCGCCCATCTTGGGTGGCCCCCACAGGGCATGGCTTAGTTTCATGAGTTGGACAAGACCGTAGTCCATGTGATCAGATTGGCTAGTTTTCTGTGGTTGTGGTAAGAAATTGTAGAATTTTGTGTATCTCCTTTTTCACTTTTAAAGGAGAGTTTTCATTTTCAAAAGAAAGCCTTATCTGGGATTAGTTTGTAGATTATAGAACAAAACCGAAACAATCCGATTCAAAAATTGGTGAGGAGTTTTACTCGGCAGTTCTTCAAAGAAGTTATACTGATAGCCAATGAGCAGATGAAAAGGTGTTCAGACACTACTTGATGTTTAGAAAACGTATATCAAAACCACAATGAGATACCACTTCATACCCGGTAGTGTGGCTTAATTAGAAAATAAATAAACCTAACATAACAAGTATTGGTAAAGATTTGGAGAAATTGGAACCCATGTGCACTGCTGGTAGGAATGTAAACTTGTAAATCTGATGTGGAAAAAAGTATGGCAATTCCTTCAAAATTTAAAAAAAAAAAGGAATTACCTTAAGATCCAGTTAGTCCGCTTTTTAAATATAATTTCATTTATTTCTGACTGTGCCGGGTCTCTGTCGCTGCGCGGACTTTTCTGCAGTTGCGGTGAGCGGTGGCTACCCTCTAGGTGCCACGTGCAGTTTCTCACGCGCAGTAACTTCTCCTGTTGCGAAGCATGGGCTTCAGTGGTTGTGGCACCTGGGCTCTAGAGCACAGGGTCAGTAGTTTATCGCAGGGGCTTAGTTGCTCCGTAGCACATGGGGTCCTCCCAGATCAAGGATGGAACCTGCATGTCCTGCATTGGCAGGCAGATTCTTTACCCCTGAGCCACAGGGAAGACCCCAGCTATTCCAGTTTTGGGTATATACCCGAGAGAAAAGCTGAGACTTGAAGATATATTTGGATACCCATTTTCATATTTTAGGAAGTTAACCAAAAGATGGAAGCAGTCCATAAACAGAAGGTGGTACACATATACAGTGGAATATTGTTCAGCCTTTACCAGGGAGGGACCTCTGACATGTGCTGCAGTGTGGAAGAACCTTGAAGACATTACGCTAAGTGAAACAAGACATTCACAAAAGGACAACTATTGCATGATTTCACTCACATGAGGCATTTAGAAGCATCAAACTCATAGAGATAGGAGTAGAATGCTGGTTGCCAAGGCCTCAGTGTGTTGTGAGGAATGGAGACTTCTTTAATGAGTGTAGAGTCTCAGTTTTGCAAAATGAAACAAGTTCTGGAGATGGAAGGTGGCGATGGTTGCCTGACAGCCTGCATGTACTTAATGCCACTGAACTGTACACGTAAAAGTGGGTAAAATGATAAATTTCATGTTATGACTATTTTACCACAATTTAAGAAAAAAAGAAAAAGGAGGCCAGTAAGAGGAGAAAAAAGAGTTGGTTAGTAAACTAAACACAGAATAGAAGTTTGAAAAAGCACCTGCATGTTTCTGCTTTTGGTTTTTTTTTTTTTTTTAGGATAGTTGTGATATTGTGATTTTTTTTTTATTTTTAAATTTTAAAATCTTTAATTCTTACATGCATTCCCAAACATGAACCCCCCTCCCACCTCCCTCCCCATAACATCTCTCTGGGTCATCCCCATGCACCAGCCCCAAGCATGCTGCATCCTGCGTCAGACATAGACTGGCGATTCAATTCACATGATAGTATACGTGTTAGAATGTCATTCTCCCAAATCATCCCACCCTCTCCCTCTCCCTCTGAGTCCAAAAGTCCGTTATACACATCTGTGTCTCTTTCCCTGTCTTGCATACAGGGTCGTCATTGCCATCTTCCTAAATTCCATATATATGTGTTAGTATACTGTATTGGTGTTTTTCTTTCTGGCTTACTTCACTCTGTATAATCGGCTCCAGTTTCATCCATCTCATCAGAACTGATTCAAATGAATTCTTTTTAACTGCTGAGTAATACTCCATTGTGTATATGTACCACAGTTTTCTTATCCATTCATCTGCTGATGGACATCTAGGTTGTTTCCATGTCCTGGCTATTATAAACAGTGCTGCGATGAACATTGGGGTACATGTGTCTCTTTCAATTCTGGTTTCCTCGGTGTGTATGCCCAGCAGGGGGATTGCTGGGTCATAAGGTAGTTCTATTTGCAGTTTTTTAAGGAATCTCCACACTGTTCTCCATAGTGGCTGTACTAGCTTGCATTCCCACCAACAGTGTAGGAGGGTTCCCTTTTCTCCACACCCCCTCCAGCATTTATTACTTGCAGATTTTTGGATCGCAGCCATTCTGACTGGTGGGAAGTGGTACCTCAAAGCAATTTACAAATTCAATGCAATCCCTATCAAGCTACCAGCCACATTTTTCACAGAACTAGAACAAATAATTTCAAGATTTGTATGGAAATAAAAAAAACCTCGAATAGCCAAAGCAATCTTGAGAAAGAAGAATGGAACTGGAGGAATCAACTTGCCTGACTTCAGGCTCTATTACAAAGCCACAGTCATCAAGACAGTATGGTACTGGTACAAAGACAGACATATAGATCAATGGAACAAAATAGAAAGCCCAGAGATAAATCCACACACATATGGACACCTTATCTTTGACAAAGGAGGCAAGAATATACAATGGAGTAAAGACAACCTCTTTAACAAGTGGTGCTGGGAAAACTGGTCAACCACTTGTAAAAGAATGAAACTAGATCACTTTCTAACACCGTACACAAAAATAAACTCAAAATGGATTAAAGATCTAAATGTAAGATCAGAAACTATAAAACTCCTAGAGGAGAACATAGGCAAAACACTCTCAGACATAAATCACAGCAGGATCCTCTATGATCCACCTCCCAGAATGCTGGAAATAAAAGCAAAAATAAACAAATGGGATCTAATTAAAATTAAAAGCTTCTGCACAACAAAGGAAACTATAAGCAAGGTGAAAAGACAGCCTTCTGAATGGGAGAAAATAATAGCAAATGAAGCAACTGACAAACAACTAATCTCAAAAATATACAAGCAACTTCTGCAGCTCAATTCCAGAAAAATAAACGACCCAATCAAAAAATGGGCCAAAGAACTAAATAGACATTTCTCCAAAGAAGACATACGGATGGCTAACAAACACATGAAAAGATGCTCAACATCACTCATTATTAGAGAAATGTTTCTGCTTTTGCTTCCCTTTGACCTCCTTGAGAACATGCCCTGGTTAACTAGCTGCAGGGTCAAGACTGACACGTGGAGGATGGCTGAGCTGTGTGAGCTGAGGCCAGCCCACACCATGTAGCCCTCAGCTGACCGCAGACTCAGGAGCAGGCACAGCCAAGAGCAGCCAGATGTGGCCCAGATCAGCAGAAGTTCCCTGGTGCCCCATTGACTGTGAGGAATAATAATGGAGAAATGTTTTCTTGTTGTTTTTTGGGGGCGGGGGGGAGGAAGGGGAGTTTTTTAAAGAAAACGGAAAAAGGAAAGTCTTACTTACATTCAGGTGCTGTATTTGTTCTAAAACCCTGTGTATTTCACTGGAACCTGCAGAACTCTCTTGTCTAATAAAAATGAGGACTGTATTTGGCTTGTGTCGTGAACCGTGCAGTAGGTTAATAGTAAACACTGGGCAGCTCTTTAATTCTCAGGCTGTTATATCCCACTGTCTCTCCTTTATTTGAATTTTATGTGTGGGAAAGTAAAAATCTCATTTTTCATTAAGTTGTTAAAGTATAAAATTTGCTTCACAAAATAAATATATACCCTTTCTCGACATCTAGAAGAACTCCCTTGTTTTCCTTAAACTCAGTCCTCCAGTTTGAACTTCCGTGTAAGCACATAGCTTAAGAGGCTTTGTGCTTTGGGAGGCTTTTTGTAGGCTCACAAGGTGCAGTGAGTAGTTGGATGGATTGTGGACCAGGCGCATGTTCACGTCTGAATGGAACAGGCTGCAGTGGTGATAGGTGGGAGGCTGTTTGGATTTTCCTGCTGAGGTTGTATTTCTCTCCTCTGCCACCGCTGGACTGAACAAGCGCTCCCACCCCGTTGGCGTGTCCTACCACTTCTTGCCAAAGGCCTGTTCACTGACCCTTATCTTTGTTCTCTATCCCACTAACAGTCTTACATGCCCAGAAGAAAGCCTTCAAAACAATTTTTTTGAAGTAGACCCTATGAATTTTTTCATTATGAGAATCCAATGAAATGGTATCAGCAAAATGCAGTGATTACTTGCCAGCTAAACAGAATCTTTTATTAAAATTGAATCTTATTTGTATGTTACAGCTGTTTCTAAGGACCTTGCCAAGTAGTTTTGCTGGATGTGTAAAATGCTGTTTTAACTAATGCCTTTATAACTTATCTCTGTATGTGATAAATAAGGTATTTTAATGTCCCACTAAAGGACCAATAGTAATTTTGCTTTTTTTATTTCGTTAGATTATAAGTAAGAAGGGGAGGGGAGTTCAGAACCAAAGCGAAAGAGTCATTTTCATTACCATCTATCCATAAATGTCCATATCCACTATACAGAGACATAAAAATATCATTTTTTTGATTTAGTGCCTTTAATTGTAGGTGTATCCATTTTTATATTATAAGAGATTTTGTGAAAGAATTGCTTTTTGTGCTGACAAAGGAATATTTATAAAAAGTGTTTTCAACAAGAGCTGAACAGCACATATTGTATAGCCAACAGTGGTGTGATTAGCAGAGCTGGAAGAAGTAGGGAGCTCTAATACTCAACCACATAAGTTACAACTAACATCTCCTCTCCTATAAAGCAGCAGTAACTCAAATGCTACAAAAGTCTTTCAAGTTCATAAAAATGGAATTCTACTCATACTAATTGTTTTCATTAACTATTGATGGGAATACGTGAGTTTGGACTTAAATTATTTTAAGTAAAATAATCAAGCATATATGATATTTGAAAATTGTACTCTGTGTACATAAAATTGTTTATAAATTGTATCTCATTCCTGTTGATATTAAGGTCTGCCGCAGTGTTTCCAGTGTGATTCCATTTTCAAGTATCTGTTTATAGACTTATTTTCAGGAGTGTGTCACATACATAAAATGAGCTGTATCTGTAAGAAAAATGATTATAATAGAATTATATGCCTGGAGAAGGAAATTGCAACCTCCTCTAGTATTCTTGCCTGGAAAACCCCATGGACAGAGGAGCCTGGTGGGCTGCAGTTCATGGGGTTGTAAAGTGTCAGACATGCCTGAGTGTGTATGCACACACACATACACTCTCACACCCACACGAATGTGCACGCACGCGCACACTCTCTCTTTCTCTCTCTGCATTATGAGGAGACACCATAGGCGTGCCTTTTAGTTCTGCATTCAGAGCTGCTTTGAAGGTGTCATCCACTTGGTATGAGTAGAATGCTAGATTTCTGATTTAAAAAGTAGATATGCAACATATATGCACATATGCAGCTGAATCCCCTTGCTGTGCACTTGAACATTGTTAGTCAACTATACATCAATAAAATACATATATTAAGACAAAAAATATTAGAATTATATGGAAGTTTTCCCATAGTATACATTTAGCAAATGCTGCTGCTGCTGCTGCTAAGTCGCTTCAGTCGTGTCCGACTCTGTGCAGCCCCATAGATGGCAGCCCATGAGGGTCCCCCGTCCCTGGGATTCCCCAGGCGAGAACACTGGAGTGGGTTGCCATTTCCTTTTCCAATGCGTGAAAGTGAAGTCGCTCACTTGTGTCCGACTCTTAGCGACCCTATGGACTGTAGCCCACCAGGCTCCTCTGTTTATGGAATTCTCCAGGTAAGAGTACTGGAGTGGGTTGCCATTTCCTTCTCCTTAGCAAATACTACTATTTGTTTAAGTAAACTTGTGAAATCAAAGAAAACATTGTGTGCAAAGCTTAACTTAAATCATAAACAGGTCTAATCCTCATTCTTAAGTGGATAATATAGCCTGACTAGCTTTTTAAAATGAACTGAATTATTTATACATATTTATATCCATTTTAAGTCCCCAGAGTTTTAATACGAAACTACAATTTTATTTGGTAATCTTGTCCATGTTTTACAGGAATTCTCTTTCTGAAGCTGAATTAATGTAATTAACAGCCTTTCTTCTGTATTATTTTTCTAATCATTCTCTTAAGAAGGAAAAGTTCTGAGACAGATAATGTAAAAAATGTCCTTTTGAAGGAATTTGATTTTATATTCCTTGTAGTAATTGCGATGTAATATTGTCAATTTGTTAAGATCAAATCTATTTTAGTTTGAAAATGTGAGGAAAATTTATTATTTTCTTCTATTGAGAAACTCCTCATTTAACATAATGCTTTAATCTTTTAAAGCTGAAAAAAAGTAGAAATCGGCTTTGAAGTTGTTTTCCCCTCCAGTTCCCCTGTTGTTTCATCACCAGTCTAAAATTCTGACTGATGAGAAGACAGACCTAACCATGCATAAACTTTGGAGTGACATTGATCCATATTTTGCAAACACACACTGAGTTTAGTTTTATATTTTGACAGCCTCCTTGAAAGAGACAAGAATATTTTCTTTTTGTCTTTTCTTTATAAGAAGTTATAATCAGGGCCAGGAATATATTTACAAAATGTCATACCATAAAAACAAATTATAATAGCTGTTGTTTCAGTACCAGAGATTTCATGGTGGATTAATAAGATTTTTTTTGTGCTGTTATGACTTTTTTTCCTTAGTAGGAGATTGTGTAAGCCAGTTTTCTAAGTGAGGAAAATGAAAATAATCAGGTGCAATCATTTCTCTTCTAATTGATGAAGATAGTTATTTTGGAATATTTAATGTATATACCTGGAAGAAAGTGAAAGTTGCTCAGTCTTGTCCAACTCTTTGCAACCCTATGGACTATACAGTCCATGGAATTCTCTAGGCCAGAATATTGGAGTGGATAGCTTTTCCCTTCTCCAGGGGATCTTCCCAACCCAGGGATCAAACCCAGGTCTCCCTCTTTGCAAGCAGATTCTTTACCAGCTGAGCCACAAGGGAAGCCCAAGAATATTGGAGTAGGTAGCATATCCCTTTTCCAGTGGATCTTCCTGACCCAGGAATCAAACTGGGGTCTCCTGCATTGCAGTTGGATTCTTTACCAACTGAGCTATTAGAGAAGTCCATATACCTGGATGTCTATTCCAAAAAACAAGTATTTTGTTAGGTTGAAATGCAGTAGATAGACCAACCAATTTCCAAATGAAATCTTGCAAACGAAAACTCAGCTGTAAGAACATCCCACTTTGGAGTATATTACATATGTTAATTCTTTTAACCCCTCACAAACACCTTCCAAGATAGGTAGTATTATTACTATCTTTTGCAGGAGCAGAAATTGATACACCGTGAGGTTAAACCAGTTGTACAAAGTCACACAGATGGTGGATAGAACAAGAGTTTAAACACTGCACAGTGTGTGCACACAGCTTTGTGTGTGTGTGTGTATGTGCTGGGTTATGATTTAAAATGACAAATTTCTTGCTATGAATTTTGGCCCAGAAGCTTGGGAAACACTGCAGTATGCTATTCTGCTTTCTGTGCTTGGCATCAATTGCTGAGTCTGTTTTAATGTTATTTTATCAAGTTGCTTTTCACCTCTTATGCTGAAGTGTATGGTTAGGTGCAACCAGCATTCTATTGCTTGAAAAGTGTTTTTCCTAGTTGCTGCCTCCTGGTGCGTTTGTCCCAGGTTATGCCTCCAGCTTTTTGACCAAACCTGTTTTATGGAAAAGGTGAATGTTGTTTAACTCTAGAGAATACCTGATGTTTCCTGAGCATTCATTTTCTTTTTCATTTAATGATTGTTTAATTGAGTAATAGTTTCTCTTAGTTTCTGGAAATTAGATAGTCTTCTAAGTTACTGTTCTACTGAAAAATAAACTGAAGATTGGTGAGGGGGAAAGCAGGAATGGTCAAACTATAATCAGTAGTTTATAATGGTCAAGCTATAATCTATATTTGTTAGAGCATACAGTCTTCAAATGAAGGAAAATGCTACAAGAGTTCAAGGTAGAGGGATAAGAAGAATCATGCATTTTTAAAACTTCAGAATGTAAGCACAGTGTGAGTTGTTATTTTGCTTAAGAATCAAGACAAGCAAATTGCTCTACTCTGGATCAAAGTGTTTCTAAAGAGTAAATTATGAAATAAATGAAAAGATCTGAACAAGGTTGTCCTAAATTTATTTACTTGCTGATTAGTTGCTGTTGTTCATCCTTGTATTTATTATGGTTTTTTCTCTCTTTGTTTAAAGCACAAGTAGATGATTTCCCCCATCCCTGTCTCCTTCATATCTCCTACCATCTGGTTGTGTATTTTTATATGTGAGATGTTTCTCCTAACACACACACACATAATATACAGCATTCATCCTGACCTGGAATTGACTACCGGACATTTAACTGTTGTTGATCAGACAGCACTTCTTTATCTCTTTAAATTTTAAGTGCTGTTTCTGACAAATGCCAGTCCTTTTAGTGGGCTCTGCAACAGATACACTGGGAATCAATATACCATCTAGATGTCACAGAGGGAAAAGAACACTCTTTTGGTGGGGAGGGGAGTGTTGTTTTAAAATGATGGGCATTATAACTTTTACTATATTTTTCTATTTATTGGGCTTCAGTTAAACCAAAGGAATTCAAAGTTAAAACAACTTTATTATATTATAATGGTAAATAGTGGATCCTAAAGCATTTAAATAAAATATAAGTACAGAGAAAGAAATTAAAATTATCCCACACTTGGCTGTTTTCTATTGGCTGACAAAATATATTAAATATATTTCAAGCTTGGCACCAAATATGCTGTTATATGCCACATGGATCTTAGAGATTTTGGTTTGAATTACAGTCCCTGGCCTTGGGGAGTTTATAGTCCAATCAGCGAAAAGAATGATATGGGAAAGTTTAGAATCTTTTTGTAGGATTGTGAGGGAATCTCAAGTTGGTGCTTTTAAAAAACATTTTATATATGTACTCTTCTTTAGTCCCTTCAACCACATGGTAACGAATGTGTTATTATCTTTATTTTACACGTAGGAAACCGAGGTATAGTGAGGTTAAGAAACTCTCCAAGGACATAGATTTCCTAATTGTTGAAGGCTAGGATCTGGCCTCAGCTGTGTCCCTATCACTGATCTGGTAGACTTTAGGTACAACTAGAAAGAATAGTTTTGGTTGAACAGTGGCATTTATGTCTACTTCTTCCCAAAATGGGACTACCTTTCCCTTTATCTCGGCAAAAGACTAGAAGTTTACTTTTCGGAGAAATTGCACCAGACAAGTCTCTGATTGGAGAACAGGAAGAACAGCAGAGGGGGAGTTGAAGAGTAAGGAATGGAAAGCAGGAGGATTAACAGAAGGCTTTAAGTACTGAAGGGTGAAGGCCCCCAGACCCCTTTGCTGTCATGATATCAGCACTCCGACAGCCAGGCTTATACCAGCCCCAAAATGTGAGGCGGAAAATTGTGTTACTCTTGGGACATACTGATTGTCTCAATGAAAAGACCTCAAATGTACTGACATTTTAGGGATCCTACTTGGAGCCTCTATGATTTTGCTTCCTTAAAAGTCACATTTCTGTTTACACTCAGTGACTGAAGTCAGCTCTTCTGTGCCTCATTCTTAGAAATGAAGATACGACCAAGTACTAGCAAGCATTTAAAGACAGCCTTCAATGTGAAGGACGGTAGAGACTAAATTGAATAGAACAATAAAAGAAACCAGAGGAAACAAAGACAATTTAAGAAGCAGAAGCCTTAAAAGCAAAGCAGAGTAAATACCCTCATAGAGAAAAGCTATTGCATTAATAGAAAAAGAAAACATTACTATAGAATGTCGAGAGTAAGTACAGATGCTTTCTAAAAGGCATATCCAAAATGAAAGGAGGAAAGATAAAATTGGAAAGATAAAATTCAGTAACTAGAGTAGGAAAGTTTTGGATTTAAATAGGCTTGTGTCCGCCTGCCTCCATTTATCGGGAAGGACCTGTAGCAGAGTACTTCATCTGAGGGTCCCTGAACAGCAGACTGCTCTTTATATAGTATTTGTTACAATACTGAAGAAAATTTTTCGTGAGTACACTGACCTTTCAAAACTTTAATTTAAAATTAAGTTTAGCAAAATGAGGACATATATAGATGTATATATATACACACATACATATATGTGGGGCAATATATTGGTGTGTTTAGAGGATTTGCTGCAGTTTTTTTTTTTTTAACTTAGGATAATAATCCATTGGTTTTGCACAAACTATTTTTTACAATTTGCATCTTTAAATTATTAGTACTATGTATGGCAGATTTGTTTTTTTTTACTAGAAGTTACCTTGTGGAAATTTTTTTATGACTCTAACAGGGGTTAAGCCCACACTTAGTTTAAGCAACCTTCACTGACATTGTTTTTTTAACATTAGTCAGAAAATGATAAACTGAAGTTACTGAAATGGATTGTGGTTAATATTACTGTCAGGGAGATGAATAATCTTGACATGTACCAGCAACACACTGCCAGTCCAGTAATCCTTCTCAAAGTTAAGTATTTATTCTCAAATCATCGTTAAGTTACTGGGGTGTGGAGTGATCATTTATTTTTATTTATAAATAAATTATTTTATTTACATGATGTTACCAGTTTTATCCTGTCATACTTCCTGTTTTCTTGGTTTAGTGCTCCGAGTACCAGGGTAGATCCAAGTAAGGAACATATACCTACCATGAACTTGTATAAAAATTTTTTTTGAAACACCTTGAAAAAAACTTTACGTTCAATAAGTACTGAAATTGTCCTTCTAATTTCAGGCTGGGGCATTTTTTTAAAGAGAGTAAATATAGTAAGAAACCATTTTTAAAAGCCTGCATACATTTGTAGCTTTCTTTATATCCTTGTGTTAACTTTTCATTCTTGTATTTCCCTGTGACAGTAAAAACTTAATTTATGTGAATGTGTAATAGTCTGCTTTTTAAACTAAGTAATGTATTAATGTATCTTTTAGTCACATGTCCGCATTCCTGTCCAAGTCTTTATTCTCCAAATCCACTTATTAGAGTAAGCACATTTATTCAACATAAACACTTATTTATAATGCCCTGATTATATTAAATGTGTTTAGTCAAATAATTGATTATTAAGCATGTTTTGGGCACCATTCACAGGATTATTGCCAAGAGACTGGTAAATTCACATATATATGTATATATTAATATTTGAGAGAATGTCCTACTGAAAAAGTTAAAATCTTCTGATTTTCATTACATGCTTTTTATTACCTGACGATGGTTTGACTTTTCTAAGAACAAATTGTGTGAAACATAATTATTATTACCCTCTGGTATTGTTGCAGCTGGTGCTACTCATTTTTGTCTACATCATGAAAAACCTAGATAGCATATTGAAAAGCAGAGACATTACTTTGCCGACAAAGTTCTGTGTAGTCAAAGCTATGGTTTTTCCAGAAGTCGTGTATGAATGTGGAAGTTGGACCATAAAGAAGACTGAGTGCCAAAGAATAAATGCTTTCAAACTGTGGTTCTGGAGAAGACTCTTGAGAGTCCCTTGGACAGTAAGGAGATCAAACCAGTCAGTCCTAAAGGATATCAACCTTGAATATTCATTATAAGTACTGAGGCTGAAGCTGAAGCTCCAATACTTTGGCTGCCTGATGCAAAGAGCCAACTTATTGGAAAAGACCATGATGCTTGGAAAGATTAAAGGCAGGAGGAGAAGGGAGTGACAGAGATTGAAATGGTTGGACGGCATCACTGATTCAATAGACCTGAGTTTGAGCAAACTCAGGGAGATGGTGAAGGACAGGGAAGCCTGGCGTGCTGTAGTCCACAGGGTCGCAAGGAGTCGGACATGACTGAGCGACTGAACAACAGCAACATCATGTATTATAGTTGTGAAATAATAGTTGAGGTTCATGTTTTTTTACAAATGAAGTCCAGTTCTTCCAATACCACTTGTTGAAAAGACTGTCTTTTCCCATGAATTATCTGGGAACCTCTACTGAGATTAAATTGGATGTATATGTATAGGTCTATTTCTAGAATTTATTCTGGTCAATAAGCATAATCTATCCTTGTATCAATAGCACACTGTCTTGTTTACTGTATGTAGTTTTATAGTTAGTCATAATATGAGGTCATGTGAATCCAGCTATTTCTTCTTTCTTAAACTTGTTTTGGCTACTCTAGGTTTTCTGGAATCCGCTTGTCAATTCTGCTGTTTTGTTTGGGCTTGCATTTAATTGGTAGGCCATTTTTACCAAAAATTATAGCGATACTGAGTCTTTCAATCCACAAATATGGTTTATCTTCCATTCATTTAGGTCTTCTTTAATTTCTGCCTGAGGTTTCTTGGCTTTTAGTGTTGTATGCTAAAATTTTCAATTTATCCTTAAATTTTTCTTTCTTTCTTTTTTTTTTTCATTTCAAACTCTTCAAAGTTTATAGGAACACAGTTGAATTTTTTTAGATTGACCTTGTGTTTTACAACTTTTGTTTGACTCAACTATTCATACTAGCAGCTTTTTTGTACACTTTTGGGGACTTCCTACATATCCACATGAATACTCACTGCATTATATAATGCTGACCATAAGTGCTGAGAGGGCCTTTTCTTTTATCTTATGGGAAAAGCATTTACTCTTTCATCATTAAGTATAATAATAGCTATAGGTTTCGTATGTTTCTATTGTGTTTTTTGGTGTTGTTTTCAGCTTTGTTTCCCTTACTATTTTTCTTTCTACTTGATTTGGATTCAATTTTAATTTTTCTTCTTTTTATTTTTTTAGTATCTTAAAGTGGAAGATTTAAACCATTCCTTTCCGACTTCTTTTTCTTTCTAATGCAAGCATTAAATGTTACAAATTTTCCTCAGAACACTGATTTTTGTAAGGTCCAACAGATTTTTATATATTGTGTTTTCATTTTTATTCCATTCAATGTATTTTCTGATTTTCCTTATGACCCATAGATTCTTGAGTTTCTCATTGACCCATAGATTCTTTAGAAGAGTGTTGTTTCCTTTCCACAGGTTTAAAGGTTTGTCATGTCTTTCTCTTGTTGCTTCCCAGTTCAATTCCATTATGATTGGAAAACACACTTTTTTGTGACTTCTTTTAAGTTAGTTGAAATTTGGTGTATGGCTTAGAACATGGTCTACGTTGGGAATATCCTTACTAACTTTATTTTTACTGCAGGACACTTGATTTACAGTGTTGTGTTAGTTTCGGGGTACAGCAAACTGAATCAGTTATACATATACATATATCCTCTCTTGTTTAGATTCCCTTCCCATATACTCCATTACAGAGTGCTGAGTACAGTAGGTCCTTATTAGTTATCTGTTTTATGTGTAGTAGTGGGTATGCTGCTGCTGCTAAGTCACCTCAGTCGTGTCCGACTCTGTGCAACCCCATAGTCGGCAGCCCACCAGGCTCCCCCGTCCCTGGGATTCTCCAGGCAAGAACACTGGAGTGGGTTGCCATTTCCTTCTCCAGTGCATGAAAGTGAAAAGTGAACGTGAAGTCGCTCAGTCGTGTCCGACTCTTAGTGAGCCCACGGACTGCAGCCTAGTAGTGGGTCTACATCAGTGCAGATCTCCCAATATATCCTCTCCCCCTTTATCCCCTGGTAACATAAGTTCGTTTTCTCCATCTGTGACTCTACCTCTGTTTTCTAATTAAGTTCATTTATACCCCTTTTTTAATTAAAAAAAGATATGATTTCACATAAAAGCAATATCATATGATACTTGTCTTTCTGTGTCTGGCTTATTTTACTCCATATGACAGTCTCTAGGTCCTTTCATGTCGGTGCATTATTTCACTCTTTTTTATGACTGAGTAATATTCCTTACTAATTTTTTATCTACCTATTCTGTTGATTACTGAGTGAGAAATGTTGACATCTCCAACTATAATTTTGATTTGTCTGTATCTTCTTTTTCACTTCTTTCATTTTTTGTTATATGTATTTTCAGCATTTGTTTTTGGGTATATGTTATGAGTTGAATTATGTCTCCCCAAAAGTTATGTTGAAATCCTAACCCCTAGCACCTGTGGACATGACCTTATTTGTAAATAGGGTCTTTGCAAGTGGAATGAAGTTAAGATCAGATCATTAAAGTGGGCCTAATTTCAGCATGACTGGTGTTTTCATAAGAAGATGAAAATATTATGGTAAGACAAATGGCAAAGGAGAGAACAGCATGCAGTGATGGAAATAGAAATTGGGAGTTATGTTGCTGCAAGGGAAAGAGTACCTGAGGCCACAAGAAGCTGGACGAGACCAAGAAAGATCCTCTGTTAGAAGCTTCAAAGAGAACGTGGCTCTGCCAATACCTTATTTGAACATCGAACCTCCAGAACTGTGAGACAGTGAATTTCTATTAGTTTAAGTCACCCAGTTTGTGGTACTTTATCATAGGAGCCCTAGGAAACTAAGATAGTGCATACACATTTCAGATTGCTATGCTTTCTTCATAAACTGTTATTATCTTCATGTAGTATCTTGGCACCCCACTCCAGTACTCTTGCCTGGAAAATCCCATGGACGGAGGAGCCTGGTAGGCTGCAGTCCATGGGGTCGCGAAGAGTCGGACATGACTGAGCAACTTCACTTTCACTTTTCACTTTCATGTACTGGAGAAGAAAATGGCAACCCACTCCAGTGTTCTTGCCTAGAGAATCCCAGGGATGGGGGAGCCTGGTGGCCGGCCGTCTGTGGGGTCGCACAGAGTCGGACACGACTGAAGCGACTTAGCAGCAGCAGCAGTATCTCCCATCACACCTATGATAGTCCATGTCCTGAAGTCTACCTTTTCTGATATTTATACAGACATGACAGTAGTTTATTATTATTATTACTTATAGTATCTTTTTCTATCATTTTAAAAAACCTGTCTATGACTTTATTTTTTTTAATTTTTTTTGTGGGAAACATATAATACAGTCTTGCTTTTATAGCCATTCTAATAATTTCTACATTTTAGTTGGGGTGTTGAAACCATTTACATTTAATGTAAATTTTTGTATAGTCAGTTTAAATGCATTTTCTTTCCACTTGTTTTTTATCCCTTATATCAGTTCTTTCTGTCTTATCTCCTTTTACCTGTTTTCTTTCAGATTGGGTTGTTTTATGATTTCAGTTTATCTTCACTGTGGCTTGTTATTTATACCTTTAAAAAATATAGTGGTTTCTTTGTGGTTTGAAATACGCATCTTTAACTTGTGATTTCTTTCAGAGGGAATTATTCCATGTGTAGCTTAAGTTTAGATTTGTCTGTGGCAAGAAGTGAGTTCAGGAGCCTCTCGTCACCATTTTGGACCAGATTTTAATGGTCCTAGTTTTTTTTTAAGTGTATGTATGAGTCTATCTGTGAATAAATAAATTTTGTTATAACAATATTGAGCCTCTTGGATGTTTGTCATTTTCATAATTACTTTTTTTTTTAGTTGACCTTGGATTGTTAAGATTTTGGGGGGCTTCTTCCAGGTATTTAGCTCAACATGGGCATTGGATTATCAGATTATTTTAATTGATTTATGTGCCTTTCTCAAACAGATAAATAACTATACTGAAAAATCACTTAATATGAACTATAGCTGAATAATATTAAATCTACCAGTGTGAGCCTTTGAAATTATTTAGATTCAGTTAAGTACAATAAGTAGAATGGAATACTTTTACCCAGGATATGTTTATTAAATTGAAATCATACAGTGGGTATATGTTTAATGTTACTTGGAAGAGAGCTTGTTTTCAAGGGATTAAAAAATCCTCTGGTACGTGAAAACAAAAAAGTGCTTATTTGTTAACTTTAAAAGCCATAGTAGTTTGCCAATAAAACTTTTTCTCTGCGATATTAAATTAAATGTACAGGGTGTGAAGATAAGTGCCAAGCCGTTTCAGCCATATATAGCATATGACGAAATACCCTGAAAACTAATGTTGAGTTAAAATGCTTATCAGTCTGTTTGTTATATTCCTATAAAAGGGCTGCTACAGCTGACACACAGTAGTGGCTCCACCCCTGAATGGAGGCAGCATTGCTTAAATGATACAGGCTGTTCTTTTCTTTTCTTCTCCTTGTAGGTGGAAAAGGAAGGCAGGTGGTAGAGATGCACAGAATTCATTGGCTTCTTTAAAAAGTTTTGGCAACACAAGGAATTAAAGGCTTTCATTTGTGTTCGTAGATATGGATATATAAATACAAAAAAATTAAGAGAAAAGTAAAAACACAGCATTCTAAAGCAATCATACCCCAATAAAGTTAATTTTTTTAAAAAAAGGAAAGTGAAGCAATAAACTTTGATGACAATGCTTATTTTTATGTATTCTTTTTTTTTTTTTTTTAAAAAAAGCAGTTTTGCCAAGTGTCTTTTCAGTGTCCCCAACACAAAATATTCATCCCTGTCCCCCATTTGCGAAACCTTCTGCTAAATATCCGCTGTATTACATGTGTATGCATGCTCAGTTGCTCAGTCGTGTCCCGCTCTTTGTGACTCCACGGACTGTAGCCCACCTGGCTCCTCTGTTCATGGGACTTCTCAGGCAAGAATGCTGGAGTGGTTGTCATTTCCTGCTCCTGGGGATCTTCCCTACTCAGGGATCGAACCCAGGTCTCCTGCCTCTCCTCCGCTGGCAGGAGAATTCTTTACCACTGAGCCACCTGTGAAGCCCAAGCACATACATGGTATAGGTGAGAGTATACCATTATTTTTCAAAAGAGCATTTAACCCAAAAGTCCCACGGAAGGATTCCAGTGGTGCTATAGATTCAGCACCAACACTTTCATTAATCCACGTAACTCAAATTATTCTAGGATTTAATAGTCAGTCTAGTTAGAATCGGCTCTGAATCTCGCCTCAGCTATTGACAGTCATCTAACTTCTTCCCAGACTTGTTATTTTCATCTGTAAGTTGGGATTGCTAATGGTTTTGTATATTAAGGCATTGTTATAAATATAGGAAGGTAATATATCTAAGACTCTTAGATCCTTCACTTATATCCAATAAACAGTCGCATTGTCATCAGAATAGCCCCTTTAATCTGTTTACCAGAGTTATTTTGTATAATCTTCTCAAGACAAATCATTATTCTCTAACCAGGAATGACCATCGTTTATGATGTCACATTTCCTAACAGTCCATCCTCTTGAATTTGAATTATTTTTGTTTAATTTGTTCATGAATATCGATTACCTTATACATAATTAACATTTGTTTATTTAACCTGACATTTCTGTAGCGTTGGATTCATATGGTATTGAGTTCAACCATTTTGTTATGTTTTCCTTATACATAATTAACAATTTTTAAAAAATTTAGCCTGACATTTCTATGACATGTTGGGTTCGTATGGTATTGAATTCAACCGTTTTGTTGTCTTTTCCTGGGGTCACTTTGTAATTGCTCTTTTTCGGTATCTACAGGCCTGTCCTGCTTCCATGATAAATTAATACATAACCGCTTGCTTGTAAAGTCGTAAGAGTGAAGTTGCTCAGTCGTGTCCAACTGTTGGCAACTCCATGGACTGTAGCCTACCAGGCTCCTCTGTCCATGAGATTTTCCAGGCAATAGTACTAGAGTGGATTGCCATTTCCTTCTCCAGGGGATCTTCCCGACCCAGGGATCGAACCCTGGTCTCCCGCATTGTAGACAGACGCTTAACCACCTGAAACACCAGGGAAGTCCATGTTGCCACTGAACAGTGGCAAAGTCCTGCCTGACTCTTGGCGACCCTACGGACTAGCCCGCCAGGCTCCTCTGTCCTTTGGGTTCTCCACAGTCCTGCCTGACTCTTGGCGACCCTATGGGCTAGCCCGCCAGGCTCCTCTGTCCTTTGGATTCTGTAGGCAAGAACTTTGGGGTGGGTTGCCTTGCCCGCCTCCAGGGGATCTTCCGGATGCAGGGATTGACCCTGCTTTTTTAATCTCCTGCATTGGCAGGCAGGTTGTTTATCGTCAGTGCCACTGCGGAAGCCTGGTGTCTCCTAGATTTCTGTTAATTTTGAGCTCGGTTATTCAGGGTACTTATTATCTTCATTATTGAAATAGGGATGCCTAGCTCACATGTACTGTGAGAACGCACAGTAATGTTTTATCAAATACAAAATATAGCCTGGGGATTATTAATTAGATAACTTCAGGTGCGATTTCCTAAAAATTTTAAAAAGAAAGCAAAAATTTAGAATATATGAACGGTACACTCTTTTCTTTTTACAACTAACTTTTACTAGTAATCAGATGAAAGAGTCTGTATTGGGTGGTTGTAAGGGTCTTTGAATCCAATACTCTTTGTTTTTAATTAATATAGTTCTAGATGATTGTAACTTGCTTGACATTTCATATGCTTTTCACAGTAAGATTTAGAGGCCCTTTGGATTTTTGAAAGATAATTCTGTTTTATGTCATGTTCTTGAAGTAGGGTAATGCAGTTTTGGGGTTTCTGTGTATTATTAGGCTTCTGACTGATAATGCACAGTATTGCTATTGCATTAAATGATTGTAGACAACATTAATTTCACTAAGCTTTTTTAATGGTTTCTTTCTTAAATGTTCTTGATCAAATAAGCTGAAAATAGCAATAGTTATTATTACAAATAACATACTGTACGCCAAACACTGAACCGGGTACTTTATATGCAGTATTTCTGGATCTCCAGTAATTAGCAAAATTACTTCTCAGAAGTGGTAACAAAATTGTTTTGTCATGATATGCTTAAAAACCTGATTTAGGAAGTTTTGCTTTGCATTTATTATTCTGAAAGGTATCAGACAAGAAAAATAGAATACTTATGAATCTACCGCAGTTGTCAATTTTGCTATTTGTGAAATTAATAATATATCCTATGGGTAGTGGAATTAGTTTTGTTTTGTTTTGCTATTTATACGTTTTCAAGAGTTCCGGTGTTCTTTTTTTCTTTCATTTGCCTTTTCCTATTTTAATCCAAGTTCTTATTTGCATTTTTAAATGTAAATAGTTAATGTTGGTATTCCTGAGCCTCTAAATCGTTCCGTTTTATTTTAACCACTTTTTCATCTTGTTGTGATTAAGGTTCTGTTATTATTTTGTAGATTTAAAAAATAACCCAAACAAGGACTCTGAATCAACCTAGAGTGTGGGATGGGGAGGGAGATGGGAGGGAGGTTCAAAAGGGAGGGGTTATATGTATATCTATGGCTGATTCATGTTGAGGTTTGACAGAAAACAAAAAAAAATTCTATAAAGCAATTATTCTTCAATTAAAAATAATTTTAAATATAAATATAGTTATATAGTTCTATTTGTTAGCTTTTTGTAGTGTTTAAAATTATTTTTTGTATCCTAGGGCTATTTATATTTACCTGGTTATGAATTTGAGTTATACCTCTCTAATCAATACTTATTTTTTATTGATTTTTTCCAAGAAGTTATGACCATTTCAAATGACCAGTATTTTTGTTCTTCCTTTAATCGATTTGCTGATTTTGAAAAATAATATGGTCAAGCTTTTACAGTTAAATTGTACAGAGAGCTTTTTGTAGGCTGATAATACTAGGTATCTTCCAGAATTGCCCTCCATTCGTTACTCTTAATATACTGTGTAGGTAAGAGGAGCCATCAGCATTTACTTTTAGTTCTTTTGCAGAGATGAATAAACATCTTGAAATGCTGATTTAGACAGTGTTTTAAAAATGCTCTGATGCACTTTGGTGTATGACTGACTCTTTCTTAGTTAAATGTTTCGCAGCATTATAATGTAGTTGGATTCAGCTCATCTTTTAAAGCAGTTGTCAGAAAAATATGGGCCAGCATGGTAGAATGTATTAGCTCAATACATTGTCTCCATTTTATTATGAAGCTGCTGAGGAAGCTGTGATATACAGCACTGTCATTACAGATCTATTGTTAGGACGGTTCCACAGTCTTCTTTGCACTGCCATTAATTTATAGCAGTAAACAATATGTAGCCTTCCAACTGCAGCAAAGCAGAATCTTTTAATGAGGTGGATGTTATTACCACAATAAATCAGCGCTTTCGCGTAATGTATAATTCAATGTGTGTATTCCCACTGTAACTTCTCTGAGTAAGCTGATAGTGTATCATTGTCATTGCACAGCTCCACTGGTCTTTTTTTTTTTTTTTTAACCTTCTTTTATTTGGGGACTTCTTTTTTATATGTTTGCAAATAAATGTGGTATGTCTTGATAGCTGTCCTGTAGCAGGCTTCAGAAACCAACTGTAACAATAACAGCCAGAATCAATACTGTGGGTTCTACCTATATGGATCTCTGCACAGTGCCATTTTTTTTTTTCAAATGCTAGTGAAATCAATCCTAATTGGTTTTAGCATTATATTCAAGAAACGTGATTCTATAACTATTGATTTTGGGGGTGTACTCATTTGGAGAGTAATAAAAATAGGAGCAGATAAAGTGAATACTTAATATGCTGCAGAATCATACAAACAGAGCATTGATTTTATTTTTAATTCACATAATTTGTCTTCCAGTGATTTTATTTCTTCTTTCTTTCCTTTTGCATGGCTCAGTCTTCAGGGACAACAATGAAAATACATTTAAAGGCATTCCAAATGGGTTCTATAACAAAGATTTCTTGGAGTCGGTTCCATTTTTAACTGGCATAAATTTAGTAAATCAGACTTAATTCCTTTGTACAGAAACTAATG
This sequence comes from Ovis aries, assembly GCF_016772045.2. NCBI lineage: Eukaryota > Metazoa > Chordata > Mammalia > Artiodactyla > Bovidae > Ovis > Ovis aries. Next base: position 7,537,775 of record NC_056070.1, read on the forward strand.
CTTTAAAAATGCCTTTTTAAATTGGTATACTGTGATACTGATTTAAAATAATAATCACCTAAAGGTTTTTTTAATTTTGCTTGTAAAGTAAAAAAATGGCTTAAAATAAAATGTCAATTGAAACTGTCCTATTGAAAGAGAATGAAAGGTACGAGCAATAAATTGCAGTTTTGAAAAGATAGTTAACAATTTGAAAAAGATGGCCAAAATGATCATTTAAAATGTTGCTTAAAATTACTTTTTAACATGAAAAGCAGTTTTAAAACTCATTTAAAACTTTGTTTCATGTTCAATAGAATATTTCTGAATACATGTATTTTAAAACCAGTATTTTAAATTTCAGCTTAATATTTCTCCCATAAATGGTCAGATATTTTCTTTCTCATATAAATGAGGAGTTGCTAATTGATAGATTTTTATTAAAGAAAGTAATCTTGCATATTTTTTGGTGTATTGGTATTTATACTTTACATAAAGAATAGAGATTTCCTGGAGATTGGATTATTTTATGAGAATGAACTGTTTCTTATTCTTGAAGGCCTTAAACCCCTTTGTGAATCTGGAAATGTCTTTGTATCTTCCTGAAGAAGATGTACATGTGCACGGTCACACAAAATTTTGCGTTTTGCCTTCTGTTTAGTGGAGTTCATATATTCCCTGAATTACAACAGTAGCTATAATGATACCAGCTAACACTTCGTAAGCTCTTATCTTGTGCCAGTCAATATTCTGAGGGCTTATAGGCTATTGTTTTCTTCAGATTTTACCCCAGTGCTAAAAATTTACTTTAAAAATAATAACATTCATTGAATATTGTCAGGCATGGTTTGTCTCTCTATGTACTTAGTCATTTTATTTTCCGAAACAGCCTTCTTACTGTTTACCATTGTTACTCCAGTAAGCTCAGACTCTTCATCACTCGGCCATACTGCTTTGGGGGCCTTGGCTGTAATGTATTGTTTTCCAGTACAAGCTCATATTCTGTCTGATATCCTATTTGTATTACATATTAAAAAAAATTTTCATACAGACATGTTTTTATTTTCTGAATTCTGGTTTTAGTAGAAAATCCTAGATTTTCATTTAATCTCTTTTTCATGCAGTCCCTTTCTTGCACTTCTGCTCACCCCCTACCTCCTCAAATTTTGTTCCATCTTCTCAGCATCTGTGATATGTTAATCCCTTAGCTTCAAGATTCTGTTTCTGGTTGTTGCTTCTGATGAATTAAGTAGGATTTTAGAGGTGCTTTCCAAAGTATCATATAGCTAATACTCACTTCATGTAATTATCTTCGTGAAAATGCTTGTTCTGGGCTGATTTAAGACTTTTTTCCAAATGAAACCAACTTCCTGAGAAATGACAGGTTTCTCCCTTCACTTATGTGTATATATTTAATGTGCATTGAAAGTTAAATTTACATTGCCATCCACTCTGTAACACTGCTTTAAATGGTATGTATTTTTAATTCACTTTCACACTTGCTGTTGCTGCTGCTGCTAAGTCGCTTCATTTGTGTCTGACTCTGCGCGACCCCAGAGACGGCAGCCCACCAGGCTCCCCCATCCCTGGGATTCTCCAGGCAAGAACACTGGAGTGGGTTGCCATTTCCTTCTCCAATGTATGAAAGTGAAAAGTGAAAGTAAAGTCGCTCAGTCATGTCTGACTCAGTGACCCCATGGACTGCAGCCTACCAAGCTCCTCCGTCCATGGGATTTTCCAGGCAAGAGTACTGGAGTGGGGTGCCATTGCCTTCTCTGTCACACTTGCTAATAGAATAATATTTGAAAAGATAAAGAAATAAAGGACAATTATATTTATGTGGGGTATTTTTTTTTCTCCTCCCTATTGGCAGCCAATAGGAGCTTTGAATCCAAAAAGAGCAGCATTCTTTGCAGAGCGTTATGAGTCCTGGGAAGATGATCAAGTTCCGAAGTTCCACTATGGTACTCATTACTCAACGGCAAGTTTTGTTCTTGCATGGCTGCTAAGAATAGTAAGTTCGATTTGAATAATAAACCATGGATAAGAAAATTCAATGTTGTGGAGAATATGCATTGATTAAAAATCGTCAGCATCGTTTTTGAAGGGTGAAATTTTTTTCAGTGATTGAAGTTCTATTTATATAAGTATTCCTGTATCCGATTTGGTCTGTATTGTACAACATATTACTGTAGAATGGCCATAAAAATGTATCACCTGGAATTGCATGAATTTTTCTCTTAAATTTGCCTCTTCAAATGGTTGATAACTTACCAGACTCTGAATTGCAATGTATGTTATTTTCAAATGTAGTCTATTAAAATAAAAACTAAGATTCCCTTAACACAGATGTATATTCATATATCTCAAAAACTTCGTTTGCCCCAAGTGGAATAAGTGTGTTTGTAAGTTACACCAAGACCTGCTGTGTATTGATAACATATTGGTTAAGCCAGAAGTGTTTCTGTAAAATTGAAAGGTGATTCATCTACAAGAAAGTAATTTCTTTGGGAAAGCATTAGCAGCACATCATTAATTTAAGCTTGTTAGAAGGGTACAGGCAGACATAAATCCTAGAGGTAATTTATAGTGCTTAGCTAATTTCGAGCAATTATCCACTAATAATGTGTTTAAGTGTTCTTTAACTATGAGGAGGCTTTTAAATCTTCCAAACATTTTTCTTTTCTTAATCATAAATTAAATATTGAGCCATAACAATAGGAAAATTATATATTGGACTGTTTCTTTGTACTATGAAGAAAAATGCAGTCTTAGTTTATGTCTGAATGTTATTAATAAATTGTTCTTGGAAAGGAAAGGAGTCTGAAAAATATTGAAAATACCAAATTTTGGAAATACTTCTGAAACAATTTGAGAACCTTAATGTAATAGTTTAGGTATAATTCTCAGTCTATGCCTAGGACATAATTCTAGCTAATGTCTATTTATCATAACGTATTTAAATATACAGATTTATAAAACCACATTTTTATACATGAGGAAACATATGCATATGGAGTTTTTAACTTGCTTATTTTTTTAGGAACCCTTCACAACTTATTTCCTAAATTTACAAGGAGGGAAGTTTGATCATGCAGATCGAACTTTTTCCTCAATTTCCAGAGCTTGGCGAAACAGTCAACGTGATACATCGGATATTAAGGTACAAAAATGTTTCACTTTGCAGTTGTTATTTCCAGTGTGTTTCTTGCTGAATGAATTTCTCTCTTGCAGTACAGCCTTATTTACTAAAGATGAGCCTCAAAGGATGAGACCTTAGTTAAATGGTCTGGAACTACTGTAAACGATTTCCCTCTATCTCCTGTCTATTTTTGTCTGTCTGAATGTCTCCTCTTTCTCTCTAATTGTGGAACAGTTGTTTTCCTTCCTTTTTGGAATCTTTTTTAAAGGAAGAATATAATAGTAGGTATGTAAGGCAGCATGCTCAGTGAAATTCTAAAATCAATAAATAAAATTAATACAGTCAGAAAAATACTGTGAGAAAGATCTCAGACTCTTAACGTATTTCATTTGACTTTAACAATTTCCTGTCTCTGTTCTTAAGGTAATCATATTTTACCTGCTGCTGGTTCTAAATGCATACCTGACTCTGCTTGGTATAGAATTGCATTTAATTGTTATATACAGGAAATGAGTTCCTCTATCTATATGTATGTTCAGTACTATAAAAAGATCAAAAACTCGGCACAGTTGCTAATATAACACTTATTTTTGCTTCTAACCTCAGAAGTACTGTATTTTATTTTCGTGACAGTGTTCTTTCTGAAAGATACTGTGTAGATGCAGTTGAGTAAAATGAGATTTGTCTATAGTTGTGAAGTCCCTTATGGTGTCATAAAGAACTGTGACTTTTTTATATAAATAATTATATGTATAATTATATGATAAGTAATATGAGAAATACCTGGGTTTAAAGAAGAAAAGTTGCCTTACTTATGTTTATGTTACTATAGAGTACTTTTAAAAATTTCATTAAAGAGATAATTTCATCTTACTTTTAGGTGTATTACATTACAATCTATAAAAATGTGTTCACATACTGTATCTTACCGTAGAGTATAACATTTGTTTATATCCAAGGTATTTTATTGAAGAAGATTCATCATATGTAGAAATAATCTTTTTTTTTAAATCTTTTATATTGGAACATCTATAGGATTTTTTGATATCACAAATAATGTACTCTGAAATACTCTTGAAATTATATATCATATTCCTCAAGAATGATTAATGGATAACTAGATAATTATCAATGGATAATTAGATAGCAATTAATCAGAATAGTTAATAGATTTAATAATTGTTTCTACTTCTAATCTCAAAGCTATGTCATTACTGAGCTCTTCGAGATATAATAAGAGATACAGACATATGAAAACATTGATAAGACTGACGTTCTATTGTCAAACTGAACACTTAACGAAAAATTTTTCTAAATTTCTACATTCCCTCTTTTTTTTTTTTAACATCTCATGACCAAATTATAGCTTCATACTGAAGTTTGGTAATAGAAATGTAAACACGAATGAAATCATAAATTTGAATTCTACTCTATAACAGAGGTAGTGGATATTTTCAAATTTCTCCTTCTCTGTAGTAGGCATTCCTAATTAATGCTTTTTTGGAAAGGAGATACGTGATCGATATTTGTAGTTTCATTGTCTCTTTTTTCTAAATCTTGGCCTTTTTCTCTGATGTTTCTTTAATTAGTGCATGTCTGGTTCCATTTTTCCAAAGATTTTCTTTACAATACCTCACTTGTAATAAAAAATAAATCCACACATAACAGCTATAGCATTAAAAAACAAGTCCCCCCAAACCGTATGGTCTTTACCCTTCTCTTTCCTTATTTTTCTCCTTACTCTTGTTTCTTCACAAATAATGGCTCAAATCCATTTTGCTTCTGTTTGAATGTCCTGCAGACTTTGATAAAAACAGCCCCCAATACTAGAAAACTACTAGAATTTCAGTTCTTGCTGTTGTGCTGCTTGACTTTTAGCTTCCTGGCCTAGTTATATAGGGCCTCCAAATGAAGAAATAGAGTACAAGGTTAAGGGAAAAGTTGTGTTGCTTTTTTTTTTTTAAGATTTTTTTAATGTGTACCATTTATTTTTTCAAGTATTTGCTGAATTTGTTGTCATATTGCTTCTGTTTTATATTGTGGTTTTTTTTAGCCATGGAGCATGTGGGATCTTAACTCCCCAACCAGGGATCAAACCCACACCCCCTGCTTTGGGAGGCAAAGTCTTAAGCACTGGACCACCAGGGGAATCCTGGGAAAAGTTTTTTTTTAAGTAGAATTAAAAATTCCAAGTGTCAAGTTGAAGGGAGCCTGGTTAGAAATACTGTTTTATTTTTAAGTACCATGTCCTTATGTTCAGATGCATAGGAATTTTCTTCAGGACTGCCTTGGGTGAAACCCGAGGGTGAAACTTGCTCTTCTAACCAATATGTATATTTTCCGAATTTTCTTTTTGTTTCTTTTTTTAAATCATAAAATATCTGTGAGGTAGATAGGACATTGATAAATTACTCCATTTTCTATATTGATAACCAGGTAATTTGGACCCTACAACTTAGTATACTTACGAATGTAATACTTTGTAAAGTATACAATGAATGGTTCAGTTCAGTTCAGTTCAGTCGCTCAGTTGTGTCTGACTCTTTGCGACCTCATGAATTGCAGCACACCAGGCCTCCCTGTCCATCACCAACTCCCAGAGTTCACTCAGACTAACGTCCATCAAGTCAGTGATGCCATCCAGCCATCTTATCCTCTGTTGTCCCTTCTCCTCCTGCCCCCAATCCCTCCCAGCCTCAGAGTCTTTTCCAGTGAGTCAGCTCTTTGCATGAGGTGGCCAAAGTACTGGAGTTTCAGCTTTAGCATCATTCCTTCCAAGGAAATCCCAGGGCTGATCTCCTTCAGAATGGACTGGTTGGATCTCCTTGCAGTCCAAGGAACTCTCAAGAGTCTTCTCCAACACCACAGTTCAAAAGCATCAATTCTTCGATGCTCAGCTTTCTTCACAGTCCAACTCTCACATCCATACATGACCGCTGGAAAAACCATAGCCTTGACTAGACGGACCTTTAGGTTATATTAATAGGCTGTTTAAAGAGCCTCCTTATAGTTAGTCCTCCTGTAATTGAAGAGGGATTTAATCTTGTCTCTTTTTATATTTTACTTTTTGATCTTCCTCTTCATGTTACATTCTAGCACTTTATAAAGCATGTTAAATGATTATAATTAATGTGTAAGAATGAATGTATTAAGAAAGCACATTTAAATCACTATGATGCTATAAACATTTCATTAAGATATGATGTTGTATTTCAGATGGAATCATATTAATTATAGTCTGATGTTTATTTATGTTGTCTTGTTAGAGTTTTTAGAAATACTAAGGGATATGTGAAATAGTAAAGAGAGGATAGTGAAGTATGTGAGTGGGTGGTAGGAATCATTGTATTGAGTGGATTCTAAAGTATACCTTGCTGGATTAATATACATTCTCTAATGTTTCCATGAGGTTTTATAAAAGTGAAATATTGTGAGGTCGATAGTTTATTTAAAATTTTTCAGAAAAAAGAATAACATGATAACATTTCTAGTACTTAACTTTTTTGCTAAAGGGGAACTATCACTATAATATCTTAGGGTTCCTATTTCTTGCATTATACTAATACTCAGAGAAACAGTCAGTTCAGTCGCTCAGTCTGTCTGACTCTGCGACCCCATGAATCGCAGCACATCAGGCCTCTGGGTCCATCACCAACTCCCGGAGCTCACTCAAACCCCTGTCCATCGAGTCGGTGATGCCATCCAGCCATCTCATCCTCTGTCGTCCCCTTCTCCTCCTGCCCCCAATCCCTCCCAGCATCAGAGTCTTTTCCAATGAGTCAGTTCTTCTCATGAGTTGGCCAAAGTACTGGAGTTTCAGCTTTAGCATCATTCCTTCCAAAAGAACACCCAGGGCTGATCTCCTTTAGAATGGACTGGTTGGATCTCCTTGCAGTCCAAGGGACTCTCAAGTAGCTTTACTGAAAAATAAACGCTACTCCTAAGAAATAAAGATTCAAATACTCCTTTTTATTTCAGAGAAGAAAGAGACATTATTCGATTTTACTAAAGCAGCCTTTCACTTTTGGCATGTCTTACCATTTTAAAATTGGGGGTATCATTTGTATTTCTATGCATCATTGGTGGATCCGTTTCACATCTGACCCTCAATAATACTTTTTATTCCATTTGGATGAAAAGTTTGGAAGTGTTGATCAGTTCTCTAGGCTTACCACACTGTCCAATAGTAATGTAACATCAATCATAATTATGATCACATATATAATTTTAGATTTTCTTATAGTCACATGTTAAAAAGTCAACAGGGCCATGTGAAATTGATTTTAAGAATATATTCAATGTGATACACCCAAAACATTTTTATTTCAACATGTAGTCAATATAAAATTATTAATTAGATATTTTGCATTCTTCTTATTTTTTATACTATGTCTTCTTTGAGATCTGGTGTGTGTTTTATATTCACAACAGGTCTGTCCTTGGACTAACCATATTTCAAGTGTTTCATGACCACTATAGTTAGTGGCTTCTCCATTGGACAGTGCCAACTTAGGGCATTGTTTCAGCATCACACTGAAAGATAGCTTTCTGCATGTAGAAGGAAGATTTCCTTCATCGTCTTTGAGCAGTGATGTTTCTGATGGTGTACTCCATCTAAATATGAACTGACAGGTAGTAGCATTAGTAGCTAGTCTTGAGGGCTGAAATAGAACGTGCTAAAATTGGTTTGGAAAATCATCTCTGGTGTAAATAATAATTTAGAATCTCCCAGCAAGAGCTTGTGTTTCAAGTCTTAAAAAAAAACCACTTAAGTTTAGAAACTGAGGTGCAAAATAGATTACTGTCTTCAGCCTGAACCATTATGACCAGATTTTGTGGAGCAGCTAAGGCTTGTAAAGCTTGCGTGAATTTCATAAGGCAATCACATCTAAACATTTAGGCAGAAAGCTAAGCCTTTCTAGGTAGTTCATTGCCACTGATTTCGCTCCCTCTCTCCAGGCAGCATACTCTTTTCAGACACTTTTAGTGTCAATAGATTTAATGTGATGATTAAATACCATCTGACTTGCCGCAGTTTGAAATCTTTTTCTTCTCTCCTGTAGAAATGATTGACAGATCAGGGCTGGAAAGTGGAGGGAGTCATAAGTGTCACTTAGGTTCACTGTTTCAGAGTGGGAACAGGAGATTCCATGGAGATTATTGATGACACTTTTCTAGAAGCTCGGAATTTAGTGCCAAAATATATCTTAAAATAACCTGTGCTAAAAGTTGGTAGTAGAATAGAAGTCTGGTGGAATCCTAAGACAGCATTTATGTTTCAAGTTTTTCTTTTGAAGTTTATGCTCCGGTCGTGATACAGCACCGAATGAGACAGGGCTGCCTTCAGGAAACTTGTGCACTGAAGGGAGGGCTGACAGTAACAGCATTCCAGCCATTCAGTGTGATAAAGGCTCTGTGCTTCATGGAGGCGAGATCGGAAGTGAGGAGAAGGGAGAGGAAGGAGGAAATCCACGGCTGTGATGAGGTGCCTCATAAGCTGCGGTAAAGAGGCTGGACTTTATCCCGGGGGTGGCGGGGGAATGCTGGAAAGCCTCAAGCAGAAGGGCTGTGGTGGTTTGGGTGATGACTGTGATTGGTGTTTGAACACGCATTACACCATGAGAAGGAGTGGAGGCAGCAAGTAAGCTATTAAAGTAATGGGGTGAGAGGCCGTGGAGGCTTAACTCAAGTCACGGCAATGTTACTAGAGAAATGTGGGTGGATTTGAGACATATTTAAAAAGTGAGAACTGCTAGGATTTGGTGACTGATTTTGTCGGCTAAGATGAGAGAGAAATTAAGTTTAACTTGGACATGTATGTAGAGAATCTAGTTTGGGAGTAGTTCCCTAACTACCAGCTCCCTACCTTCAGTCAGAAAACTTTCCATGACAGGTGAATTCAACTCCCTCCAAACACATTTAGTTAAGCCAGTATTTACTGATAATTTCATCATATAAAAATATGTATGATAGTACAGAACATTTAGGATTAAAAGGATAAAATAAATGGTCCTTTATGTCACATACTCCAGGTGAGAACAACAGATATATATAAAATTATGTTTTAATACAAGGTAGACAGTTATAAGTACTATACTAAGATATAAACAGAATGGAATTAATTCTTCCTGGAAGAAGTGGGCTGTGATGACTTCCTAGGGTAAGTGGTATTCGAGTTGTATCTTAAAGGTTGTGAGAGAGTCTTCTGTCTCCCAGATTTACGTCTCTCGCATGTACCTTTCTCCTGATACCTGACATGCTCCTCAGCATGGCCCTCTCATGTATAACACACTCAGAACCAAATTCCTGATCTTCATTCCCTTAAACCTGCTCTTCTCAGCCTTCCCCTTCTTAGTAAATGGTTTCCTGGTTGTGAGTAAAAGCTGAAGTCCTTACAGTGTAAGACACTACAGCGGCTACCCCTCCCCTCCACAATCCTGTTACACCTTGACCACTTCGTACCGTGTGCCCCCTTGTCCACTCTATTTTAGCCAAATAGGCCCTCCTAGCTATTCCTCACAAACTCCACCTCAGAGCATTTGCTTTTTGTTTCACCTGAAAACCTCCTGCAGATAGCCTTATGGATGAATTTCTTCAGCCATTTCAAGTCTTTGCGCGGGTATCACCTTCTTAGGAAAGCCTTCTCTGTCCTCTTTATTTAGAAGTATGTCCCTAATCCCGTGCAGCTTAACTCATTTCTCGGTGCTGTGTTTCTTGAGTCACTCACCGTCTGACATGCATGTCCTTACTGTTTATTATTTATATCTTATCCTACTGGAATACTAGCTCCATAAGAGCAGGAATTTGGACTGTTTGCTCACTGGTTTATCTCTAGTGCTTAAAACCATGCCTGGAATATAGTAGGCCCTAAATTAAAGATTTATTAAATTAATGCTTTGATAAAGAGTATTCTGAGCAAGAAAATGACACAAAGAAAATTCAGAGAAAATACTTAGCACATTGGCGAATGCTTATTTGTCTGCTGATTGGTCTTATGTCCCTAGTATGTAGGAACCACAGAAAGGGAAAAACACTGAAAGGCAATTGTGGTCTGATATGAAGGCCCTCAGTAATATGAAGATAGTTTTCAGTTCTCAGTCCATGTGATTTCTGGCAAGCTACTCACCTCTACCACTGGAGTGCAAGACTATATGTATACAGACTTTGTTCCTATAACATTTCATTTATTAAACAGGTTGCAGTTTCTTGACCCCTGGGCTATATTTTCCTCTCCCCTGTTTTAGCCTATGAAGGTTCATTTACGATTTTGCACTAATTGGCTCTGTTATAAAAAGAAAGTGCTTTGGCAGCAGTATGGAAAGTAGATCCATGGAATGGGATAAATGGATGAGAACTTAGAGGTGGGGAGAGATATTAAAGGCTATGACAGCATGTAAGAATTAAAGATTTTAAAATTAAAAAATAAAAACTAAAAATAAAATAAAGGCTATGACAGTTAAAGGTAAAGACGATAAGAGCCTCAACTTGTTGAAGAGTTAAGGAGATGAATTCAGGGGATGAGTTAAAAGTAATTCACCAGGGTTTGGCACCTAGTTGACTGTTAAGGGATGGGAAGGCATAAAGGTGATTCTTTAGACTGGGTGCCTAGATAAATAATTATTCTACGAATTATATTGAAGCTGGTGCGTAGATCAAATGTGTGGATTCAGTTTTTGACACATGGATATATTTTTGGAATAACCAGAACACTATCATCCAGTTCAGAATCGTGTCACAGGCCTGTAGGAGAAGAAGAAATATTAGGTGATGCTTATCTTGAACTCCTCAAAACAATTATCTAGTCTCTTGATCTCCACTTAGCTCCTGCCATCTTCCAAGCCCACTCGAATCAAGCTTTCTTCTCCACCACGTTACCAACATCAGTCTTGTCAGAATCATTGATGAGCAGCCTTGTTGTTCAGTTGCTCAGTTATGTCTGACTCTTTGTGACCCCTTGGACTACAGCCCTCCAGGCTTTCCTGTCCTTCACCGTCTCCCAGAGTTTGCTGAAACTTACGTCTGTTCAGTTGGTGATGCCATCCAACCATCTCATCCTCTGTCATGCCCTTTTCCTCTTACCTTCAATCTTTCCCAGCATCAGGGTCTTTTCCAGTGAGTCAGCTCTTTGCATCAGGTGGCCCAAGTATTGAAACTTCAGCTTTATCAGTTCTTCCAATGAATATTCAGGGTTCATTTCCTTTAGGATTGACTGGCTTGATCCTTGCTGTCCAAGGGACTCTCCAGAGTCTTCTCCAACACCGCAGTGTGAAGGCATCAATGCTTTGGTGCTCTGTCTCCTTTATTGTTCAGCTCTCACATCCCTACGTGACTACTAGAAAAACCATAGCTTTGACTATACAGACCTTCGTCAGCAAAGTAATGTGTCTTGCTTTTTAATACTCTGTCTAGGTTTGTCATAACTTTCATTCCAAGGAGCCAGCGTCTTTTAATTTCATGATTGCAGTCACTGCCTTGTGATTTTGGAGCCCAAGAAGATAAAGTCTGTTGCTGTTTCCATTGTTTCACCATCTCTTTGCTGAAGTGATGGAACTGGATGCCATGATCTTCGTTTTTTGAATGTTGAGCTTTAAGCCAGCTTTTTCACTCTCCTCTTTCACCTTCATCAAGAGGCGCTTTAGTTCTTCTTTTGCTTTCTGCCATTTGGGTGGTGTCGTCTGCATCTCTGAGGTTACTGATACTCTCCCAGCAATCTTTACATGTTATCAAATGCAGATTTTCAGTTCTCGTGGTACTTGAGCTGTCAGCATTATTGACACAACTAATTGATTCATTTTCCTTGTAACATTTCCTCTGCTTGGTGAAGGAGCCAACCTACCTTCTCTTGACTGTCTTCTTTTCTCCGTCTCCTTCACTGGATTATCTTGTTTTCACACCGTAAATTACTGGAGTACCTTTTGTCTTGTCTTTAGATCTCTTTTGTGTCCACATTTGCTCCCTGGGTGAGCATACCTCACCTCTCAGCTCTCACTTGAATTCTAGAGCTGTGTATCTAGTTCCCTTTGAGCTATGTGTATGTTTATGGATGTTTTAAACTGAACATGTCCAGTATCAAACTCTGTACTCTCCTCTCCACCCTGAAGAAAAAGTCCCATTTAATACCCGCATTTGCTATCCCAGTGAAAGATAGCACTGTTTACCCAGTTTGCTCAGCCCTTTAGAAATCTTGGAATCTTTGTTCCTCCCGGACGCACACACACCTCATTACTCATCTAATCAACCTGCAGAATGTGTCTAGAACCTGACCTGTATCACCACGTCCATCACTAGGACCCTCGCGCAAGTGACCATAAATTCTCACTTCACCTGCTCCCCATGTGGGATTTTCTCTATACAACAGCGAGAATAATCTCTTTGTTTTATAAGTCAGATCACATCCTGTGCTCCCATCCATCCAGTGATCGCTTGTCTAGCTTAGACCAGAATTCAGCTTCTTAGCGCAGCCCTGTGCTGTTCAGTGGCTTCACTGATAACTCATGTCTTTTTACCCTCTTGTAGCCTCACTTGCCTTTGTTGTGGTTCCTCTTCAAAAATGCCAAGCCTGCTCCTTTTCTTTTTAATATAAATTTGTTTATTTTAATTGGAGGCTAATTACTTTACAATACTGTATTGATTTTGCCATACATCAACATGAATCCACCCTGGGTGTACATGTGTTCCCCGTCCTGACCCCGCCCCCCCTTCCCCCAAGCCTGCTCCTGTTCTGGTCTCTTTGCATGTAATGTTCTCTCTGCCACAACCACTTTCCCCATTTATTTATTTATTTTTCATTCAGGTCTCTGCTCAAATGTCACCTCCTCAGAGTGGACGTGCCTGAACTCTCTCTCTAAAATAACACTGCCCAACCACCATCATTTTCTATGCCTTTATCTTGCCCTTTTTTTAAAAAAATATAATGTTTGCCACCATTTGACATGATACATACATTAGTTTGTTTATTTCATGTCTCCATAGCTAGAGCTCTGTGAAAGGTGGGGACTTTCTGTTTTGTTCAGTTGGTAACCTCAGCATTTAGAACAATGCCTTGCATTTAGTTAGAAATCAATAAATATTGGTTGAATGAATGAAATCTATCTTATAACTTTTTGTGTGTCAGTAGTGATGAATGCAAAATTTTGTTGTTATGAAATCAGTAAGATCAGTACAGCATATTCCATACTTAAAATTAAATAGAATGTGATTAAATCCTAGGAGTTTACTAAATAGTATTTAAAAAATAAATGACCATCAGTAATATTATGCAGAATTGGTTTTAGCTTTAATAACCCTTAAAGGTGTTAAATATGTATCTGTTCATTAGAAGTAATAATACAAAATAGAGATGATCAGAAAATAGTTTTGTGTGTGTGCTGTGAGATTTGTTAAACATGAGACCTTTGACTTGCCCTCCGCTACTTCAGGAACCCCAGGGGCTGTGATCTGAAGATAAGTTAGGTTTTTTTTTTCTCTTCTATCAGCATGTCTTCTACCATAATACATTCCACAGATGCTGATAGCATCAGCGTTAGAACCATTTATAAGAAAATGTTTAGCTACAGTTAGTAGAACATAGTTGCTGGATATGTATTTCTTGAAGTATTTAAGAGAAAAAGCTTAAGTTAGGATGACTTGACAGTTTTATTTTCTTCATCTATTCTTCCTATTTTCAAACAAACTTTTAAATAATTCAGAATTTTAATAATGCTAAAAGACAGTAGAATTAAAATCTTGCCCTTTTCTGTACATCCTTTCCGCATTTCTGGCACACGTATCTCCCTCCCTCCCTCCCTCCCTCTTCCTCTTGCTGTCTCTTCATTCTGCCCCTTCCTCTCCCTCTCTCTGTCTCCCCTCTCGTTTTCCTTCCTTCTCTCTCCCCCTCTCCCTCTCTTTCTCTCTTCCTTCTCTCTTTTTGGCAGTCTCTTTCAGTCTCTCTCTGTTTCACATCCACATTAGAGTGAGCTCAAGCTGCCTTACTTCTCTTGTAACAATGTAGAACACTCACACTCTAACTGAACTGTGTTTGTGTTCATCCTTGACTTGTTGACTTAACCACATCTTTTTAACCCTTTTCTTTTTGATGCATCAGTAAGTTAAATGACATACCTATGTACTAGTATTTTTTTAGCATTGAGCTTTGTACTCTTGTGTCTACAATGAACCATTTTTTTGTTATTCTTGTTATTCCTTGACAAAAAGTTCTTAAGAAACGGAATATTTTTCCTCTTACGCTACTTACAGACTGGGCAGAAAAAAATTGTTTAAAGCACTTAGAAAATGTTCCTATCTTCCTAAATTATAAAAATGTATACAAGTCAGCTGTAGTTTGTTTTTTGAATTAGTGATCTTATATTTTTGTTCAGTGGAAAAATACATATTCTTCATTAATATATTTTAGATACTGGTGTTAACTGTTCTTCCCCATATTTAAAGCAATATGTATGTATTTTATAACTTGCTCCAGAAAAGATTTACGGTGGACGTTCTATTTCCATCTTCTGGCAGTCACTGCTTACCTGTTATTTGCATCATTAATGTCCATTATCTCTCCCCAAATTACACTGTCCTGGAAGATAGGCGTCTGAAACAGCAAAAGATACAGCGAAGATGTCCAGTCCAAAGCTGCAGGTGGAAAAGTGTGTTTGAAAGCAGGAAAGTGCTATAAAGTATTGAGAGTATTCATCATAAAATGAGGCATGTGAAGCTATGCTGTCATTATTAGTAAAAATAAATAAATCTGTTTAAAATGTGATGGCTGTTTAGTAGGAACTACTTTCTCAAATACTTTTGTGGTCATGTTCACTTTTACAAGTAAATATTATTAACTTGCCCTTAGGATTATGTTAAACGCTTTTAAGAATGTCTGTCATTGAGTTACCTGTTGGCAGGTCAAGTCTCTAATTTAGGGTTGTTATTGGGGCACATTAATGATGATAATAATAATAGTAAGATCTTTTGTGCTTATAGAATTCTATATTATCTCATATTAGCCTCACAGTAACCCTGTGCTTTAGAAGTGGCACTTGAAGTAACTAAGGCTGCCCTGGTGGCTCAGATGGTAAAGAATCTGCCAGCAGTGTGGGAGACACAGGTTTGATGCCTGGTTTGGGAAAATCCTCTGGAGAAGGGAATGGCAATCCACTCCAGTATACTTGCCAAGAGAATTCCATGGACACAGGAGCCTGGGGGGCTACAGTTCATGGGGTTGCAAAGAGTCAGACACTACCGAGTGACTACACTTTCAAGGGTTAGAAAAGTTAAATTAAAACCATGTCACCAGTAAGTTGAATAGACAATATATAATCTAAAATTTTGCTTTCACATCTTTTTTTTTTTTTTACCATCAGTATCCCCAAAGCAGTGACTTGTCAGGATTTCATATTTTAACAAAAAGGAAAAAAAAATTTTACTTTAGTTGTGAAGTAGCATCTTTGTTCTTATTTCAGTTTTGATTACCTTATTTCTTTGGATTAAAAGACTAGTATTTGTCATGGTTGCCTGGGTATTATTGAAGTGATGGTTTTAATTCAATGGATAGAATTGGTGGCTGTTAGAAGGCGAATCGTACAGCCTTGCTGCAGAGGCCATTCATATCAGTGCGGATCGTACCTTAGTAAAGATACCAAACATATGTGTGGTCACAACCAATCCTTGTCATTATGCCATGAAAGCCTGGGGATTTGTGATCAAAGCCATGGGCTTATCCTTAACTGTGGTATAACCTCTGGTTGAACCTTTCAAACTTTTATTTTAAGAGATGATACACTACGTTTTGACCATGTTACTTACCTCGAAGACCTATCCACCTAATTAAGTGATAGAGATTAAAATTATTGTCAGCAAGTCAAAAGAAAATGTGACTTGTAAATACCTCTGTCTCCTGTCAGTGTTGTTTACTTATCATTTTCCACTGATGTTTTAAAGAATTGCTGAACATGTGTTTTTTATCCAGAGCTGAATGTTCTGTTCTGATGAATATAAAACATACTTCACTTTGTAAACGTACGTTAGAAGTATTAGAGAGACATAATCTTTGACTCTGTCACTAAATTTCATCTGTCAAAGGAGATAATTCTGAACTGTAATATTTAGTGTAATTTCAAGGCATGGTTCTTAGAAAGATGCTTTTAGGATTTAGATGGAATTCTGCATGTAACTTGAATGTCATTATCATCCATAGTAAAATTTAGGCAGTATATATACTTACTTGTTTCTTTGGTTAGATGTTGGTGTACCTCAGTTGAGTTCAGCTGTTCATTTCCTATTACGAGGATATTCAACTTTCATCAACTGATTTACTTTTGCAGATCTCCTTATAGTGAGATCATAATATGTTTTCAGTATATATACTTACTTTTTCACTTAATTGTCTTTAATTGATGATGTCTTTATACCATATTAGATACTTCATAATCTTTCTCTTCGGTTTTAATTTACTGCAAACGTGTGTCCATTTTAAAATTATCTCCTGTTCCATGTATGTAGTCCTCTCCAAACCAACTGAATAGTTCTTCATTGATCCTTGGAAACACATGATATATGCATGTTTCAATCTCTGTACCTCTTCTTAAGATATTCTGCTTGGCAGAACTGTTCTTGTCTTTCCCCTTTGCTATTTATCTTTGGCTGTAACTACCATTCTTCAACAGATTTTTATTGAATATCTAAATGTGCCACTTACTGTGTCTAGGCTTTGGAGGTATAGCAAGACACATAAAGTCCTTAATCTCTTGGAGCCGTCAGTTAGAGGGAGCAGTATAGTTTGATGAGTGTTATATTATGAAAGTACAGTATATTGTATTCTTCTCCCCAGAACTTTCTCTGACAACCCCAACTCCTAGGCATCCTTTTTTCTTTTGAGTTTCTAGAAGGCTGTTTGTGTTTATAACCAGTTTACTCCCAATTAATATGTCCTTTCACTGTTTAGGAATGTACATCTGTGATCTGTAGAGGGGAAGTAACACTTAGGTCTCCATATCCCAGATCCTAACACACTTCTTTGTAAAGTAAAAATGAAGTGAATTTCTTTGTGATTGTGATTGCTATATAACACTTCATGTCTATCTAATGCTTATATCAAAGAATATCAAAGAATCAAGTAACGGGAACTTTAAAAAAGTTTTACTCTGCTCAAAGTGAATTCTATCATTTTGTTTCCTAGAAATAATTGTGAGTAAATATATTGGTACCTCTTTATTATTTAAATACAGTTGACTCTTGAACAACATAGGTTTGAACGGCATGTAGACACAGATAATCTGCATTGATTTTGGAGCCCAAGAAAATGAAATCTACACTGTTTCCACATTTTCCCATCTATTTGCCATGAAGTGATAGGACTGGATGCCATGATCTTCGTTTTTTGAATGTTGAGTTTTAAGCCAGCTTTTTCACTCTCCTATTTCACCTTCGTCATGAATCTCTCTTTAGTTCCTCTTTACTTTCTGCCACTTTAATACCACGGTCATTAAAGTGGTATCATCTGCATATCTGAGGTTGTTGATATTTCTCCCAGCTTGCGATTCATCCACCTCGGCATTTCGCATGATGTACTCTGCGTATAAGTTAAATGTGTTTTCCAAGGATCAACTGTATAAATTTAAGTCTGGAACCACTAACTCAAGTATATGAGAAGTGTCCTCATTTGAATTCAAATCTTCATATCTGGCTAGTAGGAAATTTATTCACAGTCATTAGATGCTTAGGACAAAGGCCTCGTTTCCCAAGGCTTGAATGAGATACAGGCTTGTGTGGTACCTAAAAAAATTGGCTTTCACGTCTTCAGTTCATCTTTTTCACTAGTAATATATCCTCATTGTCTAGGATGTATGGTCTTTTGGAAGCTGGCAGCTCTGCTGGTTATCCAGGCTTGAGTTAAATATTTGCTGATGCCAGAAGCCCTGGTGCCAAGTGACTGGCTTAGCTAAGTGCACCGTCATGGAGCATGTGTGCAGGTGGGCAGATTGTTCTCTGTGTAAGGGGGCTTGACTGAAGGAAGGAAGAGAAGCTACACTCACTAAACTGAGTTCTCTTGTGACTGAATTAGCCCTGAAAGATTGCCTTTTTTCCTAATTCATATAGAGGCACCATATGGACAAGCTGTAATCTGGATTACTACTTACCATCCCCTAGGGTCTAGACTAGCCTCTCTATCCCCTCCCCTTCTCCTCTGGCTCAGAGAACACTGACTACCAATTTGGAGAAACTTGGTTCCCTAATTCTGGGGAAAATCTCTTTTCTCCTTGATTTCTGTCTTTTAAAAATACCCTTGACACTACTTCTCCTGGGCATTTTATATAGTCTCCTGTTTGCTTAGACTTTCACAAAAGACAGAAAAAAAAAGGATGTTTTCAGGAGGCCTCTTCTCTGGACCCTGCAAATATTCTGCAAATGCCTGACAACTGTCTTGAAATTGGAAGGTTGTATGCAGTGGGAGATTGAGGAGTAAAAAGTAAAGAAGCATAACACAGAATTCCCATCCCAATAAATTTCAAGTGAAATATTAAGCCTAATTTTTATTTGACTTTCATTTTTGTTTTTTGTTTAATCATTTGTTTTGTATTGGGGTATAGGCAGTTAACAAACACTGTTGTGAAAGTTTCAAGGTGAACAGTGAAAGGACTTAGCCATACATATACATGTATCCGTTCCCCCTCAAAGCCCCCTCCCATCCAGCCTGCCGCATAACAGTGAACAGAGTTCCATTAATTTTTAATTGATAAAGTTTACAGTTTTAATTTTGAGCATCTTTATAGCATCCTTTATACAAAATGTATAAGGTATCTAGCTTTAGTAGGAAATCACAAATAAAGTCTATGGTAATTATGGAAATTGATAAGTCTTTACCTCCCTCCCAGCATTATAGAAAAGATATAACTGAAAGTTTAACATGGTCCAGTCATATCTTGTATTAAAAATTTCTTGTTTGTTTTATATGTAATTTTGCTCTATTTTATTTTGAGATAAATTAACTGAATTTACATTTAGGGTAAGGGCTTCCCTGGTGGTTCAGATGGTAAAGAATCTTCCTGCAATACAGGCAAGACAGGTTTGATCCCAGGGTCGGGAAGGTCCTCTGGAGAAGGAAATGGCAACCATTCTTGCTTGGAGAATTCCATGGACAGAGGAGCCTGGTGGGCTACATAATGAACTAATATGTTTAAATAAAATGGGCTAGGAACAAAATATATTTCTGTTAATTGAATTTAGAACTTGTAAAAGAACCAATGAAGAGCATTTATGTTTTGAACAAATATATTTTTGTCAGTTTATTTAACTAAATAAAATGAGAGATGTAGAAGATAGGAAAAAACATTAAAAAATCATAAGAACTTTGGTACTACATAAGAAGAATTAAACATTTTATTTATAAGAAATTTGCTATGAGAGGTCATTTGTCCCCTTTCTTCTTTCTAGATATGGTCTCAAGAAAGAGTATATTTTTTGTATATTTTTACTGTGTAATATGTATCTCTGATTTATGATGCAGGTGACTGATCGCCCAAATAAAAACTTGGGAGAAACCTAGCATCTAAAATTCAGCCATTATCATTGTTTTGACTCCTAGGAGAATTACTACAGAGAAGCGTAGTGTGTATAACAGGCAGAAGAAGGGTGACAGCCTCTGTCAGAGTGTTATTGTGAGGGTAGGGGTACACAAGTATCACAGCATACTTCAGCAAATTGATAGTTACAAAGCGACATATCCACATATGGTAAAAAAACGGCCGTGGAGTAAGTCGTATCCAACTCCTTTGCGACCCCATGGACTGTAGCCTGCCAGACTCCTCTGTCCTTGCAATTTCCCAGGCAGATCACTGGAGTGGGTTGCCATTTCCTTCTCCAGGGGATCTTCCTGACCCAGGAATCGAACACAACATCTCCTGCCTTCACAGGCAAGTTCTTTACCACTGAGCCACCATCAAAGTGGCTCTGTGTGTGTGTGCGTGTGTGTGTGTGTGTGTGTGTGTGTGCGTGTGTGTGTGTGTAACTTTTTTTCAGGAGAACTAATTTTCTTATCATGGAAAAATGGAAAGTTTTTGTTTACTATTTTAAAAAAGTGCTTAGAATATATGTTAAAAACATCTTTAAAATATTTAACACTGTGTATACTATGTAAGTAGAGTCCGTGCTTATTTGATGATTAAGTACAGAGGCTTTAATTACATAGAGTTAAATGTCAATCTAAATGTTTCTCTAATTTCCAAATTTATCATAAATCCACTGTATAACTTTGGGCAAATTGTAAGTTCTTTGAGCCTTAGTTGATTCTTTAAATGGCGATTATACCTTACCTTGTAAAATTGTTGTGAAGATTAAATGTGATAAGTTGTGAAGTTTAAATGTGATGTCTATTAAGAGTTTATTTTAGTACTTGACTTGTCTCATGCAGTAAATCTTATTTAGCTCAAACAAATTGAATATAGCTTTTTGTTGCATAAAATAGCACATATATGTCTTTTGTTAGGCTTACATGCATCATTTTGGAGAAGAAAATCTTAAAATTTTGGTATAATCACTGTATCATTTTATTCATGATTAAACTTTTAGTAGGACTCTTCCTTTTAAAAAATTTTTGTTAAGTTTAAATGTTTTTCATGTTAGTGATCATGTGGTTGTCAGGCACTTGGAGGACAGGGTCATTTCTACCCTGCTTAGTTAATTATTGTGATTGTAAACAAAGGATGTACAATTCAAAGTCAAGCAGCATTTCACATGGATGATGGAGGTGATAATAGCTTAATTCCTGCTGAATTTTTTTTCTTTGCTCTAGTGAATTCATACTGACCTTGTCCAAAATCTGATGACCTCCCTATTTTACTCAACCATTTGGAAAGTGAGGCTGCCATAGCTGGCCCTGAGGGGGTAGCTGAAAGACCACTGAGTCACTGACCCATGTCAAGACTGGATTTCAAGTCTGATCTGTAGGACCTCTGAAATAATTATACATGGGCCTTATTGTACTTAAAAACCTAACTGGTTGCATTTTTGTGCTTATTAAGTATCTTGTTAAAGTGTATTTTAAATGTCCTTATTTAAGTCATATTTAATTTACTATTTCTCATGCAGGTCATTTTCTAGACTAATTATAAATTTTTATCTTTTTATCAGAGTTAGTACCTTCAAACTAAAGTTGAATGTTTTGAAATGTGAGCAAAATATATTATTACACCCTGGCTAACTTCATTGAATATCTTCCTGGTTCATGATGGACCAAAGCTTTTTAGTGTTTATAAAGATCTTGGTTTTTTATGGCAAAAATTCCACACACCTAAACAAAAAAAATCTAGTTTAAGCTGTTATTAATATTGTAGCATGTTAATCTCTCTTTATATGTTTTCTAACCTCAAATATTTCTCAAATGTTGGTATTTTAAGGGTTTTGAGGTTATAAGAATTGTCATAAGGAAAGCATATGACCACCCAGTAAGGTGTTTTTTTAGATTTGATTGGATGTGATCAGTCAGCCTTGGTGGAACTTTGTGATAGAGCTAGGATATGAAAACAGAAAAAAATTTCCTATGTTTATTTTGTTCTTCTGCATAATAGGAAATGTTTGGCTTTTTATAAATACCTTCAATTTTCTACAGTTTATAATATGACTTTGTCTTTTATTTTTATATAGGAGTTGATCCCTGAATTTTATTATCTCTCTGAGATGTTTGTCAACTTCAATAATTATAATCTTGGAGTAATGGATGATGGGACAGTAGTATCAGATGTTGAACTTCCTCCTTGGGCCAAAACCTCAGAAGAATTTGTTCGCATAAACAGATTGGTAAGTTGGAATCATCTACTCTGTCTGTCATGAAACTTTTCTCGAAGCGTATTCCATGTGTTGGTATAATCATTAACCCTTACTCTTCTGAACAAAACTGTAATTGATAGGGATAACGGAAAGTGACATGATAGTTCATAAATCTCTGTATATACTTTATAAAATCTTATTGACTTGAAAGGTATAATGGTTTCTTTTATGCAGGATTTAGGCTACTTTTGCCTGGCAAATCCCATGGACGGAGGAGCCTGGTAGGCTGCAGTCCATGGGGTCGCTAGGAGTCGGACGCGACTGAGTGACTTCACTTTCACTTTTCACTTTCATGCATTGGAGAAGGAAATGGCAACCCACTCCAGTGTTCTTGCCTGGAGAATCCCAGGGACGGGGGAGCCTGGTGGGCTGCCGTCGTGTATGGGGTCGCACAGAGTCAGACACGACTGATGCGACTTAGCAGCAGCAGGCTACTTTTATATGAATGTGATGATTCAAGATTATAAGTAAAAGTTACAAGTGAATTTCTTAGAGAGTGCTATGCTTTTTCAAACACGAGTTTCTTGTACCATTAGAAGTACAAAATTCTATGTTCCAGGTTAGAAGGCCATTGAGCATTTTGATAATAGAAAAAGATTTTCAAAATTTAACCTGTATCTATCTTTTAAAGGAAATTTCATGTAATATTTAGAATAGGAAAACGTTAAAATTTAAAACTGTGCTTATAAAACACTCTTAAGAATCCTCCAGTGGATTCTTTAATGCCCCCTGTTTTATGGGTTCTAGATTATTCTATGAAAAACTAATGTGATTTTTCCTTTTTGCCCTTAACTTTCATAAATGCTGAGAATTAGGAAGCCTCATTCTCAGTTTTTTTAAAGTAGTATCTTTATCAAACTTCATACTAAAAATTGAATGTGAATTTCATTGTGTTTTTAATTTACACCAAAACAAACTTTTTTTTTTTTTTGGTGCCGCTAAGACGGGTGGCACTGAGAGTGGGCATCAGAGGGCAGACACTGAAACCACAATCACAGAACACTAACCAATCTCGTCACATGGACCACAGCCCTGTCTAACTCAACGGAACTATGAGCCATGCCATGCAGGGCCACCCAGCATGGATGGGTCATGGTGGAGAGTTCTGACAAAACGTGGTCCACTGGAGAAGGAAATGGCAAACCACTTCAGTATTCTTGCCTTGAGAACCCCATGAACAGTATAAAAAGGCAAAAAGATGGGACACTGAAAGATGAACTCCCCAGGTCACTAGGTACCCAATATACTACTGGAGATCAGTGGAGAAATAAAACCAGAAAGAATGAAGAGATGGAGCCAATGCAAAAACTACACCCAGTTGTGGGTGTGACTGGTGATGGAAGCAAGGTCCGATGCTGTAAAGAGCAATACTGCATAGGAACCTGGAATGTCAGGTCCATGAATCAAGGCAAATTGGAAGTGGTCAAACAGGAGACAGCAAGAGCGAGTGTCGACATTCTAGGAACCAGCGAACTAAAATGGACTGGAATGGGTAAATTTAACTGAGATTACCATTATATCTACTACTGTGGGCAAGAATCCCTTAAAGAAATGGAGTAGCCCTCAAAGTCAGCGAAAGAGTCTGTAATGAAGTACTGAAATGAAACACATTTATTAAGTTTAATTGACATACCATAAAAGCCACCTTTTAAAAAGTTGTCAATTCAATGAGTTTTAGCAAATTTATAGGTTTGTGTAAGCATCAACACAGTCAGCTCCCATTACTCTAAAATGTTTCCTTCTATATGTTTGCTCCCAATCCTAGTTCTAAGCAATCACTGATTCTGCCTCGATAGCTCTTCTTTTTCTAGAAATCTTACATAAATAGAAACCTGAGGCGTGTAGTCCTTTTGTACCTGGCTCTCTTACTCAGCATGATGTTCTTGAGACTCCTCCTGTTGTGCATATAGCAGCAGTTTCTTTGTGTTGCTGCATAGTATCCCTTTGTATACATAATAACATATTTTGTTTATTTACCAGGTTATAGATATTTGGCTTTTTTCCAGTTTTAGGCTATTAAGATTATTTGCATATATATTAGAGTTGATATCTGTTTTCATTTCTCTTGGATAGATTCCTAGGAGTTTTAATCCCTGAGTCGTATGATAAGAATAGGGCTTCCCAGGTGGTGCAGTGGTAAAGAATCCGTGGGTCGGGAAGATTCCCTGGAGTAGGAAATGGCAACCTGTTCCAGTACACTTGCCTGGAAAATCCTATGGACGAGGAACCTGGCAGACTACAGGCCATGGGGTCGCACAAAGTCAGACATGGCTGACTGACCACATGGACGCATGATAAGAATATATTTACTGTTTTGCATTCCCATCAACAGTATGTGAAGTTTCAGTGTGCTGTATCCTTGCAAATATTTGTAATTGTCAATCTTTTTTACCTTAGCTCTTCAGTGATGCATTGTGATTTTAATTTGTGTTTCAGTAATGACTAATGGTGTTGACCATCTTTCCACAGGCTTGTTTTCTGCTCATATATTCTTTGGTGCACTATCTATTCAAATCTTTTGCCTGTTTTTTAATTGTGTTGTATGTCTTTTTATTATTTTGTTGTAAGACATCTTTATATATTCCCCATAAAAGTTATTTTTCCAACATATGTTTTGCAGATCTTTTTCTCAGAGTTTGTGGCTTGTCTTTTGCTTTTTAATGGTTTCTTCTGAATCACCGTTTTGAAAGAATGTTTTGTTAACTATCAGGTAGATATAAGATTAAATTTATATAATATTTGAAAGATATAGTCATTCCCATTCTTGAGAAATATATCCCTTAGAAAAACTGAGATCATGTTGTGATCATTATTGAAACATTTTTTTCTCAATTTAAACTTTTTAGTCTCAAGGGAACCAGTTCTGTATTAATTCATTAATTCATCATTGCCATGTTTAGTATGGCTAAAAATACAAAGAAATTTGTTAAAGTATTTGCTTTAAAAAAGGTCTAAGAGGCAGAATCATTTGAATAAATTATATTTAAAACTCTTCAGTAATATTTTGACATTTAAGGAAATATGATTCTATAAAGTAAGGTAAACCACTCTCCTGACAGTACCCTCACCCCTACTCAGACTGCTCTCTCCTCAGAAAAACCAGGTCTATTTGGAACAAGTCTTCCAAGGACACGGAGGAAAAGAAGGTGGCAGCTTACCAAATTGTTTTTCATTAAAGTTTCGGTTTTGCTTGCTCATGCTTGGATATGATTATGAAATTTTATACAAAGTAGTGTTTAATAATACTAGTTGCACATTTATTACAACTTAAATAAGTTAAGTAAATGTTAGTCATTCTGCCGTGTCTCTTTGAGACCCTATGGGCTGCAGCCTGCCAGACTCCTCTGTCCGTGGGATTCTCCAGGCAAGAATACTGGAGTGGGTTGCCGTGCCCTTCTCCAAGGGGATCTTCCCGACCCAGGGAATGAACCCTGGTTGCCTGCATGGCAGGTGGGTTCTTTACCGTCTGAGCCACCAAGGAAGCTGTTATAACTTATTATTGAATTATTAAACATTTTTCCCAGCGATTCCTCTTCCTGTGAACTTGACAGATGTCTTCATAGTTTAGGCTCTGAATAAGCTTATATTTATAACAGACCTCATAAAAATTCACTGCAAATTAAATTCAAACATTTTATAGTACAATATTTACATCTCTGATAATTTTAACTCCTAATTAGGAAGGTACTCGATTTTTCTGACGTGTGTCTTTATGAAAGAATTTGAAAACTCATTCATTCTTTCAAAAATATTTATTTTGCACCTATGATGAACAAAGCTTTCCACAGTGCAGTTCATACTGACTCGTTTTAAAGTTTTCTGTTGACTCTGACTAAACTGTTAGTACGGTGTTTTATGTGTGTGTTAGCATGCTATCACATAAGGGTTTTATCCCCCTCCTCTTTGAGGTTTACCTCTTCAAGTCCACAGATTTTATGCAATGATTGTAGCTCATGAAATGCATACTACTTTGATCTGTGACCTTTCTGTGGTGCTAATCGGGTTCCTGATATCATTATACCTTACTCATTAATCATATTTCCTGCAGCCCGTCAGGCAGCCAGACAGAGCAAGTCCCTGTTTTCAGCCCTCTGTTGGCAGGTTTCTGCTTTTCCGGATTATTACAGACGATACTTTGGCTTCTCATAGTCAGAGCCACATCAAGCTGTGTGTTACAATTAAAGTCAGATGGTCCTCAGGTTGAACAGGGATATAGTGTTGCAGCTGTCTCTCTTCCTGGAACAAACCAGCACCAAGAACAGATGATCTATAGGACAGTGAATAATAACAGATTGTACAGTACTCCATTGGTAGCAGGGGATCCCAGATTTAATTAACTGACATACTCATTTTAAGATACACAGCACGTCTTTTTTAAGTATTTGCTTGCCCAGATATTATCTCAAGGGAATAGAATATTTTTAGGAGCATGATTCTGATGTTGGACAGTAACCCTACATTTTCTCTTTTTTTGGAGGACTCTAACTGCTACCTTACCTAACCATGTTACTCCTTAGAGTTTTCTGTAGGTAGTGAAGATCTAAATAAGAATTACTGAATTGGCTAACGTGTTGAATGTATATACAGAATCCTGTGTATTTTAGAAGGAAAACCCTCAGAGGTCTGATTATTCTTTCAGGTATATAAATTAAATTTTCTTTGTTCTAAAGAGTTGGAATCAGGGAAAAGCCAAAGCGGTCTTAACTACATCCCAGAGAGTGGTCTGTGTTATTTAATATTACCTAGATCAGGAAAAAAAAATATTCCAAATGCTGCTTTAGAAATATAAATGAGAAACAGGCCTTCATACTTTCAAATAATATAAAAATGTGTGAGTTCAGACTGCTCATCATTTATCTCATGGTATAATGTCAATGTTATGGACCTATATTACACTGCCTCTTAGAACCCTTGAGTTTTAAGTTGAATAAGAGACATAAGACATAATAAGGAAACCATTTTCTCAGCAGTAATGTTACTTTAAAAGTTTATAGAAGTTGGTGAAGTGGAGCATTTTGTTTTAGCTGCAGGATGTATAGTTTATCCAAGTTATAATAGTAATTTGTTCTTTTAACCAGTACTTACTAAGTTGCCTGTTTGTGGACCAGCACTGTTAGACTCAGTGAACGAGACAGATAGTATCTCTACTCTTTGGAGATTACTTCTTGTTTGATAACTTAGGTTGTTGAAACAGAAAGCTTTTCAAGGCTGAGAGGTGGCATGAATTTGATAAAGGACATCGTCTATTGATGAATTGTACTCAGGTTACCAGTTAGAATCCCGTTTGCTTTTGTGTGTCTCTGTAGCTTCTGTCTTTCCTGCTGTGTCATGAAAGTGACATGAGTTGTCACTTGCTTGAGAAGGTAAAGAAAAATAAAGTGAGTGTGTTATGTTCTTTCCAATAAGATGTGGACACATTAAAAGTGATTTTTGTATTGTTTTCTAAGAGAAAAATTAAAATTTCATATTTTATTTCACCACCTACCTTGTCTTTTCCTATCTATGCTAAAATTTAAGTCTGTTGAGGGTAAACCTTCATAGATCTTATCCATGTGACTGAGCTTGGTCAGTCTTTTCTAACTTTTAAGAGCACTGACTAGGGAACATTTTTTTAAAACAAAATGTTTTGTTTAAAGAAAATTTTTTTAAACAAGCTTTTTAGAATACAGATTCTAGAAGCTAACTTTTTTTTCATACTGTTCCTTTTCCAATTGCCTTTTATTTTCCACGTTGATAATGATGTGGCAAAGAATATAAGTTGTCAGAGCAATATAGCTTGTAATAATTATTCTCAACTTTGGGCATATCCTTTCCTCCACCTCCCTCATTGGATCTAAATCCTAGGAGGATGGGGACAGATTTTTATTAATAGTTTTTCAATCTAAAGCTATTATTGTTTGGTTTGCCTTTAATCCTGTTATGTAATTTGCTGTTAAATCTAGTTCAAAAAGGACACCTAAATAAGTGGGGGGAAAAAAGATGTGTTGATAGATTAATTCTCTCCTAATGTATTTATAAATCCACTATAGAATCCAGTCCAAGTTCCAATAGAATTGTCTTGTTTTGTTAGAATGTGAAAACTTGATTGCAAAGGCCAAAGGACCAATTATAGCCAAAATCCTTTCTGAAAACAAGAATAGATTTCCGAGGGACTTGTTTTACTATATGTCAATAGTTATTATAAAGCTGTAGTAATTATGGAAAATTAGGAAAAGGAGACTAATAAAAGTGAACAGAGAAGCCAGAAACAGACAAGGGCATATAAAGAAACTTCATCTGTCATAGAGTTAGTATTACAGATCTGTGGGGAAAGCAAGGACTTGTCAACTTAGATGAGATAAATAGTAATTTTATGTTGATTTCCAAGGGCTGCCATAACAAAGTAACGGAAATACTGGGTGGCTTAAAGAACAGGAATGTGTTGTCTCAGTTCTGGAGGCTGGAAGTCTGGAATCACAGTTCGGCAAGCTAGGTTCCTTCTGAGGGTTGTGGAGGAAGGATCAGATCTAGATCTCTTGCTGGCCTGTATTTAGCCGTGTTCTCCTTACATCTCTAAACGTCATCCTCCCTTTATGTGTGTCTGTGTCTCTAAAATTTCCCTTTTAATAAGGACTCCAGTTATATCGGGTTAGGGATACACTCTACTCCAGTATGACCTCATCTTAACATAAATAATTACATGTGTAATGGCCCTATTTCCAAATAAGGTCACATTCTGAGTTACTCAGTTCAGTTCAGTCGCTCAGTCATATCTGACTCTTTGCGACCCCATGAATTGCAGCACGCCAGGCCTCCCTGTCCATCACCAGCTCCCAGAGTTCACTCAAACTCATGTCCATTGAGTCGGTGATGCCATCCAGCCATCTCATCCTCTGTCGTCCCCTTCTCTTCCTGCCCCCAATCTCTCCCAGCATCAGGGTCTTTTCCAATGAGTCAACTCTTCGCATGAGGTGGCCAAAGTACTGGAGTTTCAGCTTTAGCATCATTTCTTTCAAAGAACACCCAGGGCTGATCTCCTTCATAATGGACTGGTTGGATCTCCTTGCAGTCCAAGGAACTCTCAAGAGTCTTCTCCAACACCACAGTTCAAAAGCATCAATTCTTCGGTGCTCAGCTTTCTTCACAGTCCAAATCTCACATCCATACATGACTACTGGAAAGACCATAGCCTTGACTAGATGGACCTTTGTTGGCAAAGTAATTATCTCTGCTTTGAATATGCTATCTAGGTTGGTCATAACTTTCCTTCCAAGGAGTCAGCGTCTTTTAATTTCATTGCTGCAGTCACCATCTGCAGTGATTTTGGAGCCCCCAAAATAAAGTCTGACACTGTTTCCACTGTTTCCCATCTATTTCCCATGAAGTGATGGGACTGGATGCCATGATCTTCGTTTTCTGAATGTTGAGCTTTAAGCCAACTTTTTCACTCTCATCTTTCACTTTCATCAAGAGCCTTTTTAGTTCCTCTTCACTTTCTGCCATAAGGGTGGTGTCATCTGCATATCTGAGGTTATTGATATTTCTCCCTGTCATCTTGATTCCAGCTTGTGCTTCTTCCAGCCCAGCGTTTCTCATGATGTACTCTGCATAGAAGTCAAATAAGCAGAGTGACAATATATAGCCTTGATGTACTCCTTTCCCTATTTGGAACCCGTCTGTTGTTCCATGTCCAGTTCTAACTGTTGCTTCCTGACCTGCATATAGGTTTCTCAAGAGGCAGGTCAGGGGTTCTGGTATTCCCATCTCTTTCAGAATTTTCCACAGTTTGTTGTGATCCACACAGTCAAAGGCTTTGGCATAGTGAATAAAGCAGAAATAGATGTTCTTCTGGAACTCTTTTGCTTTTTCGATGATCCAGCGGATGTTGGCATTGTGATCTCTGGTTCTTCTGCCTTTTCTAAAACCAGCTTGAACATCTGGAAGTTCACAGTTCACGTATTGCTGAAGCCTGGCTTGGAGAATTTGGAGCATTACTTCACTAGCGTGTGAGATGAGTGCAATTGTGTGGTAGTTTGAGCGTTCTTTGGCATTGCCTTTCTTTGGGATTGGAATGAAAACTGACCTTTTCCAGTCCTGTGGCCACTGCTGAGTTTTCCAAATTTGCTGGCATATTGAGTGCAGCACTTTCACAGCATCATCTTTCAGGATTTGAATTTGAAAGTTAGAATTTCAACAAATAAATTTTGGGGGATACTTTTCAACCCATAACAGATATTAATGTGGAAAAAAAGTAAGGACCTTATATCAAAAATGAAAATTAAAATATATTAAAGCTTTGCACCCCAAGGATTTGAAAGAGACACATGAACCCCAGTGTTCATTGCAGCACTATTTGCAATAACTAGGACACAGAAGCAACCTAGATATCCATCAATAGATGAATGGATAGGGAATTGTGGTGCATTTACTCAATGGAATATTACTCAGCTATAGAAAGGAATGCATTTGAGTCAGTTCTAATGAGGTGGATGAAACTGGAGCCTATTAAACTGAGCGAAGTAAGTCAGAAAAAGAAAGACAAATACTGTATATTAATGAGGTGGATGAAACTGGAGCCTATTAAACTGAGCGAAGTAAGTCAGAAAAAGGGAGACAAATACTGAATATTAATGCACAAATATGGAATTTAGAAAGATGTACTGACGATCCTGCATGCAGGGCAGCAAAGGAGACACAGAAGTAAAGAACAGACTTTTGGACTCAGTGGGAGAAGGCAAGGGCGGGATGATTTGAGAGAATATCACTGAAATATGTACGTTACTATGTGTAAAACAGATGACCAGAGCAAGTTTGATGCATGAACCAGGTCACCCTAAGGTGCTCTGGGACAACACAGAGGGATAGGGTGGGGATGGAGATGGGAGGGCAGTTAAGGTAAGGGGTCACATGTATACCCGTGGCCAATTCATGTTGATGTACGGCAAAAACCATCACGATATTGTTATTATCCTCCGGTTAAAATAAATAAATTTTAAAATAAAATACATTGATGCTTTAAAAATGAAATAATGATTAATAATTTACTAAAAAAACAAAAAGTCAAAATTAGGAACTTTTAGGAATTAACACAAGAGGAATTCTTTGTGAACTTGGAACAGCTGAAAGTTTTTCAAACAAGAAACAAAATATGATCCATTGCATTAATTGATTTTTGGATGTTAAACCAACCGTGCATTCCTTGAGTATATTACCTTTGGATGATATGAATTCTTTTGATGTATATTGCAATTTCTGTTGTTAGTATTTGTTGAGAAATTACTATTTGGGAAGACTTGTTTGTATTCATGAGGAATATTGAGATGTAGTTTTCTTATAATATATTTTTATGATTTAAATATCAGGATTTATATTAGCCTCATAGAATGAGATAGCACAAAGTGTTCCCGTTTCTATTTTCTGAAAGACTTTGTAAGAGATTGCTATTGTTTCTTCTTTACATGCTTGATTGACATCATCTGGACATTAACTTGTATGTGTGTGGTGTGGAGATTTTAAATTACCAAATCATTTTCTAGTTGTTATAGGTTTATTCAGAGTCTTGAATTTTTTTCTTGGATCTATTTCAGTAGTTTGTGTCTTTCTAGGCATTTGGCCATTTAGCCTAAATTGTCTATTTTATTGGTATAAAGTTGTTCATCATATGCCTTATAATTTTTATTTTTCTAAGTTTGGTAGTAGTATTACCTCATTTATTCCTGATTTTTTGTTAGGGTTTTTTTTTTTTTTCTTATTCTTGCTAACTCTGTTGGTTTTATTGATCTTTTCTTATAACTTACATGTCATTTCATTATTTTTTTCTCTACTGTGTATCTTTTTTTCCTTTCATTAGATTTTCACTCTAATAATAATTTTTTATCCCTTTTGCTTGCTTTGAATTTGGTTTACTCTTTTACTAAAGTCTTAATTTGAGAAAATAGTGTGTTTTTTTACTTAAAAAATTTTTTTTGAAATATAGTTAATTTACAGGATTGTGTTAATTTCTGCTGTACAGAAAGGTGAGTGTGGGATGGATCCCTCATGGGTTTGATCTCTTGGTCAGGAGTATCCTCTGGAGAAAGTAATGGCAACCACTCCAGTATTCTGGCCTGGGAAATCCTATGGACAGAGGAGCCTGGCAGGCTACAGTCCACAGGGTTGCAAAGAGTCAGACACAAATGAATGACTAAGCACATGAGCACACCTTATTTTCTAATATTGGCTTTTATAGTTACAGATTTCTCTTTAGGTACTATCTTTGCCACATCCCTAAGTTTTGATCTTTTGTTTGCTTATTTTCATTCATCTCACAGTATTTTATATTTTCTCCTGATTTGTTTTCTGACTCATTGGTTTTTCAGAAGTATACTGCTTAGTTAATAAATATTTGTGGATTTTCCAAATTTCCTTCTGTTTTTAATTTCTAATTTAATCTTCCTGTGATCAGAGCATATACTTGTATGATTTCTGTTGTTTTAAGTGTATTGAGACTTGCTTTGTGACCTAGTATATTGTCTATATTAGAGAATTCTCCATTTGCTTTCAAGAAGAATGAGTATTGTGCCATTGAGTATTCTATAGATGTCAGTTGGTCAAATTTTTTATGTTTGTCTTTATACCTTTGCTTATTTTACCTATTTCTATAAATTTTTGCTAGTTCAGTGTTGAAATTCCCAAATGTTATTTTCAGTACAGTTTTTTACTTCATGTATTTTTTTTTGGATCCTGTTGGGTCCACTGGAGAAGGGAATGGCAAACCACTTCAGTATTCTTGCCTTGAGAACCCCATGAACAGTATGAAAAGGCAAAATGATAGGATACTGAAAGAGGAACTCCCCAGGTCAGTAGGTGCCCAATATGCTACTGGAGATCAGTGGAGAAATAACTCGAGAAAGAACGAAGGGATGGAGCCAAAGCAAAAACAATACCCAGCTGTGGGTGTGACTGGTGATAGAAGCAACGTCCGATGCTGTAAAGAGCAATATTGCATAGGAACCTGGAATGTCAGGTCCATGAATCAAGGCAATTTGGAAGTGGTCAGACAGGAGATGGCAAGAGTGAACATCGACATTCTAGGAATCAGCGACCTAAAATGGACTGGAATGGGTGAATTTAACTCAGATGACCATTATATCTACTTCTGCGGACAGGAATCCCTCAGAAGAAACGGAGTAGCCATCATGGTCAACAAAAGAGTCCGAAATGCAGTACTTGGATGTAGTCTCAAAATGACAGAATGATCTCTGTTCGTTTCCAAGGCAAATCATTCAATATCACAATAATCCAAGTTTATGCCCCAACCAGTAACGCTGAAGAAGCTGAAGTTGAATGCTTCTATGAAGAATAAAATTTTTTCTTTCATGTTTTAGAAACCAGAAGTACAAAATCAATATTGTGCTCTCTCCAGGATAAAGGGAGGCCTCTGTCCTCACGTTGCCTTCTCCTCTTTTGTCTATAGTGAAATTTCTTTCCAGCCTTTCTTATGAGGATGTGAAGTGAAAGTCACTCAGTCCTGTCCAGCTCTTTGCAACCCCGTCGACTATACAGTCCATGGAATTCTCCAGGCCAGAATGCTGGAGTGAGTGGCCTTTCCCTTCTCTAGGGGATCTTCCCAACTTTATCTTCTTTAATTTTGGGTCTTTTTGTTTCTTTGTACCTGCTTTTAAATTTCCTTTTATATTAGATATTTCTAGTCTATGATTTTGTTTCTTCATTAATTTGTTCTTAACTGTTTATTTTAGATATTTTCCTAGTCATTACTCTAGGGACAAAATGAATCTTAATCTATTGCAGTCTACTTCAGATTAATATTAGCTTAATATCAGTCAATGTAGTGATTGTTCCAGTTCAGCTACATTTCCTCCCCCATACTTTGTGTTTTGTCTTGTGTAGTACATCTCTGTCTCTCTCTCTCTATATATATATATATTATAAACCTACCCTGCAGTGTTAGAACTATTGCTTTATGCAATCTTATGCCTCCAAAGAAGTTAAGGAGAAAAATGCCTGTTAATTTTATTTACTACTCTACCTTAATAGAAATATTCCATAATGAATAGAAGCACCTGATACCCACCATCATGCAGGAATGAGATAATTCTCATTAAAAAAAAAGTTCCAGGAAGTGAAGTTTATACTCTCAAATTCTAATGTTTTGCAACATTTTCTTTGAAAAGAAATCTTTTTATGAAATAGAGTACACATTTCTCTGCCTCTTAAGCAGAGAATAGCTTTTTCTGGAATCAGGACCGTGACTGTGTTATTCACTCAGTTGTGCCCGACTCTTTGCAGTCCCATGGACTGTAGCCCGCCAGGCTCCTCTGTCCCTGGGATTTTTCTGAAGTACTCATTGTTAAACATTTGGGTGTTTTTTGTGACGTACTAAAAAGTTGAGATACATAGAACGTTTTGTTCTTTAGCTAAATGACCCACATTTTTCTGCCGTTTTTTTTAGCTTCCTGTTAGCATTTTAGAGTTCTTACCTGTGCGATCTATTGTTTTAATCTTTCAGGGTTTCCATCTTCTTTTGCTCTATTATGTTGTTTTATGCATATGAGGCAAGGTAAAAGCTTGACCAATGCCCCCATAGCTCCCACTATTAAAATTAAACTAAACGGTATTGTAAAAGCTCATAACCTTATTCTTATCACTACACCCTCAAAAAACAAAACAAAACCCTACACAGCTCTTCTCCAAAATTCTCACCTTCCTTGAAACTTTCCTTAAAAAATATCCTACATACTACCCTGTGGACACTCTACAACCCATTCTCAGTCTGGTTTTGTACATGTGTGACTTGTAGATGCTTATTCTCCTTACCCAGTGGACTTTTGGTGCGTTATGGAATATGAAATGCTGGCTTCAGGTATAAACTGTATCCTTTATAGAGGTGTATTTTAAAGTGTAGCATACGGAAAACAGAATCTGCATCAGAATCCCCTGAGGTACAGTTAATAAATAAGGCACAATTATCTATTCATTCATCAAATTCTTCTTGAGTACTTATTTTGTATTCTCCTAGTGGCTTACAGTTGATTAAATGAAGAGAAGGTCTAAACCCTCATCCTAACCTCAAAATAGTGGGGAAAAGATGGACTTTATGATAAATGGTTTGGGCAAACCATATGAAAAAAAATAACTTTAGATTTGTCATGAAACCAAGGATTAGATATCTAAATGTGAAAAGATGAAACAAATGCTAGAGAAAAAATTATTGAGTTTCTGTATTACCTGAAGGTGGGAAAAACTTTTCCAACTTTGACTGAAAATACAAAGTAATAAAAGAACTGGTCACATTGAGTACCTAAACACTGAGAACATTACATAGCAAAATGTGTCAGAAGCAAAGTCAAAAGACAGCTGACAAACTGAATAAAAATGTTTGAGACTGAAAACTTAGACAAATGGTAGTAAACCTCATTTATAGAGAAGTCCTAAAAATCATACAGAAATAAACCCAACAATCTAATAGAAAAGTGAGCAGCAATTCACAGAAAATAAATGTCAGTACCCCGTAAATATATGAAAAAAATACTCAACCTCATTCAAAATGACAGGAATATAAATTGTACAGAAATACCATCTTCATCTTTCTGTTTGGTAAATTCCAAAAATTCACCCAGATGCTCTGTTGACAAGGTTGTGGGAAAAGAGGCATTCTTCTCCCCTGCTGATGGCAATGCTAATGACACACTCTTAATGAAGGTAGGTTTGCCAGTATCTAACAGAATTACTCATTTAATCTTTGACCCAATTTTCAGGTATCTTTCCCAAAGTTACACTGACCAAATAAGAAATGTCGTATTCACAAGTGGAATCTATTTTGTTTAACAGTTTTGACTCTGAAACTATTAAACATTTTATATAACTTTAAAAATAAGATAAAAAAACTGAAGATTCAGTTTCTGAAAATTGTAAATTAAGCAAATGGATAATAGTGTTCATGTCCTTAAGATCAAGATTTTTAGTGAGAGGGAAAGGGATACAAATATAAAATCAGTAAAAAATAGAAAAATGTTAGGAGCAGCCAGACAGTGGCATTCAGAGACTTCATGTCATTCTTGTGCTGTGTGCTGTGTGCTCTGTGCTCTGTGCTTAGTTGCTTAGTCACGTCTGACTCTTTGCCCCCCATGGACGGTATCCCGTGTCCATGGGGATTCTCCAGGCAAGAATACTGGATTGGATAGCCATGCTTTTCTCCGGGAGATCATGCAGATTCTTTACCAGCTAGCTACCGTGAATATTTTAATTAACTTGCACTAAGCTGATCTTGCAGGCTTTCCATGCAGCACAGTGGTAAAGAATCTGCCTCCCAGTGCAGGAAAAGCAAGAGACGTGGGTTTGATTCCTGAATCTGGACGATCCCCTGGAGAAGGAAATGGCAACCCACCCCAGTGTTATTGGCTGGGAAATCCCATGGACGGGGGAGCTGGGTGGGCTACGGTCCATGAGTTTGCAAAGAATAAGACATGACTACACATGCACACACACATGCACACACACAT
The DNA here is from genome assembly GCF_016772045.2 of Ovis aries. Taxonomy (NCBI): domain Eukaryota; kingdom Metazoa; phylum Chordata; class Mammalia; order Artiodactyla; family Bovidae; genus Ovis; species Ovis aries. Next base: position 7,574,177 of record NC_056070.1, read on the forward strand.
GCACACACACATGCACACACACAAGCAGATGTTCAAGTGATAGCATCACTTGAAGTAGAGCAAAATCATTTGTTGTAAAGAATTTAATTCATAGAAGCCAGCATATTTCTTCATTCTGGCCAGCACTGTAAGAGTTAGCCAAACTGTATGAGAATCCAAATACAAGCAACAGTCTCCATATGGTAATACTGATTTAGAAAGACAACTGGATGATCTTAATTAACTGAACAGTACTTTTTCAGTGCTTACATTCTTCTAGGTTCTGAGTTTACAGAGGTAATCAAAATAGACAAAGTCCCTGCCCTGGTGGAATGACACGTAAATTCCAAAGGAATTCTCGTTGGCCGTGTTAGCCTGATGTCTCTATTTCCAACACAGAGATAGTGCCTGCCACAAGAATCATAATATTCATATTTATGTTGTTGAACACCATCTTTTCTAGGTTTGTTTAGGGCACACGGCCAAATTCTTACTTTCTATGCTTCCGTTTTAGAATCTCTATGTTGACCATCCCCTTTCTGTTAACAGTTTCTTTAAACAAGGAACCAACTGTCTTAAATTTGGTAATAACGTCATATTTATATGAAAATTCATCACAGTCACCATGTTTGGAGTTTGGATATTCTTCCACTTTTACTTAGGATATTATTTTACAGATGCTTATTGTAATTTGTTTAAGAGCAATTTTTCATAATTCTAATTTCTTTCGTTAAATTCTTAAAGTACCTGATACACTGACTTCAGGGTAAAAGAGAGAGAGAAACTTCATGGTAACATCCTGAATGCCCAGAGCAGTGGATGTTCTCTCGAGGTTAGAAGTAAGGAGATAGAGAAGGGTGGAAGGAGAGAGATTTTTTTTATAATACGGGGGGTGAGGGGAAAGGTTTAGAAAGTATCCAATTTACTTTTTCATTTTTAATCTTTGTGTAAATTATCACAGTAGTGTGCAGTCTGGTACAGCTGGAAGTTATCATTTCTGCCAGGGACTGATGGTAATGGCTGGAGAAGTAAAAGTGAGACTAACGGGTTCACACCGTGAGACTGGAAGTGGAATGTGCAGAGGAGCCCTGCTCGCGCGCTTCTGCTCGTGAGCACCGTGGTGCTCTGCGGAGCTGGGAGGAGGTGCCTCCAGTCCCTCACGGCCTGTGTTCCTGGCACTGGGCCATGTCAACCTGCAGTCAGTTTGTCTGAAAAGCAGCATCTCTGCTGAGATAGAGTGGGGGTGTTCTACCTTTGGGTACTTTCATGCGACTCTGCACAGCAATACCCGATAAATGACTGCTTACTGTGGTATTTATGTCTTTGATTTGCCAGTAACTGTTGTATGTCCAACAAATTTATTTTCCAGCTAGAAATTTTGTGTAAATCAGCAGTATCTTTGGTCATGTTAACCAGAAAATGAACTTTTCCCCCAATAAAAGGAAAAGGATTGATTCATACTTTTCTAGCATTTACTTATTTTCTATGTTCTGGTTGATTCTTTTCACTGTATTTCAGAATTATCATTAGAAAATAAACTTTAGATTGGATATCAAAGTATATGCAGTGCTAGGAAATAGCAAATAATTGTGTGAGTATTGTGTTGAAATGAACAAATATAGACCTTTTTTCTAATAATAGATACTCCAAATAAGCGTTAAGTTACTTTCTATAAAGTAGGTATTCTGACGTTTTCATTTTTAAGCAAAGGCAAATTTTAGTTAGCAGAGGGACTTTCGCTTTCACTGTTATAATATTAAATAAAGTATTCAAACAAACGCCATGACTATGGTACTTGATTTTTGTTTTATATATGGAAATGTATATCTCAGATTTTTCTGAGGCATTTTAGAATTTCTTTAGCTTAAATCAGTTTCTTTTCTTCTGATGTTTCTTTTCTTCTCTCTCATTCGCTCTCACTTTTTCCTTCAGGTATTTTAATCACATCTATGTCCTACTAAAAATATTTTACTTCCAATTTTGTGCATTAAAACTTTTTTGATAAAATTTAGAGAATAAAGCAGTAATGCTCAACACATAGCTTTATTAGATCTTAACAGCAGTCGTATTTGCTTCAGATATATTTTGAAGTGAATGTTACAGAAAGAATTGAAGCCCAACTAGACCTTCCAAAACCAATTCTCTTTCCTCCCCTTCTAGAAGTGATATCTTGAAAGTAATCACCATTCTATGTGGGGCATTTATTTCTCATGCAAGTTTTATAATTCATACTCAGCATTAAGAAAACAGCGTTTAAAATATTTTATTTGGGAGTAATTTCAAACTTACAAAGAGCTGCAGAAGTGAAAATAGCTCACAGAACGTTCATGTGTTGTGTAACTAGGTTCAATTTTAGTAACTTTTTATACCCCCATCTTTTGTTATGTGAGCTTTCTCCCTCCTTCCTTCCTTTCACTTCCCTTCTACCTACATGTGTGATTACAGATTAATATACATTTATGTATATATGCACATATATAATATTCATAAATATATTAATACTTTTAATATATCATTCAAGGGTAAGTTATATGCCTCATGGCTCTTTATCCCCAAATACTTCAATGGGCATCCCATTCAGTTCAGTCGCTCATTGCTGTCCGACTCTTTGCAACCGCATGGACTGCAGCACGCCAGGCTTCCCTGTCCATCACCAGCTCCCAGAGCCTGCTCAAACCCGACTTGTCCATCAAGTCGGTGATGCCATCCAACCATGGCATCCTCTGTTGTCCCCTTCTCCTTCAGTCTTTCCCAGTGTCAGGGTATCCCATTAGAGTAGGGATATTTTCTTACATAACCATAGGAACAGTTAACACATTTCATACATTTAAATTAACATAACACATGTAACCTGCTTTCCATATATCAAATTTGTAAGCTGACATAATAATGTTCTTCATAGAATTTTTATCTTAAAATGCAGGATCCAATCTAGGGGAAGTTACTGCTTTTCATTGCCATGTAAGTTCTTAGAAGTCACCTTTCTTATAACCCTGCCGTATTAGTTTCCTGGGGCTACTGTGAGGAAGTACCATAAACTGGATGCCTCAAACAGTTCTGGAAGCTAGAGTTCATGTTGCCTCTGAAGGCAGTGGGGAGGGATCTGTTCCAGGCCCTTCTCTTAGCTCTCAGTGTTTGGTGCTTCCTTGGCTTATAGCAGCAAATTCCAATCTTTTTGTATGGCTTTCTCCCTATGCAATATCCCTTTCTTTGTCCAGATTTTCCTCCTTTTATAGGACACTAGTCATATTGAATTAGAGCTCACCCTAATAATTTCATTTTAACCTCATTACCTTTGTAAAGACCTTGTTTCCAAGTAAGGTCACAGTAACAGGGGTTAGAACTCCTACATCTTTTGTGGAGGGATACAGTTGAACCATTATCAACCACTTAGCCTGTCTTTTCCAGAACATTCTTTGAGATTTTATTTTAGCCTCTTTATTTTATTTTCATTAAGCCGTGTTATATATGTACAGCTATTCTGTACATCAGAAAATTATGCATAATGGGTTCTGATTCATATCTCTCTTAAAAGTAAAAAGGCATAAGCTGTGACCCAGATTCCTTGAGGAAATTTAATCTGCATCGCAGAAGCAGATCACTTGTATATGTTTCTGGATCATCCTGAGAACATTTTATTTGGCATCATAGGGAATCATATTAAAAAATACTATTTTTCTTTATTCTATGTCAAGATACTTCTCAGTTGGATACTGTCTAAGCTGGAGACTTTCACAAGTTCTGCTTTTACCTTATCAGTTACATATAGCCTTACTGACTCTTAACATGACATACGTGGTTCTTTACAATCCATCTGTGTATTTCCCCAAATTTGTTTCTTTAAAGAGATAGTCTAGTCATACTGAACAACCTGTACATATCTAAAAGTGCTGTGTTCTCATTTTATAAGCTTCTTCTTTTGCTTGCAAAAATTCCACATTGCTCCCCTAAGAGATACACCAATACTTCCTTACCCTCTCTCTGCTCCCTTCCTGTAACCCCTGACCTCTCAACTTAGCTAATTTCTGCAGATTTTTCAGAATTCCCTTGGGGAAGCTCATCATTACACCTACATCCACACTCCTAGCACTCTTCCACCGTCAGATGAGCAACAGAGTGGGCCTTGGGCGCACCTCCCACGTGCTGTTTCAGCTACACATGCATACTTTCGGCATTCGGATGGTTTCTACTTGTCTGTTTCCTCTACAAAATGTTGAGCCACTTAAGGAGCACTCTCATTTTTCATTACATCCCCAAGCCTATCACAGTATCTGGCCCATAATCAGCACAAAGGGCATGCTTGCTGAAAGAACGAATGAAGAATGGATGAGTCGTGCAAAAGTGCCAGGGAGAACCAAAGGCTTCAGGACAGCAGTAGAACTTAGTCTTTCTTTGGGGGCCAACTCTGATCATTTTGCGTTGTCTGCTTGGAACATGCCATGATCACAGGGGAGGGGAACCCTTTAGCTTCTCTGTGTATCAGACCTGAGTAGACCATTGCTATGAGAGATCCTATCCAGTGGTGAAATAAGTTATGAAATAAGTTGTACAAAATAGTACTTGCAGTACAAACATAATATTTCAATAAAGTACGAGTAGTTTAGTAAAGGTAATCTCTGGTTAAGTACCTGATTAATGCAGAAAATACATGAATAGTAATTAAAAGGCATGTTGTAAAGAAAAGTTAAAGAATTAAAGTAGGAAAATTCTGCCACCATGCTTCCTTTGCATTTTAAGGCTTTGCATTTTCATTTCTTATAATATATTTATATTTCACAGTGTAGGTTGTAGTTTTTAAAGTGATACTGAAAAACCACTCCAGGTAAATATATGTAAAATTTATACCATCATGAATATGTCTATATTAATATTTCCTGTATTATATACAAAATATAATAATTTAATTATTCAAAAACACAAAAGGAATTTACTATAAATCATGTTTTGTATCATTCACAATAACTATTTTCCAGTAAAAGTCAAATTATTGTCTTTTCAACATAGTAGAAATATTAACAGCAAAAGTACAGACTACTCTTTTTTCTTTTTTATGAGGTCATCAAATATACCTCTCTTAATTGGATTATTTTCTTCTGCGTTTGCAGTATTTGCCTGTGAAAGTATTATACTGTGTTTCCCCTTAGGTCACGCTTGCTTACTATATGGTAAATGCGTGATTCTTTTTCTTTCTCAATGAAATCTTCATTCATTTTCCTTTCTTAGTTCCATGCTTCTCTAGGACTGTACCTTTCACCATCTCACATATTTCTATTCAGCCAAATGAATGACTATGGAGAAAAATTCTCTGGCAAACATCTCATGTTCTCTTATTTCACTCTTTCTGCCTTTTTAATCTTTACTGCTGCAGTAGAAAAGAGGCTAAAATATATTTCAATATCCTTTATAATTTTGTGTCATGCTTATTACATATTTTCCAAAAATATAATTTATTTTTTGCTTTGTTTGGTAAGATTTTTTTCATTTAAGTTTAGATTTTTTGAAAGATAGTAGTAATTACTAATGGTCATCGAGCATTTATTATGTTTCTGACATTTAGGATTAACTCATTTAGTAATCACAATAGTCCTGTAAGGTGAGTGCTGTTATTCCTCCAGTCTATAGCTTAGGAAACTGAGGCATAGAAAGGTTATATAACTTTCTGAGGTCACAGAATTGATCATCGTTGAGCTCAAATTGCAAAGCAAGTACTCTGTGTTATTATCTATACTATACTGCCTGCAACAAAATTATACTGCTGCATATATATTAATTCAATTTTACTCATATAAATGAGATTATACCTATTTTCAGAATATACCTTTATGTCCTATACATTGACTGAAAATATACAATTAGTGTTCAAAGAGAAAAAAATGCTTTTATCAGTTTCAACCAGAAGAAAATTAAAATCTAAAAATTCATTATTGATGTAAAAATTAGCAAAAAGGAAATTTCAGGTTATAAAAATGCAAGGTATAAAATTGCATGTTTAATGAGTGAGAAAAGCCACTTAGTCGTGTCCGACTCTGCGACCCCATGGACTGTAGCCCACCAGGCTCCTCCATCCATGGAATTTTCTAGGCAAGAGTACTGAAGTGTGTTGCCATTTCCTTCCCCAGGGGATCTTCCCAAGGCAGGGATCAAGCCCAGGTCTCCCGCATTGCGGGCAGATGCTTTACTGTCCGAGCCACCAGGGAATCCCTGCATGTTTATGGAGAGTTATACCAAAAAAAAAAAAGGTGGAATAGGAGTTTTCTACTGTCTTTGCATCAAAGAACACTGATTTTTACAATCACCAAGAATAGGAATACTTTTGTGGAAGTCTAGGAATCCAACAGAATTCTAGCACATTGTTGGAGAAAAAAAATCCTGGATTGGATGCATTAAAGGGGATAAGAAGAAGAGTTTTTCTTTACCCATATCCTTTATCCCCTTAGAAGCATAGCTGTCAGGAAAAAGTGAGAGCATGTGAGTGAGCACCCAACTTCCCCACTGTGTGGGACACTACCAGTGAGACCCACTTCTGTCTAATTTCATCTAGAATACTGAGGCGTGCTGTGCTATGGTGGATGAGGAACAAATGAGGATAGTGGATAGCTGCAGAGTTCTCAGAGGGTATCGAAAGAACATAGATTCTACTAACTGCTTTATGGACTTTATTAGCAAGCCCTCCTGGGAGCTGCTAGAAGTGTTTCTCCTGCAGATACTTCTAACTGGCCCACACATCTTTTCACCCTGTACCATCTCCCTGTGCAAACCCCAGAAGACAGTGAATGCAAACCTTTACAGATGGCATGTGAGCATGTGCAGAAAGCTGACCAACTCTGCGGGATTGCAGCAAAGCACATAAACTTGAATGTTCAGTATCACTTTAAGGAAAACAAACAGGAGGTTGTCAGCATGTGGCCTGGCTTTGGAGGATTAAGAGAAGGCATTCAATACTAAAAATTATCCCCCAAGAGGGAACAGGAAGTGTGGAACATGTATATACATGGAAAAGGTATGAGAAAGCCTCAGAATGCCTAGTGGGTTGACAGAGGTATTTCTCTCCCAAAGCTTGTCAGTAAAAACTGGAGAAGGTGACTGCTTCTTTCAGTGTGAAGACAAGAATGCAGGAGTACAAGGAATGTTAATAATTGAGGAAACATGACATCACCAAAGAAACAATAATTTTCCAGTAAGCAATCCCAAGGAAATGGAGAGCTGCAATTTGCCTGATAAAGAATTCAAAACAGTTGCTGTAAGAATCACACTGAGATGTAAGAAAACAAGAGAAAGACCATCCGGTGAAGTCAGGAAAACAACACATGAACAAGCTGAGTTTAACAGAGAGGTTGTCCAGTCACTCAGTTGTGTCACCAGGCTTCCCTGTCCTCCTGTCTTCCGGAGTTTGCTCAAACTCTTGTTCATTGAGTCAGTGATGCCATCCAATCATCTCAGCCTATGTTGCCCCCTTCTCCTCCTGCCCTCAATCTTTCCCAGCATCGGCGTCTTTTCTAATGAGTCAGCTCTTTGCATCAGGTGGCCAAAGTATTAGAGCTTCAGCTTCAGCATTAATCCCTCCAATGAATATTCAGGGTTGATTTCCTTTAATCAACAGAGAGGTAGTAATCCTTGAGAAAATATTCTGGAGCTCTGAATAATACAATAAATGAAGTGAAAGCTGCCGTAGAGAACATGAACAGCAGACTTGATGAAGCAGAAGAAAGAATCTATGAAGTTGAACAGTAGGTCATGTGAAATTGGATATCCAGAGTAGAATAAAGTGAAAGAAATGGAAAAGAGGGAAGAAATAGGTAACAATACATTACTAGTATCTATGGATTTCATTAATCCGCTTTCAACAATGGGTGGATCATCCTGACAGAAAACAGTGGATTTGAACTAACATTGGACAAATGGGCCTAACAGATGTATACAGAACATTACATCCAACAGCAACAAAGCACACATTCTTCTCACATGCATACTGAATGTTCTCCAAGATCAATCATAGGTCACAAAACAAGTCTTAAGAAATTTAAAAAGATTAAAGCCATACCAAGTTTTTATTATTAGATGACAGTGGCATAAAACTAACAGTTATTAGTAGGAGGAAACCTGGAAAGTTCACATATATATATAGAAACACACTCCTGAATGAATGGATCAAAGACTATCAGGAAATCAAAAAAATTTGAAACAAATGAAAGTGAAAAAAAGTATCAAAACTGTGTGATTCAGCAAAAGCAGTTTTGAGAGGGATGTTTACAGTGGTAAGTGTCTTCATGAAGGAAAAAAAAGACCTCAAATAAGGAACTTAACTTTACATCTCAAAGAACTGAGAAATGGGCAATCTAAGCCCCACATTAGCAGAAATAAGGAAATAACAAAGATCAGAGAAGAAATAAATGAATTTGAGAAAAGAAGGATAGTAGAAAAGATCAACAAAATTAGAAGCTGGGTTATGAAAATATTAGCAAAATTAACAAAATGTTAGCTAGACTTAATAAGAAAAAAAGATAACAAAGTCTGAAATTAAATTGAAGACACTGCAACCAATACCACTGAAATGCAAAAAAAAAAAAAAAAAAACCAAGAAACTACTGTAAGTAATTATAATACCAACAAATTGGATAATCTAGAAAAAATAGATGAAATATTCATAAAGGCATACAACTTGCCAACTAAATCGTGAATAAGTAGATCTTTACAGACCAGTAACGATTAAGGAGTTTAAATCAGTTGTCAAAAACATTTCAACAAAGAAAATCCCAAGGCCTGTTGGCTTTACTAGTGAATCCTACCAAATATTTAAAGAAGAGTTAAAATGAATTTTTTGCACATTCTTCCAAAAATTGAAGAGGAAACACTTCCAAACTCATTTCTATTTGAAAAGGGGTTAATATCCATAGTGTGTAAGGAACTTGTACAACTTAATTTTTAAGAAGCCTGATCAAAATATGGATCAAGGCCCTGAATAAACTTTTTTCAAAAGAGAGCTTGTGAGGACCAACAAGTTCATGAACGGGTATTTAGCATCACTTATCATCAGGGAAATGCAAATCAAAATTACAATGTGATGTCACCTTACATATACCAGGGTGGCTTTTATCAAAAAGACAACAGAAAACAAGTGTTGGCCAGAATGTGGAAGAAAGAGAACCCTGTGCACTGTTGATGGAAATGGAAATTGTCCTGGCCATTATGGAAAATAAAATGAAATTTCCTCCAAAAAAAAAAAAAAAATAGAACTACTACATAAGACAAAAATCCCACTTCTAAGTATATTCTGAATGTTAGAAAATCAGTATCTCAAGGAGATACGTGCATCCTCATGCTCATTGCAGTATTATTCATAATAACCAAGATTTGAAATCAAATCTGTGTCCCAACAATGGATGAATGGATGACATGCTGTATATACAGTGGAATAGTATTCATCCACGAGTAAGAGGGAAATCTTGTCATTTACAAACAGTGGATCCTAGAGAATATTCAGTTCAATTCAGTCGCTCAGCCATGTCCGACTCTTTGCAACCCCCTGGACTGCAATTTTGCCTTTTCATACTGTTAATGGGGTTCTCAAAGCAAAAATACTGAAGTGGTTTGTCATTCCCGTCTCCAGTGAACCACGTTTTGTCAGAACTCTCCACCATGACCCGTCCGTCATGGGTGGCCCTACACCGCGTGGCTCATAGTCTCATTGAGTTAGACAAGGCTGTGGTCCCTGTGATCAGATTGGTTAGTTTTCTGTGATTGTGGTTTTCAGTCTGTCTCCCCTCTGAAAGAGAAGGATAAGAGGCTTATGGAAGCTTCCTGATGGGAGAGACTGACTGAGGGGGAAACTGGGTCTTATTCTGATGGGTAGGGTCATGCTCAGTAAATCTTTAATCTAATCTTCTGTTGATGGGTAGGGCTGTGTTCCCTCCATGCTGTTTACCTGGGGCCAAACTATGGTGGAGAATTTTGAGCATTACTTAACTAGCCTGTGAGCATTAGTAAAGTAAGGCTCAAAATTCTCCAAGCCAGGCTTCAGCAATATGTGAACTTCCAGATGTTCAAGCTGGTTTTAGAAAAGGCAGAGGAACCAGAGATCAAATTGCCAACATCCACTGGATCATCGAAAAAGCAAGAGAGTTCCAGACAAACATCTATTTCTGGTTTATTGACTGTACCAAAGCCTTTGACTGTGTGGATCACAACAAACTGTGGAACATTCTGAAAGAGATGGGAATACCAGAACCCCTGACCTGCCTCTTGAGAAACCTATATGCAGGTCAGAAAGCAACAGTTAGCACTGGACATGTAATAACAGACTGGTTCCAAATAGGAAAAAGAGTACGTCAAGGCTGTATATTCTCACCCTGCTTATTTAACTTATATGCAGAGTACATCATGAGAAACACTGGGCTGGAAGAAGCACAAGCTGGAATCAAGATTGCCAGGAGAAATATCAATAACTTTAGATATGCAGATGACACCACCCTTATGGCAGAAAATGAAGAGGAACTAAAAAGGCTCTTGATGAAAGTGAAAGAGGAGAGTGAAAAAGTTGGCTTAAAGCTCAACATTAAGTAAATGAAGATCATGGCATCCGGTCCCATCACTTCATGGCAAATAGATGGGGAAACTTGGAAACAGTGTCAGACTTTATTTTTCTGGCTCCAAAATCACTGCAAATGGTGATTGTAGCCATGAAATTAAGACACTAACTCCTTGGAAGGAAAGTTATGACCAACCTAGATAGAATATTAAAAAGCAGAGATATTACTTTGCCAACAAAGGTCTGTCTAGTCAAGGCTATGGATTTTCCAGTGGTCATGTATGGATGTGAGAGTTGGACTGTGAAGAAAGCTGAGTGCTGAAGAATTGATGCTTTTGAACTGTGGTGTTGGAGAAGACTCTTGAGAGTCCCTTGGACTGCAAGGAGATCCAACCAGTCCATCCTAAAGGCGATCAGTCCTGGGTATTCTTTTGAAGGAATGATGCTGAAGCTGAAACTCCAGTACTTTGGCCACCTCGTGCAAAGAGTTGACTCATTGGAAAAGACCCTGATGCTGGGAGGGGTTGGGGGCAGGAGGAGAAGGGGACAACTGAGGATGAGATGCCTGGATGGCATCACCGGCTCAATGGACATGGGTTTGAGTGAACTCCGGGAGTTGGTGATGGACAGGGAGGCCTGGCGTGCTGTGATTCATGGGGTTGCAAAGAGTTGGACACGACTGAGCGACTGAACTGAACTGGACTGAACTGAAACTATGGTGGAGGTAATGAAGATAATGGCGACCTCCTTCAAAAGGTCCCATGCACGGACTGCTATACTCAGTGCCCCCAACCCTGCAGCAGGCCACCATCGACCCACGCCTCCACCCAAGGCTCCTGGACACTCACGGGCAAGTGTAGGTCAATCTCTTGTGGGGTCACTGCTCCTTTCTACTGGGTCCTGGTACACACAGGATTCTGTTTGTGCTCTCCAAGAGTCTGCTTCCCCAGTCCTGTATAAGCTCTGGTGGCTCTAGGGTGGGGTTAATGATGACCTCCTCCAAGAGGGCTTATGCCATACCCAGGTCTGCTACACCCTGAGCCCCTGCCCCTGAGGCAGTCCACTGCTGACCCGTACCTCCTCAGGAGACAGTCAGACACAGTTTTGCCTCAGTCTCTGTGGGGTCTCTGGGTCCTGGTGCTCACAAGGTTTGTGTGAGCCCTCTGAGCATCTCTGGTGGGAATGGGGTTTGCTTCTAAACATGATTTCGCCGTTCCTGCCATTTTGCTGGGGCTTCTCCTTTGCCTTTGGATGTGGAGTATCTCCTCTGAGTCGCTCCAGCACCCCACACAGCCACTGCTGCAGCGCCTACCATCTTGCTGGGGCTTCTCTGCCCTTGGACGAGGGCTATCTCCTCACAGCTGCTCCAGCACCATGCAGCTGCCACTCCAGTACCTACCATCTTGGAAGAATATTATGCATAGTTAAATTAACTAGGCAGGGACAGACTAATACCATATAATCTGACTAATATGTGAAAGCTAAAAAAAAAAAAAGACAAACTCACAGAAACAGAGTAGAATTGTTATCACTAGTGTATGGAGTTAGAAGCATGGGGAGATGCTGGTCAAAGGATAAAAGCTTTTAGTTGTAAGACGAAAAGCACTGATGTTCTAATGCACGACATGCAAATGAAAGCCTACAATTAGTGAATACTGTTGTTAATAGTTCTGTGTTGTGTATTGCTAGAAACACAGACCTTCGGCATACACACACACCCAAAATGGTAGAACTATATGAGGTGATAGATGTGTTAATTAACTTCGTTGTAATCATTTCACAAAGTATACATATGTGATATCATCACAATGTATACTTTAGATTACTTATCAGTTATACTTCAATAAAGATAAAAATTTTTTTAAATAGAATTGATTAATATGCATAATATCTAAGCATTTAAAAATTGTAAATATGTGAACATCTTAATAGTTGATATTTGGATGTTTTTGCTTTTTTTTCTTTCCTTCTCAGATTTCTGTAGTGAGTAACTTATTTTTAATAACAAGAATAAATATATTATTACCTAGAATATGGTAACATGTGGTGAATTATACATTAGTAAAAAGTTTAGTAGTCTCCAGGAAAAGATGTTGAGCGAAGAATTATTTTCAGTCACTCTAAAGAATTACCTATTAATAGAATACAGAGTTTACTGCTTTATTAACTAAATAGAGATTGATTTAAAATATCCTTTGCACAGACATTGACATTTCACAAGTGTTATGTGAAATGAATAAGCTTCTAGTCTGGAAAATATATGAAATGATGAGGAAATAATGGGATTTCCTGTATGGCTATAGCATAGGTTTCTTGGAAAAGAATAGCCAAGATGAGGCTTGAGAAGTAGTTTGAGGCCACATTTGTGAAGAGTTCTTTATACTTTGCCAAGGAGTTGGTGTTTCATCTTAAAGATAGTAAAGAACCTCTGGAAAGAGGGACATAATTATATTTAATTTATTTTTAGAAAGATGACTGTGGATTTTAGACTGAAGTTGGGAATGAGTGGACACTAGAAAGTCAGTTAGGAGGCTTAGTTAAAGGAGTTAAGCAAGAGATGATGATGTTAAACAGTGATAGAGAAGGGTTAGGGTTAGGGTTAAAACAGTGATAGAGAAGACATCCTAGATATCTTAGTAATAATAGACATAGAAGAAGAAGTTGAAGATGACCTTGAGATTTTTAACTAAGGTTTCGGGGTAAATTATCTTACTGAAATAGCTATTACGGGAAGAGGGGAGAATATACTTTTTTAAGAAAGATAAATTCAGTTTGTTTTAAACATATTATAGTTCAGATTGTATTTTTTATATATATATATTTCAAAATATATTAAGGTAAGAAATTGTAATAAATAATAGGATAAAAGATCATTTTATTAAGTTACTTTTAAAGTCTTATTTTACCTTAAAAGCACAGTAATAGATTTATTTTAACATATAGTTGGTTAAGATAATTAGAACATCTTTTCCTGACTCTTCTGGTTCATTTCCACCACACTACCCTGTCTTATCTCTTATTTGAACATTCAAATAGCTTCCTTCTGGTTTCCCTACTCTTTAAAATTTAATATACCCCTGATAAATTATCTTTCAAATGGACAGTGCAGTCATGTTGTTCTCCTGCATTTAAATCATTATTCTGAGTGTATAATAGTGTTTATTCAGGTATCCCCCTAGTCGCAGATATAATTCCTTCTTAGAGAATGACTCCCCACCAATCTCACTATTAAGACCTCCACTACACATAGAAATTATTGCTGTAATGGATTGTCACAAGAATTCTCTGACTCACCCATTTTGTTTTAAATATCTCTTATACTTGAGTGGTTTCTTCTCATTGACTGTCATTCTATCTCCAAGACTCCTCCCCGACCCCCCAAAAAAGCAAATTTAAACCTCACTTTATTCCTTTCAATATATAATTAAATAGCCATGACTTCCAGGTCTTTTTTTGTTTCTATGAAATCCAGGTGTACTTTCATTTCTTTTATGACTCTCTTTATTCTGCCATTTATTAAACCTACTGTTATAAACCTTACTTTCCCTCCCTCTCATTCCTTATAAATGGTGGCTCTTAACCACATGTGATTTCACAGACTATTCGTTGATTGACCTACAACTCTAATTCAAGTAAATTTAAGTAGTAATAATCATATGCATTGGATTCCTATCAATGACCTCAATTATTTTATAAATTTGTATGATAGATGCATGAAGATAATAACGTATATTTACTCATACTCAGAATATTAGGAGATTAGTCCCAGGTCTTCAGTGTTAGCTAACTTGTGACCATGGTTAAGTTACTTAATTTCTCTTGGCAGTAAATAATAAGTAGTGGGAATTGAATTAGGGAGGTAGGCTTTAAGCATTTTGACAGATTTAGAATATGTATAATACTGAATGATCACATGGCCACTGAAGCAAGGGAATTGTGATGTAAAAGAAGATTAAATCTTCTCTACTGTGGTAACATAAAATAATGATAGGTAACACTTTTTTGATGTGAAAATGCATTCAGTAGAGAAAATTAATAGGTGAGCCCTATTGCTGGGTTTCTTACAAGGACATCTGAAGTTATTTATTACTCCTGTGAAAATGTGTTCAGCCTACTCTTTACGTAAAAGTGTCTGAAGTTCATGAATTAAATGTTCATAATCTAGCACTGGTTGATAGAATCTTCATTTCAACTCCAAAGGAATTAGTAGTTATAGACAACTTGAGATCGATGGTGCCATAAAAGATATAAATTATGAAATCGCAGTCTGGATTTGTAGAGGTGAAAGAGAAATATTTTATTATAATGCATGACTTACATGTAGGGAAATGCATTTAATATTTTCACACATTTTTTCATCACTTCTAAAAGTCCAGTATTTAATTCAGCAAATATTTATTGGTCCTTACCATGTGCCAAACACCTTGCTTAATTCTAGGAACGTAAGAAGATAAGTATGGTAAATTTCCTATCCAGCAGGAATTCACCATTTAATAATGAAAATAATCAGTAGAGAATTTGATAGATTGGAGCATAGATGACAGAGCAACTAACTTCATTCAGGGGATGAAGATATTTTAAAGATATTTGAGCTGGGTATTGAAGGATTCTCTGTGTCATTGAAGTATGTTTTATGTGTGAGTGTAATTGATCTTTTAGGGCTTTCATCTAATCATATTGCCTTTTGAAAGTAAGTATACATTATCTTGTATGTGTATATACATTTACATATATGTATATGTATACATATCTTGCATGCATATCTCTTGGCTACCATTTCCTTCTCCAGGAGATCTTCCCAACCCAGGCATCTAACCTGTGTCTCCTGCATTGACAGTCTGTACCACTAGCCCCGCCTGTGATGGGCTATGGAGTACATTGTATCCCTCCAAAATTCATGTGTCATAGAACGTACCCCATTGCGACTCTATTAGAGATAGTGCCGTTAGGACCTTTAAGGAAGTGACTAAGGTTAAACGAGGTCGTAAGGGTGGAGCCTTAAAGAACTGGTGTCCTCATACAAGAAGAGACACCAGAGGTCACCTTCTCTCTGCCAAGGGAGGACACAGTAAGAAGTCTGTCATAGTGCTGGACTTAAATCAGCATGTACATGGAATGTACTTCTGTGCCACAATAATTTAAGCTTCAATAAAGGTTTGCTTAATTCATTAACAACAGCAACAAAAAAGTCCACAAGTCCTGTGAGAAAGAGAATTCTCACCAGAAACTGAGCCCTGCCAAAACCTTATCTTAGGCTTTCCAGCCTCTAGAATTTTGAGAACATAAATTTCTCTCAGTCTGACACTTTGTTACGGCAGCTTGAGTACCCTTAGTCTTCCTCTTCCACTTTAGGATCGTGACTAACTTCAGTACCTGATCTCATCTAGTTGCAATGGCTGTCAAATATGTTTCCCGTGGTAGCTTTACAAAATATAGTTGCATTATCACTTCTGCTTTTTATATTTATATGTTTTTCAAATCTTTACCTTCCAATTAATTTTTACCCAAATGTATGTGGCTTAGGGACTACCTTAAATTGTACTTCCTTGAGGAGCTTTTCTCCTTTCTAGCTCCTCCCACTTTTGGAATTCGTATAGAGTTTAGAACTTACAACTTAGGAATATTTCTTACTTTTCAGTTTGATTTCCTTAAATGTGTAAAATTCTTCAAGAATTGGAATCTTTCTGTTTTCAGAACATCAATCTTAAGTTAGCTTAATTCTGATGAAGGAAAGAGAGAATTAACTTACTCTCAGGCCAAGGCAATTTATTGAATCAGTTACAAGTCAGTTACAGTTTATCAAATATATCAAGCCTAGTAATTTGAAAACTATTTAGTTTGGTAATCTTATCTTTGGATATTGTACTGAAATATTGAGCAGATGTTTATTTAAAAGACGTCTATGTTTTACCTTGCAACCTACAACTATAGAAAGGTAATATATTGCCTTCTGACAATATTCTTGAATCTTTTAATGGCAGAATATGAATAAAAATAACATGAGTATTATTTTAGAAGTTTCTTTAAAGATTTTCATATTTCCAGTTTTTTACTTCTCTTCAGTGTCCAATATACCATATTGATTATCATTAATATACCTCATTTTTGTTAAATTATACTATATAAAATAATGTTTAGAGAACATAAAGAAAGTACAGTGTTAGAGAAAGGTATTTTAAGTATTATTTCATTTGGAATATTTTGAAGTAGTTATGAAGTATGCTGATTCTTATTATTAGAAAGCTTTCATCAGAGCTACTGTTCCAGAGTTAAGTCAATATTTAGTATAATTTGGCAAACTAAATTTCAGTCTGTTGCATCTTGGTTGTGTATTAACCACCCACTGGCAACAGAAAGTTGGCCATGTTATTTCCAGGCAGTTTGTTCTTCTCAATATCAAGAGAAGGTCTAGCTGGCCCTATGTATCTAAGGCTGCCAATTTCCCCGTGGCTTCTTTATTCCTTTATCCAGCTGCTACTCACTGCTATTGCCACATTTGCCCTCTGGCTCGTGGGATTGAATGCTTAGCTTCCCCTGAGGCGACTGTTAATGCTTCCTTTTTACTCTATTGGCTGGGAATGCACTTGGCATCCTCAGTCTCAAACCTCTCCTCCCTCTTTTTCGCCAGACACCAAGCACTTAAGTAGCACTTTCAGCCTCCACCAGTTATCAGTAGTAGCTTTCAACCCCTCATTTCTGGTCTGGTAACTCAGCACACTGTCCCAGGAGAGCTTGACTAAGCCAATTTGCCCCCTCTTCCCTCCTTCCTCTGTCTGTAGGTCTTCCTTTTCTCTTTTTCTTCTTTATCCATTTCCTTGACTACACTTTTATTTTTGCTTTACTCTCTATGTAATCTTTCTGATGATCTTTTTCTTGTTGCTTTAGTACTATAGATGTCACGGAGCTAGGCAAAAATTTGACGTAGAAAATAAGACATTAGTAAATTTTTAAACACTAATGTCTGTTCAATATTTTAACTGAACCAACTCAAAGGTTTAGTTGTTGTTGTTGTTGTTTTTTTTACCTCAGTCTACCTGCTGTGTATGACTGATGCAGATTCTGTATTACAAGTTTACAAGGGTTTTTTTTTATATATATTCAGAATTGTAAATTTTATACATACACAGATCTGTTACCAAGTCCAAGCTCACTGTGTTTGCCACAGGACAGGCCAGTGAATTGGAGAAACTAGGTGTTGAGGCAAGGAAAACTACTTTATTGAGAAAGCCATCTGGCTAAGAAAATGGCAGGCTAGTGCTCAAAATAACCATCTTATCTGTGTCTGGATGCCAGGTTCTTTTATATCTCAGAGAGAAATAAACAATGAGGAACTAAAGTCAAAAGGCAGAACCAGAGAGCGAGAGGCAGTGGGGAAGTAAAGTGAAAGGGTCTTCAGTCTTGCAAAACATCTCCAAGGGAAAGGCCATCCTTTGGAAAGCATGTGTTAATCTTGTCTATTTCACAGGTTGCTGCTAAGTCGCTTCAGTGTCCAACTCTCTGCGACCCCAGAGACAACAGCCCACCAGGCTCCCCTGTCCCTGGGATTCTCCAGGCAAGAACACTGGAGTGGGTTGCCGTTTCCTTCTCCAGTGCATGAAAGTAAAAAGTGAAAGTGAAGTCGCTCAGTCGTGTCCAACTCTTAGTGACCCCAAGGACCGCAGCCTACCAGGCTCCTCCGTCCATGGGATTTTCCAGGCAAGAGTACTAGAGTGGAGTGCCATTGCCTTCTCCGTGGGTAGGGACAAATTATTTCTCTATAAGCTGAATAAAGGCACTTTAGTTTATAGTCAAGCAGAGGGGCAGAGTCCTCCAGGCAAGCTATTAAGTTTAATTTAATAACAAGCAATGGAAAACAAGTCAAACAGTTTCCAACATGAAGTTAGAACTGGCTTTCTCCCTGCGACAAGTCTACTTGTTCAAGATAGTATATAATATAGGAAAATGTAAGGATTCTTTTGTTTTTTTTAATTATTTGTTTTAATCGGACTATAATTTCTTTACAATACTGTGGTCGTTTTTGCCATACATCGACATAAATCACTCACGTGTACACGTGTCTCCCCATCCTGAACCGCCATCCCACCTCCCTCTCCACCTCATCCCTCTCAGTTGTCCCAGAGCACTGACTTTGTGTGCCCTGTTTCATGCATAGAACTTGCACTGGTCATCTGTTTACATATGGTAATGTACATGTTTCAGTGCTGTTCTCTCAAATCATCCTACCCTTGCCTTCTCCCACAGAGTCCAAAAGTCTTTTCTTTACAT
This sequence comes from Ovis aries, assembly GCF_016772045.2. NCBI lineage: Eukaryota > Metazoa > Chordata > Mammalia > Artiodactyla > Bovidae > Ovis > Ovis aries. The sequence continues at coordinate 7,592,946 of NC_056070.1, forward strand.
CCGTGTCTCCTTTGCTGCCTTGCACATAGGATCATCATTACTATCTTTCTAAGTTCCATATATATGCCTTAATATACTGTATTGGTGTTTCTCTTTCTGACTTACTTCACTCTGTATAATAGGCTGCAGTTTCATCCACCTCATTAGAACTGATTCAAATGCATTCCTTTTTACAGTTGAGTAATATTCTGTTGTGTATATGTACCACAACTTCCCTATCCATTTGTCTGCCAATGGACATTTAGGTTGCTTCCATGTCTTGGCTATTATAAACAGTGCTGCGATGAACATTGGGGTACATGTATCTCTTTCAGTTCTTGTTTCCTCGGTGTGTATGCCCAGCAGTGGGATTGCTGGGTCATATGGCAATTCTATTTCCAGCTTTTTAAGGACTCTCCACTCTGTTCTCCATAGTGGCTGTACTAGTTTGCACCCACCAACAGTGTAAGACAGTTCCTTTTCTCCACACCCTCGCCAGCATTTACTGTTTGTAGACTTTTTGATGGTGGCCATTCTGACCAGTGTGAGATGATACCTCATTGTGGTTTTGATTTGCTTTTGAGTGATGTTGAACACCTTTTCATATGTTTGTTAGCCATCTGTATGTCTTTTTGGAGAAATGTCTGTTCAGTTCTTTGGCCCTCATTTTGACTGGGTTGTTCATTTTTCTGGTATTGAACTGCATGATCTGTTTGTATATTTTGAAGATTAATTGTCAGTTGTTTCATTTGCAGTTATTTTCTCCCATTCTGAAGGTTGCCTTTTCACCTTGCTTATAGTTTCCTTCATTGTGCAAAAGGTTTTAAGTTTAATTAGGTCCCATTTGTTTGTTTTTATTTTCATTAGTCTGGGAGGTGGGTCATAGAGGATCTTTTTGTGATTTATGTCAGAGAATGTTCTATGTATGTTTTCCTCTAAGAGTTTTATAGCTTCTGGTCTTATATTTAGGTATTTAATCCATTTTCAGTTTATTTTATTTATGATGTTAGAAAGTGTTCTAGTTTCATTCTTTTACAGGTGGTTGACCAGTTTTCCCAGCACCCCTTGTTAAAGAGATTGTCTTTTCTCCATTGTATATTTTTGCCTCCTTTGTCAAAGATAAAGTGTCCATAGAAGTGTGGATTTATCTCTGGGCTTTCTATTTTGTTCCGTTGATCTATATTTTTGTCTTTGTGCTGGTACCATACTGTCTGATGACTGTAGCTTTGTAGTGTAGTCTGAAGTCAGGAAGTTTGATTCCTCCAGTTCCCTTCTCCTTTCTCAAGATTGCTTTGGCTATTTGAGGTTTTTTGTGTTTCCATGAAAATTGTGAAATTATTTGTTCTAGTTCTGGGGAAAATGTTGTTAGTTTGATAGGGATTGCATTGAATCTGTAGATTGCTTTGGGTGGTACACTCATTTTCACTATATTGATTCTTCCAGTCCATGAACATGATATATTTGTCCATCTATTTGTGTCATCTTTGATTTATTTCATCAGTGTTTTATATTTTCTATATATAGGTCTTTAGTTTCTTTAGGTAAATTTATTCCTAAGTATTTTATGCTTTTCATTGCAATGGTGAATGTGATTGTTTACTTAATTTTTCTTTCTGTGTTTTCATTGTTAGTGTATAGGAATGCTAGGGATTGCTGTGTGTTAATTTTATATCCTGCAACTTTATTATATTCATTGATTAGCTCTAGTGAAAATGTAAGGATTCTTTCCACCAAATGTTTCACAAGGGAAAGAAAAGCCATTTCATTTTCTGTTTGCTCGTTTTTGCCTAAAATATGAATGTGCAATTTGAGTTGTTCTTTTAAATTAACTCCCTGCTGAAGGTTTTGCTAATGGTAAAGAACCTGCCTCCCAATGCAGGATACAAAAGGGATGCAGGTTTGATCCCGGGGTCAGGAAGATCCCCTGGAGAGGAAAATGGCAACCCATTCCAGTTTTCTTGCCTGGGAAATCCCATGGACAGAGGAGTCTGGCCAAGATATAGTCCATGGGGTCGCAAAGAGTCAGACACAACTGAAGTGACTTAGCACACCCTTCTGAATACTCTACAAATGTCACCTTTTCATTTTTTAAGTAATGGTTTGTAAACATCTTCAGAAATTGATAGTTTAAGAGTTGTGACCCAAAGACTAGAAAGTAAAGATAATACCTGTTAATCTGGGAATTAAGAGCAGTAACAGTGCCCTGCAGGACTCATTAACTTCTGCAAAGTCTATAGGATGGTTCCAAACATCTACAAAATAAAACCACGAGACATTCATGTTGATAGTAATCGACTTGGATGAAATATTTAAGACCTTTATCCTCCTGTATCCTCACTTCCCTTTATTTTAATGTTTTCTGGTGAGAAAAGACTAGGTGAAATTCATGTTTCACACACACACACACACACACACACACACACACACACTCCTTTCCACCACCCATAAGGCAGATGGGTGGTTATTGACAATTTTAACAATTAGAACATTTTTTTTGATAGTGTCTTTCTCTAATCCCCTTAAAAAGATCTCCCATTAAGGAGCTAACAGTTGCTACCTCTAATTTGTTAGGTTTGTTGTGTGCTGAAAATAACCAGGATACAGCAGTGATGCTCTTGGTCCCTTATATACATTGCCCTGAGAAACTTCTGTCATACATGAGTCATATGATACCTGGATAACGAACCTATATAAATTATGCAAGTGCTTCATGTCCTCAAAATTTTAAGTTACCTGTAGAAAACTGACCAAAAATAATTCTTATTTTAAGGACTTTTTCCTTTGGTGGCATCAGTAAATGACATTTTAAAGAGCAACGTACTTTCTCAGTACCATTTTGTTTGAGCAATACTGTGCAGTTTCTGCCTGCTGTACTCCTTGCTAATATTCATATAATCATCCATAAGAGACACTAATTTGAAGTGAGTTAAGTGGTGTTGGAGAAGACTCTTGAGAGTCCCTTGGACTGCAAGGAGATCCAACCAGTCCATTCTAAAGGAGATCAGTCCTAGGTTTTCTTGAAACTCCAGTACTTTGGCCACCTCATGCAAAGAGTTGACTCATTGGAAAAGACTCTGATGCTGGGAGGGATTGGGGGCAGGAGGAGAAGGGGACGACAGAGGATGAGATGGCTGGATGGCATCACCGACTCGATGGACGTGTTTGAGTGAACTCTGGGAGTTGGTGATGGACAGGGAGGCCTGGAGTGCTGCAGTTCATGGGGTCGCAAAAAGTTGGACATGACTGAGTGACTGAACTGAACTGAACTGTTCTTTTTCTGGATGCATCTAAAAACAGAGGTAGATATCCATAAACCGGGTGAAAGTTGAAGTAGAGTTTGTAGAGATACTACAAGTACAGATCATCTCGGAAATTCCAGTACTTGTTTACCATCATTTTGGTTATCCACAACATCTTTTCTATTCACTTCTATATTTGTTGTTGTGGGTTGGCTCCCCTGAACATTGTAAGGAGAAGCTAGGTTAGTGGTTACTTAGGGCTGAGCAGCAGATAAGGCAATGGCACCCCACTCCAGTACTCCTGCCTGGAAAATCCCATGGACAGAGGAGCCCGATAGCTTGTAGTCCATGGGGTCACGAAGAGTTGGACACTTACTGAGTGACTTCACTTTCACTTTTCACTTTCCTGCGTTGGAGAAGTACATGACAACCCACTCCAATATTCTTGCCTGGAGAATCCCAGGGATGGCGGAGCCTGGTGGGCTGCCGTCTGTGGGGTCGCACAGAGTTGGACATGACTGAAGCGACTTAGCAGCAGCAGCAGCAGCAGGGCTGAGCAGGGCAGAATATTGAGTGATTCTGATGGAAATGGGAGTTCTTTGGGGAGGGATCAAAATGTGCTAGAATTAGTTAGTGCTGATGACTGTATAACACTGTGAATATATTATAATACACCTTTATAGATGAATTATGTACCTCTATGGATGAATTGTATGTTTGTGAAATGATGACAGTAAAGCAGTTTTGAAAACCAAAAAATAAAAAATATTCTATGAATGAAAAGTGAAAGTATAAGTGTTAGTCCTTAGTCTGACTCTTCATGACCACCCCCATGGACTCTTTGTGACTCCCATGGACCCCTCGTCCAACTCTTTGCAACCCCGCCAGGCTCCTCTGTCCATGGGATTCTCCAGGCAAGAATACTGGAGTGGGTTGCCATTTCCTTTGCAGGGGATCTTCCCAACCCAGGGATTGAACCCAAGTCTCCTACACTGAAGGCAGATTCTTTATTGTCTGAGCCACCAGGGAAGTCCATATTTTCCATTTTTATTACTTTCTACTATATATTGTTGTTTAAGACACAATTTAATTTCTTCACTACTCTTGACTTTTGAAGGTCTGTTTTGATTTACATTTAGTTAATCAACTATCTTAGGCTTCCCAGGTGACTCTACTGGTAAAGAACCCACCTGCCAATGCAGGAGACATCAGAGATGCAAGTTCGATGCCTGGATCAGAAAGATCCCCTAGAAGAGGGCATGGCAGCTCACTCTAGTATTCTTGCCTGGAGAACCCTATGGACAGAGGAGCCTGGTGGGCTATAGTCCATGAGGTTACAAAGAGTCAGACACAACTTAAGCGACTTAGCACAGTCAGCTGTCTTAGAAACTATTGGATTAATTTGCCTTGACAAACATCACAAGAACCTTGTTGAATTTACAGCTTAACTTTTCAGAGCCACAGTTCTTTGGTCCTAGAGGGGGGGCTTTCTCTTGTCATTCCAGTCTTCTGTATGTATCCTCTTTCTTAAGCAGTTTTCTCATAGATCTTTGCTGGTATGAAATAAGACTTCAAGGCCATTCTCTTGCTTTAGCACCCTTAAACTCTGTCAAAATTAGTTGCCTTCAATTCTTTACTTTTAGTAAATTATAATAATTATTAATATATGTGTGAGTGTTTTGTTTTTAGCTTATTTTTCTCATTGAGAATTGTTATTTTTTGAACCTGCAAAGAGATGGGACATGAAATAACCTGAATTGTCTATAAGATAAGTCATAGACGCCCAGGTGGTGTCGTCAAGTCTTTGACTGATTTTAAACCATTGAGTAGAATATGTATTTTAATGTCTATCAGAAGTGCAAAGAAACTGCCACCTTTTTGGCCACATTGTTTGCAATTATCAGTCTGCCATCAATTGAGAACTTTCCCTTTTTGGCACCCAGTGTATCATCAGTGATGTTCTTAAGTGCTTCAGGAGCGGGTTTTATAGCTGATAGACGTGATACCTACATATTTTTCTTTTGTGAATATACTGAAAACTACTGAATTATACACTTTAAAAGGGTGAAGTCCGTGATATATAAGTTACATTTCAGTTTCAAAAAACAAACATACCAATTGTCATTTTAACTCATAAATTGTGTGAAGAGGTTTAAATTGTCTCAGGAAAATTTTGGAGTTTTAGAGCTGTGCATAAATCATATTGGTACCTTTACAAGAGTCTGTTGGATTAAGACCACTTAAATTTAGCTTTTGAAGATATTTTCTTAGAGTAGTGTTAAAAAAAATGTACTTAAGACAAATGAACAAATAGAAAATGATGAAAAGATGTCATTTTTTCTATTGCTGGTGTGTGTATTTTATATAAAATGTTTTCTTTTTAATTAGTAGTTGTTAAACTTGGAGTGTTTATGAGTTTACTAGAAATGCAGATAGCAGGATCTGACACCAATACTTGTTAAAACTGATCCTGGATGTTTGGGGATTAAGCCCTGGAATAATTTTCTAATCAGCTTCCTAGGTGATCTTGCGGTAGATGGATTTCGTATCTCTTGCCATATTTGGATTATTACAGTTTTATATTTATTTCAAAAGGAAAGTAATGACTAAGAGGAAAGAAAAGCTCTAACTTTGCTGAGGGTTTAGTTTACAGGTACATTGGGAATATTATGGTGAATAGAGTTGAGTGATCCTTGCAGTTCTGACACTGCCTTGACCCTTTGCCATTGAGGAGTGACATTGTTGTGATCCTGAATTATCTGTTTGTTCTTTTTCTTCCTGTGTATGGATTTCACGGTTTGTCTTTTATTTGCCTTTATGATACCTTGGCAACATAATAACCAGTGATATGTGAATAGTGTTAGAAAACAAAGCCAAGAAGCCCAGCATATCTTCCTGGAGTTAATAACAGTGCAGCTGAAGATGTTATTCACAACGTGGCACTTCTCATTTATCATCAGAGCATATGCTATGACTTATGTTTTCAGTAATGATGATAGTTTGAAAGTTTTTTGTTTGTTTTGTTTTTTGTTTGAACCACTTTCAACGTAATTCCTTTTTCAACTAATTTCAACTAGTATTCTTTTTTCAACTAAAGTCTCTTTACTGAGATGAGAGATTTGTCTTTGACTGTGAAACGTTGTTTTCTCAGTCTGAAGCATCAGGATTAGACCACTAATGTGATCCTCATTACTGCCATCTTCCATCCATTTTAACCAGTCAGTGACCTTCGTTTTTCTAATACTAACTGGATATTTAAATTATTTTTAGCTTCTGTGATATTTCTGTAGTATTTCTGATGATCAAATTTTCATATACAGGCATTTATGATGATTTGTGATCCATTATTTAGTTCATTATATTTTACTACAGGGTAAATTAATAATATATAAAATTGTTAGTAGTATGTATATGAGCAATAATAATAGCTGAGCAGTTATTTTAGTGAATATTTTTATTCTGACTCTAGCATAGATTTTATTCTTCATGTAATCATTAATATACATACATTATTGTCGTTCTGTTTGAAAACATTTGTTCTCTTGCTTTAATCATATGGTAATGGTTTTCCTACATTACACATGTAATGTACATAGCAAGTTTTTCCTGTACTGTATATATATTAAAGTTACATTTTGACTATGACTCTTAAGTTCTGATCACCAGAACTCCTGTGGCTCTTTCTTCCTTGGCTGTAAGGCAGCCGAATAGCTTTACTCAAAACCAGTCTCTGCATCTCTGACCGTCACATGCAAGTTGCTTGGTCTGCTCTTGATATTTCCCAGCATTCTACATCTTGCAATTATTTTTAGTGCCTGGACTTCCTTTTTAGAAAATTGATCTGGGGAGTTTACGTTCTTCAGGCAATTAAGAAATTTGAAATAATAGCACTTTAAAAAATAATAAAAGCCATTAATAAAAGTGTTTTACTTCCATCTGGAAATATAATTTGCTCAGCACAGAGGAAGAAGAGACTGTGAATGACTATGGCCAAGCTGGGATTGCTGTCCGGTCAAGCAGATGAAAATAAATGAGAAAAAATTCATAACATTCTCTACCTTGATGAGAGGATCAGTGTTCATTGTAGTTCAAAAGCCAAACTGGGTAGGAGCCTATTATCAGTCATTTATGCATAAGAAGTGAGGATTCAAGCTAATAGTAATGTGTTTTGTGATGTCTAATGATTGACATGATTTTAAATGCCATTTAGAATGATGACAAGATACGGGAAATTTAAAATGTGGGCTTAAATTTTTTTTTTTTATTAAGATGATTGTCAAGTATCAATACAGATTTTACATAGTATACCCATTAGGACCAACAAGGATCAGGCACTTAAATAAATTCATATGGAACAAAAATTTAGAACATATACGATAGACTCCTAGGTCCTATTAATAGGGGCATTGGCTAACAGTCATGATTAATTACATTATTTACAATATATTATATTATAAAACCTGGCCTATTATTTCCTGAATGGGCATGTGTCATGTGGAAAGCTGGAGGTCTTATAGAAACTTGAAGTACGGTTTGTTTCGTTAAAGGATATGACTTTCTCCTCTCTCACTTAGAGAATTAAAACAATCCTCTGTTTGTAAAGATTTTAAATCAAGCCCCTCTGCCATGTAGCATAGGGCTCTTTAATTTACTTTGCAGACATGTTTACTGCACACTGTATAGTTTATGAGTGTTACCCCAAATGGTTAATTATAGCCCCAGAATTCCATGTGTAGAACATTGAGTGAGCTAATATAGTTGCTCTATTGTTTGCATATTGGTGGACTCTGTGAAAATAACTTCACACCGAAGTGTTTAAAGCATTTTTCCTAAAGCTAACAGTGTTTCTCCTTAAAAGTCTAATGACACTTAACAGCAATTTTAACCAATAAATAGTTTGCAGTTCCTAAACAGACTTTATTCCTACTAAACGAATTATAGTAGTAGTATTTTAGATGAGAAATTTATAAATCACCAAAGAATGCATAATAACTTAAATTTGTATAATATTTAGCATTTTATAAGTAGCTTTCACATTTTAGTCATTGGAGTGTTATAATGTCCTTGGGAGGATTATAGTGGAGGCATTCCAAATTTTTTAGAAATTCAGAAAGGCCAATAGGCATGGTCATGCAGCTAATACAGTATAAGTAAAAATTCTTGTTTGCAGATAATGATGATCTTATTTATAGATACCCTAAAGACTCTGCGCGCGCACACACACACACACACACGGACACACACACACGGACACACACACACGGACACACAAAACCTGTTAGAACTACTGAATTCCGTGAAATTGCAGAAAACAAAATTAACATACAAAAACCTGTTGCTTCTCTATACACTGACAATTAACTATTCGAAAGGGAAATTAGGAAAACAATCTTGTTTATAATAGCACTAAAAAGAATAAAATACTTAGGAATAAATTTAATTTAAAGAGATGAAAACGTTGTACATTGAAAAGTACACAACTCTGATGAAAGAAATTAGATATGAAAAACGGCATGTACGTAGATAGGAAGAGTTAATGTTACTAAAATGGCCACACTACCCAGAATGATCTACATATTTATTGCAATCTCTATCAAAAATCTCAATATCATACAATTCTAAATTCATATGAACAACAAAAGGCCTTGAATAGCCAAACAATCTTGAGGAAGAAGGACAAAATTGGAAGCGTCTCACGTTATTATTTTATTATTTGGGTTCTACACTTAATAAGCTTCTTTAAATAGAGAAAGATAAAAATTCAGCTAATTTTATTTATTTATTTATTTAAAAATTCAGCTAATTTATTTTTTTTTCCTGAGCCTAAAGCAAGGATCAGCAAACCATGGCCCATGGGCCAAACCCAGCTTGCTGACTGTTTTAGTAAATAAACTGTTCTTGGAAAACAGTCAACATGCTTATTTGTTTATATTGTCTATGGATACCTGTGGCTATACTAGCGAACTTGAATAATTATCGTGATCATATGGCACAACCTAAAATATTTACAATCTGGTCCTTTATAGAAGTTTGCCATTGCCAGTCTAAGGCATGGTCAGCAGTAACATAAACCAGAATTAAACCAATTCTTACAAAAAGTGAATAGTCTATAATCCACAAAAATCACAAGATTACAGTAGTTATATTTCTAACTGACCTTGGATATCTAGCCAAAGATTGAAAGTGAAAGTCGCTCAGTTTGTGTCCAACTCTGCCACCCCAGGGACTTTGCAGTCCATGAAATCCTCCAGGCCAGAGTAATGGGGTGGGTAGATGTTCCCTTCTCTAGGGGATCTTCCCAACCCAAGGATTGTACCCAGGCCTCCCCCATTGCAGGTGGATTCTTTACCAGCTGAGCCACCAGGGAAGCCCAGTATTGGACAATGCTTAATTTCCTTTCCCGATCTAAATTCCTGCTTTTTGTGTGTGTGTGTGTGTAATGGTTCATTCAGATTGAATCATAGTTCTCTTAGGAAGTGAACAAAATGATTCTTTCATTTTAATGTATCTTTTACGCTGTGCTATCAAACTGAGAGAATTTACCACTGGTTTCATTGAATCATGTGTGATTTGTATTTCAATACCCATTTCAAAATTATCTTTTCAAAGTAGACTTTCCTAAGTAGTTTAGAACTATCACATAATATTTTAGCTAGAATAAAAACATAACTTTTTAAATACACAAAGGAAGTGGAATATTTTCTTTAATTGTATGGTTCAGTTCAGTTCAGTTCAGTCGCTCAGTTGTGTCCGACTCTTTGTGACCCCATGAATCACAGCACCCCAGGCCTCCCTGTCCATCACCAACTCCCAGAGTTCACTCAGACTCATCGAGTCGGTGATGCCATCCAGCCATCTCATCCTCTGTCGTCCCTTTCTCCTCCTGCCCCCAATCCCTCCCAGCATCAGAGTCTTTTCCAATGAGTCAGCTCTTCGCATGAGGTGGCCAAAGTACTGGAGTTTCAGCTTTCGCATCATTCCTTCCAAAGAACACCCAGGGCTGATCTCCTTCAGAATGGACTGGTTGGATCTGCTTGCAGTCCAGGGGTTAACTGAAAGTAAATCAGAAATCATTTATTTACTTATTTGGCAAAAATGACATAGTGATAATGATGTTGTCTTTCATTGGCAGGCTCTTTGATAGCCCAGGGTCACATTATGATATTAATAGGATCCTCAGTCCAAGAGCACCTGGAGTATGTTATTGTGCTCTGCTATCCATGAAATGTCATAAGCTCCTCTGCATTTCTCTTAGGGATGATTTTCTGGCTTCAGTGTGAACCCTTCAGTTGACAGGTGGAAATGTGTGTGAATGTGTTAAATTATGGAGAATGAAGGAAGAGGAAGTTCAGGGCATTCCCTCCTGAGACTCAAGACAAAGAACTGGGTGTGAATAAGGGAATAATTGGTTTCTTTCTACTGCATCCCCACCTCTTTGCTGCTGAACACAGGTGTTTCACACAGAAGAAACCTGTTTATATTTTAATTGAATTCCACAGAGGAAACAGCATGTATGGAGATACAGAAGAGAGTTAACAAGTTATTTTGGTTAACAGTGATCCAGTTTAACAAATGTAAAGATGAAAGTTGTTGATACTTAAGACCAAAATTGGAGTTTGAGGTCAGATCTTCTCAGGGACTTGAATGGCATGATAAGGAATTGAATTTATTCTGTGTGCAGAGAAGAGCATTAAAGAAATTAGTGGAAACAGGTGTTATGATTGAAGTTCCAATTAGAAGCATCATACAGAAGTGAATGTATAAGGGGCAGTTGACACTTGTGAAATCAACTTAGGGGATTTTTCTTTCTTTTTTTAAAAAAATATTTATTTATTTGGCTGTGCCAGGTCTTAGTTGCAGCAGCAGGATCTTTGATCTTTGTTGTGGCGCACGTGGGTTGTTTACTTGTGGCCTGTAAACTCTTAATAGTGGCGAGCGGAAATCTAGCTCCCTGACCAGGCATTGAACTCTGGCCCCCTGCATTGGGAGCATGGAGTCTTAGCCATGGGACCACCAGGGAAATCCTCCAGGGAACTTTTTCAAATGTCTAGATAGCATGAACCTGAAGTAGAAGTAGAGTGGGAATGTGTGGCATAGAAGACAAATTAATAGGTAAAATCCATATGATTCTGTATCCAAATAGAAATTAAATAGTATTCTAAAGTTTTGACCTGGAATAACTGAATGATGGTAGTGACAGAAATAAGAACATCATGAAGAAGAGAAGGTTTTGAAAATATACAGTAGCATTCATCCTTGGATAGGTTAAATTTCAGATGTTGATGCAACACCCAGGTGGAGGAAGCCAGACAATTTAAGTTCTGGGTGTTTAACAGAAGTTACCAACTGGTAGCCCTTGGGCAGTGTTGAGCTATGGAAGTGCTTTTTGGTAGACCTGTTTTTTTTTTTTTTTTAATCTAAAGTGATATTTTTCATCTCTTTAGCTAATAGGTTGACCATTGCTTTCTCTTCTAGCATTTAGGAGATGCTATTATTGCATTAGTTTTCAGTTTTGTTGTCACTGTTGAGAAATCTAGCCACTGTTCCTATTTAGGATGCTCTTAATATTTTTCCACCTGTCTGATATTTTGCCATTTTATTATAATGTGTATGTGTAAACTTATTTTTGTTTTTTTCTGCTTGGGACTTATTTTGCATTTCAAATATAAGGACTTGTGCCTTAAATACATTCTGGAACATTCTCAGGAATTGCTGCTTCGATATTGTCTTGTACTCATTCTCTCAATTTATTCTTCGTAGAATTCTTTTAGATGTTAGATTCTTTATCATTCTGTCCTCTGTGCCAGAAAACATCTCTTACATTTTCCACTTTATTATTTCTCTGTGCTCTATTCTTATGATTTCCTCATGTTTTAGATCACAGGTTGTTTAACTATCTCAAGTCTGCTGTTTAAGCAGTCCAGTATAAACTTAGTGGCTTTATTTTTCATTCTAGAATTTGTTTTGGATTTTTTTCAAACCAACTTAAAAACAACAGCAACTGTGTCTCCTTTTCTTGTATTCTCATTCTGTGTCTCTAATAACTTAAAAATGTTTGTTTCAGGAGCCTTCTTCAGTATTGCCTGTCTCTGTAGTTCTCTCCGTGCTGTTGGAGACTCTTATCACAGTCTGTTCCCTGACACGCTTGGTAATTTGGCTTGTGCAGTCATCTTAGGCAAGCCTGTACGTGTTTGAATCCTTGATTCTGTGCCTTTCCAGAGTGCTTTGCTTTTGCCTCTTCTAAGTGTCACAGACCAGGACAAATTTGTATGTAAATTGCACACCCCTTGGTTATACTTGTAAATTCTGTGTCCATATGAGAGGCAGAAAGCATATTTCTTTTATTTTATTCAGCACTTCTGAATGTTTTTTTTTTCTTTCTTATTTTCTCATTCTTTTTTTTTTTTTTTGTAGATATGAATTCCTAGGGGAGGCTCTCACACTTACCCCCAAATCAAGACAGATAAGCTTTTCTTTTTATCCTGCTGTTTGTAAATTTGATGTTTTTTTTCCTGGCCTTGTTTTCCCTGAAGTCATGGCTCTCTGTGGGTTCCAGCATTATGGACGGAGAAATCTCACTTCCTCAGAGGAGAGGGAGCCAGCATCTCCTGTACTTTTTCTTCATGGATAGTAAACCAAATGACTCAGCGACTGAGACTGAAAAACTGAAAAAAGCACCCAGGGGTTATCTTTGTCTGTTTACAACTCTCTAGTACTGCTTTCTCATTTATTATTGTTATTATTTGTTTATGACTCCTGGGGATTTCTCTTGCTACTTTCTTTCTAACACAGTGTTCACTTAAAAGCTTATTTTCCCTTTGTAATTGGTACACACAACAGCTATATGCAATGCAGGGAACTGGATTTGATCCTGGAATAGAAAAAGGGCGTTGGGGGAAAATGGTGAAAATGATCATCTTTGCATATACCAGTTTTCTGGTTTTGATAATTATATGATTATATAGGTTAACATTTGAAAAAGGTGGATGAAGAGTATATATGAATTGTCAATACTGTTTTTTCAGTATTTCTTTGTCTAAAATTATTTCAAAGAAAAGTTTTAAGGAAGCCTACTTGCTTTATTTTATTCAGCACTTCTGAATGTTTTTTTTCTGTTTGTTTTTTCTTTCTTATTATTTTTTTTGAATGTTTTATAGTTGAGAGGATTTCCAAATTTATTTCTACCGGATATTTTTGTAAAAAGAGTTACTTGCCATCATTTAAAAAAAATGAAATAGAGAATCCTCACTCTCCCAAATTTTGATTGCTAGCCTTTTCTTTAGAAGTTAGATTATGTGATTGTATTGAAACTACATGTGCCTGACAGAATCAACTGTAGCTGAGTGATGGCCACATCTTAGGCATATCTCTCTAGTTTTCTGCAGCCTCTGTCTCTTTCTGCTGTTTTATATCTGGTTTGCCATATTAGTTTCCTCTTACCTACCTGGCTTCCATAGATACTTATATATGCACCTTTCATCCGACACTTAGGAGAGAGGTTAATGTTGCAGCTGGAGATTTGGTGTTCAGTTCAGTTCAGTCACTCAGTTGTTTCCGATTCTTGGCGACCCCATGAATTACAGCACACCAGGCCTCCTGTCCATCACCAACTGCTGGAATTCACTCAAACACATGTACATTGAATCGGTGATGCCATCCAGCCACCTCATCCTCTGTCGTCCTCTTCTCCTCCTGCCCCCATTCCTCCCAGCATCAGGGTCTTTTCCAATGAGTCAACTCTGCATGAGGTGGCCAAAGTATTGGAGTTTCAGCCTCAGCATCAGTCCTTCCAATGAACACCCAAGACTGGTCTCCTTAAGGATGGACTGGTTAGATCTCCTTGCAGTCCAAGGGACTCTCAAGAGTCGTCTTCAGCACTAGAGTTCAAAAGCATCAATTCTTCAGTGCTCAGCTTTCTTCATAGTCCAACTCTCACATCCATACATGACCACTGGAAAACCATAGCCTTGACTAGACGGACCTTTGTTGGCAGAGTAATATATCTGCTTTTTAATACCCTATCTAGGTTGGTTATAGCTTTTCTTCCAAGGAGCAAGCGTCTTTTAATTTCATTGCTGCAGTCACCATCTGCAGTGACTTTGGAGACCAAAAAAACAAAGTCTCACACTGTTTCCACTGTTTCCCCATCTATTTCCCGTGAAGTGATGGGACCAGATGCCATGGTCTTCATTTTTTGAATGTTGAGTTTTAAGCCAGCTTTTTCACTCTCCTCTTTCACTTTCATCAAGAGGCTCTTTAGTTCTTCTTCACTTTCTGCCATAAGGATGGTGTCATTTGCATATCTGAGATTATTGGTATTTTTCCTGGCAGTCTTGATTCCAGCTTGTGCTTCATCCAGCCCAGCATTTCTCATGATGTACTCCACATATAAGTTAAATAAGCAGAGTGACAATATACAGCCTTGACGTACTCCTTTTCCTAACTGGAACCAGTCTATTGTTCCATGTCCTGTTCTAACTGTTGCTTCCTGACCTGCATACAGATTTCCCAGGAGGCAGATCAGGTCTGGTATTCCCATCTCCTGAAGAATTTTCTGCATTTGTTGTAATCCACACAGTCAAAGGCTTTGGCATAGTCAATAAAGCAGAAGTTGATGTTTTTCTGGAACTCTCTCACTTTTTCGATGATCCAGTAGATGTTGGCAATTTGATCTTTGGTTCTTCTGCCTTTTCTAAATCTAGCTTGACCTCAGGAAGTTCATGTTTCACATACTGTTGAAGCCTGACTTGGAGAATTTTGAGCTTTACTTGCTAGCTTGTGAGGTGAGTGCAATTGTGTGGTAATTTGAGCATTCTTTGGCATTGCCTTTCTTTGGAATTGGAATGAAAACTGACCTTTTCTAGTCCTGTGGCCACTGCTGAGTTTTCCAAATTTGCTGACATATTGAGTGAGGCACTTTCACAGTATTATCTTTTAGGATTTGAAATAGCTCCACTGGAATTCCATCACCTCCACTAGCTTTGTTCGTAGTGATGCTTCCTAAGGCCCACTTGACTTCGCATTCCAGGATGTCTGGCTCTAGGTGAGTGATCACACCGTTATGGTTATCTGGGTTGTGAAGATCTTTTGTACAGTTCTTCTGTATATTCTTGCCACCTTTTCTTATATCTTCTGCTTCTGTTAGTCCATACCGTTTCTGTCCTTTATTGTGCCCATCTTTGCATAAAATGTTCCCTTGGTATCTCTAATTTTCTTGAAGAGATCTCTAGTCTTTCCCATTCTATTGTTTCCTCTATTTCTTGGCATTGATCACCAAGGAAGGCTTTTTTATCTCTCCTTGCTATTCTTTGGAACTCTGCATTCAGATGGGTATATCTTTCCTTTTCTCCTTTTCCATTTGCTTCTCTTCTTTTCATAGCTGTTTGTAAGGCCTCCTCAGAAAACCATTTTGCCTTTTTGCATTTCTTTTCCATGGGGATGGTCTTGATCCCTGTCTCCTGTACAATGTCATGAACCTCCATTCATAGTTCATCAGGCACTCTGTCTATCAGATCTAGTCCATTAAATCTATTTCTCACTTCCCTTGTATACTCATAAGGGATTTGGTTTAGGTCATAATGGGATGGTCTAGTGGTTTTTCCTATTTCTTCAATTTAAGTCTGAATTTGGCAATAAGGAGTTCATGATCTAAGCCACAGTCAGCTCCTGGTCTTGTTTTTGCTGACTGTTTAGAGCTTCTCCATCTTTGGCTGCAGAGAATATAATCAATCTGGTTTCAGGTTTGACCATCTGGTGATGTCCATGTGTAGAGTCTTCTCTTGTGTTGCTGGAAGAGGGTGTTTGCTATGACCAGTGCATTCTCTTGGCAAAACACTGTTAGCCTTTGCCCTGCTTCATTCTGTACTCCAAAGCCAAATTTTCCTGTTTCTTCAGGTATTTCTTGACTTCCTACTTTTGCGCTCTAGTCCAGTATAATGAAAAGGACATCTTTTTTGGGTGTTAGTTCTAGAAGGTCTTGTAAGTCTTCATTGAACCGTTCAGCTTCAGCTTCTTCAGTATTACTGGTCGGAGCATAGACTTGGATTACCGTGATATTGAATGGTTTGCCTTGGAAACAAACAGAGATCATTCTGTTGTTTTTGAGATTGCATCCAAGTACTGTATTTCGGACTCTTTTGTTGACTATGATGGCTACTCCATTTCTTCTGAGGGATTCTTGCCCACAGTAGTAGCTGTAATGGTAATCTGAGTTAAATTCATCCATTCCAGTCCATTTTAGTTCGCTGATTCCTAAAATGTTGACATTCACTCTTGCCATCTCCTGTTTGACCACTTCCAATTCACCTTGATTCATGGTCCTAACATTCCAGGTTCCTATGCAATATTGCCCTTTGCAATTGTTCCTCTTTACAAGTACAATTTGTTATTGTAATCTTACATAATAACTGGCCTCGGATTAACATCCTGTCTCTAAGGACCTGCCTGAGGGAACTTTGTTCCTCTGTTTAAAGAGATTAACACATCATCTCCCTGAATTTGTCCATTCCAGGACATATTTGCAATGATCTTTACTTCCTCAACTGCTCCCTCCCTATAAAAGGACCTGGAGTCCAGACCTCATCAAGATGGTTATTTTGAGACATTAGTCTGCCATCTTCTCAGCCGGCTTTCTGAATAAAGCTGTGTTCCTTGTCTGAACAGCTGCTCTCTCAGTTAATTGGCCTGTTGTGCAGCAAGCAGACAAAGCTCATGAAACAGGATCTTATTCAAGGAGCTGAAGAATGAACTTCCCAGTAGGAAGCAAATAGAATTTATTTTAGAGGCAAGAAAAGTACAAAGCTCTCAGCATAGACATTGAGAAGGGGTAGAGAGTCCCCCAAAAGGAAGGATTTACAGCAGTTATATCCTTACTAGTATTGATCTGTACATTTTTGGTTGACTCCTGTTCTTAAAATGTGGAAGGACATTAATGTTTAACCAGTTAGTTTAAAGATCACAGTGTTTAACTTAACATCTTTATGGCTTCTCTTAATCCAACTTCCTCAGATGAGGTTCACCCTTTTTCATGTCCCCTGCCCATTTTACAGTGGACCAGGTATATGGGCTAAAGATTAATGATCACCTGTTGTTTTTCTTTTAGATAAGAGTGCCAGGAGTTAATGGTTGTCCTGTCCTCAATCTGGGTGTTTTATTATCTACCAGACAAAGGATGCTTTCATTTGAAAGTCAGGAACAAAGGGTATCGCTTAGTTTATAAAGCTAGGTGTTTACTGAAACCAAGACCAAGGTCTCAGAGTCCTACACTGACTACCTAGCGATTTCTGCCTCACTTGGGCTTGTAACAATGTATTATGATGCATGTGTGTTATGATGCATGTATGTTATGATGTATGTGTGTTATGATGCATGTATGTTATGCTTAGTCACTCAGCTGTGTCCGCCTCTGCCACCTTATGGACTGTATCCCTCCAGGCTCCTCTGTCCATGGGGATTCTCCAGGCAAGAATACTGGAGTGGGTAGCCGTTCCTTTCTCCAGGGGATCTTCCCAACCCAGGGGTCGAACTGAGGTCTCCCGCATTGCAGGCACAGTGTTTACCAGCAGAGCCACCAGGGAAGCCCAAGAATACTAGAGTGGGTAGCCTATCCCTTCTCCAGCGGATATCTTCCCAACCAGGGATTGAACCAGGGTCTCCTGCACTGCAGGCGGATTCTTTACCAGCTGAGCTACCAGGCTAGCCCAGGATAGGTCTGCTGCTGCTGCTAAGTCACTTCAGTTGTGTCCGACTCTGTGCGACCCCAGGGACGGCAGCCCACTAGGCTCCCCCGTCCCTGGGATTCTCCAGGCAAGCACACTGGAGTGGGTTGCCATTTCCTTCTCCAATGCATGAAAGAGAAAAGTGAAAGGGAAGTTGCTCAATCGTGTCTGACTCTTACCGACCCCATGGACTGCAGCCTACCAGGCTCCTCCATCCATGGGATTTTCCAGGCAAGAGTACTGGAGTGGGGCACCATTGCTTTCTTGGCAGGATGGGTCTGGTTTGCTTCTATTCTCAGTGAGTATGAAGGGGGAGTGGAAACTTGCCCATTCTTTTTGAGATGGGCAACCTGAAAGTGGAACGTATTTGCTTCTGTTCATATCTCATTAACCATCACTTGGCCTCATCAAGTTAGAAGGAAGAGTGGTAAATGTGTCCCTGGCTAAGATTTCTATTATTAAAGAAAGTAAGAGTGAATATTGAGTGATAAATAAACTTTGCCACGTAGTTCACCCTCATAGAGGGAAACCATTGTAAACTTAAAAGGGAGGACATTGGCAACTTTGAATAGAAAGTTGTCATAGAGTATGGTGAAGTCTAGATTTCAAGGAATTGAGTGAACGGATGAAGAGATTGCAGAATGAGTGAATGAATATGGCCTCTTTTGAGAAGTATGGTATCCAACGAAATAAGAGATGATTCTGGGATGGTACGGGAATTGAGGACAAGACTGTTTCTAGTTAGGAGAATCTGAGTCATCTCAGAGAAGGAATAACTTAGAAGGGGAGAAACTGAAAACTAGGCAAATAGCTAACTTTAGGAGATATGACAACACTTCTTACCCACAAGTGCAGGATAAAGAGGAGAGGTATGGTTGAAATATAAACATTTTAAATGGAGAAGAAACACAAGAAAAAATTTATGATGTCCTCTTATTGAAGTCAATGGCCAGATAATCTACTGAGAAGGAATGTGAGGCAGGTATATAATTTAAGACAGCCACTGAAGGGAGTACGCCATTAGAAACACAAAAATAATCAGAGTAGAATTTGAGCCCCAGCTGGAGATAGAGAGCTTGGATTTACAGTAAAATCAGTAGTGTGTGTTTTGATTTTCTGTAATGAAGCATGGCAGCCCATGTATAGAAGCTAGAAAAGCAGATAATGGAATTTACCAAGGTTAAGGATTAACAAAATAGGAATGAGAATTGTCAAATTGATGATAGTTTAGTAAAAGAAAATCTACGTAAAATTTTTAAAAAAAATCTAGATAAGCACCAGGCTTATCTTATCTAGATTAATCCCAGGGATGGGGGAGCCTGGTGGGCTGGAGTCCTGTGTGGTTTAAAACAAGTCAAGCAAGTGTAAGGAAAAAGTAGATGGAAAGATGTGTTTGTTTTGTATTGCTGTCTGATGAATTACTCCAGAATTTTAACAGCTAAAACAGCATTTCTATCTCATACAGTTTGTTTGGTTTTTTTTGGATTAGGAATTTGAGAATGGCTTAGCTAGGTGGTTCTGGCTCTCTACCTCTCATGAGAATGTAGTCAAGATATTTTTTGAAACTACTGTCATTAAAGGTATGACTGGGGCTTCTAAGACAGCTCACTTACAAGATTGGTGAGTTCACAGGAGTCCGCGGCATCTCACCACAGGGCCTACTCCATAGAGCTGCTTGAGTTTCCTCAGCATATGGCAGCTGACTTCCTCAGGCCAAGGGATCCAAAATAGAGAAGGGTGGTAGACACAATATCTTTTACAACTTAGTCTCAAAAGTTCCACTGTGTCAGTTCTGCTATGTCAAGTTGGTTACACGTGTCAGCTGTATTCTGTATAAGAGGGAGCCTGTAAGAGCTTGAATTCCAGGAGGGGACTCCCATTGTGATAGCTGACCAGCTCATAGGAGAACTGGAAAGGGCGTTGGCATCCAGTGAGAACTTACTCTAAACCAGGCATATAATTTAATTTTTGCAATAATTTTAGGAAGAATGTATTAATTTTGCATTTTTGTTGTTCCCCAGTCACTAAATCATGAATTATCACAGTAGAGGTGAGGTATCCTAGTTTATATATATATATATATATATATATATATATATATATATATATATAAAAGCACAGTTAGAAGATCCAGGTAAAGTAGTCACAGGGAGTGTGCTGACAGCTCTGAAAAAAAAAGTGGGGCTATTAAGAAAGTGTCAGCCTCAAAATTTGTAAAAATGCATGTCTGAGGCTTGGAAGAAAAATCCAGAGGTAATAGTGGAGAATTCTTTTAAAAGATGCTGCGTCAGTGATGCTCTTAAAGGCCGTAAGGGCACTATTGTGAGGAAAAACATAGCCTTCAACAACTTCAGGTCAGGAAGTCATTCAGAAGAGTTGGACTCTGAAACATTTTATGAGTAACCAATTAATTACATTTAGATTTTCCCCTTTATGTGTAACAGTTAATAAAATCTATGTCTAAAAAGTCTGATAGCTCTTTCAATCAGTATAACATTAAAGTTCTACATCATATGGCATTGTGATATCATTATTTTGCCGCTCTTTTTATTTCTTAGCAGTCCGTGAAATAAAGATTCATCTTACAGTCAAATGGAGTCTTACGTTTATTAAATTAGTATATTTTACTAGGCATGATATCTTTATTAATGGTTAGTGGATTTCAAGCAAAGGTCATTGTACCCCTGGAGCTGCCACAGCAATTTCTAAATGCTTTGAACATAGATTTTTTATCTATAAAAAGGCAGCATGGGTTAAATTCTACGTCCTGTTCTTTGGCTGCTTTAGATCAGATCAGTTCCATTGGTTACCTCATTCTAATCAGAAGGTCTGTCAGACAAATATACCTCTTTGTTAGACGTATAACTTGTCCATGGAGAACAATGAAATAATAATTTAAAAAGACCCTGAGATAATACTTCCTAAGAAGAGGGCATGTCCAATATGTAGTATTTTGCAATTTCTTCTTTTATGCCAACTTCTTTCCATTTGGGTCTTAATTCACTAAGTCTTCAAACAGCTACCCATCAACTAGGAATATTGAGCTTTACAACTAATAATTACAAGATCTGACTCCAAGTTCGTTTATTTAAAAAAGCCAGGGAATTCCCTGGCAGTCTAGTGGTTAGGACTCTGTGCTTTCACTGACAAGGGCGCAGGTTCAGTCCCTGGTCGGAGAATTAAGATCTCACAAGACATGTGACCCAGTCAAAAAAACAATGAAATTTAATTAAAAAACAATTTTTTTTTAAGCCAGATTGCAGTTATCAGCTTCCAAGTACCATGTCCTTATCTGCACAATCCATACACTGTCAGATGTTTAAAAACTCAAAAAAAGTTAAATCCATTTTCAGGCTATATCCCAGGAGATCCAAATATGGTAAACAAAAAGACATCCATCCTGTTCACAAGAGTGAGAGGAGGAGAATTGGGTAATGCAGTAATGTTTTTAGATGTGTACATAAGAAGCTCTTTATAAAATATGTTTTTTAAATTACTTGACATTAGCATGTATAAGCTAAACAGGGTTTGGCTCATAGTATTTTCTTCCTTCAGAACCGGCTTTCCAAGAGCATGATAAAGTGAAGTATAAACATTACGGGAGATGTGAACTTATTTCTAAACATTTCACTGATTTTTAAAAAAATAAACAACAGATCATTGTTTCTTTAGAGAGGCTAACATATCCCCCATCATTACATAATGAAAAGTAGATTTTAAATGTTTTTATATATTTGATAGAGTCCAAATGCTTCAGTAATGGTCTGACTTAGATCTTGTTTAAATGTGAACTTTTTTGTTAGGTTATATAACCTCTGTAAGTGCTTTCCAGAATGATACTGTGATATAATATAGTAGATATAACTCAACCTTGCATTTTTTTAAAAAAGATAGTTTAATGGACAGTTTTGCTTTATAGGTTCTTTTTTTTTTTTTCATTTTTAGACATGTATCTGAGGTTTTTAATTTTGTTTGCATAGTACTGCTGATGGAAACATGTTCTGGAGCTCAGATAATGAATAGTGGGTTTTTCTGAAGGTAGGCCCTGACCTAGGGACATTGTGCTTTCTCTTTCCTTGAGAAGGGAGAAGAAAGAATTGGGATCTTAGAGGAATAGGCAGCACAGAGTACTGTGAAAATCTGGAACCTCGCAGATTTGGAGAAAGACAACTAACTCCTGAGTCACTGATGTTTGAGCCTGACAGACCACTCACTTAGTTTGTGTTGCTTTAAATCCTTTCAAGTAACACACAGTAGCCTTTTAAATAATATATAATATCTATAGTTTGTGCCTTTTTAGTATCACTGATTCTAAAATTATAGAAAATAGCCAAATATAAGGTTAAGTGGGCCTTCGGAAGCATCACTACGAACAGAGCTAGTGCAAGTGATGGAATTCCAGTGGAGCTGTTTCAAATCCTAAAAGATGATGCTGTGAAAGTGCTGCACTCAGTATGTCAGCAAATTTGGAAAACTCCGCAGTGGCCACAGGACTGGAAAAGGGCAGTTTTCATTCCAGTCCCAAAGAAAGGCAATGCCAAAGAATGTTCAAACTAAGCACAATTGCACTCATCTCACACTCTAGCATAGTAATGCTCAAAATTCTCCATGCCAGGCTTCAACAATATGTGAACCGTGAACTTCCAAATGTTCAAGCTGGTTTTAGAAAAGACAGAGGAACCAGAGATCAAATTGCCAACATCCACTGGATCGTTGAAAAAGCAAGAGAGTTCCAGAAAAACATCTATTTCTGTTTTCTTGAGTATGCCAAAGCCTATGACTGTGTGGATCACAACAAACTGTGGGAAATTCTGAAAGAGATGGGAATTCCAGACCACCTTACCTGCCTCCTGAGAAAGCTATATGCAGGTCAGGAAGCAACAGTTTGAACTGGACATGGGACAACAGACTGGTTCCAATTAGGAAAAGGAGTACATCAAGCTGTATATTGTCACTCTGCTTATTTAACTTATATGCAGAGTCCATCATGAGAAACGCTGGACCGGATGACACACAAGCTGCAATCAAGATTGCTGGGAGAAATATCAATAACCTCAGATATGCTGATGACACCATCCTTATGGCAGAAAGTGAAGAAGAACTAAAGAGCCTCTTGATAAAAGTGAAAGAGGAGAGTGAAAAAGTTGGCTTAAAGCTCAACATTCAGAAAACGAAGATCATGGCATCCAGTCCCATCACTTCATGGGAAATAGATGGGGAAACAGTGGCAGACCTTATTTTTTTGGTCTCCAAAATCACTGCAGTGGTGACTGCAGCCATGATATTAAAAGACACTTACTCCTTGGAAGGAAAGTTATGACCAACCTAGACTGCATATTAAAAAGCAGAGACATTACTTTGCCCACAAAGGTCTGTCTAGTCAAGGCTATGGTTTTTCCAGTAGTCATTTATGGATGTGAGAGTTGGACTATAAAGAAAGCTGAGCGCCGAAGAATTGACGCTTTTGAACTGTGGTGTTGAAGAAGATACTTGAGAGTCCCTTGGACAGCAAGGAGATCCAGCCAGTCCATCCTAAAGGAAATCAGTCCTGAATATTCATTGGAAGGATTGATGTTGAAGCTGAAACTCCAGTACTTTGGCCACCTGATGTAAAGAACACATTTGAAAAGACCCTGATGCTGGGAAAGATTGAAGGCAGGAGAAGAAGGGGATTACAGAGGATGAGATGGTTGGATGGCATCACTGGCTCAATGGCCATGGGTTTCAGTAGGTCCTGGGAGTCGGTCATGGACAGGGAGGCCTGGCATGCTGCAGTCCATGGTGTCGCAAAGAGTCGGACATGACTGAGTGACTGAACTGAACTGAAGGGTTAAATTGATTACCTTAAATTTGCTTATGTTCCCTTTTTTTGATATGAAAGTCATTGTCAGTATTTATAAGTGGAGTAGGAGAAGGCAATGGCACCCCACTCCAGTACTCTTGCCTGGAAAAGCCCATGGACAGAGGAGCCTGGTAGGCTGCATTCCATGGGGTCGCTAAGAGTTGGACACGACTGAGCGACTTCACTTTCACTTTTCACTTTCATGCATTGGAGAAGGAAATGGCAACCCACTCCAGTGTTCTTGCCTGGAGAATCCCAGGGACTGGGGAGCCTGGTGCGCTGCTGTCTATCGGACACGACTGAAGCGACTTAACAGCAACAGCAGCATTCTCCATAGAAGGAATGTGAAGGAACTAGCTAAAACACTTGAATAGACGTTTGTCCCTCTCCTGTGCTGTTTATTCCAATGAGGGGCTAAAAATGGTTTAGGGTATAAGCAAATTACTTCATTTTGATTCTAGATGCTGAGCTCCTAATAGCTTTTAAATTTATACAGTTTTTGTTTAGCTGTCAAAACATTTAATTATATCATGCCCAAAGGTGTAAAGCTGTCAAATAAATCTGAGTTTAGGCATAAACATTCACTAAGTTACATGTGCTACTACACGGGAGTTGTTCTTGGACAGCTTGTGAACGTGTCTAAGGGGGAGGGGCATGTCGAGGAACATTAACTCAGCAGGTACAGAACAACACCGGCCCAATGAATTGATGATTACTTGTAAAACAGCAGGTAGTAATGCCCCAGTCTTTGTAATTCCCCTCTTTGTAAAATAAAGCAGACGAGAGAGTGTGGATTCTTGGGCTCAATTTGCCCTTTCAGAAAGCTGTATGTTTGTAAAAAATACATGTTCTTTCTTTTCTTGCCTTAACATTCGGGTTTGTTTTTTTTTTTCTCTCTCTCTTCAAAAGCAAATGTATATATCATTTGTGCTTTCTTTCCTTCTCCCTTACTCCAGGATCTCTTGCTATAGGAAGAATGATCCCAATGCACTTTATGAAGGAAGTATTGACACTGATCACCAGTTACTATGCATTTCAAGTTTTCTGTGTAAAACAGATTTCCAGAGTTACTGAGTATGAGTAAGAAATAAAGATTGTATATACTTAAAATACACATGGTGATGTAAAGTATTTTTAAAGAAAGGAAAGTTTAAAGTGCTTTAAAGTCATTCTTATCTGATTATTTCATAAATAATCATTTTTTGGTATTTGATGACATTATTTGGAGGCAGACCGTTAGCATAAATAGTCATGCAGACTTGACTAACACAAAATTCACTAAGAGGTAGGGGAGTAAAGTAAATTAGTTCTACTTTGAAGCTTTTATTTTCTTCCCCTTTCAAAATGAATGGGAAGGCCCTTGAATGAAAGCTGCTTTTCATTAGTGCTACCAAATACCTACTTGAAAGAGTTGAGTTCTCACTGAACACCCACAGAAGAGAAAGGGAAAGCTTCCTTTCTCTACTGGAGGACCATCAGCTAAATAGCTCTTGGCTTCTCTTTTCCAATCAGGTGGTTTCACATCAGAGTTAATTACTCCAGTCATTTATTCTAATCACCCTCCTCTTATGGCTAGCTGCATTCTGTCATGGGGTGGCATCGTTTGAAGCCAGTTAAGTTTGAAAACCACTGCAGGGTACTTGAGGCTCATTAGTGAGGCCTATCCATGCCTGGCTTTGGATTTGCTCCCTGATTAACTCTGGATCTCTCTGCCTAGCGCCCTCCTCCCGCCAGCCACCAGCCCCCACTCGTCAATGCAATTGCTCCAGAGAGGAATGTTTCAATTAACTCTTGCCTTGCTGTTTGTCTTTTCGCCTGCATATTTAAGGAAAATCTCAATGCTTATATCACTAATACATATTTCATAGATTCTGACCTTATAACTGTATCCTTTAACTGCAATGGTAGACATTCTATAAAGAAGAGTTTTATTTTTGAAAACAAAGGAGGAGAATGGTGGTCTCTCAGAATGAATACATCTATGTCCTTGATCCAATTCTCCTAACCTAATAAAGGTAATGATTCCAACTCTGGTATTACAGTATTCAGGTGTGTTTTACCAGCTTGTAGCAGTTACCTGTAAAGCTTAAAAGATGTCTCAAAACAGTTTTATGTTTGACCTTATTGTTTATTGTTTATTATTATTTTTATTTATTGTTTATTATTATAGTAGTTTAATTTAAAAGTGATTGCCAAGGTGGCACATTTAAGAGATACTAAAATCACAAAGACAAATAATATTTGTGCTGTACTTTAAAAAAAAATTAAAAGAAAAATGTGTATTCAAGGCCCTGAGTAGTTAATTTGAGACAGTGTTATTACATGAAAGTATTTAAAACATTTTCTTTTTCTTTTTTGTTTAGTTCTACCAGTTTATTTCTACCAACCCACCACCCTCCACCCTCATGCACACATGCTCAGTCCTGTAACCCCATGGACTGCAGCCTGCCAGGCTCCTCTGTCCATGGACTTTTCCAGGCAAGAGTACTGGAGTGGGTTGCCATTTCCTTCTCCAAAAACATTTTCTAAAAATTAACAAAAACATATATTGAATTTGGTTGCTAAAGTGTTTATGTAAGTAGGAAATGAGAGAAATTTTCTCCTTTCTCTTTGCACGGTAGTTTGATTTAAAAGAAATCAAATAGCTTTATGTGTCAAAGCAAAATCTGATACACTTTAAAATATGCGAATCGCATTTTGTTTCCTGTTTCTGATGTCCATGGTTGTTCAGAAATTCGCAGAATAAATTCTTACTGTTAATTCTCAAACCAAAATAATTCAACTGCTTTTTGTTGTTCAGAAATTCGCAGAATAAATTCTTACTGTTAATTCTCAAACCAAAATAATTCAACTGCTTCTTTATTAAGAGTCTTTGGACTCAGCAGTTAGCAAACATGTTGGTATTTTGTCTTGTTTAATGGTTGAGTTTTTTAATTTGATTTTTAAAATCTCCTAATATACAGTTAAATTAGTGAAAAGAGACCTGGAATATAATTTATTTAGCTCTATAAATGAGATACAATCTCTGCCTTCCAGGAATTCAGCTACTAGTGAGGAAGGTAGAAAAATAAACTGTAAACTTTTAGTTTTGAAAAGCAAGTGTAAAAATGAAAACCAGTTGAGAGAACAGTAAAATCCGTAAATGAAGCCTTTGGGTTGACATGGCACATCAGATTTGGTGTATACTCAGCAGTACTTAATACTAGTGTTACCAAGACGGTCCTAGATCCAGGGCGGCAGAAGAGACACAGATGTAAAGAGCAGACCTTTGGCCTCTGAGAGGGCAAGGGTGGGCGGTGTGAGAGAGCGGCAGTGCAGCCTGTGCGACCACACCGGGAAGAGGCGGCCAGCGCAAGTCCAGCGCTTCACACGGGCGCCCAACGCCGGCGCCCTGGGGCAGCCCCGAGGGCGGGGCGGCGAGGCAGGCGAAAGGGCGTGGCTCAGGATGAGGGGACACACCGCGCGCACCCGTGGCTGATTCATGTTGATGTGCGCAAGAGACATCACAGTATTGTAAACTAATTATCCTCCAACTAAATTAATTTAAAAAGTACTAGTGTTACCCAGTGGTATTGGGTGAAACCCATTAAAAATAATTCTTAGTATAAAAGGTTTCGTATTTTTAGAATAGTGCAACTTTGGCATATACCATTCTGTTTCAGAATTTTTCAAAAAGATGTGTACTAACATGGCTTCAGGAGTCAGATCTCGGTTCAGCTTGCGACTCTGACATTTACTAGCTGTGTGACATTAGTCTATTTACTTAGCGTTCTTAACCTCGTTGGTAAAACAGTTTTTAAAATGTAGTGCTTATCTCATAGGGTTACTATGAAGATTAAAAAAAATAATCCATGTAAAACATTTAACATAAAACTGGGCACATTGTAAGCAATCGCTAAATGTTAAGTGCCAGTGTAATTATAATGTTTTTTAGTTGGTAGTGAATTTCTTACAATTTGACCTACAGATGCCTTTTCCTTGCATAATATGTTGGCTTTCTAGAGGCCTTGTCAAGTTTATGAATGACTTCATTTGCTTCCATCTTCCTGACATTGTTCAAGAAAAAAGAAAACATGAAAGATGATATTGTAATATACACTTCACTTTTCCTTTTTTCCATGTAATCACCCTATAGACAAATCATTTGTAATGGCTAGTAATCACAGAAATTCTTCACATTTTCTAAAACTCTACCAAATTAGCACAGTATCAACTGGATAAAGTTTCTATTGTGAATTTCATGCTTCTTATACAATGCTTTAAGATCATAGTCCCTCAGCATAGATGCTGAATTGTGCTAAATCACAAGAATTTCTTAAATGCCATTCATTCATTCAGCAGACATTTATTAGGGGCCTACTGGGTAATTAGGTCTGTGATCACAAAATTGGAAGAATATGACACCTGCCCTTTGGGGCTGACATTATGAAGATCAAACAGACGTGGCAGTAACTAATTAGAGAAATAGATTAAGTGATGTGTTTATTTATTCATTCAACAAATATTTAGTGAGTGCCTACAACTTATTAGTCTTTGGAATATAGCAGTGAGAAAGATAGCGTATTGCCTGCCCTTTTACACCATATTGTTCAGTGAGGGAGATGAATAGTAAATAGGAAACTAAAAAAATGAGCATTAACTTGTGATAATATGTCATATAAGAAATAATATAATACTTGTGGTATATACCATAAAGAAAAAGCACAGGCTACGATTAAAGCATTTAATATTTTATTCGTTTGTGTGTATACATTTTTAATGTTAATTTTATTGAGATATTACTAATGTATAACATTACTTTCCAGTGTTCAACAAAATGATTCAATATTTGTGTATTATGAAATGATCACCCCAAATCTAGTTAACAGCTGTCACCATACATAGTTATAATTGTTTGTTTGTTTTTTTTAACTCTGTAGCCCAAGGGAAATGCCTTATTTTGCTACCTTGGAAAGGTTGGACAGTGCCTAACCCAAGGAAATTACATTTGATTTTAGTCTTTAAGAATGAGTAGTAGTTCACCAAGGAGGGAGCTGGATGACAGAAAGGGGTTACAGGGATACAAAGCAGCGTGAACAAAGATCGTGATGTTATTACAGTATAGCACGTGCACTCAGCTTAACTCAGAAGGTAGAGTTCAGTATGTGTGCAAGAGACTGTGAGTGATACCCGCAGAGAGATAAGACTGGAGGCAGAGTATATGAGCAATCTGTAATGTCTTGTAAGTCGGATGGACCTTTATCTTTGGGATAGTGCCCACAAAGCCGTTGCCAAACCAGGAGCAGCAGTCTTACCTGAGAACTTGTTAAAAAGGCATATCTTGGGCTCGGCTCCAAAGCTGTGGAAACAGAAGCTGTGTGGGCAGGAGCCCAGCAATCTGTGTTTTTACAAGTCCTCTAGGTGATCTCAGTGGTTATTCAAGTTGGAGATCCACTGCTTCAGAGAAAGGAGAACCACCAGAAAACTGTAAGGAGAGTAGTGACTCGGTCAGGTTTTAGACTGGAATTGAATGAGGAGAGGGGGATTTTAGAGAGAAAGAGAACAGTTTGGATAGTGTTAGAATAACTGAGCAAAGAAATAATAAAGCATGGAACCGAAGATAGTCACATTAGAAGAAAAAAACAAATTTGAAGATACATGGAAGGCTTATCTGAGTAGATAATGTTTTGGAGGGAGAAGAAAAAGCTGTTCAGATGACTGCCCCATTTCTGAATTAGTTAATTAGAGGATAGTTTACATCCATCATCAGAAAAGCAAGCAAGACAGCAAGTTTAAGAGAAGCAATTCTTCATTTTATATATATATTATATATACAATATATATGTTATATATATAATATGTAATATATATAATATTATCATATAACATTATAATATATAATGTCACATGTATATTATATATATATATAT
The DNA here is from genome assembly GCF_016772045.2 of Ovis aries. Lineage (NCBI taxonomy): Eukaryota > Metazoa > Chordata > Mammalia > Artiodactyla > Bovidae > Ovis > Ovis aries. The sequence goes on from NC_056070.1 coordinate 7,622,632, forward strand.
ATATATATATATATATATATATATAAATAAAATGTTTGCATTACCCGAGGCAGACTTTTTGGACTTGAGGCCCTGGAGATGGTCATGATAGTCAGTTGAGGTAGCTGAAGTCTGGCTCATCTGGTCTGAGTTATATCAAAAACAAGGGCCTGGGACTGAATCATGAAGATAACGAACACTGACAATGTCGACAGATGAGAAAGGCCTTCCATTAAAAAGTGAGAAGGACAGATGTGTATAACGGACTTTTGGACTCAGAGGGAGAGGGAGAGGGTGGGATGATTTGGGAGAATGACATTCTAACATGTATACTATCATGTGAATTGAATCGCCAGTCTATGTCTGACGCAGGATGCAGCATGCTTGGGGCTGGTGCATGGGGATGACCCAGAAAGATGTTATGGGGAGGGAGGTGGGAGGGGGGTTCATGTTTGGGAATGCATGTAAGAATTAAAGATTTTAAAATTTAAAAAATAAAAAACTAAAATTAAAAAAAAAATAAATAAATATGGATCAATGTTCAAAACCTAATGTTCTTTTAAGAAAGATCACCTATTTAGCCCTGGCGTATTTAACACATATATGCTTCAATATATTTGATTGGGACATTAATAAAACCTTATTGCTTAAAAAAAAAAAAGTGAGAAGGAGAATCAGAAATGTAGAAAGAAAATCTGGAGGGATGTTATCAAGGAAGCTTAGAGAAGATAGAAACCTAAGTACCACAGTGCTGAGAGGTGAAGTGATGAGAGGTGAGTGATGGAGGTGGTAATTTTAGCTAAAACATTTTTGGTGGTGTACCTATAACAGACAGATGAGAGATTAGTGAAAAAGTGAAAGTGAGGTAAGTAAGCAAAAGTAACGCATATACTTGCTTCTTTCAAGCCATTTACATTGTTGATCTCACATTGCCTGCGTATTCATGGCTACCTAAAAATAAACAAGACTGATCCCGCTTACTAGTAATTATTCCATCAATGATTCAGAAAGAGTCAGACCTACAGTTTATTGTGATTCAGAGACTCATAGACTGTTACTGTAGATGTTACGGGGTTTCTAAGAGTGGGCAAACAGAGGCCAGTGTCATCTGCTACTGAAGGGAGATATTTATGAGGTTCATGAACGCATCCACATTGTCTACTCACTTCATATAACTGATCTTCAGCAAACATTGTGTTTCCTATGCTAAATTGTAGCTTGTGGCTCTTTTAGTTCTTAAAGTACATCGGTGACACAGCTGAGTAGATGATATGTTAGAATTCTAACTACGAACTTTCAAGGATGGAGAGTTTGCAGATAACATCGTAACTGGTAATGTGAGCCTTTTACTTTTATTGTTAGAGTATTCATGGTGCCATGTTTGGAATGCTGCCACATTTCTCCATCCGTTTATAAATGGCTGAATAATATACATTGCAGAATATTACATGTTTCACAAGTGAAGATATTATATCTCTGCTGTCATGTCCTAAAATATAGCCATTCTTTGTGGCACTGAGAATTGTAATGACCACTTCAAAACTGTCTCAAAGGTCATTTTATCGTGCACTGCAGGTGCTTTTTGCTTTGTAAGGTTTATCTTTTTTTAAGTAGGAGAAGCTGTATTTTTTAAGTATTAAATATTGTTAATTCCTGAATTCACCCTTATATAAAAATGCTGTAAAAATCTGAATGCAGAGTCAGTACTTGGAACTGAATAAAGCTGTACTGCCCAGTGTGGTAACCACTAGTCACGTGTGGCTATTGATCACTTGAAATGTGGCTAGTCTAAATTGAGAAGTGCTGAGTGTATAAGATGTATTCCAGATTTCTAAGATTTAATGCAAAATAACTGTATATGGATTATATGTTTAAATGATATTTTTGATTAAATATATAAAATTGAAAATTAATTTTTCCTGTTTTTTAAAATGCAGCTACTAAAACATTTTACACTATGTATCTGGCTTGCATTATATTCCTGCTGGACATCATGGGTATAAAATCTGAAGGTTATTTTGTTGCCTAGAATTTTTTTGGCTCAGACAACTCAGTATTGAACATGGACATATTTTAATACTGAAATACTAGGCAAATTTCTATTATAGTTAACAGATTTACATCCAAGATAGGCTTAGTGTTAAATTCAAATCTGTAAAAGAAAGTTCAAAATATTAATACTAAGTTCAAAACTGAATTAATCTTTTACCATGTAAACTGTTACTTCTCCAATATGATCAAGGTCACATTCAAATATGGGTGTCACCCTTTACGTCTCACATTGGTAATCAGTTGGTGGTATAAATAATAACTTACATCTTAGTTCACTTCAGTTCAGTCGCTCAGTTGTGTCCGACACTTTGTGACCCCATGAACCGCAGCACGCCAGGCCTCCCTGTCCATCACTAACTACCGGAGTTCAGTCAAACTCAAGTCCATTGAGTGGGTGATGCCATCCAGCCATCTCATCCTCTGTCGTCCCCTTCTCCTCCTGCCCTCAATCTTTCCCAGCATCAGGGTCTTTTCAAATGAGTCAGCTCTTCGCATCAGGTGGCCAAAGTATTTGAGTTTCAGCTTCAACATCAGTCCTTCCAATGAACACCCAGGACTGATCTCCTTTAGGATGGACTGGTTGGATCTCCTTGCAGTCCAAGGGACTCTCAAGAGTCTTCTCCAACACCACAGTCCAAAAGCATCACTTCTTTGGTGTTCAGCTTTCTTCACAGTCCAACTCTCACACCCATACATGACCACTGGAAAAACCATAGCCTTGACTAGACAGACCTCTGTTGGCAAAGTAATGTCTCTGCTTTTTAATATGCTGTCTAGGTTGGTCATGACTTTCCTTCAAAAGAGTAAACATCTTCTGATTTCATGGCTGCAATCATCTGCAGGGATTTTCAAGCCCAGAAAAATTAAGTCAGCCACTCTTTCCCCATCTATTTGGCATGAAGTGACAGGACCAGAATCTATGATCTTAGTTTTCTGAATGTTGAGCTTTAAGCCCACTTTTTCACTCTCCTCTTTCACTTTCATCAAGAGGCTCTTTAGGTCTTCTTCACTTTCTGCCATAAGGGTGGTATCATCTGCATATCTGAGGTTATTGATATTTCTCTCGGCAGTCTTGATTCCAGCTTGTGCTTCTTCCAGCCCAGCGTTTCTCATGATGTACTCTGCATAGAAGTTAAATAAGCAGGGTGACAATACACAGCCTTGACGTACTCCTTTTCCTATTTGGAACCAGTCTGTTGTTCCATGTCCTGTTCTAACTGTTGCTTCCTAACCTGCATACAGGCTTCTCAAGAGGCAGGTCAGGTGGTCTGGTATTCCCATCTCTTTCAGAATTTTCCACAGTTTATTGTGATTTACAAAGTCAAAGGCTTTGGCATAGTCAATAAAGCAGAAGTTGATGTTTTTCTGGAACTCTCTTGCTTTTTTGATGATCCAAAAAATCATTTGAGATCAAATGATCATTTGGCAGTTTGATCTCTGGTTCCTCTGCCTTTTCTAAAACCAGCTTGAACATCTGGAAGTTCACGGTTCACGTATTGCTGAAGCCTGGCTTGGAGAATTTTGAGCATTACTTTACTAGCATGTGAGATGAGTGCAATTGTGCGGTAGTTTGAGCATTCTTTGGCATTGCCTTTCTTTGGGACTGGAATGAAAACTGACCTTTTCCAGTCCTGTGGCCACTGCTGAGTTTTCTAAATTTGCTGACATACTGAGTGCAGCCCTTTCACAGCATCATCTTTTAGGATTTGAAATAGCTCAACTGGAATTCCATTACCTCCACTAGCTTTGAACTTACATCTTAAATCTTTGTGAAATCTGTCCCTCTTCTTCACTCCTGCTGCTATCTTCTTGATCGGGGTTCTCAGTATGTCTCATCTTGAAAACAGTGAAAGTCAGTTGCTTAGTCATGTTCGACTCTTTGCGACCCCATGAACTGTAGCCTGCCAGGCTCCTTTGTCCATCGAATTCTCCAGGCAAGAGTACTGCACTGGGTTGCCATTTCCTTCTCCAGGGGATCTTCCCAACCCAGGTATTAAACCTGGGTTTCCTGCATTGCAGGCAGATTTTTTACCATATGAGCCACCAGGGAAGCCCTGTAGTCATCTTAGAGATTACTTTTTACCTCCTTAGTCTCCAAAAGGATATTTCATCTCATTTTCCCTAGAACCTAGTATAGAACAGAACTGATAGTAAAACCTCTATAAGTAAATCTTATAAAGGTTTGTTGACTGAATGGATGACAGAGCTGCTGATAGTAATCAAAAGTTGCAGAATGAAAAGAGACTTTTACCCTACGTAATGTGCATGTATACAATTGAACACACAAAGTAAGTACAGATGTAATTCTCTGGCTGAACTTGTCAGTGCTTTAAAAAAAATATTCAACATTTGCATCCATATTCTTTAGTTCAAGTTTGTCTTTATTGGATATTCTTGGAAGTGGTGATATAATAAGTGTTTTTATTTTGCCAAGAATTTTGATTTGCCAATATAAGTTTATGGCAGTTAGTCCAGGGAATCGTTGGTGCCATGAAGACAGCTCCTTGTTTTTATCTGAAGTCCCTGTGGGATTAAACTACATCTGGCAATAAGTAGGGATTCTGGTCTGGCCATCTTCAAAGGCAAGAGACTGCTAGTATTTATCAGATCTATGTGGATAAGCAAATCGGAAGGGATTAAATTTTTTTGGTTTTGTTTTCCTTTTAATAAACAACTATAAAATTAAAACCTCCAGCAGTTCCAACAACAAAGTAATACATTTTTCTATGATTGTTGAAGAGGAAATCTATTCTTTTATTTCCTATACTTAGGCAGATAACGAAGAATTTTGGATTTTTTCTTAAGTATGGATTTTTATAACTAGTTTATCTTAGAGAACATTACAGCCATTTAGAATACCTCAAATTAATTTCCTAGGAATCCTTTACTAATTCTTTGTAAAGGGTTGAGCGTTGAGTACAGTGGTTTAAAACATTTTAACATCGATATGTATTTGAATATCATGATTGGTATTTAGAAGCTTCTGTTGCCATTATCCATGTGGGAAAGTTTATCCAGAATTTCTTTCAGAGGAAACTCTTGAACTAGTCTTAAGGAAGACAGCTACCCCTTCCAAGTGAAGGTGGGCTTACCTCCCATAGAGACTTGTTGTGTCTTTCACGCAGGCATTTGTTTGCTCACATTTTAAAGAGATTATTAGTCCTATGATTCAGTTCAGCTGTTGTTGAAGTATGTGGCTCTGCATTTACTGACAAAATAAAATGGCTGCATTCCAGGTACTTGTCATAGAATGTAATCTAGAATTTACCATCCAGTGCCTTACCTAAGAGAAATACTATTTATGCAGGATTGCCTGAAGACTATGTAGTTTCTCCATTTGTCCATACTTCAGATCTACCCCAGGATTAAGTCAGTCCCTCTGAGAGTCACATACCTGGATTCCATCATATTGCCACGGGAGGAATTTCTTATCTCAGGAATAGAAATAATGTGTTTTTCTAGGCCATCTGGTTTGTTTTTACATTATAGTCACTTTTGACTCTTCTAAGTGTTCTTGTTTCTTTCTTTATGTTGCCTGTTAGAAAGCTTAATGTCAAATACATGGCATACCTCTCACAAGTCTACGGAGTTTCATGGCATAGTTTTTATGTACTTTTCCCCCTTAGTTTCACATTATTCTATATTGATACCTATTCATTACTATAAGTGTTGTGAACTGCTTTCTGAACCAGGGCATGCAAAGTGTAAGCAAATGATAAATTAGATGGGTATATCTAGCCTCTAATTTCAGTTGTTCTCTAGCATTCCTTATTAGATTTTTTAAAAAAGCTCCATCTCCCTAAGTGTGTTGCACTGTACCTAGTTTAACATATCTGTACATTGTGAATTCCTAGATTTTAGATTAAGAGTGACCTAAGGTTGAAATGTTAATTAAATGTTTTAATGTTCTGTAGCTCTAAAGAAAATAGTTGGATAAAATGTCAGCGTATAGGACTATTTTAAACATGAGAAAAAAATCATCTCTCTGAAAAGAAGGGTAATTGTACAAGTTTGCCTAATCCTTTTGATCTTGGCGCACAGCAATACAGACTTCAGCTGAGATTAAAACTATGAATTTCAAAGGAAACATGGCCTTCAGTGTATAAAATATATAACAGCTGGTTGACTGCTCCATTTAAAACTACACAATAACAATCGTAGACAGAATGATTCTCCTGCCAAAAGATGCACAAGTGCTTGATGGTTATATCAAGATATGATACTAGCTCACTTTTCTTTAGTAATGGTATAAATGTAGCAGCGAGCATGTGCTGTTGGCTGCACAATCTCTCTTTAGCCCAGCAGTTCAAGGGCAGTTTAGAAGTACAGAACTCCTTTAGTGATTTCTCTGTCTGCCTTTCAGTCCGCACTTCAGTATGTTGTTGACTAAATTTCATTCTTTTTAACTGTCAGATATAATTTTTATTGTTAGCATCCCACAGTTTTTTCTAGATCCTTAATGCTCTTTAATTTTTCCCCTTGGCATTCATGAATTGTTGTTCTTCATGTCGGAGCTTCATGCATACTGTTTAAGCCCCAGAGTTAAACTTTTCTCTGTAGCTAACATAAAATCTGTTTTACATTTTTGTTATATATTTACACTAAGGTAAATATCTGAATTCTGAACCATTTTGTAATATATTTGTAATCAATATGGGAGAATGTTAAGCTCATGTTAGATTATAGTTCATCAAATACTTTAGTATTTTCACTGCTGTGTTTCACCTGAACACGTAATCCTTAAATAGGTTAATTACATGCATTTTTTTTAAAAAAAGGATTAATGTGAATTTGTCACATCTTAAAAAGTCCCTTTTGGAAAGCATATTCACATTCTGAATTTCTGTCTGTCCAGTATGAAAAAAAATGTTGATTTTTCTCTTGACCTTTCTTTCTCACAAAATTTGATGTAACAGCAATTTTTCTTTTCTATTTTTTTCAGTTTATTTCAGAAAAGGAAATTTATAGGTAAATTAAAACTTTGCTGGAGTTCCTTGGATTTTTCATGAATTGAGAGCCAGCGTTTAAGGAGTTAATGTATCTTATTAGAGGGACAGGAAATCTGGCAACTATTGCAGAAACTAGACCTAATGGTGCACACAAACAATTTGTCAGTCTTCTTAAATGTGAATAGCTTTCCGCAAAGTGGCTGCTCTTGCTTTGTTTGAACAGGCTAAACTTTTCCTTTTTGGACCTTAAATCTTAGAAGTGAAATGTGATCCACATATTCCATCAAAATCATTTAATTCAAAGCATATTTTGATTGGAACAAAGTTGACATGGAAAGAAACTCTAGAATAAAAAAGTTGAAAGGACTTTATATCATATATTTAGCAGGAAAATTTGAAACAGTTCTAATTAGGCTGAAAAAAACAGCTTTCTTCAATGTAAATTACAAAGGTCATATATCAATGTTAAGGAAACATTACCACTAGTGTTTGAAACCCAGCACATGCAAACATAACAGACCAGTTCATTTTAAATCTGTGTGTGTGTGCATGTGTGTGTGTTATAAGAAGGCCTTATTACATGTATTTAAAATGAAAAATACTTCAAAATTCCCAGTTCATAATGTTGTATATTAACATTTTTGCCAATCCAAACATTAACTCCTTTGAAACTTAGTACTATCTACACTCAAATGAATTAAGACTCTTAATTACTTGTACAAAAAGTCACAAAACTAATTCTTATGTTTTAAACTATTAAAATATGATTAAATGCACCTTATAATTAAATGCATATCAAGTCAAGAGAGAGAGTTAGTGATTTTTGTTTTATTTGAAACTTACAGCTATGGCATTTTGTATATTGGAACAGAATCAGGCCTTCTCAAAGCCTGGGGTTAGAAATAGTGGGGTAGGGGTACAGAGATGTGTACCTGGCCTGCAGAAACCTATTTCCTTCTGGTTATATAATTATTTCTATACTTAAATAAAATTTGACCTGCTTATTTGATTTTTATAAAAATTATTTATGCTATAGATGCCAGTAGCTTTTATTTAGCTGCTTTTCTAAAATTGCATGATATGAGAAGATTTAGCAAAAGTGTAAGTAAACATTAACATTAATCTGGGAATTACAAGCATGAGAAACACAAATAATATACAATTAAGGTTTCCTGATCATGAGGTAAACAATTATCTGATAATTTCTTTTGTTCATTGAAATTGGTTTTCTTGATTTTACCTAAATTTTGTGTTAGAAAAAATTTGATTTTTTGAAAATAAAAGGCAATTGCTAGAATATTTCTAAAGCATGAGTAGACTACTAAACATATGATTGCCTTATATTTTAGAATTTTTATTCTCAAATAGCTTAGAATTTCTTTGAAAAACCAAATGATTTCTGCCTGTTACTGTATTATTTGACTCCACTATAAGAGACAAGAATAATTTTGTGTAACATTTTTCAGCAATAAATAATTCATTTCCTTAATGGGTTAGTTTCAGGAAAACATAGATTGTGATCTTTCAGTGAGATTTATTGTTAGACACATATTCATATATGTTATAATTATTTCTGACACAGGGCTACACAAATGAGTTATTTATGAATAATTTACTATTTTCTTTATAATATTAAGCCTTTAATTTGTTGATGTTCTGCATGTGGACCAAACAAATGAAAGTTACTAATAAGTGTTTGTATTTGACATCTGTATACTGTACTTTTTAGCATATCTCAAGTGTTTTAGACTCTGCTTAATAGATCTCATTAAAAAAACAGATATCAGCCCCAAGACAGTTTGTCAAGACTAATATGAGTCCCCCTGGATTGGCCTGACAATTCATGTGAGGCTTCATACAGTAGTCTTTTCACAGTCTTATTTGAACCTTAACAATTGAACATTAGTTACTGATTTATTTTATAATAACTCAGATGAGATGAATATTATTGTATTGTGTTGGACATTTCAGTGGATTTTCTTTTTTACAGATTTTACTCAGAGCACACATTGGGTGTAAATGATGTCTAGCCTGCTAGGGGAGTGCTAACAGTTGATTGGTTAGGTTTGAGAGCAGCATGGGAAGAATGTTACTATCCCCTAGATGCAAACCGTATTTAACTCCAGTCTTAATGAGGACTGTCTGTCTTTAAAGACTTTGAAAAATCTCAGATGCTTAGCATTCCACTGGCATATTTTTATATTTTTTGTGATGCAAAATATATATATAAACAAGTATTTATATAAAGAGTATCTGTAAAAAATCCTATGAAAGAGAAATGAAAGAATTTTTAATTTGATGGTTTTGAATCTCAAAAACAGAAGTTATAAAATGTATTCCCAGGGTTTTCCATTTTGAATTATTTGTATTTTTTTACTCTTAATAATTTCCTCCTGCTTGTCCTCACCTCTTCTATCAAGTCTTCAGTAACTGCGTTTGTTTATTATCATATACTGTTGGTTAGGCAGTTGTCGCTCATTGGTATCAAAAGAATGTTAAAGTCCTGAACTGATTTTGTACTAAAGTGGTTTTTAAACTTTTGGAAATTCTCATATATCCGTGGTCGTCGTCTTTGTGTGTCCCCTTTAAAAGCTCTGTTGTAAGAAAGAGCTGAAGACTGCTTTAGCTTTTTAAAATGTGTTTAAAATTTATTCATAAAAGTAACGTGTGTATCAACCTCTGGAAGAGATTTTGCCAATAATGTGATAAATTACTGGGCAGCCCTTTATGGATTGGCCAGCGTGACAAGGTAAGGGGAGGCCCGAACCGTGACACTCTGGCCATTTCTGCACGCACGTTGGTGACATAATGCAAGCATACTGCCTGTCATTTCAGCATTTTTGCTGAAACATTTTGATGTGGTGTCAGATGTAAAGGTTTAAGCATCTAAATCTAACCAACTTCACCATTTTGAACATGCGTAAAAAAGTAATCAACATTAGAAAGGCTCACAATTCTGTTTGATAACACATAAAATAAAATTGCCCTAGTTTTTAGAGCTTTAATATTGAGAAAATTTGTACTGCATCATTTGCTGAGCCTTCTGGAATTTTATAGTCTGAAATCACAACACCACCGACACTCAGGAGACTCCTGACTGTTTTATCTTATTAAACAATTTTAAAATCATTAATTTTTAATTAGCTTAGATGCAGGGTTTCTTTTTATCGTTTCAATAGTGTGTATATATGAACTAAACGTTTTTTATTTAAACTACTGGCGAGAGTATTATTTACATAAATAAGTGTAGCTTCTTCCTTACAGTACCTACTGTGAGTTTGCTTCATGGATTCACACATTTTTGTAGACTCAGAGATGTTACTTGCTCATCTATTATCGTAGAGCTTTTCAGCAGCTTATTAACTCAGATTTTGAACAACAACTAAAAAGGATGTAAGCTCAAAGATATGTACAGGTCCTTCCCTGATTGAAAGTTCTAATTAAGTGAATTGGAGAAAATTAACTGAAATTAGCTGTCAGAAAGTCACATTTAAATGAGTGATGAGCTAGTCTGGCAGTAAACATTTAAATGATATAAATTGCCATTTAAGTGTATGGTTTAATGTTTGTCATGCATTAATGTGACGTGAGACTGCAGTGACAATCAAGCAGCTTGCTCTAATTTGAACATATTTAGGGCTTTTGTGTAGAGAGTGCTGCACACAAATTAAGACAATTGCTGTTTTTATGTGTCACTTTAAACATGTACTCCACCCCCACCCCACACTCTCATCGCTACCCAAGGCTGAAATTAATGAAACAAACGTATCATTTTTTGTGTGCAGCTTACATCAGTAATTCCTGATTTTCAGATTAATTTTAAATCTATGAGCGTAACATAGGAATTTACTGAAAGTTATTACAGTCCCTTGTCTTCTTATGTCAAATAAAATAGGAAGTTTTGTGCTCTCTTAGCTGTTTACTAAATTTGTAAGTATAGTGAGTTTTATAAGAGATGCTTTAAACAGTAACTTTTCCTTTGAAACTGGCTAAATATTTTCAAGGCTTATTTCAGTCCAGGTGTACTTTGAAATATGAGAATTGTCTAGAGTTTTATTTTTACACTCTATGATATATGACATATTATGAAGCCGTGTTAAATGTTATTAGTTAAAGGAAATATATTATTTGAATGTAACCATAAACAGTTTTTTATCCATAGGCCCTCATGTTAATAAAGCACATATCTACACAAGTGTACACCTGTGAACTTCTGGAACATCTTTTGTCACAAGATTATTTGTATATCTTATTGGTTGTTTGCTAGACAAGTTAGTCAATTATGTTTTAAAACCACCAGTTTTCTTTTCATAATATTGATAACATAGCATTAAGCCACACCAAAAATGCATCCCAGTCATGCACTTATGACTCTGAAAATAAGAATTTCAGTGTGATACATTACCTGATGTAACTTGGTACACTTCAAATTAAACTTCAGAGTGTGAGAGCTCTGTTATTCAAACAACATCATTTATTGATAGACTAGCCCATCATGGTTTTATGTTGGAATAATTTTTAACAACATTAAATAATATACAAATGAATACTTTTCTTTAAAAAAAGTCTCTGCTTATGAAAACTCTTTAGCTTTTTAAACTTTATTAAGTTTAGCAAACATTTATTGGCACCTATGGTGTTTTAGGAACAGTGCTTGTAACTCTGGGAATGTGGTGATACATTGGAAGTGATCTTGAGCCAGCATTTCTACTGAAAACTTGATTATGTTCATTCATTATTTATTGGACACTGTTATGTTTATAGCATCAAATATTCAGTCCAATTTGATATTGTTACATAGAATAATAATCCAGTAATTACAAGGATCACTCCCAAGATCTAATCTGTTGGTTTAAAATCTCGGTTGAAGTAACCAAATGATTTGGTTATTGTTGTTGCAGTGGGCAGCAAAATGTTTTAATTCTAGAAAAACTATAAATATTTCAAGTGAATAGTCAGTGTTTAATATTTTCACATTTGCTGTTTCAAACCAGCCTTTACATTCTATGACCTCCTTTCTTTGAAACATAAATTGAGTACCTGCCAGGTCCTGAGTTATAAATGTGATCAAGATAGACCCAGTCCTGGTCTTCACAGTGCTTACAGTACACACAGATGAATACTGAAATATAAACAATCTGTTGTAATTCAGTGTGACAAGTGCTGCAGAGTCTCTAATTATACAAAAGGAGAACAAATTCTAGTGGAAAATAAGGACTTCAGAATAACTTGGTTCACAGTTTAGAGTTAAACTTCAGTGCTTATTCTAAATTTCTCTGTATCTTAAAAAGAGAATTCAGCATAATAATAAAAACTACATTTTTTTTTCAGGCCCTGGAGAGTGAATTTGTTTCCTGCCAGCTTCACCAGTGGATTGACCTCATTTTTGGCTATAAACAGCAAGGACCAGAGGCTGTTCGAGCCCTCAATGTATTCTATTACCTGACCTATGAAGGAGCTGTTAATCTGAATTCAATAACTGATCCTGTATTGAGGGAGGTAGGTTACCTGATTGAGTCTAACGTGTATCTCTAGACCAGAAGCTGTTAAATGCCATCTTCCCCACGCTTTCATTTTACTGATGATGAAACTGAAATGGCAGCGCACTCCAGTGTTCTTGCCTGGAGAATCCCAGGGACGGGGGAGCCTGGTGGGCTGCTGTCTCTGGGGTCGCGGGGGAGCCTGGTGGGCTGCTGTCTCTGGGGTCGCGGGGGAGCCTGGTGGGCTGCTGTCTCTGGGGTCGCACAGAGTCGGACACGACTGAAAGGACTTAGCAGCAGCAGCCGCAGCAACACACTGAAACCAGCTGGGTAGAGTAATGTAAGCAGGATAGCCTTTAAGTTAGTGACCTACCTGGCACTTGATGTTTGACTCAGTATAAAACGAGAACTTTTCCAGTTTGACCCCATTAAGGGAACAGTAATCATATTTATTATTTTTATAACCTTTAAGGCTATTCACTAGTTTAATGAACTAGGAAAATAATTTTTTAAAGAAATAAGATCATAAGCATCAATCTATTTAAATGTGATAAACACATATTTATGTACAAGTACACATATAACCAAATGGAAGTTAAGAATAAAGTCTGCAGCTTTTGTACATCATCATACTTGGTGCTGGACATTATTGAGAATTGTTTTATCCTTGTCATTGATTTTCTTAATTAAAACTCAAAACAGTTTTGACAAATACAGTATTCACCAAAAAGTCTGTGTATGACCTTAAATTTTTTAAAGCATTTTAATTTAATTATTATTCTTCTAGTTAACATACCTCATATACAAAGATGTAGGTATGTTAGTGAAATTGAACAGATAAAACCTTATATGTCTATACAATTTTAGAATAGAACCAGGGAGTTTTAGAAGAAACCAGGGAGTTTTGATTCATAGGGAAAGTTGTCTATCACTGTAAAGCGAACATCATTTGTAGTAAGGTTTGTTGTTTTTCACTGGCACTTGATGTATTTCTTTATAATTCTATTTATGACCTTATCATGTTGACAATATATGAAAGTACATATTTAAATATATTTGCCAGCATGTATCATCACCTGGTTTATGTGCTAGATGAAGAAGACTGGTACACAAACAAGATTTGATGCAGTTTTCTTATATCACATAGGTTGAAATTGCCATTTTTTAGTTTATTTTTGAACAGGATCAGATGGGCTCTAAAAGACACAATTTTTCAGTTCTTTGAAAATGTTCCTTCTAGGGGAGATTTTATTTTATTAGAGCAACGACTGACTGCATCACACAAAATATGCACAGAGTTCCGTGTACGCAACTGAGGTTGGAGCAAACGTGCAGTTGTTTACAAAACAGTAAATAATTCATTATTAGAATAGAATTGAAAGTGCCCATTTACTTTCTTTTTTATTGTTTTAACCAGGTTTGAATAGTGGTACTATAAATGTCCATAATTATTTAATACCTGCTTCTGTGTTTTTGTATTCCTTTGTAGTTATTATTCATATTTCTACTTCTGTGACTGGAATCAGTATGTATTTGGCTTTGTCGTGTCCTGTTTACTTAACATACGAGCATATATTATTTTATGTTGCTATAAAATCTGAGTAGTTTTAATTTTGAAATTCCCTTATATTCTGTAGAGTTGCAATGAAAATGTACTTAATACTATTTCTCCCAATGTGAGGGTCCTATTCCTTTTTTTAAGACTTGTGTGTCCAAGTCAATATAGCTGAACCTTTCCCATCATTCAAGTTTGTGCAAGCTATGAGCAGAAACGATGGCTCTCTGTAGCTCTGTGATGCTGCTAGTTAAAAGGTGAATCATTCCACCAGCTAAGTGTTTTCTCTGTAGATCAGTGTCATTGGCTCTTTGTGTTTAATCTCGATTGACCCACCCTGCATCTCACACCTCAGTTATTTACCAAAGGAGTTTATCATATACTGTTGGCAGTATAATCTAAAAAAGCAATAGAACTTCCAGTGGAACTTCCCGGGGTAATGGAAATGTTCATTGTATCTATGCTGCCCAATACAATAGCCACTAGTCACATGTGACCACTGTGTGTTTGAAATGTGGCTAGTGTGACTGAGGAACTGAATGTTTCATTGTAGCGAATTTAAATAGCCACATATGGTTAGTGGATATAATATTGAACAGGAGATATCTAGAAGACTGTGATGTATCTTTGCTTACCAAATTTTCAAAATCCAGATTCTAAGCATGTAGTCAGACAGTAGGACAATAAATGTTCGTTAAATTAACTTGGTAGAATATTTGAAATTGGGCTTCCCAGGTGGCACTAGTGGTAAAGAATCTGCCTGCCAATACAGGAGATGCAAGAGATGTGGGTTCGATCCCTGAGTCGGGAAGATCCTCTGGAAAAAGAAATGGCAACCCACTCCAGTATTCTTGCCTGGAAAATCCCACAGACAGAGGAGCCTTGCGGGCTACAGTCCATAGGGTCGCAAAGAGTCGGACACAAATGAACACACAGTGACTAGTGACTGTACACCATTTGAGACTTTAGATATGTATTGACATATATGTGCTAACCAGATTATATTTTTTCTTTCACTTTAACATGTCATGACTTCAAATATTGGTTTCTACTATGGTTTGAGTTATAATTCAGTGGCATTGAGTATATCCACATTATTATGCAACCATCACTATCATCTATCTCCAGAATTTTCATCTTTCCCAAACTGAAGCTCTGTATACCTTACACAGAATTCCTTGTCTCTCCCTGCCCTTGGGCCGTGACAACCGCTATTCTGTTGTCTCTGGGGAATTTAATTATTCTAGGTATCTCAGATAAGTAAAATTATACAATATTTTTCCTTTTGCAGCTGCCTTATTTTATTAAATTCTGTCCATGTGGTAGCATAGGTCAGATTTCCTTCCTTTTTAATACTCCATCATATGTATGTACCGCATTTTGTCTGTCTGTCTGTCAGTGGATCTTTTGTGTTGCTATTATGAGCATGCATATATTAATACTTGTTCAAGTCCCTGCTTTCAAGTCTCTGGGTATGCTCTGAAGTAGAATTGCTGTGTTTAACTTGTTGAGAAACTGCCATATCAAGTAAGCTTTCAGTATTTTTCACGATCGGCATTTGCTAAAGACTATTTAAAACTTAAAAGAAATGTTTTAAATGTTTATTTATTTTATTTTTGACTGTGCTGGGTCTGTCTTGTTGTGCAGGCTTTTCTCTAGTTGTGGTGAGTGAGGGGATACTCTGTAGTTGCCGTGCTTGGGCTTCTCACTGAGTGGCTTCTTTTGCTGCAAGTAGTAGGCCCTGGAGCTCAGTAGTTGAGGGCACACAGGGTCAGTTGCCCCATGGCACATGGAATCTTCATCGAACCCATGTCCCCTGCATTGGCAAGTGGATTCTAACCACTGGACCACCAGGGAAGCTCTGTTTAAAACTTTTGCTTTAAGTTTCTTTGACTTCTTTTTTCCCCCACTACTCAAAGTAGTTAATTATTAGCAAATTAACCTTTAGCTGAAGAGCTCTCCAACTCACTGCACCCTATTTATATACATATATATCATATCATAGATTCAGCATTCACTCAAGAACCATGACCTAATATATTCTAAGTATGGTGGGTACTCAGTGTTCTTGAAAGACTACATCAATTCATTATTAGCATTATTCATATAAGTATATATACTTCCTGAATGTTACTGAAACAAATGTGATCTTTTATTATATCCACTCCATATTATGGTGCTGAATTTTGTGACACAACACTGTGATACAGTTGAATCAACAAATAAATGTGGATTTGATTGCTGACCCCAGTGCCTATAGTTGTATGACTTAGCTCTTCCTGAGACTCTGTATATGGAATTCGTAGGATGATGCCCATTTCATGCAGATTTAAATGACATATAATAGATAAAAAGCCTGGCGTGGTACCTTTCCCATCATAAGTACTCAACAAGTGTTAGTTCCTTCCCTTATATTGTTCATTGTTAAAATGTTGAGTTAGAAAACCCAGCTATAAAAAAGAATTAAGAATTACCAGTTGCATCTTAAAAAAAAATCCTAAAATGTTAATGCTAGAGAAGTTATTAGAGACTGTTTCCTAGAGAATTCATACAGAGTTCATTGTAGAGTGAGACAAGGAGAAAACAAAAAACAAGACTAGGTCATTAACTTCTTTTCAACAACTTTTTACCAAACTTAAATTATGTAATAAGGTTAAAGAGTGAAAAGGTGAGTCCCTGCCCTCATCAGCTGTAGTATGTTGTATAGTGGAGAAACATGGATAAATAAGCACTTCTAATACTGTGATAAATTCAGTATAGAGATAAGTACACTATGTTTGCACAGGTCTGGAGACTAGGCACTGAACCTGGGCTGCAGATTCCAGCATGTCTGGGAAATGAGAGGCTGGAGCTGGAGATGGAAGGGTGAATAGGAACACTTGCTGGAGTTATGAGCAAAGGATAGCTGCGCAGGAGAAACTGCACGAGCCACCTGCACATGGTAAAAGAGAATGAGGTTTGTGGAAATAGCTGAAGGTGACAAGAGAGAGGAGCCAGAAAAAGTAATTTTAGGAGCTATCCATGCCGGTCCAGTGGTGAAGAATCTACCTGCCAATGAAGAGGACAGGTTTGACCCCTGCTCTGGGAAGATTCCACACGCCGCGGAACAGCTAAGCCTACACACCGCAACTCCTGAGCCCGCACGCCCTAGGCAGCGCTCCGCAGCACGAGTGTGTGCGTCAGTCGTCCTGACGCTTCCTGAGCCCGCGTGTCCTAGGCAGCGCTCCACAGCTAGAGTGTGTGCGTCAGTCATCAGTCGTCCTGACTCTGCGACCCTGTGGACTAGAGCCCATCAGACTGTTCTGTCCATGGGATTCTCCAGGCAAGAACACTAGACTGTGTTGCCACCCGCTTCTCCAAGGGATCTTCCCGACCCAGGGATCGAACACATTGCAGAGAGACTTTACCGTGTCAGCCACCTGGGAAGCCCTGGGTGCACCGCAACCAGAGAGTCCCCCTAACAACCCCCGCTCTGACCCCTGTCACTCACGGCAACTAGAGAAAGCCCACCCACACGCAGCAATGAAGACTCAGCACCACCAAAAATAAATAAAATTTTTTTAAAAAAGTAATCTTAACTATTATAAGTGGGTTGGAGCATGTATACTTTAGAATCTGTCTCAAAGAAGACTGAACAAACGACTGAAAACTCTTCGTTGGATTATTCTAAGGACCATTAGAGAAAGAAGCTTGGATTAAAGAGGACTGCGCTGTGAATGGGACGTGAGCAACTAAACACCGTGAGGAAAGGAAATAACAAGAACTTTTCAGTGCTTTATTAAGAGAGAGCTCACACATGATACAGTTCACCCACTTGAAGTGTACACTAGTTTTAGTTTATTCCCAGAGTTGTACAGGCATTACTACAATCTAATTTTACCTTTTGTCATTACCCACAAAGAGACCCCGTATCCATTGCCAGTCACTCTGAAGGAGTTTTTTTTTTTTTTAATGGGTAGGTAATTTATGATGTTTCTCTGTTAATTGGAAAGCTCCAAAGAGAAGCATGTGTCCTAGGAGTATGTAATAGGCCACTAAGCTCTATGAGAAAAAGGAAAAAAAACAAAATCCAGAGCACAGATAGATAAGCCCTGGAGAGCAGGAAAGAATACAGTCTTGTGTCGCGGGAGTGGAAGGTCAGCCTGGGGCTGGTTTAAGTAACTGTCCATGAGTGAGGTGGGGAGGCAGCCGCCTCTATGAGAGTTTGTACCAAGAGTGAGGTAACATTTGTGGAGATACCTTATATAGCGATAGGTGCTTAACTGATACTCAGTAATATGTAAACTGTTATTTCCTTTCCATGTTGTTTTTCTCTGTTCTCAATAGCAGGAGAACAGATGTAGAAAAAAGTTGACTAGAGAAGGTATGTGTGTGTGTAATTATACATGTGGAGAGAGAGAGATGGGGGTTTGGCCATAGGAGGATGGTAGAATATATACAAAAAAGAAATGAGAGTGGAAGGGTGGTCAATGAAATTGTTAAAGGGATATTGTTGAAATGGTGGCTCTAGGCTGGTTTGGATAAGTAAGAAAAAGGGCTGATAAATTGGAAGAGTTTAATCTTTCATTAATTAGTCATTTATTCATCAAATACACATTTTGTTCAAGATCCTAAAAATACAGTGATGAGCAAGAAAGTCAGTCAAAGCCCTTTCCCTCATGGAGCTTGATACACAGAGAATAAACAGTAAAAACTAAGTTCAGCTAGTAATAAGTGCTATGAAGGAAAAAGGCTGCGCAGCAGAATACAGAGTGATGTGGAAGTGGGACAGTCTTTCAGAAAGGTTGTTCACAAGCTGCCTCTCTCTTCATAAAGCTTTTCCTCCTGCACTTTGAGAATAACGTGCATTTGTGCACAGAACCCAGGGAGGTAGCTCCCACTGCTCCATCTGCAGCCAGCCTTGTGCCTGCAACCCCGTGCCAGGACAGCTTCCAAGTCTTCAGGTCCTGCTAGTTGTAAAGCTTCCACTACCGCCATCTTCTGATTTGCTCTCCACCCCATCTCCAGACTGTCCCATCTTTCCTTCAGAATCTCGTTCTTCTAAGAGGCTTTAACATCGCTGCTGCTGCTGCTGCTCCTGCTCCTGCTCCTGCTCCTGCTGCTGCTGCTAAGTCGCTTCAGTCGTGTCCAACTCTGTGCGACCCCATAGACGGCAGCCCACCAGGCTCCCCTGTCTCTGAGATTCTCCAGGCAAGAGCACTGGAGTGGGTTGCCATTTCCTTCTCCAATACATAAAAGTGAAAGTGAAGTCGCTCAGTCCTGCCTGACTCTTCGTGACCCCATGGACTGCAGCCCACCAGGCTCCTCCGTCCATGGGATTTTCCAGGCAAGAGTACTGGAGTGGGGTGCCGTTGCCTTCTCTAGTATTAGGAAATCTGTGCATACACTTGGCTTATACTAAGACATTATCCCTGCAAAATCACGGTAACGGTATCAGGATGGATTTGGCCTCCCTCGTCTTTAAAGCAGACCAGACTAGACATTTCTGTTCAGTACCTGTCGTTTTGCTTATTTCTGTTCACTACTGTCTACTTAGTTTTCTTCTGGAAGACTTATCTGTCCACACAGTTATACATGGAGGCAAGCTGTCTACAAACAAGTCATGTATGCACCTATTACTTGGGAAAAGCTCCATTCCTCAAGAGAAAGTTTTATTCTAGAATGAATGGTTAATACATATGGTGTAGTAAGTGATCATAAAAATAATCTCTCTATAAAAAAAGCACTAAACGATAGAAATAATAACCATAAGAGGAGGAAAAGTAATCAGAGAAACAGCCTGCAGCACATTACACTTTTATGTTGTTTTTAATTTTTAGAAAACAGCTGGGTTATCAATATACAGCTCTGTCTGTATTTGCATATGTCACACACCAGAAAGAATTATTTTCTCAGGCAAATATGCTTTTTTCTCCCCAAATATCTGTGACCTCCAACTAAAGGATTTGTTCTTATCTTGAACACTTTATTCTAACTGACTTATTTCTTTATTTTTATACCTTTTTCTCTACTGTCACCACTTTTAATATACTCTATTTCTTGTCTGTGGGGCTTCCCTGGTGGCTCAGATGGTAAAGAATCCTGCCACTGCAGCAGACACAGTAGACGTGGGTTCGATCCCTGTGTCGGGAAGATCCCCTGGCAGAGGAAATGGCAACCTAGTCCAGTGTTCTTGCCTGGAGGAATCCCATGGACAGAGGAGCCTGGCAGGCTACAGTCCATAGGGTTGCAAAGAGTTGAACATGACTGAATGACTAACACACACATTTCTTGTCTGTACAGACAAAGTACAAATAAATAAAGATTTGTTATATTCTGATGATTAATTTTTTTGACTATGGTTTAATTCATTCACCTTTCTTCCTTCTACCAGCATTTCAAAAAAACTAAAAAACAGGGAAAGAAGTAATTTAAAAAGAAGGAAAATTTAAGATAATTGAATTCAGAGTCAGATATGAATAAGAATAAATATTTTTCTTAAGGAAAAAACCTTCCAAAATCCAAATTCACAAAATAAATTCATGATGAGTTGAATATTAAGTTTACAAAATAATTTTTATTTTCCCAAAAAAATGGAAACTAATTTCCTTAAATTATTTCTTTAATATATTTAGAATATAATTGTATTTAGGGGCATGATTTCTAGAATTTTGTATCCTTTCTTATATCCAGAATTTTCCTATCATTTATCATACAGATGGTATTTGCTCTATCCAAAAGTTGAGAGCTCAGTTAGCAACTCCTTAGTGTAAGACAATTCATTGCTGGAGTTTCATTAGGTCAGAAATAAGCATTTAGAAGTTGCATGGACAGTGATGTGCTCTGAGTGAGGCGTTTCCACTACATGTTGGAGCACAGAGGAGAAGCAGCCAGCCCAGAAAGGGGCAGTACTAACCCGCCTGAGCATAGTCCTTAAGGAATGAGGGGTAGGCGCCGCGGTAGGAAGGGCAGGGGAGCACAAAGCAGAGAGTGCAACGTGTGGGGAGAGGTCGGGGTGGCAGGGGCATGAGCAGTTGATGACGAAGAGTGGTTCGGTAGATGGTGTCTCCAAAACACATTTGGAAACCATTTATGTCTGTGTGTCATGCCTTTGTCCAAGCCGCCATCATCAGCTCTCCCCTGACTGGCCTGGTCACCCTTTTCTACGCTTAACTACCTGCAGTCCACTTTCCACAGAGCTGCCAACGTGACATTTTGAAAGTGTAAATCAGACTGTGTCCCTCTACTTAAGCTCTCCTGTTTCACATTAAACGCAGACGAGAGCTCTGCTCGGTCCGCAGGGTCTGGCCCCCGCCCTCCTGTCTCATCTCACGCCCTGCCGTCCTCACCCTCGTTTGCCTGTGCTGTGACACCGACCTTCCTTCTGTTCCTGACCTTGTCGTTCGGGCCTCAACTTGAAGGTCGTCTCTGCAGCAAAGGCTTGGCTTCACGCATCCACACCTGGTGTCATTTTGTTATTAATTGTAGCTTAATTTAAAGCTGAAGACCAATACATGTGACACAGATTCTTTGAAATCTTTTGGAGACTTAAGTCACCTCGGTCTTTGTAAATGTTCTGTGTGTGCCTGAGAAAGGATGGGTGCTCTGCAGTTTTTAGCTGTAGAGGCCACTTTCCTATAGACAGTAATAAGTAAAGACCAGTGAAGAATGTGATTAGTGAGTATTATTTTTTATTAATATTAGTGATTGTTCTGTGGTATATTTGACCCTACAATAAAGAGTTTCATACTACTTGCTTTCTCAGTTGGTATGCTCTCTTTTTGTATGTTTCCTGTTTCTACTTTAAAACTATCAGCTCTCACTTCTTCTTCCTGTGTCAATGTGTCTGTCTTTTGGACACCTGCCGTCCTACTCTGCAATTAGCTATTTCTTAAACGTGATGGCCTGAGAAACCGAATGACCAGGATACAACTAAATTTAAGGTAAATAAATAGGTTTTGATTACTTCCTCAGAGACAAAGTATGAACTAGAGTAACGAAAACACTGTGCTGTAGTTTTAAGGTTCAGTGAAACAGAATAGAGCTTTCAGAAATGTGTGTGTGTGTGTGTGTGTGTGTGTGTGTTAGTCGTTCGGTCGTGTCCGACTCTTTGCAGCCCCATAGACTGTAGCCTACCAGGCCTCTCTGTCCATGGGATTCTCCAGGAAAGCACACTGGAGTGGGTTACCATTTCCTTCTCCAAAAGGAGCTATAGAAAGAAAGAAAGTGAAGTTGCTTAGTCGTGTCTGACTCTTTGCGACCCCATGGACTGTAGCCTACCAGGCTCCCCCATCCATGGAATTTTCCAGGCAAGAGTACTGGAGTGGGTTGCCATTTCCTTCTCCAGTTTCAGAAGTAGATATGAGAATATATGATAGAGGTGGTATTTTAAAATCACTGGGAAAAGGCTATCTTTTGTAACCTGTTATGTTAAGACAGCTAGCTAATTGTTATAAATTTAGATCCCTGTTTCACACGATAAAGTGAAAGAAATTACAAATGAATTACATGTATTTATTTGGAATAAAGGTTATAGTATAAGTATAAAAAACTGAACTACAGGACATAGAAAATACTGTAGTAAGTAGTTTTATAATCTTGGAATGGAAAAGGCCCTTTCTGTATGTCAGTAACAAAACCAAAGTCATTAAAGAAATTGTTACCTTTGTCTACATAAAAACTGAAGTTTTTGTACATCCAAAAAAAGACAACAGATGACAAAGTTCAGGAATAGATAATTCACAAAAGATGAACTCTGGGCCATAAATGAGTGAAGCCTTGCTAGTAATCAGTGAAATTCAGTTGCATTCAGTAAAATCCAACACATTTTTTACCTGTTAGACTACCTAAGATGAAAAATAACAAAAATTCCTAATTGTTAGAAAACAGATATAGTTGCTCAGGACTTCCCCTGTGGCTCAGCTGGTTAAGAATGCACCTGCAATGCAGGAGACCTGGGTTTGATCCCTGGGATGGGAAGATCCCCTGGAGAAGGGAAAGACGACACACTCCAGTATTTGGCCTGGAAAATTCTATGGACTGTATCATCCATGGGGTCACAAAGAGTTGGACATGACTGAGCGACTTTCATAGTTGCTCATAATAGCAAAAAAGTAACCCCCACAAGAACCACATAAATATCTAACAGTCAGTTCAGTCGCACAGTTGTGTCCGACTCTTTGCGACCCCATGAATCGCAGCACGCCAGGCCTCCTTGTCCATCACCAACTCCCGGAGTTCACCCAAACTCACGTCCATTGAGTCAGTGATGCCATCCAGCCATCTCATCCTCTGTCGCCCCCTTTTCTTCCTGCCCCCAATCCCTACCAGCATCAAAATCTTTTCCAATGAGTCAACTCTTCCCATGAGGTGGCCAAAGTACTAGAGTTTCAGCTTTAGCATCATTCCTTCCAAAGAAATCCCAGGGCTGATCTCCTTCAGAATGGACTGGTTGGATCTCCTTGCAGTCCAAGGGACTCTCAAGAGTCTTCTCCAACACCACAGTTCAAAAGCAGCAATTCTTCGGTGCTCAGCCTTCTTCACAGTCCAACTCTCACATCCATACGTGACCACTGGAAAAACCATAGCGTTGACTAGATGGACCTTTGTTGACAAAGTAATGTCTCTGCTTTTGAATATGCTATCTAGTTGAAACTGATTAAATAAATATAGGTAAATCCATACAGTGAAATGCTACTGTATACATCATTAAAATTATTGGTATATATTTCTATATTTATTGTTATGGAAAAATACCATATTACATACAAAAACAGATCATGTTTTGAAATATAGAAAATACAAATTTTGTGATGTGTATTTATACATTAGGAAATTTCTGATGTTTATATGGTCATCTTAGATGTTTATATGGTCATCTAACCAAAAATAGTTATTTAATCTTTGAGTAGTGAGATCGTGGAATTCTTTTATTTGCTACTTTCTGTATGCCGAAATTTTTCCTCTGGAAAATCAAAAGGAAAAAGCCAAACTCCAGCTCTTTCACTCTTGTGAGGGGAAAAAGTATCTGCTTGAAAATTCAAGCAAGTAATGCAGGTTAACATGAAGATAAGAATATTGACTTTGGTTTTGACTTTTTGGAGTTCTTTTGTGATTACTTTCTGGGACTGGCCATTTTTAATGTTGGTAGGATAGTGACTTTAAATATAATGATCTTTGTGTAACTTCAGTAAAGATGAAGGAGGTTACAATTTCTTCACTTACCTCTCTCAGAAATTAGAGTACCTGTAATCAGTTTTTTAACTCGCTGAACTAGGATTGCTTTTCATACATTTTGGAAACAAATTCCCTCATTTTTTCCAGCATATTTGAGGAGGACCACAAAAGATCACTTCTACTCTTTTGGAAAATATCTTTGGTATATCACTGTTAATTGTAGTTCTTATCATAATTTTCTAAAAGCAGGAAGGCTTTTGACTCAGGACTCACAAAATCTTGATTTCTGGGTTCACTACTAAATTGTGTATGTGTGGTGTTTGTATGGTTTGTATATAATTAAATGGTATATAAAGGGATTTTACAACTTATTTATCTAAAAATGTGCCAGAACCCTGAGAATTCAAATACCATGAAAGTATAAAGTTAAAGCATAGAAAATCTCCAGCTGTAAGATTAGACTGTGTTAACCAATGCCAGAGTCGCATGCTAAAGTCAGCTATCGTGGTTTCTATATGATAATCTTTGATATATAGAGAGAAAAGCCTCTGCTACCGAATTCAGTGCCTTTTACTCATGTTTGAAACTTCACCATTAGAGATGATTTATTTAATTACAGACCTAGTTTTTGAAACAACTTTTTCTAGTCATTCAGCTCCCTGTGTGTAGGACTTGATAGTAGATTTTGACAAAAGGAAAAGTACAGACACAGCATAGGGTTCGAGCACCCAGCGTTCAGGGAGTGCAGGGACAGAATCCAGGGTGCACCGGAGCTAGGAAGCAGAGGTGGGGGTTCAAAGACCAAAAGGTAGGCTGCAGGTAGATGCTGCTTAGGACAGCGGTAATGGAAACAGCATCTACCGTCTGTGCTTTTCCTTCTCTCACCTTACTGTAAATACCCACCACATTTGCTCTGGAAGCATCGTTTTCTCCTTTACTTTTCAAGCAAATGCAGTGTTATTCTATGTTTATGTGAGTTCAGAAATTAAAGTTATTCATTCCTTCTGAAAATGGAACTCAGCTTTATTTATAAAGATGGGTAGAGAAGAGGAAAAGGACAGACGTGGTCTTGCTTGATTTAAGGAATTACATACAGTGAGTCTCATAATATGAAAGTTAAAACCTGAAAAATTTCCCCTCAGTTGTGTTTAGTGTCAGTGGTTGATTTTCCCTCTTCCAAATGCTGTTGTAGTAACACATAATCACTCTGAGAAGATCTGTTTTCCAAAAGCAGCAGCAGCAGTGTTTAAGTTTACATGACCCCAGTCTCATGACAGCAGTAGCAAATCAGATATCTTATCCAAGGAAAAGCATTTTTGGCTTAGAATTCAATCATTTTCATGGTGGGAGTCAACAGCTTACTTCAGCTCTAACACTACTGCAGAACATTCGCTGCAGTGAATCTTTCAGAAAGCATAAACACAATTGGTATTTATAGCATTGTTAACATTTGCTAAATAGTTAGGGGAATGGTCTGTAAGCCTGTTTGAAGCAGGTGGGGGAGCAGGAATCTTTGTTGTGACTGCCGTGAGATTTAAGAGTAGGACATTAGTACAACAGGGTTACAATGGTTGTAGCAAGAGAATAAAGTGGAAATGCTGAATACAGTAAGTTAAGATTTCACACAGCCGCAATTCAGAGTGTTACAAAAATAATCCTGACGCATCTCTGGCCAGAAGTGTGTTACACAGATGGCATATTTGACGCAGTGCAGGGCAGGAACTGTACGGTGAAAAGCCAAATAAACAGTAGGGATTAGTCAAGTTTTAATTGAAAACCTACATAAAACCTTGAAATTATGCCAAACTTTCTGGTATATTAAAATCACAATCAAAGTTTCCCTTACGTAAACATTAAAATTGTCAATAAAGTGAATCTTCATATTTTGCTAGCTATTATGCCTCTTGCAGACTTATAAGTAGGTATAGCTAAATTTATACACCCAAGGACATGAAGCAGAGTGTTCATATTTTTACGAGTTTTTTCTCTATCAGCTGCCCAGGGAATCCTGAGCCTCTCTATTATGCTGATGACTTCTGTCATAACCCTCTGCTCTCTAGGCACCATCTTTATTTTAAATTGAAAGTGTGAAAGTACTCTCAAATCAAGTGACTGAATTTTTTTTCAAAATATTAAACTAGATTCAAGCTTCTAGAATAGTTAAGTCAAATTACCTAGATTTGAAAAATCTCTGTAAGACTATTTGCAACTGTAACTGATTGCTGACTGTTAGAATAGCATAGTCATATTTCACATTTCAGAATAGCAATGTTGCTTTCTTTTGTTTCTACAAAGATGAGGAAGTTTACTTAGAATCACTATGTTTAGTTAATGTTATTGGTGCAAAGGAAGAACTGAGATTCTGTGAATACAGTATTCAGGAAACACTTCAGTGCAAAATTTTTCAGTGTTGCATATGGCCTAACACTGTTGTAACAGTAGATGTATTGCCATCCCTCTGTCTCTGCCAGCTGTGTTATGTGTGGGTGTGTTGTTTTTCAGCCTTAAGTTTCTTGAAGTCAAAGATTCCTCATTCTGCCTCATTTCAGTGTTTGTGCATGGTGGATACTCACAAATATGATTGAGAAAATAGATGAAATGATTCTTAACAAATGAATGACCAAATGACTGTTTCCATGACATAGTTTAAACAGACTTATCTAGTTTTAAGAAATAATTTAACCTTCTGAATGCAACTATCCTGCTTTTTTTTTTTTCCTTTGAGAACTTTTACTGTGTTTTCACTGTTTGCCTCTTAGTATTGGCAACCTCTTTGAAGCAACATTCCACTTATTTTTCTAGGCAGGCGGCTTTATCTACTCGTTTCCAGTAGCTAGAGATGGAGGTGTTTTGAATGAGCACATCAATGCTCTAGACAGAGATACTGTTTGAAATTATCCATGAGCACAGTACCGCTGAACATTATTGAGTGACATTTGTTTCTGTTGGTTGTGTCTGCTCTGACTAGCTGGTTTCTTTCAGATTGGCAGCTGGAATTATGCTGCAGTGGATGGACAGCTCCGAGAAGCAGAGATTGTAGTGAGGCTGCGCTGGGTCTCAGTGTAATGTGCCCGGAATGTATGGGCTTAGTTCAAGGCTGTGATGGGAAACCTGGGCATATTTTCACAATTTATAATTACTTTATATATGACGTAAACATAAAGTTTAAGTGGTGACTTCCATAATATTATTGAGTAGATAAATAAGTAAAACTACTTTTTCTAATTTTCCCTCTCCCCTGGTTTCTTGTCACGGCTTTCTTTCTTTCTTTTTTTTTTTTTTTAAGAGGTTTGCTTTATTTAGCTAGCTATTCTCTCTTTGCTCTTTATGTATATTATATGCCATCATGATATGTATATGTCTCCAAATACCAAATGTAAGTAAAACATAGTTTGTTTACAAAATGTATGCTGCATACCTTTCTAAATATTTAGTTAGCAGTAAATGATGGTAAAATATTGCTAAAACTAATGGCTCCTTGAAACCAGATAGAAATAATTTAGGAAATAACCTCAAAATAACAAAATTAACTTTGTAGTAAGGTCTGTTGGTTTCACAGTGTTTGACCAATTTATCAACTGGAGTTGTTCTAAGATGGTTAAGAAATACTTCTGGTTACTATATCAATGGAAAAATTAAACATCATAAAGCTATGTTTTGTATTTTCAATTTTTCCTTAGATTTTTTAGTTTTAGATTTTTTTAAAAAAGAAATGTTTTTGTTACTCTTTATTTTAAAAGTAATACTTGCTTTGTTTAAGATACCAACTAGAATAAAGGTGAAGAAGGTATTCATTTCTATTCTG
This sequence comes from Ovis aries, assembly GCF_016772045.2. Taxonomy (NCBI): domain Eukaryota; kingdom Metazoa; phylum Chordata; class Mammalia; order Artiodactyla; family Bovidae; genus Ovis; species Ovis aries. The sequence goes on from NC_056070.1 coordinate 7,650,607, forward strand.
CCAATCTTTTCATCCTCCCTCCACCAGAGATGATAACTGGTAGGTTTATGTACCTTTCCAGATTTTATACATGTGTATTTATGTATGTACTCACATGGCATTTACTCATTTAACATATATAAGGGTGTTGTTATAGTTTATTTTTACAGTTAATTTTTTTATTAAATGAGATAATGCACTATATTCTTTGCTGATTTGGAATTGTTTTAATCAATACACTATAGGCTAGTTTCCATATCACATATATTCAGTTCAGCTCATTCATTTTAACGACTGTATAGTAGTCCATTAACGTAGTTTTCTCCCCTAGTTTTTACATAATAATAAAAAAGTTTCTCAAAATTAAAAATAGTTTCAGTCTTTCAAGCCCATGTTCACATAGAATGACTTCTGTTCAGTTAGCATATTTACTCACTATGTCCATCTTTTGTGTGGGTTACTTCGCATAATTTGTTGATTAAATATTGCCTGGTGTTTATTTTGACCATAAATCTAATTGGCTTTTAAAAATTCCAATTGATAGTAGTATATCCATGAAACTTTTTTCCCTGATAGGTTATCTTTTACCTTATGCTGTACCTTAAGTTTGAATTCTATATTTCCTATTTCCAGAGAACTTGAATATTTACATTTCTAGCTTAAAAGATTCCTTTTAAATAAATTGAGTTAGGTTCATTATGCTTTTTAATTTGTACATGTATTGTTCTGGCTTTTAAAAAGTAATTCTGTATTTCATTTCTTATAGTAAGAGGGAACTTGGTTTCTCAATGTTTCTAAATGTTGCTTTGCCTTTTTTTAACCAGCTAGAGGTATTATGCGAACAGGTGTAACAGGTATAGGTTTATAAAGATAAACCTATCTTTATATTAGGTATAAAGATAATTTTCTCTTTTTATTTTTTTTTAATTTTTATTATTATTTTTTTTTTAGTTAATTTTCTCTTTTAGATTCTTCACCATTTTAATCAAGTATATCTACTTGTCGTGGATTCTCTTTCGGCCTTAGTAGTTAATATTACCAGGATTTTTGTCCTTTAGGAATTAAATACTAACTTCAACATATAATGATTAGTATACTTTTTTAACTTGCTGATATCCAGCATATTTTAACAATGGCCTCAGTAGGCACTGAGGCTGGTTAACTGGAAAGTTAGTCAGTAAATTTTGAGTGGAAACTGGTCAAATATCCAGTAAGTTTTTCTCCAGTTTAATTCAACTGTGTGAAGGGTAAGGGGAAAAAGAGGCTCAAGTGATATTATGTAACAGGAGAAATCACTAAATGTCCTATTGTGACTCTTTTGAAAATTGAATTAATTCTGAAATCCAAACTATGAAGTCTTATTTGGATTTGTAAATATCTTTTGGTGAGTTACTCTACAATCTTAAGATAGCCTTCTAGAACTTAATTTTGGTAATGTCAAAATTTTAGTATACTAATAATGGCTTGTTACTTTTTATTAAATGATTTTTCCAATTTCCCTATCCCAATTTTATAGTGCTTTTAGATGTAAATATATAGGGGATAAAATGCAATTTCAGAGTTGTGTGCTTAAGAAAAGCAGAGTACATATGTGTTTACCTTAATTGCATCCATATGTTTAAGTTATTTCTCCCCCAAACCCATCTTAAAATAAAGTTTTACAGCTTTACTGTTGGTTACTAAGTGTTGTACTGAGTTAACTTGTTTCCTATGTTAAATTAAAAAGACCACTTCAGAGAGTCTAAAATATTCATTCTTAAGTTGAAGCCTTACATTGTCACTAAGCCAGTCTACTTTCTTTTCCTTTTCTTTTGTTTCTCTCATTCTTTCATTTTATCTAGTGTGTGTACCTATATTCCCTCTACATATTAATATAATGTCCCTTTCTCTCAGTATAGCCATAAAATCTTGCAAGTATGCAGTGGTTGGCACAGAAAACAATAGAATACACAGCTTGTTGAAAATCTTTTCATAATATTTCCATTTGGAAATCCATTAATAAATTCTCTAGGTAATATTTGAGATGCTGTTTATAAAATTAAGTATGTGGTTTTACTGGAAAGTCTTGAAGTATTTGCATAGTCTTTTTTATTACTGTGTATTTCAACATCTGGAATGCTGCCTGCTGGATTCAGCTTTATTATAGAAAATAGTAACAGGCTATTTACAGAAATAATTGGGAATTGATGAATAAGAATGAAGTAAACTTTCTAGTAGAAATGTTTAGTAGAATGTTTTTTTCAGTGCTAGGCTGCTCTGTGATAGTGTTAGGAGGTATCTCTTAGCTGCATCCCTGCTGAATTGTGCTGACTTGGATAACCTTTCATTCATTTAGCATTTCATTCATATTTCTTGAGCACCTACTGTGTGTCAACCCCCAGAAGCACAGCAATACTTGGAAGTCTCTGCTCTTGGTGAGACAGGAATTAGACCAGCAATTTAGTTAAGTAGGTAAGAGTTTTACTTAAGCAGGTAAAGTAAGTAGGGGGTTTGGACACAGTTGCTCCAAGAGCAACAGAGAGGGGGAGCAACTGTCTGGATGAAACCTAGAAAGAGACTTCTCAGGGTGCAGAGATATGTGAGCTCATCTTAACGAATGAGGAGGAGGCAACCACACAGAGAAAGGGGATAGAAAAGAATAGGAAAACAATATATATAAAAGCAGTATGTCATATTACATCATATCTTACAGAGTTTAAGAGGGACAGTGTCAGGATGAGACTGGAAACATAGGCAGGAGAGCCAGATCGCTGTTATTATAGTCTTAATTATAGGTGATTGGAAACATTTAGTAAATGCTTCCTTAACCTCAGCCAGACACCATGCAGCCTTTTATGTATGTTGTACTACTAACATCAGATACAGAGGTGTCAGGAACTGTCCTGTGTTTTATATTATTTCATTTAAACTTTACAACAACCCAATAAATACCCACTATCATTATCACCATTCTTAGACAAGAATACTAGGGCCTAAGTTGCCAGAGTCACTCAGCCAGTATGTGATAAAGCTAATATCTGAACTGCAGCACTCTGATTGCAGCCGTCTGCATACTTAACCTCATGCTATGGGGCCAGCCTATGATAAGGAATTTGGATGGAAGGATTTTAACAAGAGAAGTCACCTTATCAAATTTGCAGCTTTAGCATTGAACATCTCTTTTCAAGTCCACATGTGTTTAACCTTTGTGAACAAAGATGAAGGCTGCTGGCAGATGTTTGTAAATTGGGATTATTTTTTGATATTTTTGTTCTCCATGCAGTTTTGCAGTAAACCTGAAAAAACAAACCGCTTAAAGGCAGGCACACTCTCCTATTTTCCAATAAATCTTTCTAGCACATTGCCTAGGCTGAATCCCCCCTTGGAGTAACCTAAGGCCAAATGTGTTAATAATTATTGAAATTGACTAATGGGTATATGGGGATTCATTATCCTATTTCATAATAAAAATTTAGCATAATAAACAAATTCTAAAAGTTTATCACCTGGGACCAAAACTCTCTAGATGAAATAGAGTTGATTAAAAACAGTTTAGGCATTTGGTAGAGTTCATTAAGCTACCCTATTACCTGTTCATCTTCCTGTTATACCTGTATGTTTCCTGTGATTGCAGACCTCTTGTTATGCATCTGAAATATTCAGGAATAGAATAGAATATCAGGAATAGAAATATTCCTAAATATACAAAGGGCTGGAGTGAAAAGTGAAGAGAGAGCGATAAACAAAATTACTTGAAGGATTTTTTCAAATCACACGTATTCCCCCAGGATTTCTCACTTGACCTTTCAGAATCACTGCTACAGAGAGACCCTGGAGTGTTTTTGTATCCCTCAGGTGTGTTGGGGGCTGAAAGAATGAGGATTACTGCCTTTCAGTTCAGTTCAGTTCAGTTCAGTCACTCAGTCGTGTCCGACTCTTTGTGACCCCATGAACAGCAGCACGCCAGGCCTCCCTGTCCATCACCAACTCCTGGAGTCCACCCAAACCCATGTCCGTTGAGTCAGTGATGCCATCCAACCATCTTGTCTTCTGTCGTCCCCTTCTCCTCCTGCCCTCAATCTTTCCCAGCATCAGGGTCTTTTCCAATGAGTCAGCTCTTTGCATCAGGTGGCGGAGTTTCAGCTTCAACATCAGTCCTTCCAATGAACACCCAGGTCTGCCTTTAGTGATACCTTATAGAACTTTTCTAACGAAGACTCTTTTGTCCTCTTTGTAGCAACAGATAGCAGTCTTTACTTATCACTCCCCATTCTCCCTCTCACCCCCATTTTGTCTCATCAAGAACTGTGCTCCAAACTTCCTGGTATATCCACTGCCGGGAATACAAGTTTCAATCCTTGGTCAGAGGACTAAGATCCCACATGCTGTGTAGCGCAGCCAAAAAAAAAAAAAAAGAATAACGCTCTTCTCTTGAGATTGTTTCTGTCCCAGTATTGGGCGTTCTTGGTACATAAAAGGCACTCAATATGAGGAAGGAAATGGCAACCCACTCTAGTTTTCTTGCCTGGAAAATCTTATGGATAGAGGAGCCTGGTGGGCTATATAGCCCATGAGGTTGCAAGAGTTAGACAAGGCTTAGGAACCAAACCACCATATAACTTTCATATTAAAAGGCTATATAAATAGACAAAATAACTTTTAAAATAGTTACTGGTAGCTTGTCAGTGCTGAAAAGTAATATTTTGTCTTATTCTAGAGCTTCGTGACCTTTTAAATTATACCCACCCCCACAGGCAAATAAAAAGATGTGGCATTTTGGGATGCCACATTGTGTGGCTCTAGAAACTAATAATTTTGTGTGTTATACTAGGAAGAATATAGGTTAAAGTGTATGGTTCATTTCTGGTTCTATTTTGCAGTCCAGTTTTTGTTTTACTTTGATTTCCACTTAAAGTTGGCTTAAAAAAATACCTTATTAGTGTATCTTTATAAATCAGTCATTTGGGGTACAAGACTGATTGATAAAACAGATGTGCAAAATAGAGGATGTTATTTTTAACAGCAACAGCAAAAAAAGTTCAGGTAAACTTCTTTGTTGTGTGAATAGTTTGTACAAGGCATTGTTCTTCCTGCTTGCACACTTCTAAAATACATGATATTCTAGCCTTATGGTTTAGTTGCTTGACAGACCAGTAATATACTACAAACTATCATTACAAGGAAGCCTGAATTAAATGTGTAATTAGCAGCATGAACAAGCTGTAAGATTTGGGAAATCTTAGTGATCCAGATAACCACAATGGTGTGGTCGGTCACCCAGAGGCATACATCCTAGAGTGTGAAGTCAGGTGGGCCTTATGAAGCATTACTGTGAACAAAAAGCTAGTGGAGGTGATGGAATTCTAGATGAGCCATTTAAAATGCTAAAAGATGATGCTATCAAAGTGCTGCATTCAATATGTCAGCACATGGTGGTTCAGTGGGTAAAGTGTCTGCCTACAATGCGGGAGACCCAGGCTCGATCGCTGGGTTGGGAAGATTCCCTGGAGAAAGAAATGGCAACCCACTCTAGTACTCTTGCCTGGAAAATCCCATGGACTGAGAAGCCTGGTAGGCTACAGTCCATGGGATCGCAAAGAGTTGGATACAACTGAGCGACTTTCCTTTCCTTTGGATAACTCAGCAGTGGCCACAGGACTGGAAAAGGTCAGTTTTCATTCCAGTCTCAAAGGAGGGCAATGCCAAAGAATGCTCAAACTACCACGTTCGCATACCAAGGTTATGCTCAAAATCCTTAAGCCAGGCTTCAGCAGTATATGAACCAAGAACTTCCAGATGTATAAGCTAGGTTTCTAAGAAGCAGCAGAACCAGAGATCAAATTGCCAACATTTGTTGGATTACGGAAATAGCAAGGGAGTGCCCGAAAAACATATGCTTCTTTGACTATCTTGAAGTCTTTGTGGGGATCACAGCAAACTGGAAAATTCTTAAAGAGATGAGAATGCCAGACCACCTTCCCTGTCTCCTGAGAAACCTGTGTATGCAGGGCAGGAAGCAGCAGCTAGAACTGCACGTGGAGCACCGGCTGGTTCAAAATTGAGAAAGGACTATGACAAGGCTGTATACTGTCACCTGCTTATTTAGCTTATATGCAGAGTACATCATATGAAATGCTGGGCTGGATGAATCACAAGCCGAAATCAAGATTGCCAGGAGAAATTTCAACAACCTCAGATATGCAGATGACACCACCCTAAAGGCAGAACTTTGGCCACCTCATGCGAAGAGCTGACTCATTGGAAAAGACTCTGATGCTGGGAGGGATTGGGGGCAGGAGGAGAAGGGGACGCCAGAGGATGAGATGGCTGGATGGCATCACCGACTCGATGGATGTGAGTCTGAGTGAACTCTGGGAGTTGGTGATGGACAGGGAGGCCTGGCGTGCTGCGATTCATGGGGTTGCAAAGAGTCAGACACGACTGAGCGACTGAACTGAACTGAATTGAATGGCAGAAAGCGAAGGGGAACTAAAGAGCCTCTTGATGAGGGTGAAAGAGGAGAGTGAAAAAGCTGACTTAAAACTCAACATTCGAAAAACTAAGATCTTGGCATTCAGTCCCATCACTTCATGGCAAATAGAAGGGAAAAAAGTGGAAACAATGACAGATTTTATTTTCTTGGGTTCCAAATCACTGCAGATGGTGATTGCAGCCATGAAATTAAAAACCAGTCACTCCTTAGAAGGAAAACTATGACAGACCTAGACCAAAAAAAAAAAAGGCAGAGACATCACTTTGCCAACAAAAGTCCATATAGTCAAAGCTCTAGTTTTTCCAGTAGTCATGAGTGCTGAAGAATTGATGCTTTCAAACTGGTGTTGTTAGAGAAAACTCTTGAGAGTCCCCTGGACTGTATGAACATCAAGCCAGTCAATCGTGAAGGAAATCAACTCTGAATAGTCATTGGAAGGACTGATGCTGAAGCTCCAATACTTTGGCCACCTGATTTCAACAGCCGACTCACTGGAAAAGATCCTGATGCTGGGAAAGACTGAGGGCCAGAGGAGAAGGTGGCGGCAGAGGATGTGATGGTTAGAGAGCCTCACTGACTCAAGGTGTATGAATTTGAGCAAACTCTGACAGATAGTGAAGGACAGGGAAACCTGGCGTGCTGCAGTCCATGAGGCTGCAAAGGGCTGGACACGACTTAGCAACTGACCACCACCACCACCACCACCAAGGCAGGACCTAGAAGAGCAGGGTTTTCTAGAGAGTGGTATGATTTAGAAAACTGAAGATGCAGGAACTAATCTAGGAGAGACAGTGGCATAAGAGAAAATGTAAGGTAGAAATGGCCGGTTTTGTTTGAAAGAAAACCTGCTTGATTGTACAGAGAGTTGGATGAAGGACTAGCAGTAGGCCTTCATCTTTTTCTTTCTTTTAAAAAATTTATATTTTGAATTAAGTTTAGGCACAGACAAGTTCCAAAATTTCTCTTGTATGTTTCTTCCTAAGCACCCTCCCTCCCCTACCATCACCCTGTTACATAAATTTAGTGAAATGATCAAGACCATGGAAATAATATTTGCTCAGCGTAATTAAGCTACAGACCTTGTGAAGGTCACCACATTCTCTGAGGACTCTCTTTCTGTTTAATGATCTTATGCAGTGACTAAATCACATGTATTTAGTCGACATCTTCTTGGTCCTCTTCTAAATGTAAGAATGAATCAGCCTTCACTTGTCTTTAATAGTCTTGATATTTGTGGAAAGTGGTCACGTATTTTGTTGAATGTCTCTGAATTTGTCTCATATTTTACATGATTCAAATGAAGCTATTTATTTTTTGTCAGGGATACCGTAGAAATCATATAGCATTCTTCTCTGTGCCTCATATGAAGGAGTAAGACTGTATCTTTTAAGAGCTGCCAGTTAATTGAAGATATTTGATCAGGGAATATTCCATAAAGGAGAGTTTGAGAAAGCGCAAGTCTGTGGGAAGAAATTAAATGACAAATAACAGAAGAGACGCTGTTATAATTCTCAGTCCCTGAAATTATAAGAAATTCCTGGATTCAAATAGAAGTGATGAGTATGAGAAACTTATAAAAGAAGTGATTAGGTCTAGTTACTGATTATATACAAGAGGTAAAATTTTTAAATGTTAGTAAGATTCTGAGCATTAAAAATAAAATCAAAAGGGGAGTCTGTCTCATCCTTGATTGAGGAATGCTAGAATAAAATTAATTTTTCCAGATTTTAGATTTGATAATTCCGAGTGTGCGAGATATACACATAGTATAGATGGACGGCCATCAGGCAAAGTGTAGATGAACACTTCATAGACCTTGACAGTCCTCTGGCTTTAGATTTGGAAACCCTTCATATAGAGCTAAGATTTGAAGTCATGACAGTTAAAAAAAAAAATGTAGGGCAGGAAGTTTAGATCAAGAAAACTGGAGTGTGAAAAGAGAACTTGCAGTGATGAGTTCATTTGTGGATGAGAAATAAGAGTAGAGGTTGGCAGAACACAGAGAATAAAGGAGTAGGTCAGAGAACCGAGCTAGTGTAGAGCCGTGGGTGCCAGAGCAGAGAGAATGTGAAGCAACCTCGGTGTGATCAGCAGTGCCGATTGCTTTAGAGATCAAGATGATGACAGAATGGCAATGAGCTTTAGAAACAATGAGAAGAATCTAGAATTATCAGTTGATGATATTAGGTTTGACTATGAAGATTTGAGATTACCTTACAGTCTTATTCTATAATTTTCTCCCTTGATAAAGCCCTTTCTATTGTATTGTTATCACCAACAACTCAAAGGTTAGTCAAGAAATATAACATTTGTGTCTAAGAATTATATAATTTTTTTAGGACTTAGAAAGGTCTTAAGGACTTAGAAAGAAAAATATTATTTAACCTATGTGGGATAATACAACTTTTATTTCATATTGAGACAGAATTCACACCACTGTGTTCCATGACTTGAAAAATCATTTCCCTGTAAAAGATCAGTAATGTGTAAATTTTATTTAAAATTTAAGACAAAAAAAAAAATTGTGTTTGAAAGGGGAGATTGGTGTTTTTAAAAGTCTTCTCACCATCTATGTACTTCTCATTTCAAAACAAGGCTAAGTACATGTAATATTAAGGATATTGCTATTATGTAGTATTGAGGCCAGTTGCATTTAATTTATAATAAAAATTTATGTGCAATAATGTCGTTATTCTCAGTTTCTCTCTAGCAGTTGGTGTTACTGACCATTCTCTCTTTGAAATTCTCATGTGTAGCTTCCACATCACCCTATCCTGCTCCCCAGCTCCCAGCAACCTCTCCCTTCTATTGTCATCGTCTTCATATCAAATCCTAAATGTGAGCATTCCCCGAGTTTCACCTCTGTGTCCTTTTATGTATGTGTCTCATGTATTTTCATCCTGGGAGCTTAACCAGTGGACTTCAAACTGTGCTCCAGAGTCCTAAGATTTCTCAGAGCTGCTGTGTAAGGATGGTTTTGCCCATCTTTAAAGTTAAGTAGCCCTGACTCTGTGTATTGGGGTTTTGTGTAAAACTTCAATTGGAAAAGGAAATCATTTCTGCTGCTTAAAAATACATACATAAACAGAGTGAGAGGGAAGGATCAAAAACCATTGAGTTAAATTTCTCTTGTCTGAATGACACCCAAGTGAACACCTCTGATGTTTCAGCCCAGGGCCAGTCCTAGGCTCTCTTTTGTCCCCTGGATGTCTCAGCCTGGCTCGACAGCTATCACTATCACTTCAGATTTCCACACCTGACATAAAATGCACTGTCTTTCTCCTGCAAAGCTAGTTCTCCCTCACAGAAATTTATATTTCTATTCATTGCTTTACTACTCTAAAATACACAAGTTCAAAAGAGAGAATTAGTGTTGTCTTTTCTCTTCATTGCTCAAAGTCATCAGTCTCTAAGACTTGTTGATTTTGCCTTAGATCATGGTTCACATATTTATCCCTTTCTCGCAAATAACACAGCTTCCATAAGGACTGAGGTATCCAGTTTTGGACTGCTCTCTGAATCTCCAAGGAGATCTCTCCGACTCTGGCCACTTAGCCCTATAGTATACTTTGAAATGCTGAGCCAGGTTTCAGTTTTTTTTTTTTTAATAATGTATTCGTTATTATCACCACTCTCATTGTAAACTCCCGAAGCATTTCTTCCTTTTCTGTTTTAGCTGTGTGTAATGGGGATCACGCTAAAGCTCCAAACCCAACAATATTTTATTTAGTGCCTTGTATTTGCTTGGCATTGTGCTAAACACTTTATAGGTATTACTTAATTTTCCATATAATTCTCCAAGTGAGGTATTATTATTCTCTCTATTTTATCAATGGGGAAACAGATTAACCATCCTATTCAAACACAGCAAATAAATGGGAAAAATCAGGATTAGCAGTCTTAACCAATTAGCTCCATAGGCCAAGTGTGTAAGCTGCCTGTTCCCCATTCCCCTTCTTTTAAATGAGGGGAAATGTATGTGGGCTGTTGGGCCAGGACCACTGAAGGCAGCAGTCAAGGGAAAGGGCACTGGCTTTGCTGTTTTTAGAAGTGCCTTAAAGTTTACGTTAAGCCAGTTGTGAATCCATGCATCTTAAAAGAACAGTGCTCCCACCTCCTTCTCTGTGACTACCTTCGGCCTGCCCACCAAAAGGTTGCCCTTTTGTGATATTTTTTGCCTCAAGATTGTCCTTGATGTTGGTCATGAATTGATTTCACTCCATCAAAAAATGTTTTAGATACTGCTCTGAAGTGGCCCTCGTCTGTACTCCTCACTTCCTGGTGACTTCTTTTCTGGTTTCTAAAGTCTGGGGCCAGCCTTATCCCCTGCCAAGCCATGCTCTCTAATTGTGTGTGAGCAAACGCTTAATGATGATGGTGATGTTGACATTAGAGCTACTTTATTAATTCACTCATTGAGTTGTAAACTCATGCGTTTTCTGTGTTCAGTCTTATCCCTAGACCATGGCATTGTCCCTAACGGATAAGGAAGAATAGCTTACTGGTTGAGAGTATGAGCTCCTGAATCAAGCTGCGTACGTGCAAAATTTGAGCCTGCTATTGAATTACTGTCTGACCTTGGACAAGATATTTAAATTCTTTGTGCATTATTTTTCTTTATCAGTAAATATAGTAAAGTACTCACATCGTACAGTTTAAAGATTAAATGAAACGAGATACTAAAATCACGTAGAAAAATACCTGTCAAATAGTAACTACTAAATAAATATTTGTTATTGATGTGTGTGTGTGTGCTCTGTTGTGTCTGACGCTTTGCAACCCCACAGACTCGAGCCAGCCAGGCTCTTCCATCATCCATTGGATTCTCCAGGCAGAAATACTGGAGTGTGTTGCCATTTCTTGTTAGTAGCCCTCAATGAATATTGGTTGACTGCATATTAAGAGTCTAATCTGTACCAGTAAGCACTTTGCTGCGTTTTTTTTTTTTTGCATACATATATTTGCTCCTCAATATCAAAATCACTGCAGATGGTGATTGCAGCCATGAAATTAAAAGACGCTTACTCCTTGGAAGGAAAGTTATGACCAACCTAGACACCATATTAAAAAGCAGAGACAGACCAACAAAGGTCTGTCTGGTTAAGGCTATGGTTTTTCCAGTGGTCATGTATGGATGGGAGAGTTGGACTGTAAAGAAGGCTGAGTGCTGAAGAATTGATGCTTTTGAGCTGTGGTTTTGGAGAGGACTCTTGAGAGTCCCTTGGACTGCAAGAAGATCCAGCCAGTCCATCCTAAGGGAGATCAGTCCTGGATGTTCATTGGAAGGACTGATGTTGAAGCTGAAGCTCCAGTACTTTGGCCACCTGATGTGAAGAGCTGACTCATTTGAAAAGACCCTGATGCTGGTAAATATTGAGGGCAGGAGGAGAAGGGAACGACAGAGGATGAGATGGTTGGATGGCATCACTGACTAAATGGACATGGGTTTGGGTAGACTCCGGGAGGCCTGGCATGCTGTGGTTCACGGGGTTGCAAAGAGTCGGACACAACTGAGCTGAACGGAACTAAACTGAATAACACTGTGAGGTTGATATTATTATTATTATTATTATCCATATCTTACAGGAAGAAAATTGAAACTGAGGTTGAATGACTTGCCCTGGGTCACATAGCTTGTAAACTGTGAGCAGTCAGTATTAGCACATGGTCTGTGTGACTTCAAAGCCCATGGTGCTTTTCCCATACCACTCAGCTTTCACAGAGGCCTTTTCAGTCCTTTCTGCCTAAGTCAGTCATAGTGCATTCCTTGAATTTACTGAGCTAACTGCATCAGACTGTTATTCAGTCATCCAAGTGCATGCTCTGCTTTCTATATTAGGAATACTTTCTTCAAGGGCAGAAATACTGATGCCTCATACGCTGTTTGCATCATTGATGATTACGATTGAATACGTAAATGGCTGAACTGCTATCACTGCTTCTTAAAAGATGGTGGTAAAGGACTACTAAAGGCATCCTCATCAAATAGGAAAGAAAGTTAATACTGCATACTTTTATTTCCCTGTTTATGATTTATTAATTGCCTGCAGTTCTGCAGAGCATATAAAAATTGAAATACCTGTTTTCTTAGGAATTAAAAAATAGCATGACAAACATATCTTCCCTTAAAAAGAGATTTTCTTCCTCCTTTTAGCCGAGAAGTTAAAAATACTGCTGTGGGGGTGTTGAAGTCACCTTTATATGTCTCTGCTTCCTTCTCTCCCCTCACACATACTGAGGCATTTATTCATTGACCCAATTTTAAAGATCTAAGAGTGAAGAAAATAGATAAGGTCCTTGCTCTCGCGGATCTTGTTTTAGTGGGAGGAGACAGGCATAAACAAGTAAAGAAATAAAATCATTACAGACAGTGACCACGTCTGGCATTCCAGAGTTTTCTGTGATGAGGCTGGGAAGTGAGCACCTGGGCTGGGTGGACAGGAGTGAGGGGCTGGCAACACGGCTTAGGCGCACGTCTTCCAAAAAGAGCGCACACGCGGTCCCTGGGCTATTGCTTGGATGCAGCATATGGCTTTTACTTCGCTGTTCATCCACCTAGGTTCAAAGAGACTGTCAACAATAATGCTCTTCCCATGGCAAAAGTAAGAGCGTCAGGCGATTTTCACAGGTGCTCTGTTTCTTTCTTCTACTTCCCAGGGTGAGATAGGGCCTAGAATCAAAGCAGCGCTTGGTTTTCTCTGTACCTGTAAAAGATTAGCCTTAAGTCAACAAGGATGATGCAAGCAGGGGGAAAAAAATGCAAGAAAATAGAGATGGAGCCAAAAAGGACAATTTCTGATTGTAAGAGCTGGTTTCTGTTTCCCATCATGGCGCAAGATGAGAAAGTTCTGCAGGGTTTAGGAGGCACAGCTGCCCTGGCCCTGCAGAGCGGCCTCAGCCTCATTGCCCGGCCAGGTGCTCAGCCCCACTGTGGAAGCACGGGGTTGATTTCCAGTGTGAAACAAGCCAGAAGTAAGGGCTGACACTTCCAGGGGACACTTGTGGTCCTTTTGCCTATAATTAGCACCTCTTAACCCTCAAACTTTCCCGTGCCTTTTTCAGGCTGTGGAAGCGCAAATTCGAAGTTTTGGGCAGACACCGTCTCAGCTGCTCATAGAGCCCCACCCTCCCAGAGGTTCTGCCATGCAAGCGGTAAGTGCAGCCTGCTCTCTCCTCGTTTCTTGCGTCTCTTTGAGACCCTGCTTGACATTCTTAACAGTCTTCCGTTGTACTTGAGCTTCTCCACCACACCTTGGCCTGTTCTTTATGTACTATTTGTGGACCTGGTAGCAGCCAGCAAATACTCCCTGTTCTCCTGGACTCTTAAGGAGGGCAGACATTGCTCCCGTGCTCCAGTATTTCATCAGCGCGTCATGTTCTGTGTTGCAGAATGAAAAGTTCCATCACTGTCTTATATCTCCATTCTGTGGTAGAGAGTGGGTACGTTTTCTGGTTTGATCCTACGAGTGCCTACATTAGTTTTCCTGTTGTGTTTATTCTTTACATCCCAATATTTTCACTTTGGGAATTTTGAAAGTAATCCTAATACATAGGCTATGTTACTGAGAGTCAGGAACCTTGGAGGAAAAAAATGATGGTGTGATATACCAAATACCCAAAGCTTAGTGCCTAGAATGGTGATTTTTCTCTCCTGTGATTCTGAGGGGTAGATAGGCATTTCTTCTGGTTCCCCTTGCCTCCCTTGTGCACTGCTGCGGCAGGCGCCGAGAGGCGAGACTCTCTTTCCATGTGGTCTTTCATCACGCAGGTTGGCCCAGGCCACTCCCACGCGCAGTGTTCCGGGAGAACACTTTTGCATGACTCCTTGATGCTTGCTTTTGAACTTGCACAGCATCATTTATGCTGCTTTCTGTTGGCCAGAGCAAGTCAGAGGCCCGCCTAGAATCAGAAGCAGGGAAATAGACTAGAGCTGCAAAACCTGTGGCTATTCCTCCTTCATGTTTCCTGAAATTTCAGGGGGAAATTCTTTCATGAGAAAATGAATTCAGCATAGGAACACACACTGCATGGCGTGATAAAAATATTTTAAGTGTAGGCTATAGGTGTTTTATTTTTTCTTGAATTGTCCATCAATAAAACTGGTTGCTCATTACTGTTCTAAAGTAAGAACGGGGACATAGAGTCTGTTCCCATAAATGCAATCAGTATTTAGAATAGATTCTAATTCCATGTTGGGGCTTAGAATGTAGGATTTCGCTGGATGCTGGGAAGGAGAGGGGCAGCCAGCAGGGCCCTGGATACAGATGTGGTCCTCTCTGCCTTCGACTCTCTGTCTCTTCCCATCTTTCCTCCTTCTTTGTGTCTTTTCCCCTTTTCCCATCTTTGTCATCATCTTTCTTCTTCCAAGTCTTTTTTCCCCTTCTTTCTCTAATGATACGAATTGACCATTACTATAAACTACAAACATTTAAACATTTATTTGCGTCACCTTTTCCCCTTAGTGTTTTGAAGCAGGGGAAATCATATTTAAAAGAGCATAAAGGGTAGCTTTTAGTGAAAAGCTGACACAGAAAGCGGACATTTGGCAAGAACAATGGAAGATAATGCCATAAAAATAGTAAGAATGATTTATGCTCGGGGACTGGAATTAGTTTTAGTAATAGCTTGTCAATGAGACGCAGGCTGCTGCAGTGCTGGCTAATGGAAGCACCTCCGCTGCTCCACTGACTCTCTACCTGGGTCACTGCACAGCCTTGGTCACTGGGGCCAAGAGGGAGTCCCCCTGCCAAGCCGCTCTCCGTGACCAAAGGATGACTGGCTCTCTCAGGCAGATCAGCCTTCCTGTCCCGGGGGTGGGAAGGCCAGGCCGGCTCACGCTCATTTGAGGACGGGAGGCCATCTTTCCCATTGTCTTTATCTTCTGCATCGAAAACCTGAACTCTTTTTCAGACCTGTGCAAATTGTGCTTTTCCCTCTTACACATATGTGGGTGGGAAACAAAAGTGTGTTAGAAAGAAAGCAGAGTTGTCAACAAGTGCACACGTAATCTGGGAAAACCGAACGAAATCTGGCTATAGTGGTTTCCCGCTTCTATGTCAGAAGGGCTGGCAGGGGCCTGCAGGGTTGATGAGGGTTTCTTTCTCTTCCCCCCGTGACTGGTTGTCCTGCTCATCAGCAGCTGTCACCATCCCTCTGGGTGAACCCAGTATGCCTGGCTGGCTTTTTCTTGCATCTATGCCCCTCATCCCATACTCACTGGCTACGGACGCAATGGCACTCTCCAGAGAGTTTCTTGCTCCTTGCCTCCGTTAGGCGCTCTCATCAGGCTGAAATGCACAGGAACTACCGGAGAGCCAGCATGTTCTCAGGATGCAGGAACGGCTCTGGATATGGTGTCTGCAGCCTTCTGTGGAAGAGGGCTCTTCCTTGCCCTGTGGCTAAGAGTTGGCCCACTAGAGGCACTGTGTGCACAAGACATTCTTCTATGTTAGAGATTTTTCCGTGTTTTTTTAAGGGCATAAACATTGGAATTATTCAATTTGAGCCTGATTGTATTTACAATATGAGCTGTTAAGCTCAGAAATATGTATCAGCTTCCTTTCAGTGAGACTTCATGATGTATGTTGTCATCTGACTTCCTCAGAGTTTATAAATTGACTTTGGTAAATATTATTTTTTTTTTTAAACCCACACAATTGGAAAACACAGTTTGGTTTTCTGAAATGACATTCATTTCCTTTTCTCCAGACTTCATCAAAGCTAGCTTATAGGAAATTTTGTTTGTGGTTGGCTCATTGTTTCTCATTTTTACACAATTTCACAGAAATCCTTAAAACCATGTAAGGGGTTCTTAGCATAACAAAGATTACTTATTGATAGCACAGGTTTTGAAACTCGAAGACCTGAATGTGTATTGCTTTTACTACTATTCAGATGAGTCCCCCCATCAGTGATGACTGCAGCACACACACGCACACAAATGCAGCAGAAATTAAGGCCACCTCGTGCTGTGTTGAGGGCAGGAGCCGTAATATACACCAGGTGTAGTAATTAGCAGGCCCACGAAGGCTGCCTGTTTGTCTGCTTTTGCTGCTGTTGCTGTATCCCCCTGTGCTTTCACACCATCAGATAGTTGGATTTAATTGAGGCCACATCAGATGAGGCATTACTGACACCTTTAATTGAATGAGCATCCAGGGAGGATTAACTCATAATATTGATTGGCTTTTAGCCACTTGCTCAGAGGGGTGTCTGGGTAGCTTATTAGTTGCCTTTATTTACACCTTTATGCAAAGAGTGCAAATAGGAATTCTTAGCGCAATATGTTTTTCTAAGTACTCTTAATAACTTTTTTAAAAGGACTGATAATAAAAATGCAAATGTATTTAATTTTTTATTAGCAGTTCTGAATGAATACATGTTAAATGTGTGTGCCTACACATTTACATATACCTGGTGTTTTGAAATATGGCAATAAGAGAGCAGCCAGAAGCACTTCATCAAGGTGTTTCAATTCTGAATGATACTCATCAGCCATTAGAAAATAGACATGGCTGTGGAGAATTGCCGAAAATGCACAGTGCAATTACTGTATGATAGCACAGTACCACAAAGTATAAATAAAGCCAGTAAATCAGTGTGGTGTTGTGTATGTCTCAGATTATGACATATGGTTTGTAGGAATGTTCTAAATCCTTAGTAGTCTTCCAGATTTATTATGTTGCTAGCTATTAGAACAGTGTTTTGTGTATCATTTCAGTTACATTTTGCTTTTCAAAGGAGAAATCGAAAGGCTTGAGCTTTCATTTCTTTACCGACCCGGAGGAGAGGCATCTAGGTCTTTCTGTTCACCCTTAGCTGCAGCACAAAGCAGTGGCATCCGCATTATAATAGGGCAGTGTTTATGACTTGGTACACTATATAAATATATTGTTTCTACAAGTACACTTAATTATGCATTGCTTTGAAACACCTTTATAATTAAGTTTGTGCATCACGTTCATAAATTATTTCTCTACTGTAATAATGTATGCTGTACAACTGTTGTTTATAAATAGATTTGTTAATGAATTATCTCTTTATTTAGTTGTCAAAATCCTCATACTGACTCAACACAACTTTTGATAGTCCTTGGCGATTACCTTGGCTGGCTTTTGTGCCTATGGCCTGGTCTCATTCTCATATTATTATCTCATGCATAGTAACTGTTGGAATGGTTTAACACAATCCTCAATACTTTGCCTATTTAGAATCTAAATCAAGTCACTCTTTTTAGTTCTTCTTGGGAATGGGGTGGGAAAGAGAGTTAATAAAAATTTATGGATTTTTAAAGTGACCATTCATTTATTTTACTTCAGTCACCTAGAAATTCAACTAATGACATGTGAAAACCAGACAAAATCCTAATTGCTGTTTCTCTGAGCCTTTCTGCTCACTGTGCTCTCACTGGCAACTTGGGTTAACATGGTCTTCCTCTTCTTTTCCTACACCCTCTTTCTTTCCTGTCTTTCCTTGTCTTTTCCTTCTCGTATATTTGGATCTTGTCTTGTCCACTCAACAGTATCTCCTCCTGCAGAGTCCATTGATGTTCACAGACCAAGCTCAGCAGGATGTTATCATGGTCCTAAAGTTCCCCTCCAACTCCCCTGTCACTCACGTGGCGGCCAACACCCAGCCTGGGCTGGCAGCTCCTGCTGTGATCACAGTCACTGCTAACCGCCTGTTCGCCATCAACAAGTGGCACAGCCTTCCAGGTAAGTGAAGACGTACCCTCCTAAGGCACAGTAACTGCTGAGCACTGTATAAAGATAGTGTAAGTGTTAGTCAGTCAGTTGTGTCTGACTCTCTGTGACCCCATGGACTGTAGCTTACCAGACTCCTCTTGTCCATGAAATTCTCCACGCAAGAATACCGAAGTTGGTAGCCATTCCCTTCCCCAGGGCATCTTCCTGACCCAGGGATCAAACCCAGGTCTCCCACACTGCAGGCAGATTCTTTACCATCTGAGCCATCAGGGATCCAAAATACATTGTTATATCCTCCTAAATATATTATATCTCAACATTTAAGCTTTTTAGTTTTCAAACATATTAGTCTGAATCAAAATGTTGAATACTTGGAAAGGTTTAAAGAAGTCCCTCTGAAGCATGTATTAATAACAAAAGTTAAAACACAAACTGTTCTTTGGCATCTAGTGATTTGTCTTTACTCCTTGGAGATAAATATTATCATATACTAATATTCCATGTCATGTCCATAAATAGCCTGTATTGATTTATCAGATGCTCCTTTTTTTCCCACATATTCATTTGCTCCATATACACTTCTCATTGTCGGCCGTGTGCCTTTTTATGCAGGGCATGGAACTATTTGTTGTGGGTGATGGAAAAAAGGACATGTAAATTACGCAGCCAAAATACTATAAACCCTTAAGTATATCCTGTTCTTTCATTAAGTGCTGAAGAATTAGGGTGACTAAGGGCAAGATACTGAAATAACCATTAGACTCATACACCATCACAACTTGAAGAGACACGAGAGTTGGTCTTGTCCAGGCCCACATGCTACCCCTGAAGATGCGGAGCCCCGGGGAGGCTGGCTTGTTCAGTATCACATATGGGGCACTCAGTGGCAGCGCCAGGTTTGAACCCGAGTTTTCTGACTCACATTTTATGATCATTCCTCCATGATTTATTGCCTCTCATTAGAACAGGAATGTTGGGATCTGGATTTAGTACTGTTCCTTGTGGCCACTGGTTAGAAATTCTCTGTTTAAAGAAGGAAAATCTTTCACAGTCCTGAATTATAGGGTTTTTATCCCCAAGCCATTGTTTTAGGTAGGAAATTTGAAAGGATAGCCTTTAATAGTCTGTTAACTTGTTATTAAATCTGTAAAGTGTACATAAAGCACCACCCATTATAATACCTGAAATGGTTGCACAGATATGAATTCTTGAACAAGGGTCTCATGCCACATTAAATGCTAGAATGTTTAGAATGGAACAGAACTGAATTATTGTTCAAATGAAAACTAGATGTACTAACTAACTATGGTCAGTAAGGTAATTTGGTACCCTTTATGAAAAATCCATGGTTGGTGTCAGAATTTCTTAAATATAGCCATTTTCCTGGCCATTAGAAATGAATGATAATATTTGATTAGAGAATAGATTTCATAAATGGTAGAGAAAGTTAAAATTGAGATACATGTAATGTCTCTATTACTAGGTCCTTTTATTCCCTTTCTTCAAGTGAACTTACCTTGCAGCGGTAAATGTGTATGCAGATGACATATTTTGGGACTAAAGATTATAATTTGATTAATGAATTTGATTTTTTTGCTGTTGTTTCTCTAAATACCACTCATTAGAAGAAAAAGATGCTGGTAGTGTGTTCTGTCAGGCACACAGAGGATCATCTTCCTGCGCTGTGTGCATTTTACCTTAGAGCCTGGCATAAGCTCCAGTGTGTGTGGCACCAGGCCCCTCCCAACGATGCTCATCCTGGGTGGCTGCTGTGGCAGCTCTGGGAACTCGTTCAGTTTAAACAGAGCGACAGTACGTATGAGGAGAGACAAACCTTTTCAGCTGCTAGGAAGCCCCAAGCACTCTGCATTCCTGGCTTTCGTCTAGCCTAGCAGTGAGCAGGAGCTAAGCCTGCTCCACCAGAGAGCTGCTAGGCTGATCCTCAGGTGCCAGGCTCCCTCCCTCCCTGTGTGACTGAGCTCCTGACCCTCCCCTTTGAAGCAAGCCCGTGGCCCTGCCTGGAAGGCTGGCTGCCCTTACTGCCTGCTGGTCAGCCCTTCTTCTCCCTGCTCGCCACTGTCCTCTAGACCTGGAAAGTGATTCAGGGGCAGCCTCCTTCTGCTGGAGTGCCCCATATGGGACATCCGACTTCTCTGAGCCCAGGCTTGCTTCTCTGTAAGATAAGAGGAGAGAAGACGGCGTATGCTTTGCCAGCTCCTTGCCTTAAATCCTCCCCATTGAGCCTTCTTTGGGTCTGTGCCTTGCGTCACTGGTGGGTTTTGCCCCTGTCCTCTGGCTTTATAATATGATGCGGCCACTCCTCACCAGATAATGCAAAGAATGATAGCGTATGGAAAAACGCAGGCGATTCTCTTTCTACAACATGCTCCCCAGTTCTCAGTACACCCACACCTAAGAATGTTAAGTATCCATTTTATTAAATCTGTGCCTCATTTCAGGTATGTCATGAACATACCTGATCTTTCATCCTACGTTTTGCTACCTTTACCTCTCAGTGTGCCTTGATTGAAACAAACGTCAAAACTTCCTAACAGTCTCTTCAGTGAATATCAAATTCATGTCACGCTATTTTTTTTTTTAGTTTAGATTCTGATTCTTTTCTGATAGTCTCTGATTCCCATAATTCATTCATAAGACAGCTAGTTCTTGTCAATGTAGTGTCTTGAGTCCTGATTTAGAGAAAAAAATCATCTTTATCCTTCCATCTCATTCAAGGGACCTTGAGGAACATCCAGAAAAAATAAAATAATGGCACCTAACCTTCATAGAGCATTTTCTAGCTTCTGAATACTGTTTTAATCGCTTCACATCTATTAACTCACTGAATCCCCTCGACAACCTTAAGATGTAGGTTCTATACTTAGGTTGAACCATACAAAATTGCCATTTTAATAGGTCAAGCCATCAGGTGTTGGTGATTCCATGAGGTTCAGCCTAACCCATTTAACAGAGCAGGAGCCTGAAACAGTGAGCAGACATGACTGGCCAAAGGCCACACAGGCAGTCAGCGGCAGAAGTGGAACTTGAGGCATCACCAAAAATAGCTTACCCGCTAAATCTCTTTCACTGACAGTTTGGTTTTAATGTATCTGTGATCCCAGATTCCTAAAGACATAGAAACAGCTTCTCAGGGTATTAGTGTTGATGGGCACTGGAGTTGCTAGAGTAAATGCTGTGTTGGTAAATCAGAGGCTGAGCTTTTCCCTGATGAGTCTCTGTGTGCTGTGATTTCTTTACTGGCAGAGCTGTAATCAGCAAAAACAATACCCTTAGCGAAAGAGGGAGTCCTGAGGCTTTCATTTTTCATCTACTTTAATATCGTATGTATACTCAACTATAATTTTTAGTGCTAGTATTATACTCAGGTATTTTATCATATTAGTGATCTTCCAAAAGATCATTGAAAAGGCCTTGAAAAGTTGGTATTTACTAACAGCGGAAATGCTGACATAATGATTTTAAAATTAATCTAATGAACACATTGGAATGTATGCCATTTTTATTTTCAGCCCCTCAAGGACAGTCAGATGTCTTAAAATCTGATGATATTAATATCATCTTAATCTTAGAATCTGATGATATTAAGCAGAGCTCTAATACCAACCAAGCAGTAGTTAAAATGCTTATGAGTCTATAAAAGGCAGATATTGACCAAAGTGATGGCTGAGTCATTGGAGGAAAATCTTTTGGAAAAGGACCAAGAATTTAACTCTCAGAATTACAAAGCTGAAAAGATTATCTGTTCTAAACCCTTCATTCTGGGGCTTATGATTTGCCCAAGGTTGCACAAGTGGCCAGTGGTCAGTCCTGCTTCCTACAATACCTCTTATCCACCAAAAACCCTTCTACCTTTCACGGGGCTGCAGCCTATAAAAGCTCTTTTCCATCACAAAATAGGTACCTCTGAATCCTTAAAACCATTTTGAAAATTAAACAAACTGTCCTTAGTATGGATTGATTTTTGTTCCTCATTTGCTTCTCATTATTTTTAAATGGAAACCATGGAAATATTAAATATTAATAAAAGTTTTTTTTCAACCGCAATCAAATCTTCAGGAAAACATTTCAGCCAAATGCATTTAACTGAAACATTTATCTGCAGATAGCTTTCTTTATTTTTATTCCAACTTTCAATTGATTGATTTAAGTGATGGATGAAGCATTGAATGTTCTTTGACTTGGAGCTTTCCCTTTCTCCATCATAAATTGACGTTTTTGTGGATCCTTTGTGCTGCAGCATTCAAAACTGCCTTTTTAAGAAGTAACAAAAAAACTAGTATTTGCTACAGTCAGCAGATGGTTGTCACATTTTGTTTTCAGCGCTCTTTACCACTTAATTTTGTTTTGTTGCGGCATCAGAGGTTGCCAGTCAAGCATCTGCTATAGCTTATGGCCTAGGACTGGAGCCACTGCTGATGGCACATGTTCAGAACGGCGCTAATCTAAAATAAATGTTTAATAAGCTAGCCATAGAAGCACCTGGATTTTTTGTTTGTTTAAATTTCACAAAACTGTCTTGAGAGATTTGGAGGTTGGAAACAATTCTACATGAGATTTGACTTAAGCATTTTTATGTAGCTCAGTATATGAAAAATAATGCTCTCTCTCTTTTTTTTTTTTTTATCTTTTGTGAATTCCAGCTCATCAAGGTGCTGTACAAGACCAGCCATACCAGCTGCCAGTGGAAATCGATCCTCTCATAGGTCTGTCACTTCCTTCTCTCTTTGCGATTCATTAAGCTCTGTATGGTGGCCCTGAAGTGTAGATTACAGTTGTTTTTCACTTGCTGGTTGCTGGGAATGGAATTTTCCTGATAAACCATTTGCATGCAAATTGGAATGCAATGAGCTGTGGCTATGCTGGTATTTCATCAACTCCCCCTCGTTGGTTTGCCTAATTTGAACAGGCCTAGGACGCGTGTCACTGAAAATTAATATGGATGCTGTAATAATGTGTGATTGAGAATGCGCATGAAGTACTGTCAGGATAATATTGGATCTTTTCATCACTCAGACTTGTTGATGAGCAGGAGCGAGGCACGTTATGATGAATTGGTGCCCCAGTAATGTGATGGAGCTCCTTTGCTAGGGAAATTTTCATAATAACAGTGGGTTCTTAGCAGCTCTGTGTTGAGAAAAATAAAACTGTAGTGCCAGGGTTTCATCATTAAAGGAGATCAATCCTTTCTTCCTGGACCCTCCTTCCAGTCTGAGGGGATTAATGTGCAACTGCAGAGCAGTTTCAAAGTTGAAATATATTGCCCAGCCAATGGCAGTGTTAAGATATTTGTATTCATTTTCCTAGGGTCCTGCAGCCCAATAAATTGCCACTGGAGGTTAAATTTGTTCAGGGGGAAAAAAAAAGTAGAAGGAGACCAGAAAGAGCCATTGGGATGAAATGAGCATCTGCGGCAGACGACTTTGCTGTGCTTTTTGAGTAGGTTAGTTGAAATCTCTAGTTTAGCATTTTCCAGCCTATCCTGGGGATTTCAACTGTGACTTCACTAAGAATGGTATACCTTGGTATTGAAGATAACTGTTCAATAGCTTTTAGAATAAAAAACCTAATTGCCCAGCTGTAGGGGTATGTTGCTAGCATGGATGTTTGTGTTTGGCTTGTAATTTTGTCATATTTCCCCAGCACAAATGAATATGTTAGGATTTTTAAGTTTTTAGATAACCATAAGAATAAGCGGATTTATTATTTTAAAATTCAAGGTGCTCCTTGTGCCCATGGCACTTTTTTTTTTTTTTTTTTGTCTCTAACACCATTGTTTCAGTGGGGAGTTAAATGGCCAGCATTTGCAGATGAATTATCAGATGAGCTAAAATAACCTTAAGCTCTAAACTGTCTGTTATCATTTTCCCAAATATAAGCAGAAGTCTAAGAATTAAGTGTCTATATGAAAGACAACCAATACCCTGGTTCCTGAATCTTGTTTTGCTTTGAGTAGATATGATTTGCCATATGTATATTTTTTTTAATTAAATGCCCACTTGGGTAAAGTTCTAAGAGTCAGGAAAATAATAAAACCCATTTGTTGTGCCACTTAGAGCCTGGTTTCTGAAGTACAGAATCATTGTTTGTCTTAAAACTTGATAATGAATATCGTACAGTATAAAGTCTAAATGAATTCAGAAATGGTAACCCTGTAGAGAAGGCATGGGGGAAAGGGGTGAGATAGTCAATATTTTAGGTTTTGTGGGCCATAAGGTCTCAGACCCAACTATTTAACTCTGCTGTTATAGCACAAAAGCAGCCATAGATGATACATAAACAAGCGAGCATTGCTGTGCTCCAGTAAAACTTCATATGCAAACCCAGGCACAAGCCAGATTCAGCCTTCAGGCCATAGTCTTCCCTGCTGACCATTGGTCATCAGACTGTTCCGGGTCTCCTGAAGTAGTTGTTTAAAACCATGAATCTTCTCACACATTTTTAAGTTGATGTCTAAAATATTTTAATGTGATATCATCACACATTTAAATAGTTGCAAAGATTATGATTTTTGGCATAGCGTGTAAAATTTTGAATACATCCAGCAGACACTAAATATCAAAGTCACTTGATAGTCAACCTTTTCTGTTTTTAAAAAATTCATTGGAAGAAATTTTTACCATTTGAATGTTTTTCTTATCTTGATTTGTACTTTCATTCTGCTTTCCCTACACAATTTTATTTTAACTGTAGAAAATTGATTACCCCATTAAACAGTTTTCAGCAATAAAAATATATATGTAAATATAAATGTTGAGATTTCCTGTGACCTTAAGGCCCAGCTTTGAAAAATTAATCCTCATTGAGTTATTAAAAATATTAATACATATTTATTAAAATTACAAATAATAAATTTTAGTACTATTAAACATACACAACACATATTTATTGAAAATAGGAAATACAGCTTTAATGAATGGGAGTGTCTCCCTAAATAGTTCATGTATTCATGGATAAACATTATTTGTTGCTGAAAGAGAATTTGTCAACAGTTCTATCCTAATTTTTTGTTTTTTATAGATGGATGCTCTCAGGAGTGTTACTCACATGAGAAGATAGATGGGAAAGGAGAGAGTTTTGTTTTAGCAATGTCATTCAGATCTTCAAACTCTTCCCGAGTTACGTGACAAAATTCATAGAGTGACATATTGTTAAGGATTACTTTTATGTTTTATCATTAAATAATCATTTTAACAATCTATCACTGAAACTTATTTTTAATGATCTATCAATTGACAGCGTGATTAGATCCTCCTTCCATTTATTGAAAGCAGTGAATTGGAAACCACCTGCCCTGCAGAATGATGTGATACCTAGGCATTCACTTTCTAGCATCACATCAATAGTTTGAATTGTCTCTTTATTTGGCTCTCAAGAGATTTTTGTACCCTGGAGTAAAGCACCATAGTAAGATTCTGTCTAGTGGAAGAAGAGCGAGCAAAAAGGGAGGTAGGAAAGGAAAACTCACAGGAGAGTTCTCAGGCAAATCTGTTTCAAGCTAGAGAACTCGTGAAAGTTGCGGAACCAGAAATTGATTCCCTGAAAACCATCTGTGCCTGTGTATCCCTTGGGAAATCTTATACCACCCCCCCGCAATGCCCCCTGACAAGGGTATACATGCTCCAGTTTGTAGACTGCTTATCTAGACAAATATACCTAATTTTCATAAAATAAAAATACTTTCGGTACTGAATCTTGTGAGGTTTACTAGAGAAAACAGTAAGATAAAGAAAAGGCAGTTGTAGGGTAGGTTATATAGACTAAATGGATGGATGGACGGACAGATAGATTAGGGGTTGCAGTGTTAAATTATCAGTAATCACTTATTTGGAAAACAGTTCATCTGAATGCTGAACGGGCATCAGCCTTTACCCATGACAAGTTTGTGGTCATTCAATTCAAAATTCTATACATGTCCAGGTCTGTCAAATTAGGTCCTCCCAGTTGGGAAGATCTCCTGGAGAAGGAAATGGCAACGCACTCCAGTGTTCTTGCCTGGAAAATCCCATGGATGGAGGAGCCTGGTAGGCTACAGTCCATGGGGTTGCAAAGAGTCAGACATGACTGAGCGACTTCACTCACTCACTCAGGAAATAATGCCAAAAAGACTAGTGAAAGTGTATATATCATATAAGCGAAAGTCATATAAACATTAACAAAAATATGATATTTTTATAATTTTCATGTGGAATGAAGAACTGCAGTAACCAGTATAGAAAATACCATATATCTTGTTTTAAATTGCTAGGTTTTTGGAAATTAAAAGATTTAATTGTATCACACAGGTTCACTGCAGTGAGAGGCTAATGTCTTTCCATGATATACTATGATACACAAAAGCTTTTTCACCTGCCAGGAACTTCCCTTTGTGTGGAAGGAGGGGGCACGTGATTCCTGACTAGAGGCCTACCCTTTTTACTACTGCTATCACTTTCTAGGCCATTAATCTCCCCAAAGTATAGGAAGCCCATTATCAAACAGTTCTCTAATAATCTTACATGGTTAGGTTGTACAGTCAGACACCAGCAGAACTTTGCCGTATTTCACGTGAATACGTGTGCCATGTTCTGTATGCCATGAGGGCAAGGGGTATTTTATTTCTCTGTATCCCAGCGGAAGACTGGAAAGTATTTTGAACACTTTTTTTCTTCCGTATTACTTTCTGAGCCTTCTATTGAATTGGCCATCTTAACTTATTACCTATAATGAATAGAACATAAATATATTTCTATTTTTAATTTTTATCAATAATGCATTTATAGTATTTTTTTCCAATAAAAACTGAAAGCTGTGATACAAAGAACATAATAATTAGATGTAGACATTTATTTTGTTCTGATTTCTGGTATGATCAAGTTTTTTTTTTTTTAGCAGTATAAAAACTATGATTTGTGTTGGAAAGTTGATAATGAAATAACTCCTAGATCACGAACAGCAGAGCTTTCTATTTGGTTGGCTTCATAATGCCAAAGAAGGCACCTCCGTGAAAATTCCTTTGCTGATAATGACATGGCTGATAGTGTGTTTCTAGAGGATTGTTACTCTTCACATGCCTGTGATGCTGTGCTGTGTCTGACCTTATGCCTTGTGACAGACTCCGTCTCAGGTGCTCTGCAGCACTCTGAAAATATCCTGCCAGACTGTCTTGCTTTATTGTTTACAGAAGTAGCAAGAAAGTTGCTGTGTGCTGTGCTTTGACTTTTTCGATTACAAGT
This sequence comes from Ovis aries, assembly GCF_016772045.2. Lineage (NCBI taxonomy): Eukaryota > Metazoa > Chordata > Mammalia > Artiodactyla > Bovidae > Ovis > Ovis aries. The sequence goes on from NC_056070.1 coordinate 7,677,996, forward strand.
ATCCTTAATAAATAGTCATCGTGCCCTTTTCTTGCATGAAGGTGCGGCTGTGAACGGGGGAAATGGGAGTTCACATCTGGTCAAATTAAAGACCTGTTAAAGTCAGACTAGTACAAGATGCTCCAATATTTCACATATATGACATTTAAATTCGAATATCTCTTCCTGTGACAAAAAGTTAGAGGTAATAGATTGTCACAGCATGAATCCATTCTCCTGACAATAGATGTAATGAGATTGTCAGAAACACAAACCTAACTGGGATGCAGTCTGGAGATTCTAATCTAGTTTGGTCCTGCCCAAGAGCTAGATAGCATGTTCTGAGAATTGTATGCTCCGTATTTTAAATTTGTAGTGTATTATTGTTTCTTTTCCTCTAGGCAGAATTTCTTACCGAGCTGTTGAAGTTGGCTACCCTCATTCTTCCAACAATCGGATTGTGTTTTCCTGTGGTTTTTCAAATATTATTGTATTTAAAATTAAAGATCAAATGTTTTTATCCTGGAATGTGTTGTCTCTCCTCCCTTGTCCCCAGCCCCCAGCATGACAAATTACGGGATTTCTTTGCGCATGTGGGTTTATAGGCTTTTTTTTCCCCCTCTGTTCTTACAGCCAGCAATACGGGAATGCACAGAAGGCAGATCACTGACCTCTTAGACCAAAGCATTCAGGTCCATTCCCAGTGTTTCGTCATCACGTCGGACAACCGCTACATCCTGCTCTGCGGCTTCTGGGATAAGAGTTTCCGCGTCTATTCTACGGACACAGGTAACCGCATCATTTCTTTATCAGTGAACCCAAGGTTACAACAAGTGGCCGTAGGAGGCTTAAAAGGCTTTCTCATCTCCCCTGTAAAAGTTACAGAATTCTAAAATGTGTAAAGTATAGTTTTCCCCTTCAAGTAATAATCTACTCTATAATCCATTAATAAGTTAACTTCAGAATGTCTGTAAAGGGGCAGGTTTTGGTAGGTCTGTCTCCCAAGTGAATGATTCATTGTGAAGGCATGTCCTGGTGAGTAAATACCGTGTGCCCATGCATATTCATATGGCTAGCGCACATACTTACAGGTGTGCTTCCCCACTTTAATATTGTCTAAAGGTTATTTTTTCCCCTGGAAATTCTAAGTGTGTTTCCTGTGAGTGGGTATCTTGTCTCCACCCAGTTCCATTGAATCTTGCTGAAAACCACACCATCGTGAAGAAAGGTAGCGGACTCCTTATTAATTTGCATGCAACTCCCTAAGGGACTAACCAAACTCAAATCAGTATTATTATAGGATATCCAGTCCAATGAATGGTTGTATATTTTTGCATATAGGCAATTAAGAACATTGAAAAATTTAATGGAGTCTCTTTAAAGTATTTTAGAAACTGGTAGAGGATGACATAAACTTACACTGAATGTGTAGTTGTATATTTAAAATAATTAAAATTAGATAGTAATGCATTAGAACTTAAATACCATGGAAGTAGATAGTTCAACAAAAACAAGGATCTACAAATGATTATATTGATTAAATGTTCTGGGGATAGGAAATGTTTTAAATTGAAATTTCTAAGTAACTGTTTTACAGCAAATCCTCTTTCAGTCATGTTAGTAAATCTCTATACAATGTATGAGTCCATACTCCTACTTTAGTAAGTATAGTATATTAAAAAATTAATTCTTGGGTATTCAGGGAGTTTGTCCTAGCTACATTCTGATGACTGTATTTTAACCTAACAATGAGAGAGTAGGGAAAATAGTTGAATATGTGCTGTGTATAGAATAAACCCTAGAAGTTAGACATGATCTCGTTTAATTTTTATTTCAGGGAATCAATGACCTAATATTTTTATAATTTACTTCTTTATTCTGGAGGTAGGTTCAGAAAGAGAACATCATTCAGGTCTTCCAGATTACTTGGGCTTTGACTAGATGGTTAGGTCTATGATATTAATTACTGTTGAACCTAAAACTCCCCTGGAATTCTTTAAAAATGCACTGGAGATTGACAAGTTTTCCTAAAATTATTTATTATTATAATAAATTTTCTCTGGCTTAATATTCAAGTTTAAATTTTAACCTTTTCTTTCACTATTAAGGTAATGACAACCTTAGTGTTATTTGACCTCAAACTATGCTCCCTTCTTCACAGACTTTCAGACTAAAATTGTTACATCCTCTCACGAGGTTTTCTTAAACATTCTTTTAGATTCATATTGTTTTTTATACATTGAAAATTATCTTTCAATTTATGCACAGTAAAATTCCTTATTTTGGCCTTTAGTTCCATTAATCTCAGGGCATTGTATCCAGTTTTGCAACCACCCCCACAGTTAAGATGCAGAGCAGCAGAAAATCCCCGGAAACGCCTCGGGTTGCCCTTCGTGGTCAGTTTCTTCCCTCACCTCAGCCTCTTCAGGACTGCTGATATACTCTTCATCTCCGTAATCACGCCTTTTGCAGAATGTCCTAAAATGGGATCATATATTATGTCAATCTTTGGGTTCAACATTTGAGCCTTTCTGAGTTTGTTGACATTTCTTATCATCTTAAAGACACTGAATATTGATATTTGTAAATTAAAGCTAACCTCTTTAACCTTTTACTTTAACCTTTGTAAAGTAAAAGCTAACCTTGAGGCTTCCCTTGTAGCTCAGTTGGTAAAGAATCTGCTTGCAATGCAAGAGACCTGGGTTCGATTCCTGGGTCAAGAACATCTCCTGGAGAAGGAAATGGCAACCCACTCCAGTATTCTTGCCTGCTGCTGCTGCTGCCGCCAAGTCGCTTTAGTCGTGTCCGACTCTGTGCGACCTCATAGACGGCAGCCCACCAGGCTCCCCCGTCCCTGAGATTCTCCAGGCAAGAACACTGGAGTGGGTTGCCATTTCCTTCTCCAATGCATGAAAGTGAAAAGTGAAAGTGAAGTCGCTCAGTCGTGTCTGACTCTTAGCAACCCTATGGACTGCAGCCCACCAGACTCCTCGTCCGTGGGATTTTCCAGGCAAGAGTGCTGGAGTGGGGTGCCATTGCCTTCTCTGATTCTTGCCTAAAGAATCCCATGTCCTGGCAGGCTACAGTCCATGGAGTTGCAAGAGTTGGACATGACTTCAGCAACTAAGCCACCACCCCCAAAGCTAACCTCACTTTTATATAATACTCATAATAAAACAATTCTTATAGTCACACAGGTCTCTAGAATTTATAAAATATCTTCTTTCTCATCTATGATATTGTGTCAGCCTCACAGTAATCTTAGGAAATCAAATGGGCATCCATAGGCCCATTTTTTCAATGATGAAATCAAGGTTTGAAAAAGTTAAGTAACTTGTTGAAATTTGCATAGGTGATGGTGCTAGACCTGGGCATTGGAGGTCTTCTGACCTCAGATGTGGCATCTGGGTGATTAGTCCATTTTATCTCATACAAGTGTTACCCATTTAAAATCTAGGTTCCTAGAATGTCTGCCATGTTACTTTAGACTTAATAAACTAGATGGCATTCCTTTCTCTCTTTCCAAAAGCCTTCTACTTCATTGTTTTTTAAAATGTGCTCAAGTGTGTGTATGTATAAAACACTTTGATAAGAAAGTAGTCTCAATTTAAACTTCATTTCAGTGGGACTGAGCACGCACACCAAAAATATTTATACTTTCCAGGAAAGCTTTGAAGAAACTCTCATATGATAATTCTAATACCTTTCTTAATATCTTGTATACAAACTCTGATGCAAATTTTATTTAAAATTATTTAAATTTTAAATGTGTCAGTGTCTTCATGATGATAGGAATATTAAATGTTTTCTCCTAAGTTTAGCAGAAAAATTGTATGATCAATAATACATAATGGCAGAGCTATCACAAGTGTTGAATTCAATTATATTTTGGCACGTAAGCCAAAAGAAAAAAAATCCTTCTCTTATTAGATTTGGCGGGGTGGGGAGGCGGGGCTAGAGAGAAACACGGTTGTAGCAGGAAATTCTTTAAACATAAATCATGTTTTCAGGACACAACCAGAGCAGCAGAGGCAACAATAAAACCTTCCCCCGGCAGTAGGAATTATTTTCAGGCCACATTTTAGAGTCAGTGGTGCAGAGTCCCGAGCTTGAATTTTTTTTTTTTTTATTTGTAGCACAGCTGTCAAATAAAACATTAACTAGAAAATTTGTTCTGTCAAAAAAAGGATATTCTAGTGCTTGTGGTAATATTTGATATTAGTGTGTGGAGAGGTGGACTGGTATTAAAGGAAACAAAAAATAAAGCTTGAGGAACACTTATGAGATTATCAGAAAATAATTTACCAAAAAGAACAGCAGGTATTTATATGCTGTGATTTATTTAGAAGGAGTGAACCTCCACCTCACAGCAATAACAAATATTGCTGAGGAACACTGCCAGACAGGAAAAAGCAAACTGAAAAAAAAGGATAATGTTTTCCAGAGTTGAGCCCAAAGTATAAATTGTGGAGAATGAAGTTAATTTGTATTAAAACATGAAACTCTTCAGATGTAAACACTTACCTGTCACCCCCTCATCTCAGTCTTCCCTGGCGCCCAGGCTACGTTTGTTCTCTCCTGGTTTTCTCACTGCTCGTCTCCACTTTTCTAGTAGCTAACACTGGCCACAGTTACGTGTCTGTTTCTGTTTGTTTAATAAGGGCAGGAACCGTTTCTCTGTTTACCACTATATACAAGTACAAAGATCTAATGCTCGGCACTTGGTAGGTGCTCAATAAATGTTTGTTGAATGAAAAATAAGTGTGATAACTTTTAGGGGCAAAAATTAAAACCCTGGGAAATTTTAATTAAAAAAGAAACCACAGTCTGAATATACATGTTCCTAACACTGACATTGTAGACATAGAATGATGACTTAATTAATGAGAAGTAACAAATTATTATGTGTCTTGAGAAATTCTGACAGTCTTTTTAATCCATCCCACTTTTACAGCTAAAACTTTCCCCTTTGTTCTCACTAGCTGGAAACTAAGCAGGTTACCAAGCAGACAGTTGCTCTTTCACAGGCCTCCTGGTGTACGTGGAGCATTTGGGTTTTCTGTTTTGCCACAGACCTCACATACCTAGATGTATTACTTTGCTCATCTTCACTTCTACAGCCCACTGAATTGATGGTTGTCAAATCTTAAATAAGTCTACTCTAAATAACCTATTTAAATCACTCGTATAGTTGACATGCTCTGAGCATTTAGCATAGGCTGAGGCGAAAGTCACTATACATACTCTGTGATCAAAAACATAATCACATTATGGGGTGTTCAGTATTTTCAGTAGTTAAAACTCATGATTTAGCTTTCACTTTTCTAATTAGTACTCCTTTCCTGATGGCTCAGACAGTAAAGAATCTGCCTGGAATGCAGAAGACACAGGTTTGATCCCTGGGTCAGGAAGATCCCCTGGAGAAGGGAATGGCTACCCGCTCCAATATTCTTATCTGGAGAATCCCATGTACAGGTTAGCCTGGTGGGCTTCAGTCCATGGGGTTACAGAGTCTGACACGCCTGAGCGACTGTCACTTTCTAATTTGTAGTAAGAGTACATTGAGCTACCTTTTGTCTCATCCTTAGTTAGGTCTTCCGTCTAATCTAAGTCCAGCCATTTTACCACTAAACCTCTCTACTTTGTCCTTCGTATCAATTGGAAATGATAAAAATTATTATACTTTTAATATTTAATTTTCTTTTTCTTTTCCATTTTTTAATTCTAGAAAGTCTTGAGTTCTTATATTTTTATTGATGAAGTTAATTTTTAAAATGAAAGGTTCTGGTGTTAATTTAAAAGATTGGAGAAATTCAAAAGTGAACATTTTTAATACTTCTTAGTTAAAGTACCTGCTTTGACTAAAGTCTTTTTCCATAGGAGACAAAAGTGTACTTTATCAGTTTTGCAGTTTGAGAATGATGTGAGTCTTTCTTAAGTTACTATTAGAACACTACAGATAAGGGGCAACACTGTATCTGACTTCCCATCTGATGTAGATGAAGCAGTATTTTATTTCTAAAGTTGCAGACTTTATAATATGCTTTGGGTTTATTTAAATCAATAATGTAAAAAATTTAGTGGAAATACTTTTAGTTCTATTTATTATCTTGAAAAATTAAATATATAAGATACCAATGCTTAGTTGAGACCTTAAGCTTTTGATAGGCTATGATCTGTTCCAAGTTAAACATATAAACTTTGGGGGCATACTAATTTCTTTCCAGCTTAATGGTTTTTATCTCGAACATCTGAATTGTATTTTTTATGACCCCACTGAAATGCTTATTTGAAAAAAGAAAAGCATTCATGCTGAGTATTAAAGGTAGACATTCTCTGACATTAATTTGTAGATTCTGTAGACATTTCAGAGAGAAACGTTTGCTAGAAACTGGTCAGGGTAGAGTAGAAGAGCTGCTGTAGCTGTTTAATTCTTTAGACAAGTTTGTATGAATTACAAACACCGTATCTGATTAAGCAAAAAATCTAAAAGGTGGGACCTTTACTTTTTTCTGACACTGTTACGTGAGCAGTTCATCCTGTGCTTGACATCCTAGATACATGGGAAGTTTACTGGGTCCCCCTCCCCAGTCATTACTGGTAAACTGTCATCTTAATTTCCCTTCTCCTCAGGAGTCTTCCTCATTCAGATCACTAGCTCAAATTGCAGTCACAATATATTAGTCCTTTTATCAAAATTTAGCTCATGTAATCCTGATTTGAAAAGCAGAAACTCTTGGATGTGGTTTATCCTGTCTTTGTGTAGATCACTTCAGAGAAGAGAAGAAGAAATAAATTGCCTTTACTGATTCAGAGATAGGTTTGTATTAGTGAAGTCTGAGTGATGGAGTACTCCATCACTTAGGCAACTAAGTTTTGCTTTGTTTTGAATCATCTAGAGTAACTTAATAAATTGTTGAAATGGTTCCAAATAAGGGTTCTCTTGAGTCTCCTTTAATCAGTAGACATAATTCATTTGTAATTCCTATGAGCTATGTATAATAATATTATTAGTTGAAATAGTTTTAACATATGTCTTTCAAAAATGTTACTATCACTGTTCAATTGATTCTTTTTGCTGTCGTTAATTATTCAAAGAAAACTTTTAGGTTGGACCAGATTGAATTTTATTATAAAATCTGAATTATCAGAGTATGAGTTAATACAACTTCATTATCTTCTTAAAAGTTAAACAATCACTGGAAAGCTTTTCAGTTTTTTAAAATGGCAGTTTAAAAGAAACTTGTTTTGTATTTCAGGAAAATTGATCCAAGTGGTGTTTGGCCATTGGGATGTCGTCACTTGCCTCACTCGTTCGGAGTCGTATATCGGGGGAAATTGCTACATTCTGTCAGGGTCACGTGATGCAACCCTTCTGCTCTGGTACTGGAATGGAAAAAGCAGTGGTATTGGAGATAACCCGGGCAGTAAGTACAATTTATAAGTAAACTTTTACAAGTGAAGTATAATAACATTTTGCAGTGAAGTTTTTACCTGTTTCATCATGGTGAAAGTGAAACTGAAGTATCAAGTAATTTTAATTTCTTACTTATAATTTAAGAAAGCTCTAGATAACCTTGTTATTAACATTTTGTGACCAATGATAATTCAAATTCAAGGATAAAATCTCATTTTCATGTGTTTGGTTATTCTTATCTGAAAATGCTAGTTCTTCGTTGGGAATGGCTATCACCAAATAAAATAGAAGAGTTTAATTCACAAACAATAAGATATAATGTAAAAGAGCAATCACATATTATATTGTTTATTGAATTCCTATTTTAGAGGGCAAAAAAAATTATAATTTCATGGAAACAAACCAGTGTTTAGAAAAAATATGCTTTCATTTACATATTAAAAGATAAAACAGGTCATAAAAGGCCAATATGGAATATTCAAATTGGTTGTTGGTTTCTCAAATGGGAAATGAAAATGTTCACCAACAGCCTTAAACATCTTTATGAAACTATGCTGAAGGCAGTAAAACAAAAAATGTGTAACCATTTAAAATTGTAATTCACAGAAGGCAAAAAAGGAAGCAGCTACCATTAAAACCAATCGCACACAGCTGCAGAAAAGAAATGGCTTTAGAAAAACACATTAAGAAGTAGGAAAAAACAATTAAAAGGACCACCTGAAAAATGAGAATTTAATTAAAATGATTATGACAACACTGAAGAGATCCTGCAAGAATAGCATTAAATTTTTTATTTCATAGGTAGAGCATTTTAACTGCTCTTAAATATTTAGTTTCTTAATTTAAAGCAAGTTGCAATTTGTTTGGCCTGAATACTGTGGTACTTACTTCTGTCACTCAGTCCCAAGTTATAAAACAGCCTGATTATGTTTAAGTCCATCGTATTTTGAATTGACTTATTAAAGCTGTGCTTATTAAATGTATATTATTTGTATGAAAGTGAAACCTTTTTAAAAAATTTACTCAAGAGCCAGTACAGTTTTAAAAGAAGTATATGCAAAGTATTTTTACCAACACTGTTTCTGCTTTGTATGTATTCTGTTTGGTGTGATGGTGAATCAAAGTTTTTATTTTATGAACCTCTAAATGTATTTCTTATTTTAATCAAAACATGGACAATTCCCTACACAAATTAAATGTGAAAAGTAACTTTATGGCTTTAATGCTATGGGTAATAGTAGTCAGAGCAACTTGAGTGTGTGTGCCTGCATAGGGAGGTTAGTGTGTACATGTGAGTATTTCACGTATTTACACAACATCTCCATTTTAATATGTAAGTAAAAGTAATGATTTTAAGTTTGTAAGCTTCAGGGAACTTTGTTTTTTGCATTCTTTTGAGAAGTGCTTCATGTTCTTTTCTTTATGGAGCCTTATGTTCTGTTCCTTCCTCCTTTCTGGCCTTTTAAGATGAGCGGCTACTTTCAATTTCCTTTTTCCCTGTTTCTATAAACTCAGTTATTGAGATTCACTAAACTGTCTCAGACAAACCTAGATTTGACACAGACAGTAAGCATACCATTTTGTTATTTATGTGAAAATATGTAGGAAGAACTTTGCTTTAAAATAGTGTGAACTGTTTCATGCACACATAGCAATCCAAATGAAAAAAAAAATTCTTTTTTTTTTTTTTTTAACTTCCTTGACCTAACCTTGTTCTCTATGTCATTACTAATGGGTATTTTGAAAAGTAGCTAAAGGCTTTCTAGCTACACTTAATGTGCAATTGTTGTTACATTTCAGAAATGTAAGTGTATTTTAAAATAAATGTATTTTAGAAATATTCAGCTTTTCTAGAAAGGATAAATGTATATTGTAAATCAACCTAAAGATGATTTTTTTATGTGCATGACATTATAAAAGTGAATCAAGCAGGAGTGACCAAATCCTGGAGTTTAGAGTAAGGCAAAGCTAAGTTCTGTGCTTTGCTGTGCTGTCTTGTCCGTAAAATGAAAGCAGCGATAGTAACTGGCTTAAGGTGTTATCAGAAGCACAGACTGCTTCAGAGCAAATAAATCACCACACGAACACCATCTTGCTGGTATTAGAGTATATATTATAATGTTATATTTTCCATAAAGCACTTCATCTATACCCTCTCATTGTCTGCAGTATGGTGGATGTTAACTCCTAGTAATGCTGGTAATGAAAGGGAAAAAAAAAAAAAAGAATAAACTTAACAGCACATCTAATAAAAATTTTAGAGAATTGTAATGACTCTTGATAAATTAAATTACCGTTCTCACAGTGAACCTCATCCTTTCGGGTCCTTTTGTAATGTCCCAACTGAATTTTTCTTTAACTTTGAAGGGTGAATCTGAGAAAAAGACAGATAGGCACTTTTTCATATAATGAGAATTTCCACACATTAGAATGGAAAAATGAATAAACCACTGTAAGCTTTTCAAAAGAAAATGACAAACAAAAACAAAGACATTTGTGCTGCGTGTGAACTGTTTTAGCACTCATGCAAGCTGGTTCAGATTTTTTAAGCCTGTGGCTCACTGATGGCTCCACAGTGCAGCCGCTGAAGTCACAGATTTTTGGATGAAGAATTTTAGATTATGCTTGCTTCTCTGTTGTGTCTCTTGGATGAACTGACATTTAAGAAATAGCCAGGCTTTTATATACAGAACTCTGACGTGGTCTATAGATACATATAGTGCCTCAACTTAAAGTTTTGAATTTAGACTTTTCTCTTGCTTGGAAAGAAAATGGGTAATTAAAAAAAAACAAAACAAAAACTAGACTATTGCCTTTCCTGCATTTTATAGGTCTCATCCAAGCATATAACTTATTTATTTCAAAAATCATAAGAATAAGCTAGTAATTTTACTTGCTAGTCTCATAAGCCTATGGCATTACCTATAAATCTAATGTTAGTGCTGTATGTAAAGTTGATAGCTTTATCAGTTGTTTTTTTTTTAACTCATGTTATCTAGAGTTAATAAGTACATTACTCAGGCAAAATCATGCTAATTCAAACTGGATAAAACCTGTATATAGTATAACATGAGGCTTTTAAAAGGATGCACATGTTTTATGAAATCTGACTAGGTTATGTAGCAAAAGCCTTGTTTTCCTGTATGACAGATGGTTTTTCATTTTTGACTCTATTGTCTGGTGATAGTTATCTCATGTGGAATGCAGTTTTCTTAATGAGAAGAAAAATTTAGATAGGATTCCATTTAGTTGTGGATTTTTAAAATAAAATTAACCAAGAACATTTCAAAAAAAGACGTTTTCTGCATGAAAGCATATCTCTCTTTGCCCTCGTACCCTTTGTGTTTAAAACTGGATTTTGTCCACCAAAATGCTTTCCTGGAATACTCATTTTTCCTTCGCAATAATGCTATCCAGACTGCACATTTCCAAATTTTGAAGAAAATGTTCCCTGATGCATTCAATTGACATTTAAATACTTTAAAATGATCTTGTAATCAAAATGAAAATTCACAGAAGAGTTATTCACCGTTTTTGTATTGTCTTAGATCATAAACTTAAAATCAAATTCTCATTAAGCATCTAAATGTAAGTGCTTATTAAGCATTTTTAGGTATCTGAGTAATTTTTTTTTTTAAGTCACAGTTGAATAGCTTTAGAAACAAACAGTCGATGACTATGAGGTGTTGCATAGACGGTGTGCATAGTATTTCAGTAAAGTAGTTTTCCATTCTCACATTCTGTTTTTGATTTGATTGAAAGGTGGCATTTTTTTTCTTCTTTGCAATCAGACATGCTAATCTATATCAGCTTTCTCCTTTATACGAATGGCGTCTGCTGGGAAAAAAAAAAAGTTTTTCTCATAACAAGATTCTGTTAAGAATATTTCAGCACCATTAATTAGAAAGAAGGTTTTATTAACCATAAGGCTAGCACTAACAGACCACAGAGCTGTTTTTTAAAGTACTGTATGCCATGGCTGCCCTGCTTTTTCTCTGTCGAAAACTTCATTTTGTTACACTCTCATCAATCACTTAAGTCATTACCGTAAATCCTACTGTTGTTAATTTTACTAGTATCACCCTAATGAGACATCCCTGCTATAATTAAAAATGAATTCTAACTTTAAGGCATTCTAAATTTTTTTTTAATGAATTTAGAATGATCTTGCCATGTAACCATAAATACCACTGATACACATAAGACTACTCATCAAGTCTTTAAGAAAAGTGGTATCACAGTATGTCCAGGTGTGACTTATTTACTGGTTGTCTCTGTGCACATGTGCTTATGCATATGTATATTTTTGCGCACATATTTAGGAATTATGTTCTTTTTATAATAAAGCCTACTATGCTTTACTGAAGCTACCGATAAATCCTTATTCTTTGTCTTGCCAGAATATAGGTGGATGTAACACAAGAAGTAAGCGTCCTAGAGCGCCATCTGCTGGACTCATTGGGGGGCTTGATAGCTCTGAAAATCAGTACTTGTTAAAACAGGTGTACTTTGTTTTAATTGCCTGTGGTGTAGTATTTATGGTTCAAAAATGTCAAGATATGTACATCTGTGTTGAACTGTATGAGTTTGTAAACGAAATAACATTCTTTCTTCTTTTGCCCTGCACTAACCTGGATTTGGACTGTTACAATCAATATTTTGTTTAAGGAGAAAGTAAGCACAATATATACCTAATGAAACAAAGCATCACAGTTTGTAATGAGAAGAATTCTTATCTTATTAATCACAGGTCTTCAGTAGGCTATAGTTGGAGGAAATTGTTTGGATGATATTTTAACTTTGGCTTCCTTATGTTCACAGCTATTATGAAAGCAGTGTTTGAAACGGTTTTTTATATCTGGGATATGACTCAGTCTGATTCTTTGTCTAGAACATGGCTCCTTCCATATATATCTCATCAAGAACATTCCTTGTGGTTTGCGCTATAGCACTAAGATTGCCCTGTATTTCCCCCTTTTTCCTTGAAGAATTCATCAAGCATGGTTTGAAGCAATATGTTGGCAGTGTTCAAGTTCAGGTGACATTAAGACTATGTCTATGAAATTCTCCAGAAGGGCCAGGATGTTTGGTGCCCCATGATGTAATGCAGGCCCTCCCGTTCCAGCAAAACAACTCTGTATTTACTGCTTGTAACTAATAGTAGATGTGGTAAAAGGAACTATATTCATATGGCAAATGAATACAGCCTTAATGTGCACCATATGCAGAGTGGTGGGGTGATGTGCCAATATATCACATTTATTTACCTTGTTTAGTTGCGGGAAAAAATGACTTTACCATTCAACCCATGGGTTCTTGCCATATAAATATGAGAACAGAAGAACAGATGATTTATCCCTTCAAATTGGAACTGGGTATCTTCATATGAACACTTTAATAGTGCAACACCAAAGAAAATTGCCTGATACTTTATGCTCAGATAGGAAATTTAATTTCAAACAATGGTGGGAATTACCCATTAGTTAGAAGCTACAAATTCTCTATAGTCAATGAAGTGTAGGCTCTCAAAGAAAACTGTGAATATGTCTCCTCTCATTTGACTGAGACTGGACGTACTCTGAAATTTCAAGCTGCTTCCTCCCCTCTCTTTTTGAAGCCTGAAGTCAGGAGTCTTCTGCTTTTAGAATGTTGTGTGGGGGATGTATATTACTGTAGCACTATTAAAGACATGGTTAATGAAGACCTCCTGGAACAACATATTAGGTTGACTTTCAAAGAGTTTGCCTCTTTAGAGAAATTATACGACATCTTTGTGCATATGTACCTTACATTGTGCTTGAGACAGTCCTGAGAATTCGTGAACAGAGACACGTTTTTATATGAAATTAGGTAGTAAATGTCCCTGATGACTTCTTTACCAGTTGCCCTGTTTTTAAAAGTAATTTTGTTCACATTCAAATGGGTTTGGTCAAACTTTGTATTTTGGACTTGAAGTGGTTTTTGTTTTGTTGCTTTTATTTATTATTAAACGTATGTATTTTTAATTGAAGGGTAATTGCTCTACAATATGGTATTAGTTTCTGCCATACATCAGCGTGAATCAGCCATAGGTACACATATGTCCCCTGCCTCTTGAACCTACCTCCCAGCCCTCCCCACTCCCTCTGGGTTGGGGAGAACCCTGGTTTGAGCTCCCTGAGTCAGACAGCAAATTACACGGGGAAGAAAAGCCTTAGAATTCCTTCTGCCTCTCATGGCTCAGGTCTTCATGACTCTTAAGCTTTTTAGTTTTTATTCTCATAGCTTACCACTTTCTACAGCTGAGAGAATGCTTTATATTTCCTCAGGGTGAGCAGGGTTGGGAAGTTTCTGTTTTTTTTTAATTGAGATATAGTTGGCATCTAACATTATATGCATTTCAGATGTGCAACATCATGATATTTGTATAATTGCAAAGGATCACCACAGTATCTAAATAACATCCATCACCACACAGTTACACTGTTTTTTTCTGACATGAGAACTTTTAAGATCCACTCTCAGCAACTTTCAAATATGCAATATAGTATTATTAAATGGGCTTCCCAGGTGGGTCAGTGGGAAAGAAGCCGCCTGCCGACGCAGGCGTCAGAGGAGATGTGTGTTCCATCCCTGGGTCGGGAAGGTCCCCTGGAGGAGGAAATGGCAATCTACTCCAGTGTTATTGCCTGAAAAATCCCATGGACACAGGAGCCTGGCAGGCTACAGTCCATCGAGCCAAAAAGAGTTGGAGACAGCTGAGTGACTGAGCGTGATTGTTAACTACACTCACCATACTCTACATTAAATTCCCAAGACCGACTCATTTTGTGAGTGAGTTTGTACCTTTAGACCACTGTTGCCCGTTTTGCCCACTCTCCACCTTTGGCAGCCGCCTCTGGCAGTCTGCTCTCTGTATCTCTGAAGTCAGTGTGTTTTGTTTTTAAAATTCTACACATAAATGAGATCATAAAGTATTTGTCTTTGTCTGAGTTGTTTTTCTTGTCACAGTGCCCTTAAAGTCTATCCGTATAGCCACAAATGGCAGGCTTCACTTATTCTGTGCGACTGATAGTCCACTGCGTGTGTGTAGCATTTCATCCATCCATTCATCCAGCAGTGGATACTTAGGCCATCGCCATGTCTTGGCCATCGTGAATAATGTTGCAGTGAACATGGGGTGCAGATATCTTCTTGAATTAGTGTTTTCGTTTATACCTAGAAGTGAACTTGCTGTTTTAATTTTTTGAGGAAACTGCATACTGTTTTCTATAGTATTTGCACCAATTTACATTCCTACCAACAGTGCACAAGGATTCCCCTTTCTCCACTTTCTTATCAAAGCTTGTTATTTCGTGTCCTTTTCGTAAAGCCAGTGTAGCAGTTGTGAGGGTACCTCACTGTGGTTTGCATTTCCCTGGTGATAAGTGATGTTGAGTTAGTTACCCTTTTCTGTACTTCTTAGCCATCTGTATGTATTCTTTGTTAAAAAAAAAAAAAGTCTATTCAGATCCTCTGTCCATTTTTAAGTTAGATTGTTCTCTTGATGTTGAGTTATGTGAATCCTTCGTGTGTTCTGGATATTAACCCTTTTCAGGTATTATGATCTGTAAATATTTTCCCCCGTCCCATCTGTTGCCTTTTCACTTGGATGATGGTTTCCTTTGCTGTCCAGAGGTTTTTAGCTTGATGTAATCTCACTTGTTTATTTTTTGCTTTTGTTGTCTTTGCTTTTGGTGTCAAATCCGCCGGTGTTTCAAATTGCTAAAGATGTGAAAATCCTCTATACTTCTCACTAATGCCTTACTTATGTATCTTTAACAAATGTTAAAAGTGTTGAGGAGGACAAATTACAAAGAATTTTATGTGACTTGGATATTTAGGATAGATAGATAAAAATAGTTATCCATTTTTGTTTTTGTATTTATAAGAATCATAATATTAAACATCAACAAATATGAATAAGATTTCAACAACTTTTCTAAGTATCTACATTCTTTTTGGAGGCAGTTTTACAATGTTGATGTTTCCAGACACACATACGCAACTACAGAAGCTATCGAAGAATTAGAGCCAAAGACAAGGCTGTCTGTGGGGAATTGACAAGTGAAAAATCTCAAAAAAGCTAGGATAAAAGAAGTACACAAGTTAAGTAAAGTTTGATGTGTCCACATGATGGAAGACTGTAGAGCCATTAATGTATTATGAATTGTGATATTGACGTGAAAGTATATGCTCTCCGAATTGGTAAGTGTAAGAGATCACCAAACTACACGTCTAATAAGATACATTTTAAATATTTGTGTCGGTAAGTGGATACTTTGTATACTGTGTATTGCTGTTGTTCAGTTGCTCAGTCTGTGCAACTCTTCACGATCCTATGGACTGGAGCACGCCAGGCTTCCCTGTCCTTCACTGTCTCCCAGAGTCTGCTCAAACTCATGTCCACTGAGTCAACGATGTCATCCACCCATCTCATCCTCTGTCGCCCACTTCTCCTCCTGCCCTCAACCTTTCCCAGCATCAGGGTCTTTTCTAAGGAGTCGGCTCATCACATCAAGTGGCCAGAGTATTGGAGCTTCAGTTTCAGCATCAGTCCTTCCAATGAATATTCAGGGTTGATTTCCTTTAGGATTGACTGGTTGGATCCCCTTGCTGTCTGAGGGACTCTGAAGAGTCTTCTCCGGCACCCCAGTTCAAAAGCATCAATCCTTCCAACTCTCACATCCATACATGACGACTGGAAAAGCCATAGCTCTGACTATATGGACCTTTCTAGGCTAGAAAAAAGTCTGCAATAATAACTGGTTCAATGCATGATACTGGATGCTTGGGGCTGGTGCACTGGGATGACCCAGAGGGATGGTACGGGGAGGGAGGTGGGAGGGAGGTTCAGGATGGGGAACACATGTATACCTGTGGCAGATTCATGTTGACATATGGCAAAACCAATACAATATTGTAAAGTAATCAACCTTCAATTAAAATAAATAAATTTATATTTTAAAAGTAAAAAAAGCACAAGAAAAAAAATAATAACTGGTAAATGCAAGCAATGGTCATTTTAGGTAGTGGAACTTAGAGGCATTTTTTCATTTTCTTCTTCATAATTTACTAAATTATATGAATGCTTTATATAATGAAGCATATATAATTTGAGCATATATAATTTCAATAATCAGAGACAATAAATAGGTTTTACT
The DNA here is from genome assembly GCF_016772045.2 of Ovis aries. Lineage (NCBI taxonomy): Eukaryota > Metazoa > Chordata > Mammalia > Artiodactyla > Bovidae > Ovis > Ovis aries. The sequence continues at coordinate 7,694,574 of NC_056070.1, forward strand.
GGGTAGGAAGATACCTAGTTATTGTAATGTACCTTCTCTTCCTGCTCTCAGTTATATGCTCTGGCTATATCAGAATTAAATGGATTGTTAGAGAAGGTTGGAGAATCTAAGAAAAAGAGGAATGGGAGAAATCATAGTCTACTTTCTAGAAATGAAGGTATATTTTCCTCCCTGACAGGAAAAATAGGAATAAGAACTCTTTCTAATTGGTATTTATGTGTCATAGGATCAGATATTGTGCTTTTGCTACAAAAAGATGTGTGCAGCAGAGGGTGAAAATATGTATCACCCTACCACTGCTCGCTGGTGTTACTGAGTGCCCCCTACGTGCTAGGCACAGCTTCAGCACTTTACATGGTAGCTCGTGAATCCTCACAGTAGTCCTGGTATTGTGTGTGTGTGCGCGCGCGTGTGCGCGCGTGTGCGTGCGTGCAGTCGTGTTGGACTCTTTGCAACCTCACAGTCTGTAGCCCACTAGGTTCCCCTGTGCATGAGATTCTCCAGGTAAGATACTGGAGTGGGGATTCCTTCTCCAGAGGCTCTTCCCAACTCAGGGATTGAATGCACATCTCTTGCGTCTCCTTCACTGGCAGGCGTATTCTTCACCACTGAGCCACCTGGCAGCCCAGGCCTGCTGTTATCCTTGTTTTATCGATGAGGCACAGAGAGAATATTAGTATGCCTCTACTTTCTAGATCTTTCTAGAACCATGAGAACTTACTAGATTGAGGGCAGGAGGAGATTGCTCACATGTACTAGTTATCATTCCAGACTTTTTTCTATGCCTAGACAGCATATTAAAAAACAGAGACATCAGTTTGACAACAAAGGTCCATATAGTCAAAGCTACGGTTTTTCCAGTAGTCATGTACGGGTGTGAGAGTTGGACCGTAAAGAAGGCTGAGTGCCGAAGAACTGATGCTTTCGAATTGGGATGCTAGAGAAGACTCTTGAGAGTCCCTTGGACAGCAAGGAGATCAAACTAGTCAATCCAAAAGGAAATCAACTGGAAGGACTAATATTCACTGGAAGGACTAATGCTGAAGCTGAAGCTCTAATACTTTGGTTACCCGATACAAAAAACTGACTCCTTAGAAAAGACCCTGATGCTGGGAAAGGTTGAGGGCGGAAGGATAAGGGAGCAACAGAGGATGAGATGGTTGGATAGCATCGCCGACCCAGTGGACATGAATTTGAGTTCTCATAGTTTTCATAGTTCTAGTAAGACCTATGAGCTTCAAAACCCAAGGGAAGGGAAGCATAGCTAGCAAACTAGAGCCTGGATTCAAACCCAGGCACTCTAGGCCAGAGGCACCATTCTTACCCACTAAACTGGACAGCATTTTAAATTTCACTTTATTGGATCATCAACTGTGGAAAATTTGATGCAACTTTGTCACTAAAGCACTCTTAGTATTTGCAGAAGATAATTTTATTACCTCTAGCAATCTCTAGTTAGTATTGAGTTCTTAGAAAATGTCATGATAAGGTTTTGTACTTTTTAAATACTATTACACATGTTAGGATTATACTTTATGTACAATTGTAGGTATATACTCACACAAGTACACTTTTTAATGTAGTCTTAGAAGATGATTCCATTGTCATAAACTTTTGTTTATATAAGTTCATATAAACTTATGATATTATATGTAGTATATATCATAGAAAGGAGAAAGGGTATAAATTAGGAACTTAGTATTATTGAGTTTTAAACCAACATTATATTGTCTTATATTAATAATTCTAATAATATTTACAAGAGGAAGCTACCAAATTTTATTGTTGGTTGTCAATATTCTAAATGCAGCCATGACTTGTTTTCTGTAATATATATGTTCAACAAAATCAACATGTTTTCAAAACAGTGGAAAAAATCCATAATGAAAGGAAAAGAGGAAAGGTTGGTAGAGATGCTATAAATAGACCAAGTCTTAAATAATTTCTCTTTGTATAATTAAAATGTAGTGTTATCATTCCAATTGAAAAATTAGAAAGTTAATGGGAAGATTTAAGAAACATTTAACAACTAACCTCATCTGCTTCACAAAAACCATTTCCTCTCTTGATTTACCATTATGGTGAGCCACATGAGAAAGCTTAGTCTTCAGTTTTCAGATGAATTTTTTCATTGATGGATGCTTTATAGTAATCAGATATAATTAAAATGGAATAAAAGATGTGCAAAACAGAAGTATCCAGTTTTAGGAAATAGCGAGTATATATAGTACTTAGATTTTCTTAAACCTATATATATGTAATAATTATATATTTAGGTCCTTAAATTTACATTTCCTTTCAAAATAAATACTCGATTGAAGTGGGTTTTTTTAAAGCAAGGTTTCATATTTTGTTTTATGTCTCTAAGAGGTCAGATGGGTATTAGATTTTGCTAACCTGGAAAATTATATTGGTGGTTTTTATTTAAAAACCTTATTAGTTGATGGTAAATACTTATTTTGTATAAAAATTAAGTTATAATAGTTTGGACTTCGGTGCAGCTTTTTGATCTTTCCAATAATAGATATTTATAATTAGCAGGCTTATAGTAGGGTCCACAAAACCTTATCCAGTGACCATTTAAAATCAAATCATTTACATATACAGGGTCGTATTTTCTTGCATTTGTTTCCACAGTGCATTGCACATAATTCATACTCGGTAAATGTTATATTAAAGTGAAGGAGTTAAAGGAATGAATGAATAAACAAATGAGAAATGTTAACCTCTGTCCCAGGAGTAGTTAAACTTAAGTTTTAATTGGAAGAGTTAATTTTACTTCTATAAAACTAAAAATAAGGAAATGTTGACCTCCTCTTCATTTCATGATAGATGGTATGAAAATGGTAAATGAATGAAGTGGATTCTCTCTGCTAGTAACAACGTACTTCAGCTGTTAATGAGAACTTTGCAGTGCCTTTGGAAAGTAATTTAATTTTCATTAAGATTAAGGAGATGATGGCCAAAATACCAAGAACTTTATTCATTTTTAAAAATGCAAGTCAAAGTTTGCCAGAAATAGGTGTCGGGGCTATTTTTACCTGGCTTATTAATTCCCTTTGCCTTAATGGATACAGATCTTTTGAAATATTTTTCTCATTGGATATTTATGAACAGGATACCAGAGAAATTACTGTTTCCTCCGTCTCTTCTTTCAAGTATAACTTTAAGTGGTTCAGAGTCCATTTGATGAAGAAATACACTTAGTGTTATGAGAGCACCAAAGAAACACATTTAATAGCAGCATTTGTTATTCTGCCTAATGGTGTAAAACATTTCACCTAATATTTTAAAACATAGGTCCAATATAAATGCTTAATGGGTGTCATGGAGATCTTGTTCTGCTTAAATGAAGCTTGGGTTGTTATAATGGCGTCTGTAAGTTAGTAACTGGTATTCCCTGTTACGTACTGAGGAAAGCACATCTGTAAAAACTGATGTGTCCTGGTGTTTGTGGCAGGATTTGGACTGTCTTTAATCTCCTTTGACTTGTTCATCTTCCTTTAAGGCCCTCCATAAAGATGCACTGAGTGTCCTTTTCAGCCTTTGGTCAGGATTTGCATCAGTAGTCATAAACCTGCTCTCCGGACAAAGACACCCTTTCCTTTGAAGTAATTGCTCAAGCTTTTCAAAGCAGTCCAAGAAGTCTATCCTCTTTCTCTTTTTATTTTTCTTTAAGAAGAGTTTGAAGTGTAGCCCCTTAAACTAGCAGCAAGATAAATTTTTCTCTTCAGCTTTATTGAAAGCCATGATGATTTTTCAAGCAGCAAGACTTTAAAAGGTTCTTAAGGGAATCTGTTCTGCTTTATGATCTATAGCTTTTGGTAGAGCCCACTGTCTCAGAAAGCGAAAGTGAAGACTTTTTGTATCCACCAACTAGTGGAAATTTGTATCAAAGAATTAACCTGATGTTTTTCAGAAGACATTTTCCCCCTGCTCTATATTCAGTTTAGAGACTTCGATGAGAGATGGCCATAGCTTTGGAGTCTTTGAAAAGGTAATATGTGGCCGGTGTTGTCTTATTTGAGCTGATTTTCCCCGCTAGGTACTAACTCTGTGTGTTGACAGGTAGTGGGAGGGGCAGATTTAGCTGAGTGCTGCAATGAGAGTCCTATATGGTTCCCAGATTTCTTTTCTAGGCTTTCCAAACACATGTACATAGACATGTATATGTATTGTTATTGATATGTGAATGTTATTGCTATATTGCAGGATAATGTAACCACAGAGAAATAAATAGATTCTGTGAGCCACCATGAAGCCTGCGTTTCCTTCCCCCATCATCACGTCTAGCCTTCATAATTTTATTCCAAGGGTTCCCAAAATATCTGTTGAACTTAAATCTCACATCATATAATTCTGTTTGCTACAGTGAAATTGTAATATGTAAAACATTCGGTTTATAGAAACTTACAAAAATCCAAGTATTTATTTTGAGCCTATTTTAAAATGAGAAAATGTAAAGACGATCCGATCTTCACCCCATACAGTAAAGGGCAATACGAAGTTTAGTCTTTAAACAAGACTGGAAATAGCTTTTCTTAGAGGAAATGGTCTCTCTTCTTATATTGTTGTATGTGGACTTTTAGAGGTTGTTAATGTGCGTTTCCTGAAGTGGGGGAAAGAAAGTTCAGTAGCAGGGGCTTTTTTTTTTTTTAACTGGAAAAAATCTAGTGAAACCAGTTACCTAAATATAACCCAGTGATCGTAAGATTGCCCTTATGCTTTCAATTCGTTGTTTTTCTTTTCTTTTTCTCTCCTTTTCCTCTTCCTCCCCCCTGTATTTCCTGAGCTGTCTAATCTGCTTCCTGGGTTAGGAAACATTTTGCAAACTTTGAAGCATTGAACAGGCCTTATTTAGAGATCAAGCCCAAGGAAAAGAAAAATATCTTTCGGTTTTGAAATGACACAGTATGTGCCTGTGTGTTCTGATGTGTGGAGGGAAAAATGATTGGTACGGTGTGGATTATTAGAAACTGGTATTTGTCAGTAAAGCATAGTTTAAAAAAATCTTAATTATGAGTTTACAAAAAGAATGCTTATATCTTAATTCACTCTATGGGGTAAATCATGAGGCTTCCTAAACTCTAACTTTACAGTCTTAGAAAATTCTCAGTATTTCAACTCTTTCACATTAAAGAAAGAAATCTAATTGATAGCAATCTTCTTATTTCCTCTCCATGTCTCTGAGAAAATACTCTTAGATCTAGAAAACAAACAAACAAAAAAGTTAGCATTGGCATGCTTGAGTGACAGCATCCCAGAAAATGGTACCTTATGAAAACAAAAAGGAACAATTACAGTGAAAATATATTCCTTAGATCTTAATGATTTTAATTCTTGATTTTAAGAAAGTTGCCAATAGATATAATTAAACATTAATTTCAAAAATATAACATCATCTTGTATTTTTGTGGAATATAGAGCATCTTGAGAAAGGGGAAGAAACCATGAATCAGGGCTAAAGTATTGGTAACTTTTAAAAATTATTTCTCTTTTTAGTGGCAAGACTTACCTCTAGCAGAAGGTTAAGTAGTTCAGTCAGGTTTACATTATTTGCTTCTTTTCTTAACAAATTTATATACTTTTAAAGGGGAAAAAAAAAAGCTGCTTGTGTGACAAATGCTTTCTGGTTTGGAAAATCTGAAGTTAACTTTCTGTTAAGGTGGGTTTCTCTTCCCATGCATGCGTGGTGCATGCTAAGTCGCTTCAGTTGTGTCCAACTCTTTGCAACCCTGTAGACCACAGCCTGCCAGGCCGCTCTGTCCATGGGATTCTCCCGGCAAGAATACTGGAGTGGGTCGCCATGCCCTTCTCCTGGGGATATTCCCAACCCAGGGATCGAACCCATGTCTCTTACATGTCCTACATTGGGAGGCAGGCTCTTTACCAGTAGCGCCACCTGGGAAGCCCATTCTCTCCCCCCAAAAGTTTTAAAACTGAGTCAAAGAAACCAGGCCCTTGTTGCACTTACCCCCTGACCTTTTGGTATGTCATTTGAGGGCTCCCTTGGCCCGTCACCCAGCATGCGAGCCAGTTCCTGCATCTGCACGGAGCACAGCCAGTGTGGTGCAGAGTTTGACATGCTGCCTTTTCACTCCGAAGCACCTAGAGTCACCAAAGCCAGGAAGGACACGGTGGGGACCCACCCTTGCATCATGCAGTCAGTAAACACATTGCGTTACTTATGTGAGACGACCAGACAGACGCGAAGTAACTGCAGGCTCCTGGGGCAGAGGGGCGCAGAGCACAGAGACCAGACTGTCTTTAAAGAAGAGGTGCTCTCCTGGTTTGGGTCAATGTGCTGTCAAGAAAACCTCTTTTCCTTCCTCCCACCCCCAAAAACACAGGCATGTACATAAATTTGCATGACATTTGAGAGAACACATTGACCATCATAAAAAGCACTAGTTAATTTTTTGACCTGCAGCATTTGGTCATAACACAATGGTATGATCACTCACCTGGAGCCAGACATCCTGGAGTGCAAAGTCAAGTGGGCCTTAGGAAGCATCACTACGAACAAAGCTAGTGGAGGTGATGGAATTCCAGCTGAGCTATTTCAAATCCTAAAAGATGATGCTAGGAAACTGCTGCACTCAATATGCCAGCAAATTTGGAAAATTTAGCAGTGGCCACAGGACTAGAAAAGGTCAGTTGTCATTCCAATCCCAAAGAAAGGCAATGCCAAAGAATGCTCAAACTACCACATAACTGCACTCATCTCACACACTAGCAAAGTAATGCTCAAAATTCTCCAAGCTAGGCTTCAACAGTACATGAACCAGGAACTTCTAGATGTTTAAGCTGGATTTAGAAAAGGCAGAGGAACCAGAGAGATCGAATTACCCACATCTGTTGGATCATTGAAAAGCAAGAGAATTCCAGAAAAACATCTACGTCTGCTTTATTGACTATGCCAAAGCCTTTGACTGTGTGGATCATAACCAACTGGAAAATTCTGAAAGAGATGGGAATACCAGACCACCTGACCTGCCTCCTGAGAAAGCAGGTCAAGAAGTAACAAGTTAGAACTAGACATGGAACAACAGATGGGTTCCAAATTGGGAAATGAGTATGTCAAGGCTGTATACTGTCACTGTACTTATTTAACTTATATGCAGAGTACATCATGGGAAGTGCCAGGCTAGACGAAGGACAAGCTGGAATCAAGATTGCTGGGAGAAAAATCAATAACCTCAAACACACAGAGGACACCACCCTTATGGCAGAAAGCAAAGAGGAACTGAGGAGCCTCTTGATAAAGATGAATGAAAGAGGAGGACGAAAAAGTTGGATTAAAACTCAACATTCAGAAAACTCAGATTATGGCATCTGGTCCCATCACCTCATGGCAAATAGATGGGGAAACAATGGAAATAGTGACAGACTTTATTTTCTTGGGCTCCAAAATCATTTCAGATGGTGACTGCAGCCATGAAATTAAAAGACGTTTGCTCCTTAGAAGAAAAGCTATGACCAACCTAGACAGCGTATTAAAAGGCAGAGGAATTACTTTGCTGACAAAGGTCCATCTAGTCAAAGCTATGGTTTTCCCAGTAGTCATGTATGGATGTGAGAGTTGGCCTATAAAGAAAGCTGAGCACCGAAGAATTGATGCTTTTGAATTGTGGTGTTGGAGAAGACTCTTGAGAGTCCCTTGGACTGCAAGGAAATCAAACCAGTCAATCTTAAAGGAAATCAATTCTGAATATTCATTGGAAGGACTGATGCTGAAGCTGAAACTCCAATCCTTTGGCCACCTGATGGGAAGAACTGACTCACTGGAAAAGACCCTGATCCTGGGAAAGATTGAGGGCAGGAGGAGAAGGGGATGACGGAGGATGAGATGGTTGAGACATGAGTTTGAGATGATGAAGGACAGGGAGGCCTGGCGTGCTGCAGTTCATGGGATCGCAAAGAGTCGGACATGACTGCATGACTAAACTGAACTGAGCCGCTTCAAGACACCATGAGTGCAGTTCAGACCATCTTCACCAAGACGAGGGTCTCAGTGGCCCAGGAGGAGGAGGGCCAGCTGAGGGGTGGGGAGAGGAAGCCACCACATTCCGTACTTTATTACTGTTCATCCACAGATCATCTCATCAGAGGGCTCATATATATATTTGCAGAAGTATCGGAGGCAGTTATAATGCAGATTTTTGTGTTATTTTTTCCGTTTTAAATGATCATTGTTTGATCATCATGTAAAGCTTAGAAATTTAGCAACCTGGGCTTCTGAAACTCTAGCATAGAGTCCAGATCATCACCTAAAAATAGGATTTGGGGTCAAAGACCCTGGTGGCTCAGACAGTAACGAACCTGCGTGCAAATGCAGGAGACCTGGATTAAATCCTTAGATCAGGAAGATCCCCTGGAGGGGGGCATGGCAACCCACTCCAGCATTCTTGCCTGGAGAATCCTCATGGACAGAGGAGCCTGGTGAGCTACAGTCCATGGGGTCACAAAAGGGTTGGACATGACTGAGCAGCTGACACACGTTTCTTTCCAAAGCTGTAAATTAAAGATTAGGCATCAGGGGTATTAGGAGTAAATTATTGGTGATTTAATCTGAGTAGAGGGAGGTCACCTTCACATGAACTTGAATTAATTTGTTCTTTTTTTCTTTTTTCCCCCAAAAGGTGAGACCGCCACTCCGCGGGCCATTCTGACAGGCCACGACTACGAGGTCACTTGTGCTGCAGTCTGCGCGGAGCTGGGCCTCGTGCTAAGTGGCTCCAGAGGTAACCCTGCGGGACCTTCACGAATGAGTGCGCGTTTTGGTGTCTTCTAGTAACAGATTACCAGAGATGAACTTGGTGGCTTTTTTCCTGAAGCTGTGCTGTCTGTCACATGGCAGACCCATGGCTGTTCACATTAACTGAAATGAAATAAAATCTGCAGCTCAATTCCCTGCTGGCACTGAGCACACTGCAGGGGCTCAGTATTCACCCATGACTAGGGGCTGTGCTGTCGGACAGCCCAGAAAGGGAACTTTCCCATCACCGCAGAAGCCCTGTTTCACAGCATCGCTCTGAAGAGTGAGGCGAGGACAGGAGCATCTTTGTGTGTTTGTTTATTCTTCTCGAGTCTGACGGGGCTGGCTTCCATCCCATACCTGAACAGAACTTCCTGACCCAGTCTGTCTTTCCTTCCAAATCTCTGAACGAGATGGCATGGAGAATGGAGTGGAAAAATACTTCAGCTGGTTTGCCCGAGGGTCTCCCTCAGAGTATCTCCTGTGTTCCGACCAAAGGTGTTAAGCACGCTCTCCAAGAGCGCACACACTGATCAGCGTCTGACCCGGAGCAGAGCAGTTTCCAGGTCACTTTCATTCAGTTGTAATAGTCTGTTCATCTCTCTGTCCCGCTGCCCTGCACTTAGCTCTAAACATACAAAATGCAATCACATCTCTTTTAGGCTGATCTGATGGGGAGGCATAGAGTTTTTGAGTCACCTTACCTGTGCCTTGAACTATAATACTTTGTCTAGCTAACAAGACGTATTAGTTCAATATTAGTATTTAAAACTTAGTTGGTCAAAACAATGAAACAATAATAATGATAAGAAGAATTCTATAACTGCCTTTTATACCCAGTATTTTATTTATCCTGAGCTAACGTGAGCTCTTGGACTGTATGCGATCCAAACTGGACACCTTTCATGGTTTCATGCAAAGATATAAAAAATCACTCATTTAAATGGGAAATATTATGATTAATAATCAATTGGAAATTTTATGGCTGTTACGTGGCTTTTAAATTTTTTATCAAAACCTTTAAAATTCTCTTGTTCCGTTTCATACATACACATATACATGCACAGGCATCCCCGGTGACTCAGTGGTAAAGAATCTGCCTGCAACACAGGAGACGTAAGTTTGATCCCCAGGTCAGGAACATTTCCCTGGAGGTGAGAATGGCTGCCCGCTCCAGTGTTCTTGCCTGGGAAGCCCATGGACAGAGGAGCCTGGTGGGCTATGGTCCACGAGGCGGCAGAGCTGGACACGACTGAGCGCGTATACACACATATACACACATCTATGGACATGAAAATCAAGTAAAACATTTACTTCAGTTCAGTCGCTCAGTCGTGTCCGACTCTTTGCGACCCCATGAACTGCAGCACGCCAGGCCTCCCTGTCCATCACCAACTCCCGGAGTTCACTCAGACTCGCGTCCATCGAGTGATGCCATCCAGCCATCTCATCCTCGGTCGTCCCCTTCTCCTGCCCCCAGTTCCTCCCAGCATCAGGGTCTTTTCCAATGAGTCAACTCTTCACATTTACTTAGCACACAGTAATTTAAAACATTAGAAACGCTGAGAGTGAAAAATACGAGTGCTGTGACGGTGCTTGCCCCTCCCTCTCCATGTAATGGAAGATGAGGGGTGAGCATCTTCTGGACGCCTTGACCAGCCGTCAGATCCCTTCCTCAGTTTGGATCAGCTTCCAACATGGTATCTTCTCTGCTTTCGGTGTCACGAAACATCTCCTTGGTTTCCTTTAATGTGAAGGTTCCTGCTGGCCCCACTCCCAGGGTATCCTCATGTTTAATAAGCCACTTTCCTAACTTACATCAGTGAGACCACCTTCACTCACTCCCTGGGGGGCTGCACATCCACAGCCTCTAAGTGATGCCAACACCCCACGGCCAGCTCTGTCCTCTCTAAACCCATGTGGGTTTGCTTCCGACGTCACTTCCAGCATTGTCACTTCCCATTTCCTTACGGCAGTCATCTTTGTTGGCCCCTGTCCTCTTTTGATCATCTGTTTTTGTAAAATGCCAGATAGTCCTGTCCCTGGCGACAGGGAGGCAACAGAACTACAAGGCCGCGTCTGTGGGTAAGCTGAGTCACGGACACGCAGTGACCGTTCACTAACAGACTTTGAGAGAAGCGGGCCTGTTATTTGTAGTTGTTTGTGGGCTGAAGAGCTGGTTATGGAGCGTGTACCTTAGGCAGTTCCTGTGGTAACTGAAATCTGAACGGAGGCTGGGGTCATTTACAGTGACGACTGAAATCCATGCCTGCCAGACCCGTGCAGGGCACACACTGCCTTGTGTATTTATGGTGAGGATGCTAAAAACTTACCAACTCCCTGAGTGGTCAAGAGAAAGCTGAGAGGCGTGCCTTAGTAGTCACGCAGGGATGGGTAATGAGTCCATGTAGACTGGGGATAATTCAGAGAAAAGTGGGCCTGTAGTCTAGGGACCTCCTTTATCCAACGAGACATTTCTTAGGGCCTGCTCATCACATGGGCAGTTTTGGTTACCTGCTCCTCCTCTGCTCTGCGTGGAGCAGGCACTCGGTAAAGATGGAACAGCACCGCTACACGTGGGCTGCTTGGCAGTCTCTTCACCTTCCTTACTGAGCTTTCCACGCCCGCCCCCACCCAGGCCCCTGTGAGATGCAGCGAGGGTCACAGACGGCCATCTTGTGCCTCATGGCAGCCCAAGTTCAACTGAGGCCCAGCCTTGCTGGAAGCTCTTCTAGGATTTGAAATTTGTCCTGTTCCTTTCTGAATTCCTCCAGTTTTTATCGTCTCTGGGCATAATGAATTTCACAAGTAATTTCCTGTTTCTTGAGATGTGAAATGGAACATGTATGACTGTTTTCTCCCAAGTGGAAGGGGAGATCTGGCTGACATGCTGATTTTACAAAATAGCTGATATCTTTTTCAGTCTCTCTGCAACTGTGATATGATCTGTGCTCGAGAGTCAGATCACTTTTGTCTGTTCTTATGAAAAAGCTTCATTTTGCCTTTTGTTTCTGTTTTCTCAGAGGGACCATGTCTCATACATTCCATGAATGGAGACTTGTTAAGGACTTTGGAGGGTCCAGAAAACTGCCTGAAACCAAAACTCATTCAGGCGTCAAGAGAGGGCCACTGTGTCGTATTCTATGAGAACGGCTCCTTCTGTACGTTCAGTGTGAACGGAAAGCTCCAGGCCGCCATGGAGACCGACGATAACATAAGGGTAAGTGTTCCGCACAGACTCCTCAGGGTCTGTGCTTTTACTTCAGCGCAGAGGTGAGTGAGGAGGCAGAAAGGTCCCGAAGAACCCTCTGTGTTTCGACACCAAGGGCCTCCTTTTTACCCGAGACAGAATCACCCAGTAGCACCTGGACGGGGGTGTCTGCTTCCCAGAGCCCAGCCTGTCCCGCCATGCCAACTGTGTGCCCAGCCTGCAGTCCAGGTCGTGAAGTGAAGCCGGGAGGAGCCTTCAGCAGAGGGCTCTTCTTAGATCTGAAGCCATCCTGGGTGGCTGTCAGTGGCACTGCTGATTATTTTTTTGTTTTTCAACCTAAGAATGTTAACTGCACAGTGCTGTTTCCTGAGTATCAAAGCTAAAATAGTGCCTTTAGGGTACCCTAAAACTGGCGCCCTCTACACTTGAACAGGCTGATGGTAGGACTAGCATCTAATTGCAGGCTTGACTTCTGTGTGGATAACAAGACCCAAACACACCAAGTTAAGGAAGTTGTGCTTCAAATTATGATGTGAATCCAGCAAATGATTTTTCACTTTTGGTGTCCAAGAGACGGGCCTGTGGACCCTCCTGGGTCTTCATTTTCAGGGTAGGGCTCCGTGAGTATTAGAGGGTGAAGAGAAGAGTAAGGACTGCTCTCGGAGAGGCTGTGTTTTCAAGGTCCTCCTTCTCACACCTCCAGACTTCTTGGTGCAGGCGAAGTTTCATATTACCTTATCCCTTGTATTTCCTGAGATCAGGTCGGAGGGGCGTGTGACCTGCCCACAGTGAAGGGCAGGATGTGCTGGGGGTGGGCAGAAGGCTGCAGAGGCCTCAGCCCTCTGAGTGTGGTCTAAGTTAGTTCTGGCCGCTGTACTCGTGGCTACTCCTAACCTGGAGTGACTTAGGTGACATGCATTCTCGCACTTTTCCCGCCTCTAGTGTGATCTCTTTTCTCCTATAAATATTGGGGTCAGGAAGTGCTAAGGAGTAAGAGAGAGTGTTAGTTGCTCAGTCGTGTCCGACTCTCTGCAGCCCCTTAGACTGTAGCCCGCCAGGCTCCTCTGTCCATGGAATTCTCCAGGCAAGAATACTAGAGTGGGTTTCCTTCTCCAGGGGATCTTCCTGACCCAGGGATCGAACCCTGGCCTCCCGCATTGCAGCCAGACTCTTTACCATCTAAGCCACCAGGGAAGCCCGTTAAGAAACAGAAACCCTAAATATAGATGGCACTGACCAGACCGAAGGCCCTTGCTGCTTCTTTAGCCTAGGGTGATTTATTTTTCTTTCTTTCGTGGATTGACTTTTTTTTTTTTTTTTTTTTTAGTTTTTGGCTGCACTAGGCAACTTAGTTCCCCCAACCAGGGATCGAACCTGTGCCCTCAGCAACGAAAGAGTGGGGTCTTAACCACTGGAGCACCAGGGAATTCTCCAGGATGGCTTGCTAATTCAGTAAATGGCTTTCCTCTTTGCTCTCCTCTTCTCTCTGGGAATTTTCTCCAGTGCATTTTGCCTGCCCTGCACACACAGACGCTCACACTCGGCTTTTTATTTTTCCCTCCCTTCATTTAAACCAAGTACACATCAGAGGGTTTTCCTTTCCTCTTTTCTTTACGATAATAATGTTGACAATCTGTCACTTTGAGTTGCGATTATATTGTCAGCTACACTAATAAATCTGTAAAGTAATTTGAAATCCCTAGCTGGCTAAAACAATTTCTGTGGCCTTTCAGTCAGTACCAAAGGTTCCGGGAAGCTCCTCCAGGCAGCAGCTGGAGGCTTTCTGCACACTGTTCTCACACACACGCTTTTCCTCTCTGCCCTGTGGCCTTGTGTTTTTTCCTCTGTAATATTTCCCCCTGGATTTTAGGCTTAAACAATCTATCGCCTTTTCCCCAGCACGCCTGTACTTTATCATACTAACTTGTAAGTGGCAAGTGTGTGATTAAAGAGCGCTTGCCTAAAATGAGCCCCGCCCGTGCCCAGCCCCAGAGACCCACCCTTTCGTAGCTGACTGCCTTGGGAAGGATGGAAGGCCACCGCAGGCTGGGAGCAAGAGGCTTCACAGAGCGACACTCTCCACCTCCGTCCTCAGCCGGAGCCGGTCTAAGGGGGGAGACCGTGGAAACAAATTAGTCGTTAGCTCAGACCAGAAATGAAGTTTCTTTGAAATAGCAAGAACCCTGCAGGCAGGCGGCCTGCGGAACCTCGGCCCTCATCAAGGCCTCCCACCTGTTTTTATTTAGATGCCAGATTGCGCGGTGGCGTTTGGTTAGCATATCTGGGCACAGCAACCAGGCAGTGTTTAGATGTCTTAATGAAGAGCTTAAATTTAAGTGGGCAGCCCGTACGGAGCAGTTACATTCTCCTAAACAAAGGCCCGCCACCATTTCACCATAGGAACTCATTTATTCTCTCTTCCTGAGGAAGCTGTGTCTTCAGATGTGACTGTTGCAGCAGACGGCTGGGGCCCGCTGGTCCCTCCTGGAAACCAGGGCAGCCAGTGTTGTGCACGCTCTCAGGAGTCCAGAGACTAATGTTCACGTGTTTCCAGGGCCCTCCTAACATCCAGAGTCTCAGCCCAGCCTTGACACTCAGGAGGCTCATGAGACCAAGAACTCCACTGGGGTTGGGGGAGATGGGGTGCTGTTCAGGAAACGCCCCCCTGGCTCTCATGGCCAGGGAGACTTGACAAGCCCCTCATGAGAAGGGCCGACAAAATATTTTCTAACTTTGGCAGCCATCTGGTTTATTAGAATGTTTTAGATGTGGATAAAAGTATAGTCCTGAAAGTCCAGGTTTTATTTATTTCAACACAGAACTAGGATTAAGGAGTTTTTACTCTAGGACAAAGAATTAAAGATTAATGGTTTTAATTTATGTTTTAATATAGCACTTATCCAGTAAAAAGCCTCAAGTATAAAACTCAAGTGAACCACAGCCACAAGGTCAAATGGGTTTTCATCCACTGAATTTTATAAGTGTAGCAAATAATTATTTGTAGTAGTCTTCATTTCCAAGATAACTCCCTGGAGAGTGCTGTTTGTGAAATGAATGGGGGGAATGATATTGGGTTTTACGTACATTGAAAAATCTTATTACTGTATTGGTTAAAATTTAGAAAATACTTCTTACATGTAACTCTCTTCTGCCCATGGGTTCTGATTTCTTAGCTATATTTTTATGTTCTTGAAAATAAGCTGTATTTAAGAGACCTCTAAAAGTTTACATTTACTTTAGTGTGAATTTGAATGGCTATGAAACAGTCCTTACAGAAAACTGTAATTAAAAAAAATTTTTTTTTGTTGTAAAAGGGTAGCTTGAAAACTTAAGGCAACTATCCTAAAACTCTTGAGTGCAGAACAATGTAAATATATTTTTCAGAAGGTAGATATTTTCTTTCTGGCTTGCCATCTGGATTCCCACATTCACTGTGTCCAGGTGGACATAAGATTATAGGTATTTGTAGTAACTTTTAGAACTCCCAATACCCTCCAGCTAAAGAAAGGAAGTGTGTGTCTTAATGAGCCGGGAGAAGAAGGTTTGCAGAGCAGGGAGCCAGAGGAGAGGAAGGGGCAGTGGGATCTGCTCTTGGAATAGGCAGTGACCTTTTCTGTCAGGAGCAGGCACACTTCCTCCGTAAAAAAAAAAAAATAAAGTAGCCAGAAGTGAATCGGTGTGGCTTTGTCCTAACAGCCCTTACTTATGGACACTGAGATTTAGAATTCATATTATTTTCATATGTCATGAAATATTTGATTTTTTTCCAACCAGGAAAAAAAATGTAAAAAGTCCTAGAAAAACAGGCAGTGACCTGCCTTTGGTGGGTTTGACAGGATTACAGAGCAAATTACATGTCTGCCCTTCGAGTTTAGCACCAGCAGAAAGCAGTCAGTCCTGAAGCAAGAAGAAAATGCTTCGACTGGCTTTACCCTGGGAGTTGTGTTTCCTTACCAAGTTGGCGTCCCAACTGCTGTAAAGCAGCAGCAGCAGCAGCAGCAAGGGTGCTTGAGCTGTGGGTGGTCTCCTGTGGGGCCGGGACCCCAGGGCAGCAGTGTTTTTATGATGGGGGACATGATGTCAGCTAGCACCATCTGCCCAGCCTTGGTAGCTTGGCATGTCCACAGCGAATGCAAAGGTGCCAGGAAGCTCCTCATTTCAGAGCCCAGGTCTCCGTTCACAACACACACCATTTAATTAGTGTTTGTAGAGTTGGAAGACTTTGGCACCTCATCCTTAAAAAAGCACAAATTAAAAAAAAAAAAAAAGCACTGCCTACCTTTGCCTGTATGATATTTGAAAAACAGCAAAAGTCTTCTGTGACTCATGATTTCCTGAAAACTACTCAGGAACACACACTCCCTCCCTTCTCCCTACGCCATAGTAGCTGGCTTCATGTCGAATTACTCAGAGGTGTGGGCTGGGGCGGGCAGGCTTTCCTGGAGCCCCGACCCTGCTGAACGCTGCTGTGTCTCCCCAGGCCATCCAGCTGAGCCGGGATGGACAGTACCTGCTCACCGGAGGGGACAACGGTGTGCTCATGGTCTGGCAGGTGTCTGACCTCAAGCAGCTGTTCGCCTATCCAGGCTGCGATGCCGGGATCCGGGCCATGGCCCTGTCTTACGACCAGAGGTAACACTGGAACGGGGGCTATACTGGTGGCGGTAAAATCTGTCCAGGGATCTGTGTAGATGGGCTGGGCTGGGCCAGTCACCAGTGCAACTGAAGAAGCCAGTGAGTATTGGAATTTCCAAGATACTTTTTAAAAGGCATGTTTTTCTTTGATGACTTTGCCAATTGTGGACAGAGGCTATCTTGTCTTGGGTTAGACAGGATTTAAGTAACAAAGGCTCCAATTATATTGCTGTAAAGTTTCTAGACTCTTAAAGTACCTTTTTTTCTTAAACAAAATTTCTTGTGACACGCCATCTGTTCCATAATGATTCCATTGAGAAATCTGGCTTATTTCCTAAAATCTTCATTTTGGGGAGATAGTCTTTATCCAACATCTTATTTCTTCTTAATATAGTCTCTCATTTTAGTTTTTAACATCTTTATTGTGATAAAGTATACATAAAACTTACTACTAAAACTATTTTTGATGCTGCATAATTCAGTGACATCAAGGATACTCACATTGTTGTACAACTATCACCACTATCAATTTCCAAAACGTTTTCATTATTTCATCTCATAGTGTCCTTTGATATGCAGAATCTTTTTAAATGAAGTCTAATTTATTTTTTCTGTTACTGCCTATGCTTTCAGTGTTATATGCAAGATCACTGCAAAAGTCAATGTCTTGAAGTTTTTCCTCTATATTTGCTAAGTGTTCTGTAGTTTTAACTCATGTCTACCTTTCGATGCATTTTTAATTAATATTTGCATATGATCTTTCTTTTGCATGTGGGTGTCAGTTTCCCAGCACTGTTTGTTGAAATGACTGTCCATATATGTGAGAGGTTTTCTGGTCTCTATTCTGCTGGTCTGCATGTCTGTCTCTAAGCCAATACCACACTGTTTTGATTACTACACCTTTATAGTAAGGTTTTTTTTTTTAATTTATTTTTATTGGAGACTAAGTACAATATTGTAGTGGTTTTTGCCAAACATCAACATGAATCCGCCACAGGTGTACATGTGTTCCCCATCCTGAACCCCACTCCCACCTCCCTCCCCACCCCATCCCTCAGGGTCATCCCAGTGCACCAGCCCTGAGCGCCCTGTCTCATGCATAGAACCTGGACTGGTGATCTGTTTCACATATGATAATACACACATTTCAATGCTACCCTCTCAAATCATCCCACCCTCTCCCTCTCCCACAGAGTCCCAAAGTCTGTTCTTTACATCTGTGTCTCTCTTGCTGTCTCGCATACAGGGTTATTGTTACCATCTTTGTAAATTCCATATATATGCATTAGTATACTGTATTGGTGTTTTCTTTCTGGCTTACTTCACTCTGTATAATAGGCTCCAGTTTCATCCACCTCATTAGAACTGATTCAAATGCATTCTTTTTAATGGCTGAGTAATATTCCATTGTGTATATATACCACAGCTTTCTTATCCATTTGTCGGCCGATGGACATCTAGGTTGCTTCCATGTCCTGGCTATTATTAACAGTGCTGCGATGAACATTGGGGTACACGTGTCTCTTTCAATTCTTATATTAAGTTTTGAAATCAGAAAGTGTGAGATATCCAATTCTGTTGTGGTTTTTTGAGATTGTTTTGGCTGTTTGGACACCCTTGAGATTTAGATTCTTTATTTCTTTTCCTTGCCTAATTGCTTTGGCTGGGGCTGTTCATACTATATCGACTAGAAGTGATGAAAGCAGGTATCCTTGTCTTATTCCCAGTAAGAGGGGGAAAACTTTCAGTGTTCACCGAATATAATGTTAGCTGGAAATGTTTCATAAATGCCCTTTATTGTGTTAAGGTACTTTCCATCTGGTCTTAGTTTTTGGTTTTTTTTTTTTAATCACGAAAGGATGTTGGATTTTGTCAAATGCCTTTTCTCACATGGGATTTTTTGTTTTTAATTCTATTGATGTGATATATTACAATTGGTTTTTGTATATCAAACAAAAATTGAAACAATCCTTATATTCCAAGAATAAATCCCACTTTCTTCATGGTGTATAATCTTCATAATATGCTACTGACTTTGGTTTGCTGGTGTGTGTTAAAGATTTTTGTATAAGTCATCATAGGGATAGTCTGTGATTTCATTTCTGGCGGTGTCTGTTTCACTTTGATATCAGGGTGTGTCGGCCTTATTGAATGACTTAGGAAATGTTCTCTTTAGTTTTTAAAAGTGTTTGGTGTTAATTCTTTTTTAAATGTGTGGTAGACGTCTCTGGTGAAGTTCTCAGTAATGAGAGGGTTGTAATTACTGATTCAGTCTCATTACTAGCTATGTCTATTCAGATTTCCTCTTTGTGATTAAATTGTGGAATAATGTGTGTTTCTAAGAACTTTTCCATTTCATCTAGATTATTCTATTTGTTGGCATATGGATGTTCCTAGTACTTGGATAATACTTCTATTTCTATATAATTGGTAATAATGTCTCCACTTTATGATTTTTTCGTAATTCGAGTCTTTTTTCTTAGTCTCACATTTTGTCGATTTTGTTTACCTTTTCAGAGAACCAATTTGCCTTTGACTTTTCAGTCTATCTTCTATTCCCATTCTGATTTTTACTGTTTCATTCCTGCTTAGCTTTGGGTTTACTTGGCGCCTTTCTCTCGTTCTTTAAGGTGTAGAATTAGGTTACTGATTGAGATATTTCTTGTTTTTAAGTATCTGTGTTTACAGCTATCAACTTCCCTTTTAGCGCTGGTTTTGCTGCCTCCTGTAAGGTTTGGCTTGTTGTTTTGTTTTCATCTGTCTTGGTATTTTCTAATTTCCCTAGAGACTTTTCCTTTGACCTATCAGGTCAAACTTAACCAATTTTGCTTCTGTTATTGATGTCTAGTTTAATTCTGTTGTGATTAGGAAAAATACTTTGTATGATTTCAATCTTTTTAAAATGTATCTCAAGTGTTTTGTGCTCTACCGTATGGCTTATCTCGGAGAATGCCCACTGTGCACGCTGTGTTGGGCGAATGTTTATATATGTCTTAGGCCCAACTGGTTTTTAGTTTGTTCAGATACTGTTGAATAATTCGCTTCCTTCCTTCTGGTGGTTCTACCCATTACTGAAGTTCCCAACTATTACTGCAGAGCTGCTTCTCCAGTTCCGTCAGTGTTGGTTCCATATGTCTTGAGCCTGCTGTTTGTTCATGTATGTTTGTGATTGCTATATGCTTTTGATGAATTGACACCTTTTATCATTGCTATATAGCATCCTTCTTTGTCTCTTATAACTTAAAACCTATTTTGTCTGATATTAGTATAGCCACTGTAGCTCCGTTTTCATTATTATTTGCATAGAATATCTTTTCCCATCCCTTCAACCTGTTTGTCTTTAGATCAGGGAGTCTCTGGTACACGGCATATAGTTTGGTCACGTCTTTATTCATTTTGCCAGTCTCTCTGCCTCCTGATTGGAGAATTTAATCACCTTACACGTAAAGTAATTACCGACAGGGAGAGACTCTCGCCATTGTATTATTTGCTTTCTACATGTCTCAGTGCTTTTTTGCCCCTCATATCCTCATCGCTGCCTTTTGTGTTTAGTTGGGTTTTTGTTGTGACACATTTTAGTCCCTAATTTCGATACGAGGCACTACTAAGGATGACCTCTAAGGACTGTCCTAACCAAACCTGAGACCGAGAGGGTTAGACAGAGGAGGGTCTAGGATGATCAACAGGCGTCTGCCTCCCAGAGAGGCCGCTCTGCACTCCCTGTCTTACTGCTCCATCTCTTCCCTGCACCACCTGCTCGGGGCCGGGGGGAAGCGGGCGCAGCTCCTGCAGGGAGCATGTCAGCGGGTGGCAACCCTCAGCAAGGTGGACGCAGTGTGGTGGTCCGCAGAGCACAGCCGAAACTGGGCCCAACACTGATCTCTGAGTCTGCTTTCATTTTGTATATGGCAAATACCTCTGTGATTGATCCTCCACCAACAGCTGCTTTGAGATTGTCATTATTTTCATTCTGATACCTAATATACAAAATTCACTTGCCCAGCCTCCCTGCCTCAGAAATGGCTAGTCTGTTCAGGTTTGTGACTCATCCTGCACGTACTGGCTGTACTTGCAACATAAAGGCGAGCTGTGGATTGGACCCTTACAATGTGACGGAGGTAGGACTCTGAGCTTACCCAAGACTGCATTTTAGTTATCAGAAAACATACCACAACCCTCACAAACTGTAGGTCTGGCTGCCATCTGCTGTATTTACTGCGTGGCTGTGGGGAGGCAGGCCTTTCTTTAGTAGCAGAGCCTTAGAAGACTCCTGGGTTTGTAAACGCCTCCTCTCTCTGCTCCTCCCAGGTGCATCATTGCTGGCATGGCCTCAGGAAGCATCGTTCTGTTCTACAACGACTTTAACCGGTGGCACCACGAGTACCAAAGCCGCTACTGATGGTGACAGCTGGGCTCAGCCGTGCCCCCAGCCCCAGCACAGGAAGTGCCCTGAGCAGCTTTCTCGTAGAAATAGCTATCACATCCGAATGTAATTTCAATTTGCTCCAAGAAGCAAAATATTTTTTAAAGTTAATTGCTATTTTTGTAGACTTTGCTTGACTTTTTTGGGGGGGAATAGCAAAGCAGAAAACTGGCTGCTGGGTTCTGTAGTTTTAAAAAAATCTATATTTTTAGTCATAATGAGAAGTCTATTTTCACCAATTACAGAAAGAGTGGAGTAAGTAAACCCACTTATTCTAGTTATATATGAAAAATACTTCCCATTTATCTGTAATCTTGAGAATGTATGATTTTAACAAGAAGGAAATGGGTTATAATCCTGGGACACGGGAATTTTATGCTGTACTTTGGGTTCTGTATTTTTCCAAACAACTGTGCTTCTTCAGCACAGAAATTTCTGGGATTTAAATAGTCATGTTTAAATTATGGTAAATGTAATTTGAAACATCTCAATGAATTATTTCTATCAATATTATTATCTTTCAAGCATGTTTTAGACCTAGAAAATTATGGTTTGGGGGAGGCTTATTTTATTGTGTGGTCATCTTAAGGGACCTACTGTTCTAGCAAGTGTGAAATATTGCAGTGTTTTCTTCATCTGTCCTCGTAGCAGATCAGAACGAAATGATGGAGATGTTCTTGGGCTCAGCACTTTGTTTTCCTTTTAAAGTAAATGCAAGTAAGTACCAAAGCTCACCCTGAGGGTTGACTGTGCCCCCGTACTGAGGCTGAGCCCTGTGGCTACTGGGTGCTGTGTGAAGCAACCCTTGTTTTACCTTCTATTTGTTATTAAACAATCTTCCTCTTCCTTTTGATTAGCAATTTGTACTATGAAAATGTTATTTTGGTGTTGTAGAATTCTACTTTTCTAGTCGATTGCTGTGTGGAATTCTGTGAAAAATATCTGAGAAAAGGTCTGTATGGCATAAATAAATACTTTGTAAGTTGTGAACTCTGAGTTGAAACTGACATTCCATCTCTGTTTCTCTTGCAACTTGCCTAAAAGGGGTGACCTCCTTTCCTTCTGGGCTTCCCAGATGGCGCTAGTGGTAAAGAACCTGCCTGCCAATGCAGGTAGAGACTAGCTTTGCTCCCCAGGTTGGGGAGATCCCCTGGAGGAGGGCATGGCAGCTCACTCCAATATTCTTGCCTCACGAATCCCATGGACAGATGAGCCTAGTGTGCTAGAGTCCATGGGGTCTCGAGAGTTGCACATGACTGAAGCCGCTTAGCACACATGCACCATTTTTTCTACACATTCAGCTCTTTTCTAAAAGCAAAAATTAGGAATGGAACAACTCGGTTTGACAGAAAAATAAAATGTATTTGTAATTGAATTGTTGGAAAAATTTTTCCTTTTTTTTTAGAACAAGTACTTTAGTCCATGTAATCATCAAAATAACACTATGCTTATAGTTGAGAAAATTAAAGATTTAGTGACACTAATACACTTGGCTTAGATCTAGACAGCTCAGTATTAGCACTAAGCCAGAATTTAAACCAAGCCCTGTTGTTCCCAGCACAGCATGCTTATATAGGTACCTAGAACCATGTCAGCTTCTAGCAATTTTACTTCGAATTTTGAAACAATGATAATACAGTTATTCTCAAAGAAAACATTAAACTTTGGTTCATTCAGTTTTCAAACAATAACCAATAGAGAAATTCTCTTGAATAAAAACAGGGAAAATGGGCCTCTGGCCAGAGAGCTCCCTCTTAATTAAATGAGAACACTAGACCTTTAACCATAAAACCAAAGAATTTTATACACTATTCTAACATCCACAGTTACAGTTGTTTTACAAACCACTAACAAAACAATCGATGCTGAAACGTGGGCGAGGGAAGTACATCTCCAAATCAAAGACATACGTGAGTTACTGCTCAGTGAATATCCTCAGCGTATCAACCTGTGATGTCACACTTTGGGAGCTTCATGCAAAGTGGTAGAAGGAACAGGAATCTCTAAGTCACATACCAGGCATCTGATACTTGACTCCATGTTAACAAGCCTGAAGCCAAGTTCATGAAGCAGCTTCCTTTTGCCTAAGAAGACAATCAGTGCCTCCACTGCCTCCGTTGTTTTAAAACTTACAACTAGGAGAATCCACTGAAACATTTAACAGCTGGGATCAGCACACTACCTCAGCTGCTCCCTGCACCCACAGCTTCCACTGACCACAGATGTAGAACTCTGGCTGTGGAGGGTCAGCTACATGTACTCATAAAACGAACTCAGCTGGCATCAACACGGGGCTTCTGGGCAATAGAATCTGCTCAGTACAGTATATGTTAGGATCTACCCAACATTCACGTATTTATCCAATTTTCACTCCTTTAAAAAAATTACGTCTAGGTCCATCAGCAGAAGAATGGATAGAGATGTGGAAAGCATATACAGTGGAATATTAGTCATAAAAAGGAGCAAGGCTGGGCCACTTGTAGAGATGTGGGTAGACCAGACTGTTACACAGAATGCAGTCAGTCAGGAAGAGGAAAAACAAAGTGTATATTAACACATACATGTGGAATCTGAAAAGCTGGTGGGCGATCCCATACACAGAGCAGAAACAGTGACACAGACGGAGCAAACGTGGACACCAAGGGAGGAAGAGGGGGTGGATGACTCCGGAGAGTGGGATCGGTGCGCATCAGCTGTGTACATGTAGACCATACTAGGCATAAACCAGATGACTGAGGAGAGCCCCCTGTACGGCACAGGGGCCTCGCTCTGCAGTGACCTAAATGGGGAAGGAGTCCAAAAGCCGGGACATACGCAAACATACAGTTGCTACAGTCTGCTGAACAGCAGAAACTAACTCGCTGCTGTAAAGCAGCTATACTCCAATAAAAAAATTTCAAATACATGTAAACCATCTATGAAAACAGGTCAAAACTGAGGTGCTGTGGGCTGAAACTGGATGACCCTCAGCAGCCGGGAGCCCACACAGCAGAGAGCGCGCTACCTGAAGTCGCCCTGCCTCGGAAGAGTGCGGTTTTTCTCGCCGATGCTGTGGATTCCGGCTGAGACATCGTCCATTAAGTCCCTGAGGCTCTGTAACGAAGGAAACAGCCCTCACCTCCAGGAGAAGGCACGAGGCTTGGAGCAGAGGGAACACCAGCCGATATGCAGTGGTGAACAACACACCCAGGAGAAGCTTGTTCCCACCGTGGACCCAGCATCCATAAACACACGCTCCATCAGGCAGTCCACTGAGAAGGAGCCTTCTGCCTTGAAGTGTCCCCATCCTTCAGTTCTGCTTCTCAGCATGCGGGACGGCCCCCTCCCTGGGAACCACGGGAAGCAGGATCCGAGGCTGGGCGTTTCCTACCCAGGCTGCCCACCCCTATTCAGCAGGGAGAACGGAGCCCGCCAGGGGCCTGCCCACACCCGAGGCCGTGTGTCCACCCCCCGCACCCACTCCGCTGTCAGAGGGGCAGTGAGGTCGCAGGGGTCAAGCTGGCAGATGGCCAGGGAATCTGGACGCAGCCAGACTGCACGTCCACTTTGCACCCTTTTCCACAAATATGATTGAATTTAAAGGGCTTCCCTGGTGCCCCAGTGGGTAAGATCCCACGCTTCTAATGCAGGGGGCCCAGCTCAATCCCTGATCAGGGAACTAGATCCCACATGCTGAAACTAAGACCCAGCCCAGTCAAATAAATGAATAAACATTTTAAAAAAATAAATGTCACACATTTTAGATCCAGCCGGACAGGACTTTGACAGGACAGTTTCACTGGGGACCTTTGATATGTCTTTCCCAGAGAGGGCTGAGAGCTCTGACCCGGTCTGGGTCTCCTTCCTGCATCAGCCCCGCCCGCTCCTGCACTGCAGCCCCGATAGGTTCCTCCACAGCCCTGTGTCCGCACACTGCGGGGAGGGGCGCATGCTGAGCGTGGTGGGCAGGCGCTGCCACTCTCTGCTGTCACTGGGTGATGGAGCAGCGGCCAGCCTCACACTACCATGTCACCTCGTGACCTCACATTAGGCCAGAGCACGTTCCCAGCCACACTCGGGGGGCACATGAAGGTCAGTATCTGCACACACCTCGCCTACCGCCAAACACACCAGGGCCTCCACCTGGCTGTTTCTGCCCCATCACAGAGGGACAAAAGAGTGTTCTGCTTCAACTAGGAGAGTGATCAGCCTTGCTGCCTCTCTTTTTTGTAACATAAATGACGTTAATCCTGTAGGCATCGCAACTTGTCACTGCAAGGGAGAATCAAGGAAGATGGTAAAGACCATAAAATAGCAAATCAAAAACATTCTGTCTCTTCTATTTCCTCTCAGATGAGTGGGGCAACATCTTTTGGCTCATTTTTTTCAGTAGACCTGAAGTAGAGTCCTGGGTGTCCCAATCACAGGATCACGACATAAAAGCCTGAGGCTACGATGAACGGCACCGACACGTGACCCCTGCCCTGCAGCTTGGAGCCGGCAACGCAGACTGCTCAATTGGGGCACACACATTGTTCTCTGGCATGAACAGCGTGGGCTGACCTGCAGGCCAGGGGCACAGGCCGCCTGCAAGTGTTCCTCTGAATCTCGAGACCTCAGCTGTCAGGTGTCAGAAGCACACAATGAGTTCTTTTCCTGTCGCAAGTCCAGGAGTGAGTTTCCTCGCCAAACCAGCTGGCTGTGCCACAGCTTCCGACTTGGATCAGCCGAGATGCTCCCCAGCCTTGACCTCAAGCAGGTGCCCGGCCTCTGAGGCAGGTGACTCAGACTCCGGCTGAAACCCTCCTGACCACACCAAGGCCATGCTGCCAGCTCTGCCCAAAGTGAAGGAGGCTTCTGTGTGGTCTCTATACCAAATACCCTTTCCTTCCCCTCAGCTGCCCGACGGTGGCGACGTATCCCCACTGAGTTCAAGGCTGTGGATTTTATCATGAAGTAGTCCCCTGAAATCCACTGGCCGGGACTCACCAGAGCTGCACACATCAGCCTCCCTCATCTAACAGACCACACCTGCTGTGGCCTGATCACTTCTTGCGTGCTCACTCGCTTGACTTATGTCTGACTCTGCGACCCCATGGACTGCAGCCCACCAGGCTCCTCTGTCCCTGGGAATTCTCCAGGAGAGAATACTGGAGTGGGCTGCTGTGCCCTCCTCCAGGGGATCTTAGCTGCCTAGATTTCCCACCACTTTGCCAGGGGTCTCCCCCGGCCCGGCTCACCTCCGCCTCAGGATACAGATGCTCCCCCTAAAGCATCCCTGACTGCCTGGAGGGGCAAGGCAGACGCAGGACACCTGCCCCGGGGCCAGGGGAGGCCTCTCCCGGTTCTGGGCCCTGGGAATACATCTGAGTTTCCCCATCTGTTGAACAGGGAAGTGAGTGTCTCTCTCAGGGCTGTGATGTGGCTCAAACAACACAGGATGAGGTACTCTCTAAACTGGGAACTTCTATTATCACTTCACTTCAGTCGCTCAGTCGTGTCCGACTCTTTGCAACCCCATGAATCACAGCAGGCCAGGCCTCCCTGTCCATCACCAACTCCTGGAGTTGACTCAGATTCACCTCCATCGAGTCAGTGATGCCATCCAGCCATCTCATCCTCTGTCGTCCCCTTCTCCTCCTGCCCCCAATCCTTCCCAGCATCAGGGTCTTTTCCAATGAGTCAACTCTTTGCATGAGGTGGCCAAAGTACTGGAGTTTCAGCTTTAGCATCACTCCTTCCAAAGAAATCCCAGGGCTGATTTCCTTCACTTGCTGCTGCTAAGTCACTCCACACCTGGGCATTTCCCAGAACCAGCCACTTGCCCCCTGAGAAAGCAGCCAACCCTTTCACTGGCCGCCTCCTCCAATGCTGCGCTCATACCTGACCCTCCAGGCCTCCAGCCCACTAACCCGGGCCACACCCCGAGCACCCCACAGACGTCTGCACCCCCTGCCGCAGAGCAGCTCTCGGCGAAGGAACACAGCGAGCAGAGGGCCCTCTGGCCGCCTTGCCACCAGTCCTCGGCTGCCGGGGCTCTAAACCTCTGCCACCTGCCTGCCTTCTTTGCAGCAGTGGTTGCTTCCTCGGCACCACTCACCCAGCACGAGGCCCTGCCCGAGACCCGCACAGGCTTCTCAGGACGCGGCTGACGCGGACGCGGCTCTGTTGGCGCCGGATGACCGGACGCTCAGCGTGCTTCTCCCCGCCCGGTTTCTCCCGAGCGGCAGTGACCGCCACGGCTTTGGCCACTGACTCTACAGGATCCACGCTCTGATTTCACACCTCAGGTTTGGACCAGTGCCCTCACCTGCTGAGGTCACCTGAAATCAATCCATCCCGTTTAAAACAGCGAAGGCCACACACCTACGGGCACCTTATCTTGGACAAAGGAGGCAAGAATATACGGTGGAGAAAGGACAGCCTCTTCAACAATGGTGCTGGGAAAACAGGACCGCTCCATGGAAGAGAACACTTCCTAACACCGTACACAAAAATAAACTCAAAATGGATTAAAGACCTAAATGTAAGGCCACACACTATAAAAACTCCTACAGGAAAACACAGGCAGAACACTCTTCAACATAAATTGCAGCAAGATCCTTTTTGACCCACCTCTTAATGAAAATAAAAACAAAAATAAATGGGACATAATTGTAACCTAAGAACTTTTACACAGCAAAGGAACCATAAACAAGACAAAAAGAAAACCCTCATAATGGGAGAAAATATTTGCAAATGAAGTAACTGACAAAGTTAACCCCCTAAATATACAAGCACCTCAATAGTAAAACACACACACACCCCAATCAAAAAATGGGCAGAAGATCTAAATAGAAATTTCTCCAGAGTACATACAGATGGCCAAGAAACACATGGGAAAATGCTCAGTATCACTAATTGTTAGAGAAAAGCAAATCAAAACTACAATGAGGTTGTCACTTCATAGCAGTCAGAATGGCCATCAAAAAGTCTATAAACAATAAGTGCTAGGGAGGGTGTGGAAAAAAGGGAGCCCTCTTGCACAGTTGGTAAGAATGTAAATTGATACAGCCACTATGGAGAACAGTATCCTCCTCCTCCTAAGTCGCTTCAGTCGTGTCTGACTCTGTGCGACCCCATAGACGGCAGCCCACCAGGCTCCCCGGTCCCTGGGATTCTCCAGGCAAGAACACTGGAGTGGGTTGCCATTTCCTTCTCCAGGAGAACAGTATGGAGGTCCATTAAAAAACTAAAAATAGAACCAGCAATCCCACTACTGGGCATAAATGCTGAGAAAACCACAATTCAAAAAGACGTGGGTACCCCAATATTCACTGCAGCACTGTTCACAACAGTGAGGCCAGGGAAGCAACCTAGAACAGATAAATGAAGAAGAATGGTACTTATATACAATGGACTAAAACTCAGCCATAAAAAGTAATAAAATTGAGTAACTGTATTCATGTGGATGGACCTAGAGAGTCATACATAGTCAGAAAGAGAAAAGCAAATATATATTAAAGCATATATATATATATATAGAATCTAGAAAAATGGTACCTATCTGCAGGACAGAAACGCAGACGCAGATGCAGAGAATGGCCGCGTGGGCACTGGCAGGAGGAAGGCGGGGCTGGGGTGATTTGAGGGCAGCGCTGCGCATGCGCACCAGCACGTGTAACACGGCCGGCTGGCGCGAAGCCGCCGCACAGCACTTGGGGCCCCGACCCGGAGGGAGGGAGGCTCCCGAGGGAGGGGGTGTCTGTCTACGCAACTGCCAATTCATCTCAGTGCACAGCAGAAACTGAACAACGTTGTAAGGAACTATACTCCAATAAAAAAAATTTACAACAGTGAAGAAGGAGTCTTTCTTCACCGTTATTCACATCGTATGCAAAACTAAGCAGGGAAACAGTGCCCAGGCCTTTCTTTAGAGCCGCACTGTCCAGCGTGGCAGGGGGAGGGGCACGAGGCTGTTACATGTTTGAAATGTGCGTCCAGCTTGGGATGTGCTGTCCGTGTCAGTACACTCCAGGCTTCAAAGACTTAGTACAAAGAAATAAGGAAAAACATCCCGATGATTTCCTGTTGATTACGTGTTGAAATAATACTTTGGGTATGTTTAGATATATTTGGCTAAATAAACTATGCTATAAAATTCATTTCACCTGTTCCTTTTTACTTTTTTTTTTAATGTGGCATCAGATAAATGATGTGGCTTACACTGTATTTCCACTGGATGGCCAACTGCTCTGGAGGTCCTCATCCGAGACAGCATCACTGCCTAGCGCCCTCTCTCCCAGTGTGGTTTATCTGTTTGGGTCTGTCCTCGAGGCCTCCTGATTCTCATTTCACAATCTCATTCATGCAGGTATTCTGGGGGGAGTGATGCCAAATGCTTCCAATCCGTATATTCCATATACTTTTATCTCATGGCAACCTTTCTGAGCAAAGGGAAAGTGCTCATCGCTTGGGCCTGTCTCTGCAACCCCATGGACTGTAGCCTGCCAGCCTCCTCTGTCCATAGAATTCTCCAAGCAAGAAGACTGGAGCGAGTTGCCATTCCCTTCTCCAGGGGATTTTCCTGACTCAGGAGAGGCAGACGCAGGCTTACCCACGGCTGAGCCCAGCAGGGCCCCCCCAGTGACGTCAGCAGGTCACTGCTTCCCTTGCTTTACCTTCTGTAGCCAAATCCCCCTGCTGGAATAAGGGACTGACTATAACCCAAGCCCATGCCTCTCCCACTGTGCAGGAGCAGAGGAACCCAGTAGTTGGGCACCTGCATTTAGTTTGGATCCTGAGACCAGCGCCAGATCTCAGTAAACGTCTGCTGAACGTGTGGGCCAAGGAACAAGCTGCCCGTGCTGGCGGAGCCCTTCCTTGGCCGCTGGCGCCCAGGCCCTCACTTGGCACATGGAGGCTCTGTCTCCCGCCACGTCTGTGACCCTGGTGTGTCACCTGACTTCTAGGCTTGTTCCTTTACCACCACTCATCACTCTGGGTGTTTGTGGGATGAAGGTATTTACTGAAGAGCTGCTCAGTCACTGCGAGGCCATGCCACCACCCTGGACTCAGGCAACTCCTGTCCCCAGGCCATCGAGTGTGGCACAGAGCGTGGGAGCGCGTGCTGGATACAGGGGCTCGTCCTCTCACCTGTGACTGGCACTGCCCTGGCCACTTTCTTTAAGTCTTTGGCAAATGTCTTTGAACCCCGTAGTGCGGTCGAGTTTCAGGCACTAACAGCCTTGCGCCATCGTTCTTCCATTTTCATTTTTCTCCTGTTACATTAGCTCATGTCCATTCCATGCTCACCCAGTCGTGTGTGACTCTCTGCCGCCCCATGGACTGTGGCCCATCAGGCTCTTCTGTCCATGGGATTTTTCAGGCAAGAATGCTGGAGTGGATTGCCATTTCCAACTCCAGGCGATCTTCCCAAGGATCAAACCTGTCTCTCCTGCATTGACAGGCAGAGTCTTTACCACCTGGGAAGTCCCTCTTCACTTTTTTTTTTTTCCTCTTCACTTTCATTAACATTTTTCTATTAGAAGCTGTAAAAAAAAAATCTTGCTCTTTAACTAGTGAGGAAAGCAACAGAATGTTCTGGACCTGCCTATCACCACCCTCCTCTTGAAGCCTGCATGCCCTGATGCCCATCTGCATTCTGTCACCTGCCTCTGGTTTGGCTCAGCCCAGGGAGAAATCATCACACAGCAATGGAGATGAAGTGATCCAAAGCCGAAGAGATGACTTCAAGCTGTGGAGCTGTATGGACTTGAGAAGCTGCGGACAGAGCAGTTCCAGGCTAAGCCCAAGCAAGTAGCTGTCATCAGAGAACAGAAATCAAGGGCCAAAATACACTGAAAAAAGCAGAGACAAGAGACGGCACAGTCTCTGAAAGAGACAGACACAGAGAAACAAGAATGGCGGCCCGACTCCCCATTTCCTGGAAAGCCTGACCTTTGGATCCCGGGTTCCATCAGAGTCCTGTGCTGTACACCAATAATCCCAGTCGGCTTTGGAGCCTTGGCTTCGTGCTTTTGCACCTGTGATCAAATATACCTGCATCCAGTGCACCTCCGTGTGTTCTTCCCGAGCACCTCTCCTCCCAGCCATGTCCCCAGCACAAAAGCAAACACCGGTACCTTCCAGAACCTGGCCCTGGCAGGCGTCGCTTTGACCACACACACTGCAATGCAAACAGCCACACAGGAACCTCTGCCCACCCTGAATACGACTTCTCAAGAAGGAAGAGTTTATTGGATACACTTGTAGGGGCAGAAGTCTAACAGTGAGCAGGGACTACAGGCTCACCCCTTTAGAAGATGAGCAGGGAAAACAAATACACCGATTATGTACAATCATTAAAAACAGCAGGGTGGTGGAAAAAAAGGAAAAACTGCCAGCAGCCTTCCAGAAGGTTAGTAACAGAGGGCGTCTGCAGGCACCTTCCTGCCCAGTCCCGACTGTGCCCGCGCGTCCTGGGATTGTCCCCGCCGCGGATGAGAAGCGGATGGAGCAGGGAGACTGGGGGGCTCCGAGGGGCTCATGTCGGTCCTGCTGTGCCCGCAGTCGGACCTGGAGAAGGAAGCCCCGCCGGCGACGCACATGCACCCGCCTCTCCTCGAAAATCCCCAAGGACAACGTCCCGGGCATCTCCCGATACAGACGTGGGAGGAGCTGAGGAAACGCACGTCGTGGAGGAAGCAGCGGCCTTTCTGGGGGTCTATGCCCAAGTCCAGACCCGGGGTCCTCTGACGTGAGCCCCCCGCCCCGCACCTGCAAGAGTCCGAAATGGGCTGAGCGCTGGGACCAGGGGGTCCACCGGGGGCCCAGGACTTCCGCTGGAAGACGGCCCCCGAGCCCCGGCAGCAGAGGAAGGGTGCCCACGAAGGGTCAGATCCAGTTCTGAGCTGTTTCAAAGAGAGGGAAAAAAGGAGCCCTCCGAGTTTACTTAAATAGAGACCTTGGTTCATCCGAAGCGTTTCTATAAAAATGCGCTGGATGCCGGATCGAAGTTGCAGTCTCCTGGCGATGCCGTCCAACGTCCACTGAACTGAAAAGGCGGAACGTTGAAAGCCGCCGCTCCGAGGACCGTCCCCGAAGCCGGCGCTTAGGGGCCCCTCCAGGCGGGAGGCGCCCGGCCGGGCAGCGTGCGGAGCCGCGCGGGGCAGCGGGTCAGTCGCGGTGGCGGCGCCACGTCCCCGCCCGCTCGCTGCCCGGGGCGGGGGCGGCAGGGCCGGGGCGCGGGGGCGGCTCCGGGGGCGCGGCGGGCGCGGGGGCGGCGGGCTCCAGGCCTGGCCGGCCGCCGTCGGCGCCAAGCTTGCTGCCGAAGATCTGGCCCTCCTTATCTAGAGCCGTGTTCTGGGGAGAGAGCGGGAGAGGAAGACACGTGAGCCCGCCGCCCGCGCCGGGCAACGCGGCGCGCCGAGCATGCAGGGCGGGACGGGAGAGGAGAAGTAACGCCCGCGGCCCCGCGGCGCCCCCCGTCGGCCCAGCAGTCCCGCCATCCCTCCCCGCGGCCTCTGCTCCTACGGCTCGGCCGGAGCCTCTGGGATCTGAGCCCAGAGGCGTCCTGGACAAGAGCAAACTGCATGGGAATGCAAGGCACCTGACTGCTAACTTCTCTAAAGAAGGTTCCTCATCGGGAGATTGGAAAGCTTAAGTCATGTCATCCATAATACCTAACCCTCATCCCGCCCCGAAGCCACCGCCGCACTGGCGGCCGGAAATCTATGGAAAGCCTGGGAATGCAGGGTGTAAAAACACTGCCCATCTTTCCAGCCTCCAGCATCTCCTCCCTGGCCTTCTCTTCCTGTGGGGTGTCTTCACACCCCCAAGGGTTGTGACCTGCTCCCCCTGGTGGCTCAGATGGTTAAAAAAAAAAAAATCTGCCTCTAATGCAGGAGACCAGGGTTCAATCCCTGGGTAGGGAAGATCCCCAGGAGAAGGGCATTGCAACCCACTCCAGTGTTATTGCCTGGAGAATTCCATGGACGGAGGAGCCTAGTGGGCGACAGTCCATGGGATCACGAAGAGTAGGAAATGACTGAGCGACTAACACTCTGACTTTCCCCTGCCCCGGGTGCACAGATGTCCCCTTGCTCTCTGACCCTAGCCTGGAGCTGGGAACTGGCCTGCCTGCCTCCTCCTCTGACTGGTATGAGGGCTGCTGCTCGGCCAGGGAAGCCAGGCCAGGCGCCAGGTTTTCCAAACGAGGGGCTCTGTCAGGTCTCAGCACCTTTAGCTGAAAGGCATGTAGACCAGAAGTCCTTTTCTTGTCAACTAACCACCTTGACGGGGAAAGGAACCATCGATTCTTCCAGGACTCCAGGAGGGGAAAAAAGTGCCTGGAGAGAATATGAACAATCGGGGCTGCCTGCAGTGCCCTTGGGGCAGACTGGAAGACAGGTGTTCTCCACAGGCCCTTCCTGAACACTCAGTGACTGCCAAGGGCACTTTCCGCTTCCTGGAGAAGAGGTTACTGGGGAAAAGCCAAATCAGAAACTCAGCCCTGCACCTTAACAAGCTTCGGAGCGCCGAGTGTGAGCAGAGGCCAGGCCACCCCCTCAGGGAAAACACGGAACGTGCAGAGAGGCTTCTTCCGCTGTTTTCCACCCAAAAGCCTCCCCTGGGCCAAAGACATCAACATCCCCACAGTTACTTCTCCTCTTCTCTTCCCGACGAGAACATGAGCGTGGCAGCGGGAGGAAGCGGAGCGGTGCAGTTAGTACATACCGTCGCCTTGGGCCTAGCCAGAGGGAGCAATGCAGGCGGCGGGAGAGGCGCGAGGAGCGGGGAGAGAAGCGGGGACAGAAACTGGACTTACTTTCAACAGAAGCAACACAGTCGAAACAGTTTTGTCTAACTTAAATTAAGCCCCGATCCTTCCCAGCGTCCCCCTGAAAGGAGCACAGTCCCCCAAGTGAGGAGGCACTCCTTTCGAATCCATCCTTTCTCGAGTCAGCTATGAGGCTACAAAATGCAGCCACGAGGGGTTTCTTATCACTAATTCCCTTTTCCACCACGAGATGGCCTCTTCTGGGCGAGGCCCTGAGCCCGCTCTGCAGGTGCAGGGCCTTTCCTTAAGCCTCTCAGGACAAGTCAGAGTGACTGCAAGTACAATCTGAAAGCACAGGCCCAACTTAAACCAAAACCCTATCCTCTTGCACTCTCCCATCCCAAAGCCTAGCCTGCACACTGTCTTACTGAGGACAGTGCCTCCTTGCAAATGTCCTTGCAGAAAGAACCAAAGCCTTCACAAAGGCTCCCATCTTAACGCTGTCATCCACTAAAAGATACACGTTTGCACCTCAGTGAAAGATAACCTTTAGCAGGAGAATGACTGGGGTCCTCCTCCCATGCCCTCACCAGCTTTTGGTCTGGGAAGCAAGGTGATGTGGCAAGCTGAAGAATTCTAAGTAAAGTTTTCACGGGTATGTTTGGCCAAAATGGGTGTCAGTAGGTACAGGAAGCCTGCACCCATGAGAAGCTGAGAGCTGGACGCTGCTGTCAAAGTCTGAGAGAAGCATGCAGATAAGAGGGGCTGAGAATTAGAGGCCGCTCTGAGGAAGCACAGCACGTGAATACCAGAACGCTGCTCCGGGGTCCCCAGAGTCTCAGCGGGGTACACAGTGAAACTCTGAAGTGTCTCTCAAACTGTCAAGTCAAACTGTCAAACAAAAGGCAGGCAACAGCATCAACTTTACTTGCTCGCCGTTATCTACCATTCCTAGCCTACCATTTCCCCACCGGAGCCCCAGGCTCCAACTCTGCTGGTTCTAAGGGAACCAAACCCAACCAGAGGGTCCTGCCTCAGAACACGGGTACACTGTCCCCAGTGCTGTTTGTATCAGCAGGAAACCGCCCGAGCCTTACATGCCCCAGACAGGAGAACATGTACATACCAGGAAGAGCTGTGTGTGAATCAGGAGTCTCAAGAAAACATTTGAAACTGTCCCCAAGGGCAGGACACACACAGTAATGCTGAAGCTAGTGGTGGTCGGGGGCAGCGGGGGGGATGACTGATGACTCGGAAGCTTTGCAAGCTGCCTGGACACAACCACGCCCAGGCAGGCCTGTCGGGTGAGGATGGATGCCCTCCCCATGGAGGCCTGCGTGGGACAAGCCAGATTCCAAGGCTGGCTTTCAGGCCGTGGAGAAATGGTCCCTCCACAAGTGTTCCTGGCTCCCCCATGGGTTTTGGACCCCATGGGTCAGCCAGCACCTCCCCAGAACTAAGGAGCTGCAGAGTTAGGTGGGGAACGGGGGGTGAGATGGAGCCCTGCCAACATGCCCAACAAGACAATACACAGGTGAACACACAATGCTCACAATCACTGCTAGACTCACAAAAAATAAAGCAGTGTTCATTCATGCAAACATCCTGTTAAAAGTCAGGAGTTTGACACAATGCTTGAACTTCATCAGCAAATGGAAAAGAGCCATAAACGTCTTGTAAACCCCAAGACGTAGGTTCTGAGAGGGCCTGGATTATCCTCATCCAGAACAGAGCCTATACTGGGCCGAAAGGCAAAAGGGCTGAAAGGCAAAAGGGCCGATCGTTCCAGAACCTTGGTGGGCCTCAGGCCCCGTGTCTGGGCCATGAGTCAACAGGTGACCCAGGGGATGAGGGGGCAGCTCTCGTGAGCTCTGGGCGAATCCTATAAAGCTTCTTCCTTGAGGAGACTAGGAAGCTTAATTCACGTGGTTATTAAAGTGTGCTAACTCTCAAGGTTTTTCATTACATGGTGAGTGTGGCAATTTTTGATGCTTCAGGTTTTTCTAGATTTCCTCTGGAGCTGCCTAACGGCATGGCTGGCGGCAGGGCTGTGACCCAAGCCCAGGCGGCGGTGACTCACTGAGAAGGCTCTCCTGCCGCGGCTCAGGCAGGGCGGCTCTCCTCGCGGGGTCTCAGCTGCCGCTCTGTGACAGCTCCGACTGCCTCAGGCTTTTGGCAGGACACTACTGAGATCCCAGAAAACCACAGCTCAAGAGGCCTTCCCTCTAGTCTGGGCCAGAGCCGCTGGGGGGCCTGCAGCCTGGCAGGGGAGGAGGAAAGGGGTCCCCAGGATGGAGAGCAGGCCCCCCATCCCGGGACAGAGCAGCGGGCTTCCCCCCGGCTCCCACCTGCACCCAGGCCTCCAAGGGAAGGATCGGAGCTGCGAGAGTAAGTGACTGTTTCCTCCCAGTCAGGGAGGAAACCAGCCTTTCCAGAGTGGGAGGGTCCATCCTGAGGCCAGAGTGATGGAGCAGGGGGATGGCCCGTCACCCGCTGTCCGGCTCTGGGTCCCTACCTCGAGAAAGCCTGCCTCTCCCCGGGAAGGCAGCCCCTGCTGCTCCCGATCCTATGAGCAGGGGTGGGGGGGGGGGGCAGCAGGAGGCCCCACAGGGACCAGCTTCACGGCTCACAGGAGCGAGGACAGGGTCTGGACAGCTGGTGGGAGGGCTGCTGGCCACACTGCTGACTCCCTTTCATCTTTTCTGCCATCTTCTCCCGCTCCCTGACCTACTTTCATGTTACTTCACGTACTTTAATGCCATTTTCCATTTGCTGTGTTTATGGATTTAGGTAAGCTGCCTCAAAAACACTTTAGAGGGAAGATCTGACCAAATATGGGGATCTGTGTTACTAACTTCTCATAAAATTTTACCAAACCTGAAAAACCCAATTTTTTTTCATTCTTCTGAACTTTTAAAAATCACAAAATACTGATTTTTTAAAAGTGGAATTTGCTTAACTCTAGCTGTTTCTTATCCCCAGTCCCAAAGAATCATTCACGGCTCAAATAATCTATTTGTGAAGCCCTGAGTAATCAGGGAGTTGTTGCCTTTGGCGGCAAGTCCCGCCTGGCTGGGGAGCCCTCTCTAGGGGGGAAAGCAGAGCTGGGACAGACGCCACAGGCCAGGGTCCACAGAGCCCAGGAAAAGAGGCGGGGACCCGGGCCCAGGGCCCTGCAGTCTGGCCTGGCTGGAACCTACACACCCTCTCATCCCAGGACCCGCGGACTGGGAGCTGGCCACACGCTGCCCTTCACATGCCAGGCCATCCTTGCCATGGAGGGAGGAGCCCGGAAGGCACCAGGGCCACACGAGGGGTGCGCTGGGCCGCTGATCCGGCAAGGTTCACTGTCAGCCGAGCAGTCAGGCCGGACCTGCAGCGCCCAAGGGCGGACCACACGCTCCACTTACCATGATAACGGAGACCCCGGTGGTCGTGCTGTTCTGCTTGGGGAGCGCATTATTAAAGTGCTGTTTGAGTTTACCTGTTACTTCAGCTTGCATATTATTTTCCTGGGAGGCGTCATCCTACAGAAAAGAATCAAAGGCACGTATTTTGAGTCTCGGGTCCACACTGTCTCTTCCTCAGCAGTCACACACCCATCCATCACTCCCACCGTCTCCTCCTAATGGGCCGTCTAAGCCGTGAGATCAGGGGAATCATGTAAGTCAAGTAACTGAAAATAACGACTGCTATTGGGCGGTCCCCTACCCCCCGGAAGGACTGTCTGCCATGCACCTCCCTCCTGAGGTCTGGAGTGGGATGGGGTGGTCCCCTACCCCCTGCAAAGACCCCCGCCATGCACCTCCCTCCTGAGGTGTGGAGTGCACTGAGGAGAGGGCAGAAGGACCTTCTGCAGGGCCCAGAGACTGTCCTCCGCAGCACAAATGCCACCCGATTTAGTACAGATCCTGCCCATGGAAATGTCAAAATTATCATTTTAGTCAAGAATGTAGGTAGTGTCTAGTCTTTATCACTCAATAAAAAAAGGTGGCATCTCAGCTACTTGGTCCAAGAACCAAATCACATAACAGGACCCAGAGAGTCTGAATGGAGTTATCAGAATGTGGGGGACAGAGTCTGGGTGGCCGAGGTGCACAGGGCATCCCCGAAGTCAGCAAGAGCCCCTGCGTTAATGCCACTGCACCCAGGCTCCCAGGACGGAGGGGGACCCAGACTCCCCTGGTGTGGACTGTTTCACCCGGGCCTGAGGCACTGCCCACACTCAGAGGACTCCCCAAACCCCACACATCCTCCGCCCAGCTCCTGCCTGCCCCCCGGGAGCAGGAACGCTCCCGTGACCACGTGCCAGGAAGGCAGAGATCAGGCTCTGACACAGGCTCCTCTATGGGCAAGCTCTGAAGACTCTCAAACCCCAGGATGACAGAAAGAGGTCCTCAGAGAGCATCCTGGCCAATCCCTGCACCTCACAGGTGAGGACGCCGCGGCCTGCAGAGACCGTGATGAGCCCGGCCGCTCACAGAGGGAGCCTGGCGCCAGCTGTGTCCTGCCAGAGAGCAGACTGCATGCCGCTTGCTCATTACGGAAAAGGACGCTCGATCCGCCACAGGATGTGGACCCAGAACTCGGTCTGCGCCACAGCCCAGGCGAGGAGGCCCGCTGTGGCCCACGGGACACAGAGATGTCGGTTCTCTGCGGACTTGGGTACTTACGGACACCCAGGGGTGACTCAGGATCTGTCCTGCTGTGCACCTCGCTTCAACATTGACCTGAAGCATCTGACTGATTAACTCCTGGGAAGAAAGAGAGGAGAGGACAGAGGGGACAAAAGTGGGGTGACTAACAACAGACACAGGAACCGTGAGTTTGCACTGAGTACCTCAGGGGATAGCCAGCACTGCTGCTTGGTATTTGGACACAGAAGCGATCACACGGCCACCTCCCCAGGCCTCCGAGGCAGGCACGGCCGCCGCGTCAGCAGCACCGAGGCAAGAGGTCTCACCCGAGTCCACACAAACCATGGCGTCCCCTCCTATGGGCTCTGGGCACCGGCGTCATCCACAGCCCAGTGCTGCGGAGCTGCCCCTGCTGGCAATGCCACCGGCCGCACGGGGCCACGCCTGCAGGCCGAGGGGGCTATGACACAGCTCTCGAACACATGAAGGGACACACAGGGAGGCCTTAGGGAAGTGTCTATAAGCCCTAAGGGGGAGGCCTCCGCACACTGGGAAGACAGCCAGGCCAGCTTTCAGAATCCGCCGAAGTATTTCAGGCACCGCGCTGCAGGGTGAGCCACATGTGCAGACAGACCCGGAGCTCAGCAAGAGCGGCGACAGGCCCCCGTGGCAGGTGAGGGCCCCTTAATAAGCTGCTGCCCCCCAGGACAGGCGGGGGCCCCTCAACACGACAGCCCCCCGGGACAGGCAAGAGCCCCTCGACATGACGACAGCCCCCCCGGGACACGCGGGGGCCCCTCA
This sequence comes from Ovis aries, assembly GCF_016772045.2. Lineage (NCBI taxonomy): Eukaryota > Metazoa > Chordata > Mammalia > Artiodactyla > Bovidae > Ovis > Ovis aries. The sequence goes on from NC_056070.1 coordinate 7,733,778, forward strand.
ACACGACAGCCTCCCAGGAACAGGCGGGGGCCCCTTGACACGCCGCCGCCCCCCAGAGCCAGGCCGGGATGGGTACCTTGGCCGAGTCTGTGATGTTGTCCCAGTAGGGGGCTGGGAACTCCAGCTTCCCGGCCAAGATCTGGTCGAAGAGATCTTCCTGGAGGTTGTTCTCACTGAGTCAGTGACAGAGAAACAGAAGGGTCAGCGTCACCGTTCGGCTTTGTGATAAAAAGCTCATGGGGACGGGGGACAGGGGAGTCCAGTGTCTCTGGCGTGGGCATTTCACAGCCTGGCTGTGCATCTCAACCGCACTTGGGATGACACACTCTGCCTTCTAGGTGATGAACCAAGGAACATTTCCAGGGGCCTGGGAATCAGCGAGAAAGGGGAGGAGGGTGGGTGGTGGAGAGAGGAGGAGCAGGGCAGAGAGAGGGAGGAGCAGAGATGCAAGAACGCTGTACGGTGGGCACCAGGTTTCAGCGTGGGAAGACAAAGATGTTCTGGAGAAGGCTGGTGGTGACACTCACCCAACGGTTTAAATGTATTTAATACCACTTAACGCTTGAAACTGCAAACTTACACATGGTTCAAGGGATAGATTTTACGTCACGTGCAGTTTTCCACAAAAAACAAAGACTCAAGAAGAAATGGAATCCACAAAAAATGTAAGTCCTCATTTCAAAAAAAAAAAAGAAGCTCGCCATCTGCCCTCAGTCCTTCATGGGGGGGAAGTGGGAAACCCGAGTCAGATCTCCTTGTCCTTCCCCCTTCTACTTTCTCAGCAAAACAGCCAAAGACCAGCGAAGCAGCCAGCACCTGGGACAGGTATAAGGAGTTCAGAGTCTAGGTAAACATTCACAGCGGAACGCGCTCCCCTCTGAAACCTTTCACTGAGGCTCAGTTTGAGAGAAAAAGCCCATCATCTGAGGATACCCACTAGAACTGCAGGGGTGCAGCCCCCTAGGTGGGCACCCCTACCTGCCTGCCTCTCTCAGAGGTACACCTGCGCACAGGTGTCTAAAGAGTAAAAGATGACTTCATTTTTGATGGACAGTGCCAGGGAAATGTGGAAATACTGCTGGGAAAAGTTCAGGAAACTGGACATCCCCTACCTCCCAGAAAGTGCATCTCCACAGCCACGTGGCCCCTTCCCTTGGTGGACACATCAATGGCCAGAGTGGGAAGCAAGTCACTGGCTCTCTAGGCCACTGCAAAGCCTAGAAGAAAACTCAGGATGGGTTGCTGGAGTCAAGGTCAAAATCCAGGAGCGGAAGTTCAGTCTCACTCGGCAAGTAAGTGTAAGTGTTAGTCACTTAGTCGTGTCCGACTCTTTACGACCCCATTGACCGCAGCCTGCCAGGCTCCGCCATCCATGGGATTTTCCAGGCAAGAATAGTGGAGTGAGTTGCTAGTTCCTTCTCCAGCGGATCTTCCAGACCCAGGGACTGAATCCAGGTCTCTAGCATTGCAGGAAGACGCTTTACCATCTGAGCTACCAGGGAAGCCCAGTACTAGAGTGGGTGGCCTCTTCCTTCTCCAGCAGATCTTCCCGACTCAGGAATTGAACCGGGGTCTCCTGCATTGCAGGCGGTTCTATACTAACTGAGCTACTAGGGAAGCCCTGATCACTTGGCAAGGATGCAACGTTTCAGCCCCAAGCGCTGCTCAGGGTGCTCACGTGGGACCCTGCCCAGCCTCCTGCACAGGAGCCTGGCCACACTACCAGCCCTCCAGGCTCTGCAATGGTGAGCGTGGCATTCCCAGAAACAGGTGATTCAGGGCAGTGTCCAGAGACAGCCTCTGGGGCTGTGTGACGAGGTGGCTGCCTCACTCCTGTTCTAGGAAGAAGGGCAGAGTCTGTGAGCTCTGTGAACGTTCATCACATCAAACCAAGCTGAGCGGAATCGACACTTGTGCTTCATGACGTCAGGCAGCACTCAGAGTGGTGGCTGCAAGCCCTGCTCCCCGAGAAACTGATGCTCTTTGAGTGAGCACAGGCTGTTCTTTTCCAGGTGTTTGATGTTCCTTCCTTTTCACTGTTACCTCTCTACTGACTTAATTCAGCTCATCTCTCCTTAAAAATGAATAAAGAATGTGCCTGAAAACACAATGGGATTTTATAGAAACTTTCAGAAAACCAGAGGATCCCAGGAGACAATGTTAGAAGAAGATATATCAAGTCACCCATTTCCAGAACCGTTCTTTTTAGCCATTCCTCTCTATGGTGGCATGCATTTCCCTCGTGGTCTTCTTCTGGAATCTCAAATAGCTTCTGTTGATACACACGGTCTTTATTTTGTTAACAAACAGCTAAAACATTGGGTGTGTGTCTGCAGCATTTAGGTTCTTGGCAAAATAGCCTGAGTCAACAGCACAACCCCAGGATTTGGGCAATTAGAGGGGCACCCTGAGGACCCGTGCTGTGAACTGCGAAAGCCCTGGTGTTCCGGCGGTCCTCACGAGAGCAGACCTGTGGAGAAGGCACCCTTCTCAGTCATCACAGAATAAAAGTCCCTCTGATTAAACCTCCCCTGGGTGGGTTAACACATGTATACACTAGTCTGGCTGAGATGCTTCAGTGAGTGAAGTCACTCAGTCGTGTCCGACTCTTTGTGACCCCATGGACTGTAGCCTACCAGGTTCCTCCATCCATGGGATTTTCCAGGCAAGAGTACTGGAGTCGGTTGCCATTTCCTTCTCCAGGGGATCTTCCCGACCCAGAGATTGAACCCAGTCTCCTGCATTGCAGGCAGAAGCTTTACCATCTGAGCCACTTTTTAATTCTCAAACAGTATAGTGCTGTAAGTCTGAAGTGCCAGTAAGAAAAACTCTGAAAACAGCAAAAGACTCTGTGTACACACTCTCTCCAGTGCAGAGGTGTTAAAGGTGAAAAATGTTGTAAGCTATTTCACAAATGATGTGCAAAACATTTCACTTAAAGGGGGTAGGGGTATGTGTTTAAGGGTAACATCAAATATCTCAGGATCGTCAGGCAAGTATTATTTGTTATCAGTGGCCCTAAGAACAGACTTCCTTAGGCAATACCTAAACCCTGGAAAAGCAACATTCTTCTCAGTAACAATGAAATGTTACATGTCAGCCTAGGACTAATGCCTGAAAATCCTGAAAAAAGAATGGGAAATGCTAGAGGTAAAGAAGCTCAAACTGTCAATTCCAAGGAACAATTTTAATTAAAAAGCTTTGGGTTCAATTAATCTTTTTTAGAAAACAATGAAAATATTTCGAGATGTCTGTGGAAAGACTTTTATTTTAGAAGCAGATTTATGCAGATTTGCTTTATCTTAAACCATAGTCATTTATCATTATTTAAAGGACCATTTCCATAGTTTGATATATATATGATATATAACATATGTAAATATTTTATATTATAGGTTATAAAATCTATCCAGAATGTCTCTCTATGCTGTGAAGATGCGTCCACAAATACCATGTAACATAATAAATTCTCTTTCATCACAAAATGATATGAGAGAGGAAAACGTTTTCAAAGGTAAGCTATCTAGAGTTACAGGACCAGCTTCTGAATATAACCTCTAAGGCAGCAGCTTTCAGAATGTACTTCTACTGCTTCTGATTAGCCAGACTGATCTGAAGATTCCACAGAGAGACCAAGGTAACAAGTAACAATAGATACGCATTGTTAATTCCAGTCTCTCTTTTGTTAAACAGTAAGAAGGAAGTCAAAGAAAAAACCTTCTAGGCTGCACTGGCGAGTGGAAACACTAGAGGGAGTTGTGAGCACACAGTCCTCCACAACCGCTCCTCCATGCCTTTTTCCAACTGCTCTCAGCTTGGGTTAACCAAGGAGGGAAATTGCTGTAAACGGCCCTTGGATTTGTCGGTGGTGGTTGGTCGCTCAGGTGTGTCTGACTCTGCGATGCTATGGACTGCAGCCCGGCAGGCTCCTGTCCATGGGATTCTCCAGGCAAGAATACTGGAGTGGGTTGCCATTTCCTTCCCCAGTGGCTAATCCTGACCCAGGGATAGAACCTGCATCTCCTGCATTGGCAGGCAAGTTCTTTACAGAGTCACCAGGGAAGCCCCGGGCCCTTGGGTCACCTGCTATCAAACCGCACTATCCTCTGCACTTGACTGGTTCCCAAAGCAAGTCGTCACTGAAACCAGTTGAAACCACAGGGCACCATGTGACTGTAAAAATAGCCCCAAATTACTTCCCTCCTCCTATGAACACAAACTTCTCCTACATTTACCCCAGGCTTAGCTATTTGATTTCATTTGATCAATGGGACATTAATCAAGAAATGTGACGCAAGCAGAGATCTGGACAGTACTCGGGCAGGGAACTTGCTCCCTCTTGCTGCTTTGAGGAAGCTGGCACCACCACCATGTGAAGCCCACGCTAGCTCTCTGATGCTGGCGGGCACGTGGCTAAGTCAGACCTGCGGTCCCAGCTGACACCGAGCCGCTACCAGGCATGTGAGTGAGCCACACTGACCTCAGGCTCCCGCTAAGCCAGCCTAGGGCAAGAGAATGAATGGCTCAGTCGATCCCCAGAATGATTCATACCCCTACTTTTAGAACAAATCTATCCTTCAGTAAAAACTAACAGATGTCATATCCTACAGTCTGAATAACCCACCTTGGCAATGACCTCAGTGGGAAACCAAGACGTTGATGGATGGCCAGACAGAAAGAGCCTTCCACCGAAAGAAACCCAAGCCACGCCACGAGGATGAGGTCCCACTCCAATGTCGTATCTCATTAAACCTTTTGTGACGTCCAGTGCTCAGCTGAGCCTGCCCTCAACTTGGCATGACCTCATGCTCAGTTATTCTGCTTGATCAATATTCTCATGCTGTGTTTTCAAACCAATAAGCCTTTCAAAAGTAGAGACTGACATCTGTGTTACTCATGTATTTAATGTAAGCAAAACAAAACCAAAACCAAAACCAACTATTCATCTCAACTAAAAACTGATCATTAGGGGCTTCCCTGGTAGTCCAGTGGCCAAGACTCCACGCCCCTCATACTGGGGGCCCAGGTTTAACCTCTGGTCAGGGAACTAGACCCCACATGCCACAACCAAGACCCAGTGTTAAACGATATATTCTAAAAATAGATTATTTTTTAAAAAGATAAATGTCGTATCTTTGTACTTTTCTGTATGTTGGAAAGCTTTTATAATAAAAAGCTTTAATAAAAGCTTTTATAATAAAGCTTCTATAATAAAAAGCTTTTATAATAAAGCTTCTATAATAAAAAGTTTTATAATAAAATGTGGGAGGAGAGAGGGAAGAAATAGATTTATTTTTTCACTTACTGACTGACTACACTCTATAAACACTATGGCCTTACAGAATAAGTTTTGTTTCCCACTCAATTCCCAGAACTTAGATCGATGCCTGGCCCACCGTATAGCTACTCTACAAACAGTTGTAAAATGACCATAAGAGAAGATCAAAAGGAAAACAGCATTCAAGAAAAGTCAGAGGAAAATCATCAGACGTGCATCATCAGATTAACATCTGCTTCAAAGTGTTCGTGTGCTTCGGAGGGAGACGGCACTGGTTAAGAGAGACACTACGGTGAAGCCCCACATGGCCCCTGTTCATACACTGCTTGGAGGGGTCCCCACCACACACCCGGACCCCGTATGCGGCCATCTGTCCTCCCAGCAGGTGAGTGTATGGTCATGAAGGGTCAATCTGCCCTTCCCAGGCCTGTTAATGCCAAAAGTATTTGCAATGCTCCTTAACCAAATAGTATATAAATGGACAAAATTAATTGAAAAAGAACCAGTTCCCTGAGTCTACAAGAACCAGGTCAAATGCTCTGCAAAGTAAGTTGTTAAAAAACAGCTGTCAGATTAGGTAGAAGAGACAACCCTTAAGAACTAGAGAAAGTCTTACCTGGGAGGATCAGACTGCTTGGCGAGCATCTTTAAACCTCACTCCTCTTGAAAAAGACAGAATGGAAATCACAGACACTGGACTGCGGGGTGAGATTTACGGAGGAGTGGCCGTGGGAAACCCAGGGGACCAGGCACAGAGCAGAGGGCTGGGCCGCCTCAAAAGTGCGGACGCGAAATGTACATTAATAGGTTGTAAATTAAGATTAAAAAGTGAGCAGTATGTTTATACAATTTTTTTACCGACATTTTTATTGACCTGTTTCCGGTCCTGATTGCCAGGAGTAGAATGTCTGCTTCCTGATCAAAGGGAGAGAGTTTACAGTTCAAAGATGGTCACTAGAAGAGCCACTGACCTTCGGAAGGGAGGGAAGCCACAGAGCAGTATGTACGTGATCACGCCAGCTGCCCAGACGTCCACCTTCAGGCCATAGCTGGGGAAACAGAGCGGGCGGGAGGAGAGACAGGATGCTACTCCCACGAACCCGCCACAGGACTGGGGCACGTGCCTTCGTTTGTTAGGGGAAAAGGCCTTTTAGTACCAGACCCCTCGTTTCATGCAGATGAATGAACTACCCTTTGGACAAGGTGTCTGCTCTTCTCCCAAGGTTGCCATTATCTGGATTCCAAGACTGGCCTTGGGACAGAGGTCCAGGCCCAGGGCTCTTGAAAGTACAAGCACAAGCTGGAGCTCCTGGTATCAAAGTCACAGTGCAGGGATCAGCCTCTCCCGCCCCCCGTGTTCTAGGGAGGCACATAAATCCACAGCAGCAGTTGTGGCATATATGCCTGTTCCCAGAGTTCAAGCACTAATCCAACCCCCCAGGAGGCATACCCGGTTTCAGCAATGATTTCGGGGGCCACGTAAGTTGGGGTGCCGCAGACGGTGTACAGCGGGCCTTCCACCACAGTGGCCAGCCCGAAGTCTCCCAGTTTCAGAGACTTGGTCCCATCAGGATATTCGCACACCTGGAACAGAAACCAGCAAATGCTCAGAAGTGTTTTTCCCTCAGTGATTGCAAGAGGGGGAGCCTTTGGTATTGGGCAGGAATGACACAGACACACTTACCAACAAATCGTAAGACACCTCTCCTTCTGATATGAAGGCCATGGTTTATCTCGGCTGCTTTTCAGTTTTGTGTTTTGATTTTTTGGCCATGTGGCATCTTAGTTCCCTGACCAGGGACCGAACCTGCAAGCACCTGCATTAGAAGCCCAGAGTCTCAACCACTGGACCATCAGGGAAGTCCCTCTCTTGCTTTTTAAAGCTCTGATTTTTCTTTCTAGAGATGTTGTGTGTGATTTTTGATTGTGTGAAATATGAAAAAAATATTTCCTACATTTGCAAGAAGTCCCGTACCTAGGAGTAGAATGAACACTCGTGCATGCTGAGGGGGGGTGGGCGGCTTACCCGGTTCGCTTGAGAGGCCCCTGAGCCTCAAGGCAGGACGCTGACCTCTGCTGTGTGCGTGGTGGGGGTGGGGTTGGCACTTGAGAGCCTCAGAAATGGTGTTCATTAGAGGTTGTCCACTAAAGTACTAGGTGCTCTCCAACTCACATGTTTAGTTTACAAGATACAATTAGGACTTGCTCTCTAGACAATGATGAGTATAAACAGTGATACTACCTAGGGGAGAACTTTGGAAATCTAGAAAGAAAATGACCTTTGGGATGAGACAGCCCAAGCCTGCAGGAAGAAACACTCCACCCATTTGTCTGGTGACCTGACCCCTGAAAGCCCCTCACCCACCCTGGGCATGTTTCGTCATCTGTGAAATGGGATAACAGCTGGTCCCTGGCTCACAGGGCTGGTGAGAGGGTGAAATGAGATGAAGGTCAGATCAGGACTGGGTAAATGTTCCTTCTTTCCTGGAAGGAATGGCTGATTAGATCAGGTGGATCATCATCTTGGAAAAGGTTTAACAATGCTGGTGAGGATGTGATGTGTTTGCTGACATCGAAGCAACTTTTCTAGAAAGTATGGCAGTCCTATGTAAATTTCCTAATATCCTTAATAACCCGTGATCTGTAAATTTACTTCTAAGAACCTGCTGTGAGGGAACAGAGATGGATCCAAAGGTTATATCCAAGAATGCCAACCTCAGAATTCACCTTCTGGTTTTTAAAAGCTAGAAGCAACATAAGCGGCCGACAGGTTAATGACTTAATAAATCACAGCAAATCCCAACAGTGATATTATACAGTCACTAGTAAGCACAACTCAAGTAAATATTAATCTTACGGGAAATGTTCAGTGTATTAAAGAAAAAGGAATATTCAAAATATATATATATACTGTAATACCCTAAAATGTTAGGTTTACGCTAGGTGGCAGCATTACAGGTCACTGTACTTTTCTTCTTTATACTTTTCAGAAGTTTCCAGAATGTTTACAATGAACACATGCTCATTCCATAATTCAGAAAAATTAATTTTATATATAAGCAGACTTTCCTTATGGGATAAAAGTCTGGAAGTTATTTTAAATGGATGGTTTTCGAAGCAAACAAGTGTATATGAGAACATGATCTGAGAGCTGGCCGTAAGCGTTTTAATAAGCTATTTGCCTCGTAGACGTCCATTCTGAAAACACTGAATGTGGAAATAACTGCAAAAACCTAACAGGAACTTCTGTCATATCTTTCCTCTACTTTCACATTTTAAACATATTTGTTTGTGTTTCCTTGTATCCCACTATGAACTGAACCAGATTTTCATCTAAGTCACTACTTACTAAAAGAAGAGAAAAATTTAGCAAATGATGTTTTTTCAAGATAAGCACATTAACGACACCGTCCATTAGTCTGATACTTAATGATGGGGAGTGATTTATAAACTCCTCAATAAAAAAAAATATATCAAAAACCTCAGGCCTTCCTAATGCCAATGACCCCAGTCTTAATGGGGATTTTTTAAGGGGGACACTGAAATACCCTTCTCGCTTGTGATGCTTCTCGGCAGTTAAAGAGGAATAGTTTTCACCTCAGTATTTTAATAACTGCTTCCATGCTGATGTACTAAAGACCACGCTCAGCAAGCATCTTTATGACTTTCCAGTTTCACAGGACTGATGGAGGATTTGGGGGCCCTCACAGATATTTATCACTTTGCGTCAGCCCACAGCTCAGCAGAAGCATATTCAAAGCTACTAAGGATTCAGCCTAAAGCAGCAGAAACCAGGTTCTTAGTCATGCATAGTCTTAGGACGACTTTCCATCCATTACGTTTAATGTAAACATTAACGAGAACACCCTGAATTATAGTTAAAATTTATGATGCATTTATTGCAACCCAGACTTTAGAAATTCCCTAAGCAATTGCAGTGATAAGAACATTATAATTCTAAATGTATCATGAGAGTAAAAAAAAGTTTTGTTAATGTCATTTTGTTTTTACAACTTTACAATATACTCATTAGGTACATTAAAAAAAAAATCATGTTTATTTTAGACATTCAATTTAGGGATGCCTAAGGGTATTTAAGAGCTGTTGTTGGATACTCAGAGGTCCCAGAAGTCCCATTTTTCATGTCCCCTACAAGGAATTCAGAGTCAGATGCAGGAGCATAAACAGAAAGGGAATGAAGAGTCTATAGTCACTGAATAACGTTTGAGCAAGGGGTACTCTGGCTAAACATCAAAAGGGTAGTGTCAAATAGGGCAGACAAGCCTGAACTGATAATATTTTACCTGACTCATCACTCCGCAGTGCTAGACACAGAGGCAAACATGTGAAAAAGAATGTAAGCAAATTTCAAGTCTTAGCTGGAGACTGTCTTTAAAGCAGGAAAAAACATATACACACACCTATAAATCTGCAGGTACACACACACACACACATTTATGACACTCCTCTAAGAGACCAACACTGGCACACTCAGGCTTTGCTTTAGGAGACCAATCTTTAAGGCAGAGGTGATAAACGCATGGTGACTCCAAGGCCTCATTCTGGCAGAGTTCAGTTCTCCTCAGTAGTGCCCATCCTCGCAGGCCTGGAAGATTCCCACAGTCTCCCAAACACCGTCTCATCGCACTTCTGTAGTCACCCTGCTGGGCAACTAGGAAGGGAGCTGTTATTCCACTTCATCGATGAGGAAACCGAGGCCCAGCAAAATCAAGTTTCGAGCGGGTGGCCAAGTGGGATTCCAAACAAGTCCACTCCCATCCACTGCACTCCCCTGCGTCTGAAAGGCTACAGGGTGTACAGACTCCGGGTGGGACGTAACCCAGCACCCCCGTGGGAACGCTGGCTCTGCTGTGCGCAGATGCTCCGCCACCAGCTGAGAGGCCCTGTCGCAAGCTGCTCTCAGAATGCAAAACTGATCCCACATACAAACTGCATGCGGCAAGTTCTCTAAATAGAATGTCAGCATCGTGATTTAGAAGGACCTCAAATATGAGAAACCAGCCCTCTCCTCTCCCCTGTCCCCAGAACCCCTGGAAAGGCAGAATTTATCACTGGTCTCTCACAGTTAACTCTGACCGGGCACCACCGGCTGTAACTCACAGCATTAACGGCCACCCCTGTGCTCCCTGACACGGGGACCCATACATCTCTGCTGGCAGGGTTTAAATTACGACACAGCTGCCAGACGAGGGGATGCAAATGAGACGTCTGAATGCCCTGGTGCTCACAGACAGGATTCTCTCGGAGCAGCGAGGGGCTGGCAGCCCCTCTGTGGACCGGCTTCTAGCATCGCGGTGGCACTCTCTCATCCCGGGCTGGCACCAGCATGCCGACTGTCTCTAGGTCTGCCGGGGGTCCCCTTGGGTCAGCAGTGGCAGACACGTATCTTACTGAGACACGCGGTGAAGAGTGTCTGCAGCGCGACCCCAGGGGCCTCGCATGTCACACGGGAGCCTCATGCAGGCCTCATCCAGGTTCACCATCCTCCTCCTCCTCCTCCCCTTTGGGCAGCAGAGCAGGGCTGGGGCGGGGGGAACACCCGGCCGGGGCAGGGGAGGCAGATGAGGCCCTGACTCCGGTCTCCCGGCCGCCATCCGAGACACGGCAGGCTGGAGCCGTCAGTCCCTGCCTCGGTCTCTTCCCCGACGGGTAACGAGAGCAAAGGCTGAGGGATGCGGGCCTGAGCCTCCGCACACAGTAAGGAAGTGTGAGTGCGGAGGGGGAGACGTGGGCTGGTGGGGAGGGGTGGGATCGCTGAGCAGGACAGGACACCCTCGGGTCTACGGAAGGGCGTGGAGGGCAGGGTGTCCTCAGGAACACCGGGGAGCCCTGTCACCTCTGCTAGGGAATCCCACGGCCAAATTCGGCCGGCGGTGGAGGGGTTGGGGGGACGCTGCCACGCCCCACAGCCTCCGGTGCAGCAGCAGGACAGCGGGTCCTCACGTGCCCGAGGCCCGCTTCACCACTGTCCCCACTCCTCCTCAGAGGTCGGAACGCCAAGCCCCATGACACGTCGTGCTTTACATACCAGGGGTATTTATTTTCCTAACAGAAAGAAAACACATTCGCTCAAGGCAGAAGACGGTAAGAAAACAAATGTCACACGCTTTTAAGTGGATGCTGAACAATAATCAAATGGCACTATCGAAAGGGGAACAGAACTGTGGATCAGGAGGGCCCAAGAATGGCGCCACAGCCCACCCATCAAAGCACACTCTGCTCAGTAAGTACTGGTGTGCCGCACGCAGGACGCAGGGTGTAAGACCTGGCTGTGAGTGTCCGCTTCAGGTGAGCCGAGTGATCATCATGGCCAGTCACCAGCCATGGACTTCTCACCCACTGTGCGCTCGTTCAGCACCAGGAGATAAGGTGGCTGAACACACACCTGCTCTATGGGCGCCTACTACCTAGAGAACGGGAGAGACTAGAGATGTCTTCAAGAATATTAGAGACACCAAGGGAACATTTCATGCAAAGATGGGCTCGATAAAGGACAGAAGTGGTATGGGCCTAACAGAAGCAGAAGATATTAAGAAAAGGTGGCAAGAATACACAGGAGAACTGTACAAAAGAGATCTTCATGATCCAGATAATCACGATGGTGTGATCAATCATCTAAAGCCAGACATCCTGGAATGTAAAGTCAAGTGGGCCTTAGGAAGCATCACTACGAACAAAGCTAGTGGAGGTGATGGAAGTCCAGGTGAGCTATTTCAAATTCTAAAAGATGATGCTGTGAAAGTGCTGCACTCATTATGTCAGCAAATTCGGAAAACTCAGCAGTAGCCACAGGACTGTTTGAAAAGGTCAGTTTCATTCCAATCCCAAAGAAAGGCAATGCCAAAGAATGCTCAAACTACCACACAATTGCATTCATCTCACACACTAGCAAAGTAATGCTCAAAATTCTCCAAGCCAGGCTTCAACTTTATATGAATGGTGAACTTCCAGATGTTCAAGCTGGTTTTAGAAAAGGCAGAGGAACCAGAGATCAAATTGCCAACATCCTCTGGATTGCTGACAAAGCAAGAGAGTTTCAGAAAAACATCTACTTCTGCTTTATTGACTACACCAAAGCCTTTGACTGTGTGGATCACAACAAACCGTGGAAAATTCTTAAAGAGACAGGAATACCAAACCACCTGATCTGCCTCTTGAGCAATCTGTATGCAGGTCAGGAAGCAACAGTTAGAACTGGACATGGAACAATAGACTGGTTCCAAATCGGGAAAGGAGTATGTTAAGGTTGTATATTGTCACCTTGCTTATTTAACTTATATACAGAGTACATCATGAGAAATGCTTGGCTGGATGAAACACAAGCTGGAATCAAGATTGCATATATGCAGATGACACCATCCTTATGGCAGAAAGCAAAGAAGAACTAAAGAGCTTCTTGATGAAAGTGAAAGAGGAGAGTGAAAAAGTTGGCTTAAAACTCAACATTCAGAAAACTAAGATCATGGCATCTGGTGCCATCACTTCATGGCAAACAGATGGGGAAACAGTGGAAACAATGACAGACTTTATTTGGGGGGGCTCCCAAATCACTGCAGATGGTGACTGCAGCCATGAAATTAAAAGACGCTTATTCCTTGGAAGGAACGTTATGACCAACCTAGACTCTCTGCATATTAAAAGCAGAGACATTACTTTGCCAACAAAGGTCCATCTAGTCGAAGCTATGGTTTTTCCAGTGGTCATGTACGGATGTGAGAGTTGGCCTATAAAGGAAGCTGAATGCCAAAGAATTGATGCTTTTGAATTGTGGTGTTGGAGAAGACTCTTGAGAATTCCTTGGACTGCAAGGAGATCCAACCAGTCCATCCTAAAGGAAATCAATCCTGAATATTCACTGAAAGGACTGATGCTGAAACTGAAACGCCAATACTTTGGCCACCTGATGCAAAGGACTGACTCATTGCAAAAGACCCTGATGCTGGGAAAGATTGAAGGCAGGAGGAGAAGGGGACGACAGAGGATGAGAGGGCTGGATGGTATCACCAACTCAATGGACATGAGTTTGAGTGAAATCCGGGAGTTGGCGATGGACAAGGAAGCCTGGTGTGCTACAGTCCATGGGGTCGCAAAGAACTGGACACAACCGAGCAACTGAACTGAGCTGACCTAGAGAAAATGACAGATAAATAAATGATGAAATCACAGAACCGTGGTAGTGCAGCAAAAACCAGAGGGGGCCAGGACTGACTGCCTCTGCTCAAGGAGGCTGGCGTGATGTCAAGAAGACATGCCTTGTTCAGTATCTTCTGAGATGGACCTGTCTGCTGGGGGACAGGATGCTGCAAACAAGACCAGTATGGTGGCATTTTAGTTGCCAAGTTGTGTCCAACTCTGGCCACTCCAAGGAATGTAGCCACCAGACTCTTCTGTCCATGGAAGGTTCCAGGCAAGAATACTGGAGTGGGTGGCCGTTTCCTTCTCCAGGGATCTTCTCGATCCAGGGATCGAGCCCAGGTCTCCTGCACTGGCAGGTGGATTCTTTACGAACTGAGCACACTGTATCACTTTATGAGGACCAGTGTGGACACCAGCAATGAGGTTTAACACTGCTGATAAAAGGCTCGTCTTCACCAACGCTGGGGCCTGGGGAAACCTGTGTTTGGATGAACGTGATACAGGAGACGCAGATAACCTCGCCTGCCAAAAAGTAAGGATGATGACGGTGATGCTCATCCCTGAAAGGTGAAAACAGAGAAGCCTCGTATCTTGTGTGTACTGGTGGATCAGTGTAGGGAGAACTCCCAAATTGCCTTCTCTTAAATTTCTCTACAGCGTAGACATAAGCACTGTCCCCAGTCAGCAGGCTACATTTAGTGATTAAGGCCACCACGCAGTGAGTGACATCGGGTTTAAGGTGAGTGTCGGGCTGGCCAGATGGGTAGGGAAGGGAGGACCAGGACAAGAGGCTGGAAGGGTGGACTGTACCAGACTGCGACGCCGAGCACCGTAACAGAGTAACCGCTCCTCTGCAGAGCAGCAGGACAAAGCAGACTTCCCAACAAGAAGAGTCAGCATCCCTGGGGCTCAATTTCCATACCCGCAAAGCTGAGCCGAACAGACTATGTTAGGTTTCCAAAGTTCTGCCCTGCACACGAGCGAACCCTTCCACTTCTGTCTCTGATCCTCTAATTCTATCACCAATTTATCCAGCAGAATTTTTTGCCTCATAAAGTAATTTCCTGTTTGTCTTTCTCCAGTTAGTACCATCCATTAAAACATAAATGAAAATGGGTTTTCTGGGCTTCCCTTGTGGCTCACAGGTGAAGACTCTGCCTGCCAATGCAGGAGACACAGGTTCGATCCCTGGTCTCGGAAGAGCCCACGTGCCGCGGAGCAGCTAAGCCGCTGTGCCACCACTACTGAAGCTGTGCTCCTCCTGAGCCCATGTTCTGCACCTACTGAGGCTGCCTGGCCTCGAGGCCATGCTCCGCAGCCAGACAAGCCAGTGCGGTGAGAAGCCCCCGCACTGCAACTAGAGCAAAGCCCGCACAGCAGCAAAGACCCAGCACAGCCACAAAGAACTTTCCAAAAAAGAGGAAAGAAAATATGCTTTCTGATGTCTGGTAAACAGTAAATGCGGAAGCGCAGATCAGTTCAAGAAATCCATCAAGACTTTATGGTCACTGACTTGATTTTCTAGATTTAAATTCTCTTGGCCCCTTACCTGCAGGGTTGGTATAGAATGTCACAGTCTGCACAAGACTGTCTGCATGTGACTTCTGCCACTTTAAAGGGGGTGAGGCCAGAGTTGGAACAGAAAGGCAGGGACCACGTACCAAGAGGTTCTCGGGCTTGATGTCCCGGTGCACGATGCTGAGGGCGTGGAGGTACCTGAGGGCGCTGGCCAGGTTGTACACCATGGCGCTCCCATCCCTCTCCGTGTACTTGGTTGAAGAGGTAATTGCGTCAAAAAGATCTCCACCCTAGAGAACATTGTAAGAACACATCAAAACATCGACGGTGGCAGAAACAAGACTCACAGACGTAGAGCACAAATTTACGGTCACCAAGTGGGAAGGGTGGGAGGAAGGGATACCTAGGGAGCTCGGGGTGGACATGTACACACTGCCATGTTTAAACTGCAGAAGCAACAAGGACCTACTGTCCAGCACAGGGAACTCTGCTCCATGCCATGCGGCAGCCTGGATGGGACGGGGGTCTGGAGGAGAACGGATACAGGTATACGTACGGCTGAGTCCCTTTGCCGTCCACCTGAACTATCGCAACGTTGTTAATCGGGTATACTCCAGTACAAAATAAAAACAAGCTTAATTTAAAAAAATCAACAGTGGCAGGGCTATGAAGGGGACAAACAAAGCTCATCAGCCTGAAAGAGGTAAGGAAAAAAAAGACACAAGTGCCGCGCAAATGAATGAAGATCCATTTCACAAATAACGAAAGTTTCAAGGCAGCAGTGTGCATGTCTACTGAGGGTCTCTGAGAACACTGCTAAGCCTCGGGATCTAGCACTAACGGACCCTCCTGGGATCTCTCCGCCTCTTACCTTGACCAGCTCCATCACCAGGAAGAGCTCGGTGGCAGTCTCCATCTCCTCAATCAGCATGATGATGTTCGGATGTTTCACCCTGCGCAGGATCGACACTTCGTTCTCAATCAGATGTTCCTGGGGAAAAGGGTTTAGAGGGGTGGATCAGACACGACGGAACAGGCTCCGTTCCTGCGTGCCGGAGGACAACACGGGCTGTGGGTCTGAGCCTGCAGGAGTGGAGACAAACCGCACCCCGGGGACAAGACAAGCAGCGTGGCGGCTCACGGAAACTAACGGAAGGACTTCACACAGCCCTCGCAGCGCTCGGTGTGCTATCTGGACTGTAGGACACGCTCCCTCCTGCCTCTTCTTCATTCCCAACACTTCAAGAGCTCCTGATGCTGTGAGAGCTTGGGCTTGCCACACTGTGCTGCGTAATGCAGCTGGAATCACTTTTCCCTCTCAGTATACACTCAGAAATGAAGACAGCATGTAAGGAAATTTGGCATACTTATGGACTGCAAGGAGATCCAGCCAGTCCATTCTGAAGGAGATCAGCCCTGGGATTTCTTTGGAAGGAATGATGCTAAAGCTGAAGCTCCAGTACTTTGGCCACCTCATGGGAAGAGTTGACTCATTGGAAAAGACTCTGATGCTGGGAGGGATTGGGGGCAGGAGGAAAAGGGCACGACCGAGGATGAGATGGCTGGATGGCACCACTGACTTAATGGGCGTGAGTCTGAGTGAACACCGGGAGATGGTGATGGACAGGGAGGCCTGGCATGCTGCGATTCATGGGGTTGCAGAGGGTCGGACACGACTGAGCAACTGAACTGAACTGAACTGATGGGATACAACTTCCAGCCTTATAAAGATTTTTAGCTTTTAAACTATTTACCAACACGAATTTGAATTTTATGTTGAAATTTGTGAAAAAGAAAGTTTCCTCCTCTGTATTTGGGTATGAAACCACTCACCAGATAGATGTTCCCTCTCTTGTATTTCAGAAGTCAGGAAGCATATAGTACCAGGGGGACCACCGTCCTTATTTCAACCCTAATCACTTCTCTGAAAACACCGCCTGATTGTCAGTCCTGGTGGGCAATGTGGTTCGGATCAGCACCGTAGCAAAATGTTTACTCACAGCATTAAGGAATTATTCTTAGTATGCCAGCCCATGAGTCATGAATGATTGCTCTATTATGAGATGTTAGAAATTGCTCAATAATGTCACATTTGTTGATCCTCGTTAACTGTAATAATGAATTGTTCAGAATTTAGGGAATGTTCTGTAAGACTGCTAATTGCCCTATTATACACTTTAGGTTTTCAAACATCTTTCTTCATATAAGTTTACCTGATAAGAGCTACCATTTAGTACCCAAATACACACACGTGCATATATGTCCATCGTGTGTGCGTGTCCCTCTCACCACCCTTTTTGCCTCCTCTGCCCTCATGAATCTTGGAACTAAACTGAATGTCCCTCTGCGGTAATAAGATCGTTATCTTATCTCTAGTTCAGTGTACCATTTATGCTTCCTCGCTTATCTCCATGCCTCCATGTATATGTGTATTTTTACTCAAAGCAATCTCAAATATTTCTGGACAATAGATGGAAGCATAAATTATAACAAGCCAATAAATAATATCCAGACAAAAGTCTGTGGCAGCCTCATGGTGAGTGGTGTTTTTTGAGTGTTGAATGCACCGTGTTTGTCCAAACGTTGGCAAATGACAGTGCAAACATTAAACAGAAGCCTGGAGGATCCCAGTGACGGGGGAGCCTGGTGGGCTGCCATTTACGGGGTTGCAGAGTCAGACGCGACTGAAGCGACTTAGCAGCAGCAGCAGGGGGAAGAAAAGGGCTTCCCTGGGGGCTTAGTGGTAAAGAATCTGCCTGCATTGCAGGAGCCCCAGGAGATGTGTGTTCAATCCCTGGGTCAGGAAGATCCCTTGGAGGAGGGCATGGCAACCCACTCCAGTACTCTTGCCTAGGAAATCTGGTAGACAGAGGAGCCTTGGCGGGTCACAGCCCATAGGGTTGAAAAGAGTTGGACATGACTGACTGACTTGGCACACACACAGGGGAAAGAAACCACCATTCCCCAGTCACTGTACAGGGTACTTGCGTAACATCTCCACACTTATTCTTAGAACAGTTCTTTGTCTAGATTCCTGACATCCAAGCTGACATCTTTTGGAATCTTTCAAAATGAAAATGACAGCTGCCAAGCTGAAACTGATTCCTTGAAAGGCTGGAACTAGAGGTCGCATCACCCTGAGGTAGGCTCCAGGCAGGACCACACTAGGCTTCGTACCAAGCAGAGCACCTATGCCTACTAATGAGTAGGGCTGGGAAGACGTAGCTGGCTCTGTACTCGGCGCCCAGGGAAGAGTGGCAGGTCTCAGATCCTGACCGACCACGGCAGAGAGGCCGCAGGGCTGCCGATCCAGCTCCGGCCGCACGGTGCTGACTTACACAGTGGCAGCGTCACCAGGCGGGCACAGAGCCCTGGGCCCTCCCAAGGCAAGCGGCTGGGCAGCCGGGCCCTTGTGGCCATGGGGACAAAGACTCAAAAAATGGTCCATGTTCACACACTTCTTCAGAAGCCTTTGGCTCATCTGTGCCAACCAGGTCCTTAACCACAGTAACCGCAGAGGTGGTCGTAACTCTGTGAACAGGTAAAGGCAACCGAATGAGTTTATTTCACTCTGTGTGATGCCAAGTCGACACTGTAGTAAAACAGGCGTTTGATTTGGAAGCTAAATGGATCTATCATGTCAGCTCTCCTCCCGCCTCTCCGTCGCCCGAGGTGAGGGGGAGTCTGTAAATGTACCTCTATTCAGGGGTTCTGCATGTGATGCTAATTTCCAGGGACATATATAAAATAATTCACATCACCAGTACCCCAAGAATGCACTCAGACTGGAGCTAAAATAGAGAGCCCAGCACTCAGAGAGCCCGCACCTCTCCAAAGTCATCTTCTTCACACAAAGGCACAGCAGAGCCTCTTCTGGGACGCACTGTGCAACTCAGCCCTGGGCCTCCGGCCGTGTTATGTTTCAAATATTAAGTGGATATTCCAACAACATTTTTTCCACCACTATTTATTATCTTGGCTTGCTGTATGCTACTCAACAATGCCTAGTATTCTTTGCACATACTGAAGGTTTTTGTTGGGATGTGGGAGCTATTTGTTTCCCAACCTCTGACTACGTCTGTAAAAATGTCTTTGAAGGACCAATCCACTTTTTAAAGTAAACCATCCTCAGAAGCAAAATGGAATGGTGCACAAAAATCTTTAAAAATGCTATCTTCCTACTTCTTAAACAGCCCATATGTAATCATTGTTTCTAATATATAAAGATGCTCTCTAGGTTACATTTTCCAGAAAAATATTTCTAAATACAAGATGAACATCACTTTTGTCTCGAACTGTACTGAACTTACATTATTCAACCACCCACCATTATTTATGTTAAGTGATTCATGATTCTAACTCCAAATAATTTACATATGAATCATTTCCTGGCAGTATGCCAAGGTTTTGTGTGTGAGAATAAATGACAAAGAAAACTGCCAACTTGGCAAAGGATACAGCCTTATCCTTGGCCAGGGTGGTTTTTAACATCTAAAAGAGAGACAGACAGGGCCAGAGACAAATGGATTTGGGGAATAAACAATGCTCCCAAACCAAACGATTCGTCTTGTGTCCAGTCTTTCCCGCCTGTGTCCTCTGTCTCACTGAATGAACCTGGCTGCCGAGAGCAAAAGGGCATTCTGCCCTGACCCTCCCTCCCGCACCCTCCTGCCCAGCCCATCAGTCACCCATCCCCGCCAGGCCTGCCTTCTCAGCAGCCTCAGAACACATCCATTCCCTCTTCATCCCTTTTGCCAATCTTTTTTCTAGGCCTCCAGGCATCTGCAAAGGCAATTTTGTCTGGAACTTCCTTTCCCCACTTCTTGATGAGCTCCTATTTATTCTTCAGAACCATGGGGGACCTCACCTCCTCTAGGTAGCCTCCCTTGCTTAATCATGGCTGGGTTAGGAAACCCTCAAATTTGTCCTCACAGCGCCCTGCGCTCACTCCAGTCACCTGCTGTCTTGGAGGTCTTTGTTTACCTTGCTCTCCAGCAACCAGCACGGTTCATTCTTGAGTAAACACATCACACACTGCTCACTGTTACAAGTTTTACAGCCGGTATCTATATTATGGAGTGAGTACCTCTGAGGATGATACAGTGAGAGAGACGAGATGTTCAATAGTTATACATCATGAGTGTGGTTGGTTAAATAACAGCCACACAAAGTTATCAGGTCTTAATGCCTAGAACTTGTAAATACTACTGTACTTGAGGAAAAATAATGTCTGGAGATATGATTAAAGCCACTGCAACAAAGAAAAAACCATAGATTTTCTGGGTCGCATTACAAGTGTCTTTATGAGACAGAGGCAGAGGGAAAGCTCACAGTCAGAAGAAGCAAAACAAACACAAAGACGAGAGGGAGATGTGAAGCTGGAGGCGGAGTTCGGAGTGATGTGTTCCTCCAAGCCAAGGAATACTGTCAGCTCCCAGAAGCTACTTAGAGTCAAGGAACAGATTTCCCCCACAGCCTGCAGAGCAAAAGTGGATTTCAGAGTTCAGCCCCTGAAACAGTGAGAAAAATGCTCTAAGTCATCAAGCTGGTTGGGAAGTTATTCCAACAGCCTCAGGATGCTAATACAGCATACATTTAGATTTCTGTCCTGCCCTGACCCATAACATGTAGATAATGAACGCAGAACGCTGGGGAGAAAAGGAGGGAAGGGCCACTTCTAAGCACACCACAGAAAGCTCCAGGCTTTCTGAATCCTCACATACTGTGGGGATTCAGTAAATACTTAGAATGATTATCATTTAGAATATTAGGTATAGAAGAATTCTTAAATTTATCAATATCATAGCCTTCTCAAAAGCCTCCATAAATCTGGCCCCAAGGTAGATCTTGCAAAAATCTCCTACTTGGTATATAAATCAATGATGTCAGAACACTCCCTCACACCATACACACAAAAAAACCTCAAAACGGCTCAAAGACTTAAATACAAAATAGGACACCATAAAACTCCGAGGAGAGAACATAGGCAAAACATTCTGACATTAGGTCAGTCTCCCAAAGCAACAGAAATAAAAGCAAAAATAAACTAATTCAACTTATAAGCTTTCATACAGCAAAGGAAACCATAAACAAAATAAAAAGACAACTTACAGACTGGGAGAAAATATTTGCAAACAAGGGCTTAATTTCCAAAATATATAAACAACTCATACAATTCAAAATAGCAAACAAGCAAATCAAAAAATGGGAAGACCTCAAAAGACATTTCTCTGAAGAAAACTTACAGATGGCCAATTAGGTACAAGAAAATATGCTCAACACTGCTAACTGTCATAGAAATGTAAATCAAAACTATAATCAGATATCACTTCACACCAGGCAGAATGGCCATCATTAAAAAGTCTATAAATAATAGATTCTGGAGAAGGGTATAGAGAAAAGGGAACCTTCAGACACCGTTGGTGGGATTAAAAATTGGTGCAACCACTAAGGAGAACAGTATGGAGGTTCCTTAAAAAACTAAAAGTAGAGTTAGCATATTACCCTGCCATCCCACTCCTGCACATACGCCTGGAGAAAACTCTAATTCAAAAAGATACATGCCCCGTGTTCACTGCAGCACTGTTTACAATAGTCAAGGCATGCTGCTGCTGCTGCTACTAAGTCGCTTCAGTCGTGTCCGACTCTGTGTGACCCCACAGACGGCAGCCCACCAGGCTCCCCCGTCCCTGGGATTCTCCAGGCAAGAACACTGGAGTGGGTTGCCATTTCCTTCTCCAATGCATGAAAGTGAAGAGTCAAAGTGAAGTCGCTCAGTCATGTCTGACTCTTCGCAACCCCATGGACTGCGGCCCACCAGGCTCCTCCGTCCACGGGATTTTCCAGGCAAGAGTACTGGAGTGGGGTGCCATCGCCTTCTCCAGTCAAGACACGAAGGCAACCTAAACGTCCCTCAGCAGAAGGAAATGTGGAGCACACACACGACAGAGTATTACTCAGCCATAAAGAGAATGGAAAATGCCGTATGCGGCAACATGGATGGACTTAGAGATTATCCCACTAAGGCACGTAAGTCAGACAAAGATAAATGTTATACCGCACAATATCAAATACTGGAGTGGGTTGCCATTTCCTCCTCCAGGGGATCTTCCTGACCCAGGGATCAAACTCAGGTCTCCTGCAACGTAGGCAGAATCTTTACCACTTTCCCACCAGGGAAGCCCCAAATCACTTGTATGTAAATTTAAAACATGACACAAATGAAGTTATCTACAAAACAGAAACAGACTCACAGACGCAGGAAACACACCACGGTTACCAAAAGGGAAAGGGGGTGGGGAAGGGGTAAATTAGGAGTTTGGTATTAACAGATACAAACTAGCATACCCCTACTATACCCAGGTCCTACTATATGGCACAGGGAAAGATATTCACCATTGCATTAACCTATAATTTAAAAAAATATGCGTATAATTGAATCTTTTTGCTGTAAACCAGGAAGACAACATTATAAATGAACTATACTTCAACTTAAGAAAACCTCCTACTTGGAAGAACCCAACATGCTTTCCATCTCCTGGGCCCCTGCTCAGGCTGTGCTGACCGCCTCTAAGGCTCTTCTGTCATTCCTGCCTATTCAAGCCCTGCGTGCACGTGTGCGTGCATCCTCAGCCATTCAGTCACGTCTGACTCTTTGTGACTCCGTGGACCGCAGTCTGCCACTACCCCACTGCTCAAGTTCAGCTCCAGTGCTTCTTGCTCTAAGGCATCACCACTGAGCATCTGCTTCTCTCTCATCTGCTTCCCTGAACTCCCAAAACACTCTTTACAGAATTGGTATTAATCTGTATATTAAATCACCTTGTTCCTAGCACAGAATCTCACACAAACATCAGATGTTAGATAAACAGTAAATTAACCTAATAACACTCATACACATTATAGAAAAAGCAAATAGAAAGTCGGAGGTTAAGAACTTCCCCCCAGGTTCTTATTACAGGAACAAAGGCAGAAATTGAACTTGGAGGAGGAGCTGATGGACTAACCCAAAGATCCGATCACTGCTCTGCCTCTGTGTGACTTCTGGGAAGCTATCTAATCTGTATTTCTGTCTTTATCTGTAAAACCAATACATCTGGTTTGCAAGTCATTAAAGATAATGTGCGAAATTCCTAAATGTCCAAGCCTTGATAGATAATACACTTTGATAAATGGATAGATTAATACATTTTGGATAGACATTACATTTTGATAAATGGCAGACATTGTTTTCAGCGTACTTTTCTGTGTACATCTCACAAAGCAGAGGTGAGGAACAATGCCCCAGGAGAGTGTTTTAATACCTGCCCTAAGATTTTGTTTAAAAAAAAAATTCTCTATACCATTTTTCCCGAAGGATAAAATTCAGTGGAAAAATCTACTTATTGAAAACAAGTATGAGAGGAACAGATACAAACTACTATACATAAAACAGACATGCAACAAGGATTTACTGTACATCCTATAATGACCCATAATGAAATACTGATATTATCTGAAAAGAAAGAACTGAGTCACTGCTGAAACCAGCACAATATTGTAATCAACTATCCGTTTTTTCAAAAGTTTTGAAATTATAATTTTCTACAATGTGGAAATAATTGCTCAAGTAAGCAAAACAGAAGGATGAAAACTAACTACATGAGCACGAATTATAAAAATACAATGACATTCAGTAACAAGGAAAACAATACCTCAATTTTTTTTTCCTTCAACCAAATGTTTGAAGTGACCTATTCATTTGTCTTAACACTTGGTGTATCAGACTGTATTTTTTTGCATGAAGATCTTTTTTTTACTACTACTGAGACTGCTGCTTAAATTTTAATCAGGTAAACAGTATTCTTTCCATCATAATTATTTTTAAACTTTTTATGAAGAAATACTTTAATGCAATTGTTTAGAACCTGACTCCCCAAATTACAACACATTCTGCTTAAATCACACAATATCAGATACAAAGAGTAACACCCACTCCCATATGGAGAAAGTCTCAGCAGTTGAAAATGTAATCAGATTGTCAGCACAATAGGTAAAAACATACAGAATTACTTAAAGAAAATTAAATTTAGAAAAACCTTATTCAAAGAAAGGGGAGCATTTTGCACAGACTCTGCTTCATTAGCTGTCACAATGTAGTTAAAGAAAAAAAAGTGTATGACAAATCTGCCTACTGGATTTACATTCTGGGGCCCTGAGAAATTTTACCACAATTATTTTAGGTTTTCTGTTAAAAAATCCACAATTTTGTAAATGTCTGATGAAGAATAGTTTTACAAGTTCCATAAATACAAGACCACTACGGTCACATCAAGTCCTCCTAGCAATAAGTTCTGAATCCCTCTGGCCTATTAATAATTATCAGCTAACATGTGTTAAACTTGTACCATATACTGGTACTTTTCTGCATATCTTACATGCCTTAATTAATTCACAGTAACTTATATCTTAAATATTATTAATAACTGCATTTTATTAGTTATTAGGAAGAAACAAAGGCACAGAGGGGCTAACTAATGTTTCCAAGGTCACACAGCAAGAAGACACAGGATTAAACTTAATACAATCTGTCTAGAGTAGTGCTGTTCAACAGCAACGTGACCCACACATGTAAATCTAAATTTTCTAGGCAGCCATGCTAAAAACTATAAAAAGCAGGTAAAATGTATGACTTATTTAACCCCAGATATTCAACATATTACCATTTCAACATGTAATCAAATACAAAAGATAGTAAGCATCTTACATTCTTCTTTGAGGATTAAGTCTTCACAATCTGCTGTGTGTTCACACTTAGCACACATTTCAGTTCAGACTAGCCACATCTCCAGTGCCAGGAGCTCAGAGTGGGACCGCGAGTACCAGAGCCTGCTCTCCCACCTGCTAGCTAGCCACCAGAAAGGAATCTAAAAAGGTCTTTGTCGTCATTATTAGGGAATATTTACCTTTTCAAACGTAGTTAAAATACCAGTAACCTCGCAGCATGCCCTCATTTGATTTTCTTTCCCCCAGCTGGATCTTGAGAGTGGGACGGAGAACAAAGCTCATCCACTTGGAGAGACAATCCATGGCGTGTGTGCACATCCTGATTCAGCTCCTGTTACTACATCCTCAGAAAGATGTCTGTACAGCCAACATGCTTGGAACACAAAGATGGTGACTGCCTTGGCCAGGAGGGCGGATCTGTTTCCTGACCACGGTAATAACGTCCTCCTCTGAGGCAGAGCTTGGCGAGGATACTAGTGGCTCCCCTAAGACTGGGGGGTTCCTAAGCTTAGGGATCCTCCACTGTGACACAAACCCACTCTGGGCCTTGGGAGTTAAGAGGAACCAACGCCAGTACGGAGCTCACGCTACTTGCTATGCCACAAGTAAGTGTTTTTTTGTGTGTGACTCAGGAATGCTGTGTCTTCTGCCACATCTATAAAGCTAGAAAGCTAATGTGTTAGTCTGAAAGTAGGGTCAAGTCTCAGACCCCTCACTGTTCTTGACACAACTTTTTTTTGTGTTACTAGGTTCTGAAATAGTCATCTCCCAGAGAAGAGAACGTACATTTTTCGATGGTTAGGATAAAGATCAAATCAAGTTACTGTTTTAGGATTAAGGTTTCAGAAAAATGGCAAGAAAAAAAAAAAAAGCTTGATATGGTTTCCCCCAATACTACCAGCAGTTAATTCCTGTTATGAGCTTATCAAATCACCACTTAAATTCCTTCACCACAGTAAACAGCTCTAAGTGTTTTCAGTTTTTTTTTTTGTTTTTTTTTTTTTACAAAATATTTACATATACTGTACCTTTCCACAACATTTGGCTTTGTCTATAATCTTCAGGGCAAACTCCTTTCCGGTTGACCTATGAATAAACAGAGGAAGGCCATTTAAAGACATACATCAAAGACACCATCCTTCCTGATTCCCTCTACAGCAGACTCTGGGAAGAAAGACTGGCTTCCTCTTCTATACCCCAGAGAGGATGCTGAGTGGGGTCTGGGAGAAAAATACTCCCCAAAAGATTTTTTAAAAACCCACAAAGCCACACTGTCAATTTCCTTTTATAAATATCAATCATTACAATATTATTACGTAACTCATATTTAAAATAGTTAAATTCTGTTGCATCAAAGCGGGACAAAAGATATTTTTCCACACTTAAATCTCAAAAATAGTTCTCTTAGGAGACAGAATAAAATTTAGAAAAATGAATCAAAGTAACAGAAAATTTTCTTTTATCAATGTCTTTACAAGAATCCATTAGTCCATCAGGCCACAATTCAAAACTGAAAAGTCCCTAGACTTGCACTATCCATTCTCAGTCAAAACTCCAGTGAAGATCTGCTGCCATTTCACCCCCACCTCTAAACACCCCAGTCTGGTACTAGAGACATCATTTCCTTGGACACAAGAATCTGGATGATGTTATTTAACCTTTATTCACATCATTTAAGCTCAACATGCCAAAAATACATCTTTCAGAATTCAGAAGAACAGTTCAAGAGGGAACACTGTGGTATTCTTGGAATGCATTAGTTCTCCCAATCACAAGCTACATTTGCTAGGTGGTCACAGTACACACTGATGACCTACCTTGGAAGAATAACTTTTATCTAAATTAGTATATGGTATAGATAGTGGTAAAGAACCCATCTTCCAATGCAGGAGACGTAAGAGATGTGGGTTCAATCCCTGTGTGGCAACCCGCTCCAGTATTCCTGCTTGGAGAATCCAGGGACAGAGAAGCCTGGCAGGCTACAGTCCACAGGGCTGCAAAGAGCTGCACACGACTGAAGCAACTTAGCATGCATGTCTGCATGTATATATACTGTGTTAGTCACCCAGTCGTGTTTGTATATATGCGTATAGAGTATAAACCTGCTTTCTACTTGGAGAGACGAATCAGGTCTCATCCATGAGCCAGACAGAAATGGGAAAGAATACGATTCATTAAAAAAAATTACATCTCCTACAGCACTTACCTGTGGCAGGCTTTGTTCTCAATGCTACAGTTGTATTAATCCATTTATTCATTAAAAAAAATTACATCTCCTACAGCACTTACCTGTGGCAGGCTTTGTTCTCAATGCTACAGTTGTATTAATCCATTTAATCCCTGTAGTAACCCCCTCACTTAATATTTAATTTCATATTACCAGTAGTTCAGGATACATGGATTCCGACTTTACTCAAGATCAGAAGCAGCCAACTTTTGCACATATTCAAATAATATTTCTGCTTTTCCAGCCTTATTTTAAGGTCTTGATTTCTCAAATGGTAAACAATATTAAAACTGGAAAAAAATTCAGAGTAGAGTCTTTGTACTTACAGGCTGCTGTTCTAGCTGTTCTAAGTGGTAATTTTTGTTGTGGGGGTGGGCGGGAGGTGAGTTTTCCAGGAAGTTCTGGTAACTACAGTTTTTCTGTTTTGCTGCATCTTTGGTGGAGGTTTACTGCTCATTATATGGTGCAGAAAGCAGCTCCTTGTCTCCTGAGCTCCTTTACTTAGCTCTGGTACACAGACCGTTGCCCAAGCAACAGGCATCTAAAATATGCCTTCTAGAGGCTCATTAGAAATCCGAGCAATATTTGGTTTATGTTATGGGAAGGGCTTCTCTGGTGGCTCAGACAGTAAAGAATGCCTGCAATGAGGGAGATGCGGGTTTGATTACTGGGTCAGGAAGATCCCCTAGAGAAGGGCATGAACCCACTCCGGTATTCTTGCCTGGAGATCCCAGGGACAGAGGAGCCTGGAGGGCTACAGTCAAGCTGCCTGTGGGCATGCAAAACTGCTTGTCCCTAGGGTGGAGTCTTTGAGAAGGCCTTCTGTTCATTCAGGTAAGAATAAGTTCCAAAGCAGAAATGTATGCATCAGTGAACAAGCGATTATCTTCTCTCACCTGTCCATGCACTCTTTGACGACTGCAAAATTGCCATCTCCAATAACTTTCCCAATTTTGTATTTCTCGAGAAGAGTCGACGACTCAGAGCACCTGTGTCCATCCACACCTGCAAAAAAAGGATAAACGCATACGCTAATGAACACATCACATTTCACCTTGATGTTTACATATCTGTAAAATAACAAATCTAAATGCACTTCTATATCTATAGTAAAACTAACGAAAATCCTCTGAGCACATTTTCTTAATAAAACACCTGAATCACCAATTTCCTTTTAGCCTTGTTGGCTGGAATCAGAAACCAACAAAATCAAGAAGACTCTTGAGAGTCCCTTGGACTGCAAGGAGATCCAACCAGTCCATCCTAAAGGAAATCAGTCCTGAATATTCATTGGAAGGACTGATGCTGAAGCTGAAGCTCCAATACTTTGGTCACTTGATGGAAAGATCTGACTCATCAGAAAAGACCCTGATGCTGGGAATGACTGAAGGCAGGAGGAGAAGGGGACAAGAGAGGATGAGACGGTTGGATGGCATCACGCACTCAACAGACATGAGTTTGAGCAAACTCTGGGAGTTCATGATGGACAGGGAAGCCTGGCGTACTGCAGTCCATGAGGTTGCAAAGAGTCGGACACAACTGAGTGACTGAACAAATTCCTGAAATATCAGCTGAAAATAAGTGGTTAACTTTGGGTAATAGGGAAGTTTAACTAAAATTGTAAATTTTTTGTCAATCTGGGGAAAGGGGAAGGGGGTGATGGTGGGGATTTAATCTTAGACATTTTTTTCCTCAAGATTTTCTAGTAAAGAAAATTCTGGCCAGTCATGAATTAAGCTAAGTTAAGTTAATGCCAATTTCTGGCTCCAAGTTATCTCAAAAAGAAGGTGGGGGGAGGGGCAGGAGGAGGAAGTGGTTAAGACTGACCACTTTTCACAATGCATCCCCAAGTGGACTGTACACAGCAGACATCAAAGAAAGAAGCCTACTTAAATTATCTAAGAAAAATGAAAATCTACATTTAGGAACTGTAGGCAGATTCAGTTCAGTTCAGTCCCTCAGTCGTGTCCGACTCTTTGCGACCTCATGAACCGCAGCATGCCAGGCCTCCCTGTCCATCACCAACTCCCGGAGTTCACCCAAACTCATGTCCATTGAGTCGGTGATGCCATCCAGCCATCTCATCCTCTGTCGTCCCCTTCTTCTCCTGCCCTCAGTCTTTCCCAGCAGATTGCCACTAAGGAAAAATAATGGAAACCCAGAACTAAAATCTGAAATTGGGACTGCTTAATTAACACTGATGTGACCCCTGACAACTAAGGCTGAGAAGGTTAACCGGGGTCATGATCTCATTGCTCTTTAGAGAGAGCACCACACAGCACAAGTGGGCGTGGGGGTCCACCAAGCTCACACGGGTGGCTTCCACACACATTGAGAGCTACCTTCAGGACTCACGCAACGATCGATCTCAGGCCCTCCGTTGACACTGGAAGAAGATCGGCCATGCGCAGAAACCTGCTGCAAAAGGACAGTGCTCGTTATTTATTCAGCTTTTCGACCATGTGGGTGAGTTTCCACATAGAGTCACACAGAAAGAGAGGAAGCATCCCCTTGCTTCTCGTCTCACCCTTCTTCCTATACAGAGTCCCGTTAATACAATCCCTTAGACACAGTACTTTCAATTAGCATCATGAGAACTGGCACTGTGCTCCTCTTCTTGGACACTGTATTACTTTTGATCTCAGTGAAGTAAAGAAAAGGAGATTTTCACGGCATCACCGATGAACAAGGTAGTCACTCACAGCACAACACCCTCCAGAGGGTTCAATACCCAGACAGCAGCCCTGACCCAACCAACTCCTTTACCATCCTAAGACAGTAGGAATGCCTCTGCAGCATCATAAGGGTTTTGTTTTTTTTTAAACTAGGAACCAGAGGGAAATAGAAGATGAAACTAAATGATAGGTTCCCACCTAACAAAAAGCTGAAGTTCCCAGTCTAACACACAAATATCTCTAAATTTTTCAGTAAACTGAAAAGGCAGAAGAACCAGAGATCAAATTGCCAACACCCACTGGACCATCAAAAAAGCAAGAGAGTTCCAGAAAAACATCTACTTCTGCTTTATTGACTATGCCAAAGCCTTTGACTGTGTGGATCACAACAAACTGAGGAAAATTCTTCAAGAGATGGGAATACCAGACCCCTTGACCTGCCTGCCTCCTGAGAAATCTGTATGCAGGTCAAGAAGCAACAGTTAGAACTAGACATGGAACAACAGACTGGTTCCCAGTTGAGAAAGGACTATATCAGGGCTGTATATTGTCACCCTGCTTCTTTAACTTATATGCAGAGTACATCATGAGAAATGCTGGGCTGGAAGAAGCACAAGCTGGAATCAAGATTGCCAGGAGAAATATCAATAACCTCAGATATGCAAATGACACCACCTTTATGGCAGAAAGTGAAGAAGAACTAAAAAGCCTCTTGATGAAAGTGAAAGAGGAGAGTGAAAAAGTTGGCTTGAAGCTCAACATTCAGAAAATTAAAATCATGGCATCTGGTCCCATCACTTCAAGGCAAATAGATGGGGAAACAGTGTCAGACTTTATTTTTTGGGGCTCCAAAATCACTGCAGACGGTGACTACAGCCATGAAATTAAAAGACGCTTACTCCTTGGAAGGAAAGTGATGACCAACCTAGATAGGATATTAAAAAGCACAGACATTACTTTGCCAACAAAGGTCCTTCTAGTCAAGGCTATGGTTTTCCCAGTAGTCATTTATGGATGTGAGAGCTGGACTATAATGAAAGCTGAGTGCAGAAGAATTGATGCTTTTGAACTGTGGCAAAGAAGACTCTTGAGAGTCCCTTGGACTGCAAGGAGATCCAACCAGTCCATCCTAAAGAAAATCAGTCCTGAATATTCATTGGAAGGACTGATGCTGAACCTGAAACTCCAATACTTTGGCCACTTGATGTGAAGAGCTGACTCTTTTGAAAAGAACCTGATGCTGGGAAAGACTGAAGGCAAGAAGAGAAGGTGATGACAGAGGATGCGATGGTTGCATGGCATCACTGACTCAATGGACATGAGTTTGAGTAAGCTCCGGGAGTTCGTGATGGACAAGGAAGCCTGACATGGTGCAGTCCATGAGGTCGCAAAGAGTTGGACACGACTGAGCGACTGAACTGAACTGAAACTGGAAAGGGCTTCCCAGGTGGCTCAGCAGGTAAAGATTACATCTGCAATGCAAGAAATGCCCGCAGACATGGGTGGGGGAAATCCCCTGGAGTCGGAAATGACAACCCATTCCAGTATTCTTGCCTGAAGACTCTCATGAAGAGGAGCCTGACAGTCTACCCGTCCATAGGGTCACAAGAGTCAGACAGAACTGAAGCAATTGAGCACACATGGGTAAACTGATTCTGCCTATGATACATACGTTTGTCATTGTTGTTACTGTTCAGTTGCTCAGTCACGTCCAACTCTGCGACCCCATGAACCGCAGCACTCCAGGCTTCCGTAGCCTTCACCATCTCCCAGAGCTCAAACTCATGTCCGTTAAGTCAGTGATGCCATCCAACCATCTCATCCTCTGTCATCGCCTTCTCCTCCTGCCTTCAATCTTCACCAGCATCAGGGTCTTTTCTAAAGAGTCAGCTCTTCCCATCAGGTGGCCAAAGTATTGGAACTTCAGTTTCAGCATCAGTTCTTCTAATGAATATTCAGGATTGATTTCCTTTTCCTTTAAAATTGACTGGTTTGATCTTGCAGACCAAGGAACTCTCGGGAGTCTTCTCCAATACCACAGTTCAAATGCATCAAATGATAAAATATGTATCATTATTTACTACTATTTTATGTATTGTTTATTATGCTGTAGGCCTATGGAATGTTTTTTCATAATTTCCAAGGGCTACTACACCTCGCAACTCAGTCTTTTCTCTTTCTTCTTGACCTTTCTTCTCTTAAAAATAAAAAAAAGTATTCCTTTTAGGAGTTTACATGGTCCAAGGACTTAGTCACACACTAAGAAGCAACTCGGGCGTTTTTTGGCGCTGATAGTGTACACGCTTGTGCCTTCTTCATCCCTGTATTCCCTCTGTGAACCACAGGGCCGGGTGAACACACCACTCAACTCACACTTGCTAAACGAAAACACAGCCAGCACAGGTCCAGGGCAGGGACCCAGCCACCCACGGCCCGCAAGCTGGAGACCCGAATCCACTCCAGGTAAAGCAGGAAACCTCACAGGTTCTGAGTTTCATTCAATCCAGGAAAACCCAATACTTATAACATTCCTTCAGACAGGATCATCCAGAAGTTCTTTGGGGATAAAATACAAGCCTCGGCAATGACAGGCATATGAAAACTGAGCTGTTTCCTCAGATTTCACATAAGCATACCTGTGTGGATGGTAAAACCAGGAGTGGTGTGTCTTGTTAGGAAACCCAAGGCCACTGGAAACCAGTGCTGAGATGCACCACATCAGCGCTGCCCTGAGGAGTCAGCGCATCTCTCCTAAGTGTGTCCTGCACTCTGACACGTGAGTAGTCCTGCAGGAACGTGGGTGTGCGTGTGTGCCTCTCTCTGGCCACCTTCACCTGATGAGAACTGCAGGTGGCTGAGCAGCTGGCTCCTCAGAACCCACTCACTCTTTCCTCATAACACAGGTCATTGGCGGACAAAGTTTTCCAAAATTTAGCTTTTTTGCTTGTTTCCTTTTAATTACCCTGCTAAAACGGATCCAAATTCAGCAGGAATTCATGCTGGAATATTTAAAAGTTAGAGTTTGAAACCCAAGCCCCAGAGGGCGGCATGAAGGGAAGCTGGAAGGAAAGCCACCACGTCCTCTGCAGCATTCGTGGACACAGCAGCCACTCCAGTCCGGTGGGCCTCGGCTTCTGACAACTCCCCCAGAGGCCGCCTCAGTCACCGGCAGGCTCCCCACGCCACGATTACTGCCACAGCAGCTCTTCCAGGGGAGACTTCAGATTCTGACCCAGAGCCTCACTGGGTCTTCGTAACCAACAGAACAACCCTCAGGTCTTCAGCCCACCTGCCAATGCAGGAGACGTAAGAGACCTGGGCTTGATCCCTGGGTTGGGAAGATCCCCTGGAGGAGGGTACGGCAACCTACTCCAGTATTCTTGCCTGGAGAATCCCACGGACAGAGGAGCCTGGAGGGTATAATCCATGGGGTCTCAAAGAGTCAGACATGATGGAGTGGCTAAGTAACAGCAGCAGCAACATAAATCATTTAGCACAGTCAACAACATGCAGTACTAACTCAACATTAGTTATCAGTACTTTTCCTCAAAACGCCTAACATAGGGCCTTGAAATGAGTGTATGAAAAAGGCTTTTGAATTGTTGAGTGTACAATGGCTACAACAGATGTTTCTATATAATTCACTCCAAGTCACTTCTCTCTTCTAATCCAACACTTGCTAGATTGAAAACTGTCACTCAAGGAAATAAGGAATCCAAATTAAATGCATATCAATTGGATCATTAATGAACAGTATGAAAATGCAAAAAAAAGATATGACACTGAAAGATGAACTCCTCAGGTTGGTAGGTGCCCAGGATGCTCCTGGAGAAGAGCAGAGAAAAGCTCCAAGAGGGACGAAGAGGCTGAGCCAAAGCAGAAACAACGCCCGTTTGTGGCTGTGTCTGGTAGTGAAAGTAAAGTCCGATGCTGTAAAGTACAATATTGCATATTGGAACCTGGAACGTCAGGTCCATGGTAAACGGGAAGTGGTCAAACAGGAGATGGCAAGAGTGAGCAACGACATTTCAGAAAATCAGTGAACTAAAATGGACCGGAAAGGGCAAATTTAATTCAGATGACCATTACATCTTCTACTGTGGGCCAGAATCCCTTAGAAGAAATGGAGTAGCCTTCATAGTCAACAAAAGAGTCCGAAATGCAGTACTTGAGTGCAGTCTCAAAAATGACAGAGTGGTCTCCGTTTCCAAGGCAAACCATTCAGTATCACAGTAACCCAAGTCTATGCCCAACCACTAATGCCAAAGAAGGTGAAGTTGAATGGTTCTATGATGACCTATGAGACCTTCTAGAACTAACACCAAACAAAGATGTCCTTTTCATCACAGGGGGCTGGAATGTAAAAGTAGGAAGTCAAGAGATACCTAGAGTAACAGGCAAGTTTGGCCTTGGAGTACAAAATGAAGCAAGGCAAAGGCCCACAGAGTTTTGCTAAGAGAACACACTGGTTATAGCAAACACCTCTTCCAACAACACAAGAGAAGACTCTACACATGGACATCACCAGATCGTCAATACTGAAATCAGATTGATTATATTTCTTGCAGCTGAAGATGGAAAAGTTCTATACAGTCAGCAAAAACAAGACCAGGAGCCGACTGTGGCTCAGATCAAGAACTCCTTATTGCAAAATTCAGACATAAACTGAAAAAAGTAGGAAAAACCACTAGATCATTCAGGTATGACCTAAATCAAATCCTTAATGATTATACAGTGGAAATGATGAATAAATTCAAGGGATTAGATCTGATAGATAGAGTGCCTGAAGAACTATGGATGGAGGTTCACGACATTGTACAGGAGGCAGTGATCAAGACCATCCCCAAGAAAAAGAAATGTAAAAATGCAAAATGGTTGTCTGAGGAGACCTTACAAATAGCTGAGAAAAGAGAAGCGAAAGGCAAAAGAGAAAAGGAAAGATATACCCATCTGAATGCAGAGTTCCAAAGAACAGCAAGGAGAGATAAGAAAGCCTTCCTATGTGATCAACGCAAAGAAATAGAGGTAAACAATAGAATGGGAAAGACCAGAGATCTCTTCAAGAAAATTAGAGATACTAAGGGAACATTTCATGTAAAGATGGGCACAATAAAGGACAGAAACAGTATGGACCTAACAGAAGCAGAAGATATCAAGAAGAGGTGGCAAGAATACACAGAAGAACTATACAAAAAAGACCTTAATGACCCAGATAATCACGATGGTGTGATCACTCACCTAGAGCCAGGCAACCTTGAATATTCATGGAAGGACTAATGCTGAAGCTAAAGATCCAATACTTTTGCCACTTGATGCCAAGAACTGGCTCATTGGAAAAGACCCTGATGCTGGGAAAGATTGAAGGCAGGAGGAAAGATTGAAGACACAGGACTGAGATGATTGGATGGCATCACTGACTCAATGGACATGAGTTTGAGCAAGCTCCAGGAGATGGTGAAGGGTGGGGAAGCCTGGCATGCTGCAGTCCAAGAGATAGCAAAGAGTCGGACATGACTGAGCAACTGAACAACAGATTCTTAATAGAATAAGGATAAGAAGAAAGTCATTTGGGGGGAAGTTTCATATGTCAAAAAGTAAACAGAAAGATGCATTTGACCTCAGCTCACCGCTAGGTTACAGGGATGAGGGGGTGGACTGTCGATGCCTGGGGGAGCAGCAGTGGACAGTGGCCTGGCTGACCTGCATGTCTATACTTCACAACCCAGGACGAGGCTGCCCCATACCCTCGGGGCACAGCAGGCTGGGTCTGGCCTGGGCACTGGGCAGGAAGCACCTCCCTTCCTAGCATTCAGAGCCTGGGGAGTGTGTGGGGTGCAGACCCCAGCTCCACCGCTGCCTGGCTTTGCCCTACTCTCCTCTAGGCCTGCCTGCTTAGCTCTTCTGGAAGTGGTGACCCTCTTCTCACAGGTCTCTTCCCTGAGCTATCTGAGTTAGTTAGTTCATCACAAACTGATGTGCTCTGTGTGACTCAAGGGCTCTCTAAGAGAGAAGTCCAGAAAGAGGCGAAAAATGCAGGCATCTTTACCTCCTTGTACATGTTCACACGGACGGATGACTTGCTGGAGTACTAACTGAATTCCCGCCAACCTCAGTCACATTCTCAATGTTTCTTTTGATTAAATTCTCATTCACACCTATCCTGATTCCCAGCGCTTACAAATTTGGTTGGTGTCGGGATTCAGAGGTGGCAAGGGGCAGAAAAGACACCAGGATACAGAGCCGGGGGTAGAAGCTGACAGTGTCGTGACCAAAATGAGAACTAGGCTGAAGCTGGCCTGAGGTGGCTCAGGGACAACGTGAGGCTGCAGGGCAACGCTAGGGGCTGCTTCCACGTGTACCTGACAAAGGTCTCACTAAACCTCCAGGAAATGCACTCTCTCAGCAAAGGCTGATGGCAGGAACAGCATTGTTCGAAACTCTCCAACAGAATGACACTGTTTCACAGTGCTAAACCTCCAGCATTTAAGAGACAAGAGAGCTAACGGAAGTGGCATATCTGATTACCTGTCCAAACATGTTCCTTTATTTGGGGGAAAAAAAGCTTTCATGAAGGAAATGAAAATGCATACAAAAAATGAGGGAATCATTACATTATAACACAGCTCAACAGACAGGACATGATTAAATGCAGGGACAGTTTTCCTTCCCTCCATCAGCAACAACCTGTGCCGGACTTTTAGAGAATGCAAAGATTAGGGCTATGGTCTTTAGAGCCTGGAAGTTTACAGTCTAATGAAGAGGCATATGTGTACATGCAAAACCATTCCTGGAAACCTCACTGTTCCAGAATGTGGTTCTTTCTGATGGTTTGCAACCCATGCGCAGGAGCTGTTTCACTACAGCATGAGTCTGCACTGGGCACACCTGAATCACACCTCTACCCTCTAAGTTTGACCTCCCAGCCTGATGCTCCGAGAATCCAAGAAAAGCTGAGTATTCACCAAGATCTCTGGAGAGATCCCTGGCAAACATGAAGTGTCCGTTGTTACATATAAGGCACTCTTGGTGCCCCGAGAGACACGCAGACAGAGAGGAAGGAAAACACAAGGGCAAAAGCCCAGGACTACAAAATCCCCTCCGTTTACCAGGCAGAATGTATGGATTTTCCCATCCCTGGCAAGAGAACTATTCTCTGAGTGAAGCAAGGAGAGAATAAAATATAGCATTCCTGATTAAACCTGTCCCGTTTCTATTGTCCAGCTAAATGTTTTTATTAAAATCTCTTAAAATGCTAATGTGCTTCATGCTTCCATCAGCAGCCAGGACGCTGAGACAGCGTGAGGACGGTGCCTGGGTGCTGCGTGTGATTGAGACGCTCTTCCATAAAGTGTAAACGGATGGGAGGGAGCGTCTGGACTCTTTCAGGATATTTTCCATAATTACTAACTGGTTCAGAAAGATGCAATACACTTCTCTGGCGATCCAGTGGTTAAGAATCTGTCTGTGAGTGCAGGCGACACTGGTTCGGACCCTGGTCCAGGAAGATCCCACATGCCTTGGGGCACCACAGCTATCGAGCTAGCGATCTGCAAGAGAAGCCACCGCAATGCAAAGCCTGCCCACCACAATTAGAGAGCAGCCCCTGCTCGCTCCAATTACAGAAGGCCTGTGCACTGGCGCAAAGACCCAGCACAGCCAATAAATAAATATGTATTTTTTAAAGATGCACTGATGTTAGAGGTGGGGAGAAGAGGGGCCTTTTTCCTGATGAGGTCATAGAGGGTGAAGAAGGGAAGAGACGGAAAACACCGAAGACCCTGCAAGTGCATTCTCTGCGCTCTCCACCCCCGCTGGCCTTCTCTCTGGCAGCAGCAGCCCGTTTTATGAGGAAGGCAACTGCACCAGAATCCACTTCTGCTAAGAACTTTAAAAAAAACTTGAACACAGAGCAAAAAAAAAAAAAAATTCTATAAAGTGCCCTCAACTGCTAGCACCATTTAAAAGAGCATTCCTGGCAGACTGAGTTCATCCGATGACATGCCAGCTTGCCACATTTTTAGCAAAGAAGTCAGTGTCCTACATTAACTTTCTTTGACAAGTGGATTATTACTATTTCTATGAAATTTAAAGAGAAATGTTAAATGCTATATTAAAATTGTGAATTTTTGTTCATAAACATGCAATTCTCAGGGGAAAAAAGAGGCAAAAATAGTTCTACTAATGCTGGTCCCTACTTCATTGTGGTTTTCATAAAAAGAAGCATTTGAACAGAATCTAGCAGATATACTTGTGTAGACAGTTGACTTTCTTGAATGCATCTTGGAAAACGGCACTGTGATTTTAAGTGGCCTGCTGCAGGGGTCAGAAACATCTTCTGTAAAGGGTCAGAGAGCAATGTTTTAGCCTTTGTGGGTCATGTGGTCTTTGTCACAACGACTTAACTGCTGTTGCAGTGTGAAAGCAGCCCAATACCAAATAGAAATGAATGGGCATGGGTGCGTTCCAATAAAACTTTATTGAGAAAAACAGGCGCTGGGGCCAAATCTGGCCACAGGCAAATAAATCCCTAGTCCACAAGAACTTTCTTAGGAAAGCTTTTCCTCCAACATAATTCTTACACTTTTAAACGCTAGAACAGAATAAACCCCAGGGTATGATGTTATAAAGCAGCAGTTCTCCATCCTCGGCTGTATATTAGAATTCCCAGGGAAGATCTGAAAAATTCTGTTGCCAGGCTGCACCACAGATTTAAAGAATCCTTGCATGTAGGGCACAGGTCTCAAGACATTTTTAAGCTCCACAGAAGATCTAATGTGTAGCTACAGTTGAGAACCTCCATGGAGGAAGTTTCTCGCAGTAATTATAACTGATGGTTCAGCTACCTTAACTTCTCTCTGTCACTCATCCAGTAACCTAACCACTGTGAGTCATCCATAGGAGAACTTTCTCTTTGTAAGTAAAGAAACACATTACAATTGATTGAACGCCTATTCTGAGCCAAGTCCTAAAATGAATACTTTTATATCTTATGAATTAGGTATTATTTCATCTCCATTGATCTGTGAAGAAACCAAAGCTCAGAGAGGTTTTATAACTTGCCCAGTTGGCACAGCAAATGTAAATTCAGGATCTAAACTCGGGTCTGGCTGCTGAGCCCAGGAGCTCTTGGGCTAGTCTCACATTACAACCTCAAATTGCTCATGAAGTCTTGCACCCAATACAATTCACTGATCAAAATAGTCATTGCAGTATCTGAACATGCTTTCAGGTTACATAACTATAATCACCTTCCTATAATTTAGTCAAATAATATCTAAGTCAATAAATAAATACACAGCCTTTCCTCATATAAAGAGGTCTTCAGAAAAAATTGTTCTTTAAAATGATGACCTCTGAAGTGCATTGGAAGATTTAAAAAAAAAAAATCAGGATGCTACATTATTACTTGTACTGATAAATAGATTTGCTTTCATTATCATTTTTTGTAGTATTTTTAAAAACTATCAGAAACATCAGTTTCATCAATTAGAAGGAAAACCAGTGTAAATCAGGCATCCATTTAAAAACAGAAGCCTGGGGCTTCCCTTGTGTCTCAGTGGCAAAGAATCTGCCTGCCAATGCAGGAGACATGGGTTCGATCCCTGGTCTGTTAGGATCCCATGTGCCTCAGAGCAACTAAGGCTGTGTGCCACAACTGCTGAGCCTGTACTCTAGAGCCCAGGAACCGCAACTACTGAAGCCCCTGTACCCGGGAGCCCGTCCTCTGCAACGAGAAGCCGCTGCATTGAGACGCCCAAGCACTGCAACGAGACAGGAGCTCCGCCTCGCTGCAATGCACCTGGAGACAAGTCCATGCAGCAACGAGGACCCAGCACAGTCAAAAATAAACAGATAAAATTAGTTAAAGAAACAGAAGCTTCATCACGTTCATACTGGATTTGTGACAATGTACTCTGAAATACTTCAGTATTAGTCATGAGATATGAGAACAATTAATCTGAATCAGCACCTAGAGATTCATAATATACAAAATATTCTCACCTATAGCCATACCTTAGCCTTGGTCTCACTTGGTACAATCAGTGGAACCTGAGACTTGTGACGGTTAATGGTGGAGACCAGCAGTACACAGAACCCCACTGTCTGTGAATGTACATGGTTTGGGACAGGGGCCAGCTCAAGTCCATGAAAGTATAATAGGGAAGAACAAGCCTCACTCCATTCTGGCTGTTTCTTTTACTTTATTTCTTTTACTTGTATTCTATTGTTTTTGCTACAAGTCAATAACTAAAAGAACGTTGCCTATAGCTTGAAATATACAGGACAGCCCATCATCAAGGCTCTGATCTTTAAAGGGGTAACATTTCTCCATTCATATAGAGATATAAAGTTGCAGAGCAGAGAATAACAGTTGTCTTGAAGGTTTAAGGAACACTGTGACCTGACCTATACCCGCAGCTGCAAGAACAAAGGATTCAGGCACCAACAGGTTTGCAATAACCAACCATGACCCCTTCCCTTCTGGTATAAAAGAAGCCCGAATCCTAACTTGGGTGAGAAGGCTCTTTAGGACACTAGTCCATCATCTTCTCAGTCTTCTGGCTTTACGAATAAAGTCACTACTCTGCCTCAACAACTCCTCTCTCAATTTCCTGGCCTGTCCTGTGGTGAGCAGTATGAACTTGCACCTGGTAACAAAAGGGCCTGTGTGGAACCTGCCGACTTTGGCCTTCTCTCCCTCTGAGTATCGCTGCCACCTCAGCTGATGACATGGTTTGCCAAAACCAGCAAAGAATCTCATCACATCCCTATTGAGTGAGCCTTTCAAGCAGTGTTGGCTTACCGGATTTTGAGCAACAAGTGGTATGGCCACGCCTGCCTGCTAAACATGTCAGTGTACTCCCAGTGTGATGTTCCATGGATGTCCAGGGTGCCTGGGTGCTGGGAGAGGTGACTGTGACTTTCAGTGGCAACAGCACTGGCCACTCCTATTCTTCACTGGCACGGGACAGCTCAATGCCACGACCTCTAAGTAGTAACACCACCCAATTAACTGATGCATGACCGAGAAGAATGTCTAATGACCCTCTTTTATGAATAAGAGGGTGTTTGAGATAAACACATATGCTGCTTATATTCAAATAAAGTGTATACAATTGATCCTACCTTACACACTGGTTTGT
The DNA here is from genome assembly GCF_016772045.2 of Ovis aries. Taxonomy (NCBI): domain Eukaryota; kingdom Metazoa; phylum Chordata; class Mammalia; order Artiodactyla; family Bovidae; genus Ovis; species Ovis aries. The sequence continues at coordinate 7,774,542 of NC_056070.1, forward strand.
CTGGCAAACTCTCCACCCCCATAAAAGTGGGCTTCCACCCAGCTGCGCCATTTATGCACCAAATGCCTCTTTTCTGCTGACCAACTACAACGTACAAATCAATGTCCTCACACAGAATCTGCGAGTCATCATGATGATTGATTTCTTTAGGGCACCAAAATCTTCAAAACTGCTTAGTCCCTCTTCTGCTTTTCTGTCAACAAAATCATTACATGCGGAGATTAACTGACCACTCACCATTTCTGAGGTAATAAAGGGTGTCAGTCTCTTCTTACTAAAGACCATTAACTAGTTTTTAAATACTAAAGAAAGCCTAAGCTCCAGGGAAAAGCCAAAACCCTCTCCAAGGTCAGAAGCTACCGTGGATTTACATTTCACAGCTTCGCAAAGAAGTTTTGAGTTCAGAAGGTCAAAGAGTTACATTTTAGCTCTGCCAATCAGTATGAGATACTACCAGCCCTTTCATCACACTTCACAAATCTGGAAAATCTTTCACCGCCAGGAGACCCAGGAGACATCATCAGATAAAACATCAGCACATCAGACAGTTTATAATCTCAAGATGTTGGATAATGTTCCAACGTCCTCTTTTCCCTTTCTTCTTTCAACCAACAAGAATGCTCACAGTAGACAGCCCCTGGGCATACGCGTCCAGCATCAAAACGTGAGACGTTTCAGCCCCCCTTGTCCACAGATGTGCCCCTCATTCTGAAGCCTTGAATTACTACAGCCTTGAAAGTCTTAAAGTGGGACGTGGATGATGAATTAAATTTCAGGGCAATGCTTTCTTCATCCATCTGGCAGCTGATGACACATTTAGTACTCTTTATTGCCTATCTGTCCTGAGGAAAACGCTGTGATTTAAACACGGTAAATATTCCTGAAGGGAAGGTTATCGGCTAGATCGAAGGGACTCCGAGGAGCTTGGGCAGAGGAAACAGGAGATCACAGGCTGAGGTCAAGGAGAAGATGGAGGATCCGGAAGACAGGGATTAAGAGAAGAAAATGTCAGTGGTGGTGGGGAGAGAAAACAATGGGCAGGGGCAATGGGTCTACAGAGTAAAAGGACTGCATGGAGATGAGAGCAGTGAGATTTATGGGGAGAGAGGACAGAGAGCTACTGAGGGAGCAGACGCAGCTCAGGAGAGAAATTCTGGGCAAGCTGAAAGCAGGGAGAAAGGGTGTGGGAGCCAGTCTCCAGGCCAGTCCCCACACTCTGACGGTCATGCCCGAGTGGAGTCCCTTCCCACACTCACCTGGACCGACATCTCCAGTTCCTAAGCTCTGATGGAAACGACACTGTCCCTGACATCCGAGGCTAGGTCACAGACAGGACCTAGCACTCTCTCTCAGATCCCTCACTCTCAGGAAACACAGCTGCAACATTCTGAGGATACTGAAGCCAACCTATGGAGGAATGCACCCAGTGAGGAACTGAGGCCTCCTGCCAAGAGCTGGCACAACTTGCCTCCAAGTGAGCAGGTCACCTTGGGAGGGGATCCTCTGTTCCCAGTCAAGCTTCGGGTGATTGCAGCCCTGGGGCACAGCTACAACCCCATCTAAGATCTTAAGTTGTCCCTGAATTCCTGACCCACAAGAACTGTGGGGGGAAATAATTTTTTATTGTTCTTTTAAGCTGCTAAATTTGGGGATAGCTTGTTACTAACAATATTACTAATAGGGTTGAACTATGTCAAGAGAGCAGGAAGGGACTTGGTGGTCCAGTGGTTAAGAATCCACCTTCCAATGCAAGGGACGTGGGTTTGATCCCTGGTCGGGGAACTGAGATCCCACAGGCAACTAAGTGTGTGTGCCACAACTAGAGAGAAGCCCATTCGCCACAATGCAGCCCAAAATAAATAAATTCAAAAACTTTTAAGAGAGGGCAGGAAAACAGAGACAAAGGTAGGGCTGGGAGGGCAAGTCATAACAAGAAAGCAGAGAAGGTAATAATATCAACAGAGAAGTCTGACTTCTCTCACTTTCTCTTTCCTTCTTCTTACCTCATTGCATATCAATTTCTTTTTCCCTAAGTGAAACTTCTCTGATGTGAAAACTGAACCTGGACACCCCAATGCTTCTGGTAATATAAATGGGACCACAGAATATGGAAGAATAACAATAGCATCATAGAATAATAGTGCTTTCTTTATATTTAATCAGTTAAGCTCAACCCTGTGCAGCAGGTCCCAGATAAGGGTGATGTGACTTGTGCAAGGCCACACAGCTAGTGAGTGGTCAAGCCAAGACGGAACCCGGACAGCCCAGTTTCCGAGCTCCTGCGCTGGACCACATTAGCCACATTAGCCATCCGTCTCAGACCAGGGGCCTGGGGGCTCCCCCTTCTCAGACCGTCTCACCCTATGTGACTGCACGCTAGGGGGTTGCTGTCTCTGCCTTCACCCTCGGGCTTAAGGGAAGTGAAGTCGCTTAGTCGTGTCTGACTCTGCGATCCCGTGGACTGCAGCCTGCCAGGCTCCTCTGTCCATGGGATTTTCCAGGCAAGAATACTGGAGTGGGTTGCCATTTCCTTCTCCAGTGGATCTTCCCAACCCAGGGATCGAACCCAGGTCTCCCGCATTGTAAGCAGATGCTTTTACCATCTGAGCCACCAGGGAAGTCTAAGGGGGCTTAAGGGGGCCTCTCTCAACTGGGGCAGATTGGACTTTCACAGAAAATTCTGCTAAGTAAGCAGAACACAACTCAGCAACTGAACAACAAGGAGACTAGCAGGAAAATAAAGAAGAGTCCTGAGGAGATGTGTGCCCTCCTGACACAGGCCTAGGACAGCCTGACTCCCCAGATGCCTGACTGAGGTGGGCAGCCTGGTGCTGTGGAGATGGAGGAGGCCCGTTTCTGGCTGCAAAAACGTCTCCTCCCTGCATGACTGTCAACAAGAGGGACCCTGTGTTTAGAAAAGCCAGATTCCCCAAATCGCTACAAAAATCAAGGCCAGCCTCTCAGCCCTAGGGTCTAGGTTCTGGGGAACGTGGCCCATGGGGACCCACCCAGTAGCCCCAGCAGCCGCCTTTATGAATTTCTGGTCTGAGGACAACGTTCCAAGCATCCAGCAGACCAGCCTTGCTTTCTCACTGTCCTCGGGGCCAGGAGCAGTCCTGTGCGTGACCTACATTCAAGTCCCAGTCACGCCACAGTGCTCACGACCTGTGGTCACAGGACCACTGGGGAACATCATCCCACATCCAGGACCCCGTGCTTGCTGGGCCAGGACCACAGCATCCATTTCCAACCTGTGCCGATCTCGACCACACTCAGCTCCACTGCTGGCTTCCAAAGGAAACCAGTAACCCTAACCTACTGCAGACTCTGTCATTCCACTAAGCCTTAGGGGGTCAGGCAGAACTGCTGGTCACACAGCGTAACCATTTCACCTGAAAAGAATCATCATTGCATACGATGAACAATCTCTTCCAAAGCCTCCCAGGAAGGCCTGTCAACAGGCATTCTCCTCTACCTTCCCCCTGCCTCCACCCAGCTTCTCCCCAGCCCAGGATCCCTCTTCTCAACCCTCCCCTCTCCCTGTTCCTTCCCCAGTCTCACAGTCTAGTTTTACTCAGAGCATCTAAACCCAGGCACTCCCCCTCCTAAAAGACCTGTGCAGCACAGCTTTCCAAGGGGCGCCTGTGCTGAGGTCATGGAAGCAGACCCATGGGGGGTGGGGAAGGTCAAAGGTTAGACATGAAGCGCTTGAGAGGGTCAGAGATCCCAACTGGCCGCTGGGACTTGAGCAACTCACCTCATATCTCTGTCAAATTCTCCATTTATAAGATGAAGATGAACTAAAATATCCGAGGTCACTTCCGGTTTCCACGCTCTATGATTTTAGGTAACTCTCCAGCAAAGCCAGCAAGTTATAACCGAGGAACAAGTAAGTCTCAGTCGTCCTAACGTCGTTCACTTTTAGGTTTAAAGAACCTTAATGACTTCGTTGCCACCCTATTTCTCAACAGCCCCACCTTGCCAAAAACACAATTTGAGGAAAGCTTTGCTTCCTCTCCTGCCTTTGGTCCAGCCCCTTAGAGAGCCTGACCTTCTGTGAACACGTCTGAATGGAGCGGAGCTGTCTTCCTCACAAGAGTATTACCCGGAAAGCAATGAGGGCATTGTGCAGGGGATGGGGAGCTGTTTCTGAACCCCCACGTTTTTCGAGGAGCAAATAAAAACACCGCTGCCTCCCTGGAGTCTGAGATTAAACAACACAACCTCAGTATTTTTCCTTTTCAATTATTTTAGTGTCTCCACCCAAATGCCAGAATGGTTCCCAGAATCTGCCACAAGATGGGGGGTGGCGGGTTGTGACAGAATAGCAAATGCTGCTCACCTTTGCCAAAGCCCCTGTTAAGTAAAGCCAAGATGTGGGAGGGGCGGGGAGGAGGCCCTGTGCCCAAAGCTGTGTCCTGGGAGAACGGCGGGAGCTGTCCTGGCCCGCGCTGCCTGCGTTTGCAGTGCTCTGGAAAAAGGCTACCCACAAAGCCATAAAAGCATCCAAGTAGGGTAAATAGGAGTAAAGAGCTGCTCCCATGAAGAACGGCCCTCCACTGCCAGACATCCCCTCTTAATGGATCTTAATGAGCTATCTTAAATGAAGGGGAAGGAAAAGGCCTAGCACTAACACCTGATAATTATCTGTAATTCTCCATGTGTAATGTCACTTAATAGAGGAAAATAATGCAAACGTGGACAGATGCTGGCTAGAGCCTTACAGTGACATCAAAATGAGGGTATTTTGTACAGCAAGGAGCACGCCTAAGCTGCAGTGTTTCAAAGGCAAGTTTTCATCCAAGGACAATACACACCACGACTGTGGGGAATCTGCAATGAAATGAATGCCCACAAAGTATGACCCCCAGGAACAGGCAGGGGCTACAGATATTTAGCTTTATGTCCGAACAGCTGATGGGTGTAGCAGAGACTTGTTTAGCTTCAAATATTTAATGTAAGATTCAGTGAGTCTATATCAGCTTGAGTAAGAGGAAGAAGAATGGATTCCCCAGCATCCTAGACAGATTTTTGGACAACTTACAAGAACTACAATCTTAGCACTGTAGGACTCATCTAAAGTCAAATGTTCTTATTTTACAGATGATCAAAAGAAACCCAGAGGCGGTCTCAGCTGTCAGCCAAGCCTCAGGTGTGCTGGAGGAGAAAGGAAGGGGTGGGAGGTCATGAAAGGACTGTTACCCTTTATCTTACTGGTGATTTCAATGTCAGTCTTGACCAGGAATCAGCATTTCCTGTAACTTTCTTCATCTCTTTCTGCATCAATGAATAATCCGTGAGCACTTACCGTGAATTCTGAGGTTACTCTAGATGCTAAGATGTATCTATTGTAGTTGAGAATGATTTTATCTAATGTCTCTGCAATCGTATTAAAGCGTGTTAGCATGTCTTAAAAATCCCACTGGAGGACCTGCCTGGTGGCCCAGTGGTTGAGAATCCGCCTTGTAATGCAGGGCACATGGGTTTGATCCCCTGCCGCAGGGCAGCTAAGCCCGCCTGTACAACACAATTAGACAGCCTGTGTGCCAGAGAGGTTTCCCAGGTGGCACTAGTGATGAAGAACTTGCCTGCCAATGCAGGAGATACAAGAGATTCGAGTCTGATCCCTGAACAGGGAGATCCCCTGGAGGAAGTCATGGCAACCCACTCCACTGTTCTTCCCTGGAAAACTCCAGGGACAGAGGAGTCTAGTGGGTGACAGTCCATAGGGTTGCAAAGAGTCAGACACGACTGAAGTGGCTTAGCAGGCACACACGTGCCACAGTGAAGCTCCTAAGTGCTGCAACTAAAACCTGATACAGTCAAAAATAAATACTTTAAATATTATTATACTATTACTGTACTATTAAGAAAGAATCCCAACTCTTCACTTCAGATTTCCACATCTGTGAGTGATCTCCTCCAAGTATGTGCACATGTGTAAAAGAATGAGTCTACGTCGGAGCATAGCAGCACCAACTGACCCGGTGGCACCCACAGGAAAGAACAATTGTGGGCTAAGAGCTGAAGACAGACGAGGAAGAAAGACAAGAGTCCACATCACCAATGGATAACAAAAAAGGGGGAAAACAACCAAGACCCAGGAGAGCATGGTCTAAGGTACCCTTCTGGGATGGCCGCAGACAACCAGAGGCCAAGGACCACAGCAGTCCTGCCTCCAGCAACAGCCGGGGGAGAAAGGCAAGTGAGCCCTGCAGGTGGGCCACTGGAAAGCTTCGTTTGGGTTTGCGTGGGTTGACAATCACCAGCACTAGGAATCGCTTGCTTTTGCTTTAATAAAGGATAAAACAATCAAAACTGGAAACAAGGTAAATCGACTTGATTTTTATTTCAGTTTTCTTGAAAGTTACCTGGAATAAAACACACAGCACCTCCAGTCTATTCTGGGGAAAAGAAGCTAGGAAAGAAAAGCTGAAAATAATTACATTAGTGATTTTTAATTGATACAGCTTTTCTTTTGGAGTTGACATTTAAGAATTCCATTGAAATCGTATTAAGCACTGACCTAAGCCAATTTAGCACTTCAGAAAATGGCCAGTTCTTTTGATGAAAATCAGGAACTTCCAGCACTTAGAGGTTACCTAGAGCTCTGTGCTCCAAATCCCAGACTGACTATTGATCCCTCCAAATTCTACCAACATACATAAGCAAGCAGGCACAAAACCAGATGATCTGTCCTTTTCCAGTGGAAATTTCTGTTATTGATGTCAGGCACTTAGACAAGAATATAGCAAGTTCACTCTGGAGGTAGACAATGTTCTCAGGACCCAACAAGCACACCGGAGTGTCAGATGGAGAACACAGCCCTGCCGGCAAGGAGAACCCGCAGACCAAATGCCCTGCCAGCCCAGCAGGTTCCCGCCCGGAATTCACAAGGGACGCTGGGCCTTTTATCTTTCACTTTACCAGTGAAAATGTTTCTCAACATCCTTAAGGGAAAGAAAATTTCCCACTTGGATGATACCTGAAACATTTGGGTCACTAGCTTTAGAGAATGTATTTGTCACCATGAAGATAAGTCCAATGTCAACTAAACACTCCAAGAGTAAGTCAGAAACAGAAAGATAAATATCATATACGAATGCATATATAAGGAATCCAGAAAGATGGTACTGACTAATTTATTTGCAGGTCATCCATGGAGAAAAAGACAGAGAACAGATTTAGGAACACAGGGTCGGGGACTGGGGGAAGGAGAGGGTGAGATGTATGGAGAGAGTAACATGAAACTTGTATTACCGTATGTAAAATAGATGGCCAGTGGGAATTTGCTGTATGACTCTGGGAACTCAAACAGGGGCTCTGTAGCAATCTAGAAGGGTGGGATGGGGAGGGAGGTGCGAGGGAGGTTCAAAAGGGAGGGGACATATGTATACCTATGGCTAATGCATGTTGATGTATGGCAGAAAACAACAAAATTCTGTAAAGCAATTATCCTTCAATTAAAAAAAAAATGTACCGCTATTTTATCAGGCAAATTTACTCAAAAGTTTAAACTACTGAGAGCTACTAAGTCAAATAAAACTTACTGAAATTCTGCAAATTTGGTTTCACTCATCAGTCTTCTCCACTAGATAAAATGCATATCAAACCAGTTGCTTAATCATGTTAAATTACTGTTCATATTTTCAGGAGATCACAGTCAAAACCTAAGATTTATTTCTAAGTTCTTCACCAAAATGAACATATTTTTCTTGTGTTACTAACTTCTGTATATAAGTATTATACTAGAATTTCACTCTATTTTAGGCTTTTACATAGTCGAATTATGGTAACAATATTAAAATCATAATTTTAAATGAGATTTCCAAAAAGAATCATGGTTTCTAAATGAGATTTCTAAAAAGAATCAATCTCTAAAGCTTTATTCTGATTATAATAGGAAAACTACTGTTTACTGATATAAAACCACATCATGTTCAACCCTAACCATAATTTTATATTCCCATTTAAGAGATGGGAACACTTTAGCTCAGAAGAGTTAGGTAAATTGACCCAAATTACGAGATACAAAAAGGATACAGGATCCAAAGTCAAGTCTTCCTGGCTCCAAATCCAAACTTCTTTCCTTTTTGATTTGTTACTGCACCCAAGTCCCAGAACAAACTAACCACTAAATTATGCAACAGAACGGAATCACACGAACACGGCACACGTCCCATTTCATACCTTTGGTCCTCTGAAACTTCCTGGGCTGGTTGGAGAGGAGCTGGAGGATTTCGTCGATTTAGGAGTGGAGAGCTGGCTGCTGGGAGTTCCATTAACTGACATTGAGACAGCAAAGGAGAGAGAGAGGTCGTCAGAACCCAGAGCTACCAGGCCGGGCAGAAACACTAAGCACGTGCCCCACACAGCTCCAAAGGAGCTCCGACTCACTGAAAGCTCAAAGCAGATGGCAACTCAGCAAAAAGCAAAACAATGCGTCTTACTGCATTGCAGACAAAGTATCAGGCAAATAAGCAGTGAAACTGGATTTTCAATAATAGTTTTCCAGCAGTAACATAAACAAATATGTAAAACGTTATGGAGCTCAAGATGTGACCGGGAACTTGTCCACAAATCCGGCATGCCAGCGAGGGTAGAGAAACTGTTCACTCGGAAGGCTGTCCTACAACCTGTCCACACCACCTGAATCACTGAGGCATTTCTCTGTCTCTCCCAGATCCACTCCACAATATAATAATTCTAACACATATCCTAAGGGTAGTCTTAATGGAAAAAGAAAATTATTGGTCATTTCCCCCTGTAATACCCACTTATTTGTTTAAAGGTCATAAAAGGTACTCTTCCAATTTCCTTTTATCTGGACTAGTTATTTCTGAGTCCTTCCATTTTCTTGTCTTCTTAGCTTAATTTTCCCATTATTTAGCAAATCTTGGTGGGTTTCTCCGACACCCTCCTCTAAACTTCCGCACACTTCCTAGGTTGAAAGCTCAGTTTAGAGACTAGGTGAGGAAAAGCATGGCCACGGCGGCTTCCAGGAGAGGGTGAGCTTGGAGATTTTACACTAACTATACAGTGCTAGTCACACATCCCACTGTGACTCAGGCTTATTCCTAATTATACCACTTCTGTTGTAATTTCACAAAGCTATTAGTTAACATCTGGTACTGCTTTTTTTTTTTTTTTCCCTTTTCTAGGGAGTTATTTTAACCCCTTTTATCATTAATTCTCAAAGCTTTTACCCCAAGTAGATGAAAACTGCCATTCGTCTCTATGGAAAGACAAGCAAAGTCCATTTCCTTTTTAAAAAATCTTTTTAATACAAGGGAGCAAACAACTGTTATTTTAAATGATGATATTAAGTATAAAAAGCAAAATGCAAAACTCCTGAAAAGGTGACCTCAAAAAACTGAGCACCAGTCCTTGAAAGGAGGCAAAATTCTGGATCAATAAGCATATTTGTGATGAGATGAATTATTCATGTCTGTTTATTGTATGGCTCACTGTAAAAATTCAGCAAAGATGCAAAAGTTTTACAGTTATTTTTCAATTATCAAACTTTAACTTTTCTAGTTTAAAACCACTCATTCATAAATCATTATCTAGATTTTCTGAACAAACATGTGGGTATTTATAGCACAAGTACAACACAAATAACTGTACAGTCAATTAGAAACTTCCTAGAGTATTCAACAGTCCTGCTTATTTTTCAATAAAGTCACACTTCAATTAGTGCTGTTTCTTTTAAAAATTATCTTTAAAGGGAACTGGTGGTAGGAATCCACATAGAAAAGAGATATTTATGAGCTATGAGCTAGTGAGCTTGCTAGGGGCTGAAACTCAGTCTGGCTCCATTTCTTCTTCATTCAACACAACTACCTGTTCAGGTCCTCCCCTCCCCAAGTGTTGTTACCTTTCACTGATCTTCAGAAATTACTCTGCAATCAAAGATTTCCCTGGAGCAGTGATGGGAAAGGGACTAAAGAAGAAAAATTAGTTCCTGCAAATGGTAATCCCTGTGGCCAACTAATGTCTCTAAAAATACACCTCCTGCCTAAACATAATTTCTTAACAAAACTCACTGGCAGGGATTGAACTGGTATCTACAAATACATGTTCACATTTACCCTTTAATAACTCCCATCCTGGAGACACTAAGCCATAGACAGCTCTCTAAGTTTCTGATAGTATTTCAAAGGCTCAAAACAAACAAAAAAGCTGTCTAGTGATCTCTTAATGTCACTTTTATTGGCACATTGCTCCATTTCTGGGAAGGTAACTGGAAGCTGGGACAGGGTCACCTTGGGCTCTCTGCCCTGACACTGCTGCCCCAACAGGAAGGTGGACAACGCCCAGCATCTCTGGGACGCTCCCTCTCCTTCAGTAGACCGGGATTTTCTTTCCCCCAAATAAGGCTTTTATCCACCCTTCCCTCAACTGTAAGGTAAGAAATTGACATGGGGCTTTCTTGTTCGCTTGCTCTGAACACTTTTTATCCAGGTGGACAAACAGTCACAAGCTAGAAATCTTAAGTGAGAATTTTAAATGCTCACATTATGGTGACTATTGTGGCTCAGGTGGTAAGGAATCTGCCTGCAACACAGGAGACCCCAGTTTGATTCCTGGGTCAGGAAGATCCCCTAGAGAAGGGACAGGCTACCCACTCCAGTATTCTGGCCTGGAGAATTCCATGGACTGTATGGTCCATGGGGTTGCAAGGAGTGGGACATGACTGAGCCACTTTCCCTTTCTCCACTGTGTTACCCGGGTTAATGTCTATGTACTTATTACATACTATTTAGCTATTTTGATAAATGTGAGTTTTATGGAGGGATTTAGTCAATCAGAAGACTTCAATGATGGGAGCACTTCTGTCCCAATAATGAAAAAGCACAAGATTATGTTTACAAAGTTATTGCTCTGTTTGAAATTCCAGGGAGTCCCATGGAATGTTCTAAATGGTAATGGGTACACTACAGCAAAAGTGCCTGTAAAAGCAAGTTATCCATCTGGGTTCTGCGGCTTTTAATAACACAAAACTATTTTTTATAACTATACAGTATGTATTGAACATGCTTTTGGATTAATCTCTTTTAGAGAAGTCATTTAACCATGGAGATGTGGTTTACATCTCACAACTCTTACTTGTAAGTTTAAGATAAACTTGACTAACCTAAATCCAAATATGGACTCAGTTGAAAATCTGAGGTAGTGAAATGTTAAGATTTTCTTAAATCACTTTATTTAAGCATCTCAAATTCTAGTTAAGAAGATTTATACATTTATTAGACTATTCTGTGAAGCAGTTGGTCCGCAAGACAAGTATGGCTATGAAACGTGTTTTTAATTAATTTCCCTCTTTAGACCTCGGGTAGCCAAAATTAGAGTAATCATAATATGTGATCTTTGAACTCTTTGATCTCCACTCCACTTTGAACTTTGATCTCCACTCTTCTTTAGTTATTTTAGTTATATGATAAGCATCTGGAAAGCTATCACTGAAACAAAAGCTAAGAACCCGACAAAAGTCTACGTCTGCCATATAGTAAACCCAGTGAAGTGTATTCATGCAAATTTCAGGTTACGTTAGCTTTCCCAGCATTTGAAATATTGGATTGGCCCCAAAGTCCATTTGGATTTTTCCATTCGATCTTAAAAAACAAATTTTGCAGCCAACCCAATACTTTACAGGAAGCAAACTATGATCTGAAATAAGCTTAACATCAGAGAGATGCTTTCGGTTAAAAATACTCATATTGCCAATATTTTTAGAGAGAGAATACTGGGCTTACTGACTCCAGAGTGAAGGAGGAGGGGAGGAGTAGAATTGCTTCTATGGCCATTTTCGTATTACCGACAACCCTTAGCCTTTTTCACTAACAGATTATTTTCCGAAATTGACTTGAAGACAGACCCCTTGAAGCACTGCGCCTCCCCCATCACCGTGTACTGTGGCTGCACGAAGACTACACATGGGGCTCCCTCCTGCAGGCGCCTGGCTCTCTAACAAGCAAGGGAGCCGAAGCAGGACGCACTTGCTGCAGCACAGATGTCCACTGGTACGAGCCAGATACAGGCATGGAAATGGAGCAAAAGGAAACAGAAGAGGCGGCAGAAGACAAAAACAAAAAACCCAGCAGAGCGACAAAGCCGTAATTCTCCTGCTCACCTGGGGATCTGGCTGTAGAGTAGGCACTGGAGTAGTGGCCACCCCTCTTTACTGTACATATTCAGTATCGACAAAGGGCGAGAAGGAAGGAGAGCAGTTATTCGGCAGGTCTAAACGTGCACACGACCCAGGATGATTAGGGTTACAAAAAAAATTTTATGGGATAGAATTATCACTACAGTAAATCAGAAATAACCCCAAATGCCTCACAATAGTGAATCAGCTCAGCAACATGATAAGAGAAAATATGGCATTAAGGATGCATGGGGGCTTTGGGAGCGAGGCCATTCAGAGTCTTACTAAGAATCTCTTAATTTCTTCATTTCTACATTGAGAATAATATCTAAATTTAGAGTTACTGAGATTAAATAAATGAAAATATGTATAAAATTCCTAAAAAAAAATAAAAAAATAAACGTGCACACGGAAAGAAGGGAAACTATCCCACCTAAAGAAAGTGGGGTCGGTGCAGAAGATGGAGCAGCAGAAACCCCCGAAACTCGGTATTTTATAGATAGGTTGAGGCTTCAGACAGTTTTTATTCATATTACTTTCACATGTTCTAGATTCCTCACATGTAAAATCATGTTTTTTCACAATCTTTCCTTAATGGGAAACAATATTAGCATACTATAAGCGAGCCTTATAGCATCAAAATATCAAGATTTGGGGGACATTTTAATTTTTTAAAAATGTCAAAAGCTGTCAAAATTATGAGAAATCCATAGGTTTAGGATCTGAAAGAAATGTAGAGGCAAGTCTGACTCTGAAATAAGCAGCATTACTTCCAACAATAATCGTTGCTACGATTAAATTGCTTGACAAAGGAAAAGCCTGTGGAACCTTATCAAGGAAATAGTTTTGCTAGGTGGGTGTATTGGCTTATGCTTTAAACCAATAAGAGAAGAAAATATCCATTAAAAAAAAATTTTAAATGCAGACACAGTGGTCAAAATGTGAAAACACTTCTATGTAAATACCAGGAAAAGAATCTAGATAAGATTGCTCTTGAGAAAATGTGTCAGAACAAAACAAGTATCTTAGGACACTTGTTATAACTTGGAGAAACAGACTCAAAACTTTTGATCTAAAAATCATGCCATCTATATGTTATGTTGGAACCTGGCTGCATACAAGGATGGGCACGACTGCCAACTCATTCTAAAGAAAACCGAAGAACGTGCTCCGTCTGTGACTACCCGCTTCCCTCCCTGTAACTACCTGAAGCCGGTGACTTGCTGCGTCGGGAAGGCCCAGGGCTCTTGGATCCAGAATATTTAACAGCTGAGGAGCGAGAATAGGAAGACTTCAAGACACGGCACTCTAGAAAGAAAGGAAAGCGCTTTAAAGAGATCTAGTTTTAATTCTAGAAAGACCACAGTCCAGTAGTTTAGTGCCTAGAACCATTACCTGATCGTTTTATCACTGTTAAATGACTTTTATATACAAAGCATCCATCCCAAAAGCACACCTGAGATTTTCGTAAATTAGGCTTCAGACCTTGTCATTCACCTCATTGTTCCAGAGGGAGTCCTAATACAGAAATCCATATATAGCAAGTGCTCAGTCAAGAAAATTTGATTCACACACACAATCTAATCTCCACATGTACAACTTATTATTATTGATCAACAGCATTGATAGGCAAAGGCTATAATAGAGAGTTCTCTCCAACTCAGCTAATCTTAATTTGAAAGGCTACAGGATTCTAATTTCTGAACCCCTTACTTATTTTCCATCTGCCCAAAGTACAAAGCATCAAAAATGAGGGAACCAGCTTTAAACAACAGCTTTGTTCTTTCCATAAATTGCCAAATAAATCAGCATGCGAAAGTGAAAGTGGCTCAGTAATCTCTGACTCTGCAGCCCCATGGACTATACAGTCCACGGGATTCTCCAGGGCAGAATACTGCAGTAGGTAGCCTTTCCCTTCTACAGGGGATCTTACCAACCCAGGGACTGAACTCAGGTCTCCCTGCTGCGTGGCAGGCAGACTCTTTACCAGCTGAGCTACCAGGGAAGCACAAATCGGCGCGTAGAGTACCAGAACTAATTACACGGCTAAAATAATCACTTCCAATTCAGGCAATTAAGAATGTGGGTTTTGGAGTCCTGCAGCTTTGGGATGAATCATGGGTGTGACTTTGCTGACTGGTGCACTTAGCTTAGGTCTAAGTCTCAGTTTTCTCTCCCTATGAAATTGGGATGAGACTAAATCTGCTTAACAGGCTTGTTATAAGGATTAAATTATATAACGTATTGTCAAATTCACATTAAAATACTTCAATTTATGCAGAAAGATTAAAATATGGGTTGGTTTTAATCTATACCCCCAGGGACAATAAATTAACAAGTGAAGTACACTAATCAGCAAAATACACACCCGGGAAGGCTAGTTAGCATCTGAAAGACTCTAATCAAAACCTTACTCCAAGGGGGCTGTAGCAACAGCAGTCTAGTTCATGAGCATTATAGATGTTAGAAAGTATTCCAGTGTTGAAAGGAGTGGTGTGTGGATTAGTTAGAACCTTCCTAAAGGCACTGCCACTCTTTCATGAACAGGATGTATAACCCTAGAGAGCTACTAACCAGAACCACCCCAAGGTTTAGGAATCTGAGCAAGCCCTGCACCCAGCTCATTAACACAGGATTTTGCCCTAAGACTAGGTTAGCTAAATTTTATGAACTTTGAATGATTTCTTTTAATGCAAGATGTTGTCAGAAGTATAAAAGGACAGAGTTGGGACTCATCAAGATTACAAGTTACACAGATTTTGTTTGTTTTTTAATCTTTGCCTCCTAAACCCAAACAGGACCCTGTAGAAGCTCCTGGGCATGGAAGCCTTTCCCTGTTCGCCCCCTGCACCCCACCCCCCCCCACCCCACCCCCGCCCCTTGCTTGTAAGGAACAGACTCCAGCCTCCATGACCTTCCCTGAGCTCCAAAGGGCAGGTTCCAATAGCTGCTAGTCAGGGAAGGGAGGGGATGAAGAGGCAAGGGGGGCAGGGCCCTGGTTCTGCCTCAAGGGACACACAGAACAGTGTCTCTGAGCTCTTTACAGAACAAACCCCCAGTAAACGGCAGATATCAGCAATCCTCATTCCAGAGAAGACCACCTTTAGGAACCAGAAAAACTCATCAGAAGACCACTTGAGAACAGGTCAAAGGCGTGCAGGCTCTGCACACACCTCACCCTTGAACAACTGCTGTTAAACCCCTCACCAAATCCTCCAGGGTTGGGACACGCAGTTTTGAGAGGCAGGAGCCCACTGTATCCCCTTTCGCCTGGCAAAGCAATTAAACTATTCTTTTCTACTTCACCCAAAACTATGTATGTCTCTGAGATTTGACTTAGCACCAGTGCAGAGAGGCTGAGTTTTTGACATCACTCCTAATAAAGGCACCTGTGGCAGAATTAGGTCTGAGACTTGTTTTCATGTAAGAGGAGGGGCCGGAGCGCCTGCGCGCTCTCGCTCTCCCGCGTGCGTGGCTCCCGCTCCTTCTCTCTCTCTCTCCCAGTCTCTCTCCCCTTCCCCCATGCGCTCCTCCACTCTCTTCCCTTCCAGTCTTTGGGTTGGCATGCCCTCATGCTTCGAGGATGGATTCTCCTGCTATCTCCTAAATAAAATAGAGCTGTAACACTGATGTGCCTAAGAGCTATAACACGGTTTATCCAAGACCCGAGAGCTGTGACGCACCGGGGGCTTTAATGTCCGTGGCTCCAAATCTTTGTTGTGACGAGACAAAGAGCCGAGGAATATTCACTCGCATGACAGACTTAATGGTGATGATATAATAATAACATTAACAACAACAGTAACAGCATATACTATGTAATGGGCACCCTTCCAACTGTTTTACACATATTAATTCATTTAACCCTCACAAAATCTTATGACAAAGCCCCTATTATTATCCCCAGTTTGCAGAAGGTTAAGTAATTAGAGATCAAGAGGGAAGAAATTAGTAACTTTCTCCTATCTCTAATTATAGGAGTTCATTGGTAGCCAAAACAACAAAAACCTATGAATGATTCAAATATTGCAGGTAAATTAACAACATACAAACATAAAAGCACTGAGGACAATGCCTAGTATACACAAAGTAAGTGCTCAATAAACGTTTAATTGCTGTGTTGCCACCCAAATTAACTTTACAACCTGAAATATACCGAGTTTCAATGTCTCAGCTTTCACAATGATAAACATTGACAAAGAAACATTATGAAGCGAAATTAAGCTACAGTCAAAAAAGATGTAAAATAGAGATGATATGTAAATTTACATTTTTCAGTAAACCCACAAGAACAGGTGAGAGTATTAACATAGATAATATCGCTAATTCTTTAAGGTCTTTCTGGTGGCATTACTCATCTAAAGCAGGGCTAGATATAAGATGCTACAGAAACCCTCAAGAAATTTGGCACCTGTGGGGAAAAAAACAAAGTGGAAAACCAAGAAGAGTAGATAAATGAGCCCCAAGCACTCAGTAGATAAGTCACCCCTAGAAAACTGATATAGTATAACAGGAAAGAATTAAGAAGTCTGACACTGTAGCATGTATCATCTTGAATTTTTAAAAGTTTATGGGTCACCATATTTATTTGGTGATATGTTTCTCTAATTCTGGACTGTCGAGTCACTGCAACTGGAAGGGGTTTATCACTAGTCTAATTTTTGAAAAGCCAGCTCTCCTCATTGATGAAATTAAAGCATGGGATTGAAACCTCTAACATCTCTCTTCTCTGAAAAACATTTTGTCTATATGATTCTATCTCATTTAAAGATGAAGTTGACTTCACTATCAGCTAATAATCACTAATACTCTAATCAGTTTAAATTTCAGATAACAGAGTATAGCAATATTCCCATAATCAATAACATCTGAAATCACTGAGGTTATTGCTAAACAGTCGAAAACTCCATTTTTTGGCTAAAATTAAGAGAAAGGGATTTTCTTATCTTATCAATGAAAATAGCTTTATTTTTTCTGCATATATAACAATTCATGTTATTTTTTAAAAAGATGGAAACAGAGCAAAGAAATCTGAGATAATCATTGTTAACATATTATTATTCTTTTACACATCTCTTTATGGACATGAGAAATGTATAATTAACTATTTTCAGGTTCAGTACTATCCATATTTTAAGGTGGCCTAGCCAAGGCATCATTCTGGAAGAAGGTAGGAATCAATTTTGAAAGTGTAACAATGCAGTAAAAAAGAGAAGAAACCAACTTGCAAAAAAATACCAAAAATATTTAACTACTTGGAATTAGGGGGTTTTGGTGTTTGCAACTAGATAACTGCCTCATTGTATTTTCTACTTTTATTAATTCAAAGAAATTAACTCAACTAAGAGTGAGAGTAGATGATGATCTAATTAAATTAACTCTTCATTACTTCTTTCTTTGACAACCAGACCACTTAACATGCACCAAATGCCAAACCTAAACCTCCACTTCAGGGTTACAAAGATGATCACTGAATCGCCTTACCACTGTGATCCAGGACAAAGTCATCTTGGGCATAACGGAATTTCTCAGGTCCACATGCAATAAAAACATCATCGTCACCAAAAAAGTCTTGCAGACAAGTAACCTACAAAAAAAAAAAAAAAATCATGTCCAAGAAGTAAATTAGAAACATTAAAAGTGCAATAAAAGTCAACAAAATTTATATTTTCAAGCCTCACCTATAATAGTGAGTTGGAATGAAAAACTATTTCCAAGCATTTTACTCTTCACAAAGCACTTTCACACACTGTCTCCTGACCTCAGAACAACAAAACGAGGGGCTCATAGCTGGCACCAATATTCCTGTTTCACAGGCGAAGTGAAAGGCATCCACAGGAGGCTCAGTGATGTGCTCCAGGTTTCCCTGAACAGGGGGCAACGCTGGGGCAGATGGAGCTCTCTGTTCGCAGTCTGCTCGTCTACACTTCCTCTCTCCCAGCAGCTCCACATCCCAGCCACGTCATCTCAGGTGTGGCCCCTCTGTATCTCTGGCACAGTGTGCCTTAGGTTGTCATGAGGATTGATGCACACTCTCGGAATGAGTGCCAGGCATGTAAGTACAATGTGTTAATACTCATCTCTGCCACCATCACTGGAATCAGAGGAAGACTTGCCATAAAGCTAATGAGGGCCCTTCCAAGGCCCTGTACTTAAACAGTCTTAACTTCACATTCTTTTTTTCAACCCTCCCCCACACAGTATAAGTTTCAGATTCCATAGAACTTGATCCACCCCAGGAAGCACATTTATCCATTCATCCAAGTGGTGACAAGAAGAACCATCTTCTAGGATTCGGGATGCAGACAGGCTCCATTCTCACCTGTTTTCTAATGGGATGTATAAGATTTCTTTTTCAAAAAAGTACTCCTTTCCGAATGATAATATAAAGTTTTTAAAAAGTAATAAAGTTTAATAAAGTTTCTAGTACTTGGAAAAGTTGTGTTATCTCAAGAATTCCTTGTCTTTCTGATCACTACTTAGCTTTTTATTTGAAAAACGTATTTTTCATTGCAGTTAAAAGAAAATGCTCTAGAGAGCAGACAGTGAACTAGACACAGCGAATGGAACAGACGAGGACCCTGCTCCAGTCACTCCAATTCTCATCAAGCAAGATGTGTCTTCCGCACCTCACTGAAATCCGCCCAGGCAGCAGCGTTTTAGTCAGTCTGGTAAGAAATTCCCACAGACAAGGCAGCTTCAATGACGGAAACTTACTCTCACAGCTCTGGAGGCTGGAAGGCTGAGATCAGAGTGCCAGCGTGGTGGGGTTCCTGTGAGGACCCTCTTACTGGGTCCCTCACATGGAGGGGTGCAGGGAAGACACAGGAGGGAGCAGCTGTCTCCTGCCTCTTCTCATAAGGGTGCAAATCCTTCCACGGGGCTCTTCCCTAACGACTTCACCCAACCCCACTGATTTCCCAAAGGGCCCCACCTCCTAACACCATCACATTGAAGCCAAGAAGAATCCCGTGGGGGTCCGGGACACAGAAGACTTTCTGTCTCCCATTTTCCTGTTTGTAGGGAACAGAATGCAGCCTCCA
This sequence comes from Ovis aries, assembly GCF_016772045.2. NCBI lineage: Eukaryota > Metazoa > Chordata > Mammalia > Artiodactyla > Bovidae > Ovis > Ovis aries. The sequence continues at coordinate 7,793,733 of NC_056070.1, forward strand.
GGACCTCCCCCTGAGTTTCAAAGGGCAGATTCCGACAGTTGCCAATCAAGGAAGGAGCAGCTAAAAACCCACCTGAGGTCAAGTGAAAGCGAGCAGAGGGGCTCATCAGGGCGACTGCCTTGTTCAGTCGCTGTCGTGGCTGACGCTTTGCAACCCCATGGATTGCAGCACGCCATGCTTCCCTATCCTTCACTATCTCCCAGAGCTTGCTCAAACTCATGTCTACTGGAAACATCACAGCTTTGACTACCTGGACCTTTATCAGCAAAGTGATATCTCTACTTCTTAATACACTATCTAAAATAAAGGAAAGAAATAGAAATAGCCAACAAATAGAGGAAAACAATAGAATGAGAAAGACCAGAGATCTCTTCAAGAAAATTAGTGATACCAAGAGAATCTTTCATGCAAAGATGGGCACAATAAAGGACAGAAACAGTATGGATCTAACAGAAGCAGAAGATACTAAAAAGAGGTGGCAAGAATACACAGAAGAACTGTACAAAAAAGGTCTTAATGACCCAGATAACCACGATGGTGTGATCACTCACCTACAGCCAGACATCCTGAAGTGCAAAGTCAAGTGGGCCTTATGAAGCATCACTATGAACAAAGCTAGTGGAGGTGATGGAAGTCCAGCTGAGCTATTTCAAATCCTGAAAAGTGATGCTGCTTGCGAATACTCAAACCAGCACACAGTTGCACTCATCTCACATGCTAGCAAAGTAATGCTCAAAATTCTCCAAGCTAGGCTTCAACAGTATGTGAATCAAGAACTTTTAGATGTTCAAGCTGGATTTAGAAAAGGCAGAGGAAGCAGAGATCAAATTGCCAACATCCACTAGATCATAGAAAAAGCAAGAGAAATTCCAGAAAAACATCTGCTTTATTGACTATGCCAAAGCCTTTGACTGTGTGAATCATAACAAACTGTGGAAAATTCTTAAACAGATGGGAATACCAGACCACCTTACCTGTCTCCTGAGAAATCTGTATGCAGGTCAAGAAGCAACAGTTAGAACTGGACATGGAACAACAGACTGGTTCCAAATTGGGAAAGGAGACCAACAAGGCTGTATATTGTCACCCTGCTTATTTAACGTATATGCAGAGTACATCATGAGACATGCTAGGCTGGAGGAAGCACAAGCTGGAATCAAAACTGCCATGAGAAATGTCAACAACCTCAGATATGCAATGATACCACTCTAATGGCAGAAAACAAACAGGAACTAAAGACCCTCTCGATGAAAGTAAAAGAGGAGAGCGAAAAAGTTGGCTTAAAACCTAACATTGAGAAAACTAAGGTCATGGCATCCGGTCCCATCACTTTATGGGAAATAGATGGAGGAAAAGTGGAAACAGTGACAAACTTTATTTTCTTGGGCTCCAAAATCACTGCAGATGGTGACTGGAGCCATGAAATTAAAAGACACTTGCTCCTTGGAAGAAAAGCTATGACCAACTAGACAGCATGTTAAAAAGCAGAGACATTACTTTGCCAACAAAGGTCCATCTAATCAAAGCTAAGGTTTTTCCAGTGATCATGTATGGATGTGAGAGTTGGACCATAAAGAAGGTTGAGTGCTGAAGAATTGATGCTTTCAAACTGTGGTGCTGGAGAAGACTCTTGAGAGCCCTTTGGACACCAGGGAGATCAAACCAGTCCATCCTAAAGGAAATCAGAACTGGAATATTCATTGGAAGGACTGATGCTGAAGCTGAAGCTCCAATATTTTGGCCACCCGATGTGAAGAACTGACTCCTTAAGAAAGACCCTGATGCTGGGAAAGATTTTAGGTAGGAAGGGAAGGGGGAAACAGAGGATGAGATGGTTGGATGAGTCTGAACAAGCTCCAGGAGTTGGTGATAGACAGGGAAGTGTGGCATGCTGCAGTCCATGGGTTTGGAAAGATTTAGACAGGACTGAACGACTGAACTGAACTGAGGACCTGCATATACCTGAATCAGCCACACCACCCTTGCTATAAAACTCCCCATCAAATCATTCTGGGTGAGGATTCATAGTTTTTCAGGGCAGGAGCCTGCTGTGGTCCCCTTTGCCTGGCAAGGCAATAAACCTATTCTTTTCTACTTTACCTAAAACTCTGTCTCTGAGATTCAATTTGGCACTGGTGCACAGAGGCTCAGCTTTTGGCATCAACTTCACCAAGCTTTCAGCATCAACAGTGGGGATTAGGGTTCTGATATATGAATCTTGGGGAGACACCAACATGCCATTCATAATAGAAGAATAACATTCTTCACCTTTTCGGGAAAGCCTGCTTCTCTTCCCCTCAGCTGGTGATCACACGCATTCTTTGTCCATGGTAGAATCCTGCGACTCATCCTTTCCTCCCTTCATCATCAACCCCTCAGATCATTTTTCCTTCCTACCCCTTGGTTCAGCTCTCACTGTTTCTTGCCTGGACACGTGCTGTTGTCAAGCAACAGGTTTTCTAACTGCAGTCTTCACTGCTCCCCTAGCTCCAGTCATCACTGTTCTCACAGATGTGGGAATAAATGGTATATGCAGTCTGTTACTGTATGATGGGTTAGTCACTAAGTCGTGTCCAACTCTTGCAATCCCATAGACTGTAGCCTGCCAGACTCCTCTGTCCATGGGATTCTCCAGGCAAGAATACCAGAGTGTGTTGCCATTTCCTTCTCCAGGGTATCTTCCCAACCCAGGAATCAAACCCAGGTCTCCTGCCTTGCAGGCAGATTCTTTACCAACTGAGCTATGGTATAGGGGTGCCCATGAGACAGGAAAGGGGCAGAGCACAACCTTTAAAAGAATGACATAGCCTAAGGACACAACATCGACTGATTAGAATCAAATAGATCCAAGAAGTGCATGAGTCAGCTTCCACTAGACCTTAAGCCTCATTATACACTCATAACACGTCAGCAAGGTAAACGGCACACCCACAAGGCGCCATGACAGTTCCAAGGCTGACCATAAAGGGTGGGCGGTGGCCCAATTCCTGGAAAGCCCCACCTCTTCCCCTAAAAGAACTGGAACACTCCTCCTGCTCATTAGCCTACAAAACTACCTACGCCTATAAAAACTGACAACCCCATCCCCTGGGGACTGTCTTGCCTTATGAGATGATCCATACTCTGTGGAGTATGCTTCGGTCCTGAATAAACCTTCTCTCACTTTGCTATGGCTTGCTATCGAATTCTTTCCTTTGCGAAGCCACCCCAGGGACTCAGATGTGACCTGGGATGTGACGATTCCCTAGCGACCCACTCTCTTTCCTGCAAAACCCACACTCCTTACAGGGCTCACTGACCTCCTTCCCTGACAAGACAATGATCCTGCACAGGGCACACAAGACGGGCCCTGCCTGGGCCTTCTACCCTTGACTCTGCACACTCGCTCCTTACCCACAGCAAGATGACTTCAGGGTCACTACTCGTTTAGCCCAGTGATTCTCGTTAAACAGCTTTATTGAAGCATAATTCACAAACCATACAATTCACTCATTTAAAGCATTCAATCCAATGATTTTTACGGTACTCAGAGTTCTGCAACCATCAGTCACCATAACGTAAGAACACTGTCATGACTAAAAAGAAACCTCCCCCAGGGCCCATTAGCATCGACTCCCCAGGTCTGCATCTCCTCACTCCCAAGAACCTAAAATCTGCTTTCGGTCTGTATGGATTTGCCTATTCTGGACACTTTATCTAAATCAAGTCACACAATATGTAGCATTTTGCAAGACTCGTCTGCCACTGAGCACGTTTTCAAGGCGCATCATGCGGTAGCAGGTATTATTACTTCATCCCTTTCTAGAGGTGCGTATTCTCGGTTGCATGGACACACCACATTTTGTTTATCCACTCACCAGTTAGTGGACATGTGGGTAATTTCTACTTCAGTGCTGGCTCTTATCAGTATATTTTCCCCCATGTTGTTTCTCTGCCTTAAGTGACCTTTCTGACCACCTTTTGGTGCCGTGACCTCCAGAGAGGCAGTGATATTGCCCATTCATTGTTCCCTAGGGTCTAGGAGAGTCCTGGCCTCGGCGGATGCTTCACACATGTCTGCTAAATGAACTGTGTGGCCTGTTCCTATTGGCACTGAGTTCTCAGGCACAGAATAACTCCTCTGGGCTGAGTGGCGTCACAGACGCCATCTCCACTGCTACCTCCACCACCATCACTGATGTTTAGGGCTTGCAGAGCTTCGGCATCACTTAACCTCTCAGAATTGTCTCTGTGTACTGTATATGTGTTATCTCATTAACCCCTACAATAACCATCACGTTGATACCATCATCACTCCTCATTTACAAATGACAAAAAAAAAAGCATTCTACAGTGAGCAACTTGCTCACACACAGGAGGGATTTGAGACAGGTCCTCCAGTCTACATCTCTGTTTTAAACTTGACTCTATGGTGCAGCCCCTCACCTGGAATCCCAGAGTTCATGCATATACTTTTATAGTTCTTATCACATTCTACCTTGCTTTACAGTTATTTATATCTCCTAAAGGAAATCATCATGGGGTCACAAAGAGTCAGACAGGACGGAGCGACTGAACTGAACTGAAAGGAAATCATTGACTATGCCAAAGCCTTTGACTGTGTGGAACACAATAAACTGTGGAAAATTCTGAAAGAGATGGGAATACCAGACCACCTGACCTGCCTCTTGAGAAACCTGTATGCAGGTCAGGAAGCAACAGTTAGAACTGGACATGGAACCACAGACTGGTTCCAAATAGGAAAAGGAGTATGTCAAGGCTGTATATTGTCACCCTGCTTCTTTAATTTATATGCAGAGTACATCATGAGAAACGCTGGGCTGGAAGAAGCACAAGCTGGAATCAAGACTGTGGGGAGAAATATCAATAACCTGAGATATGCAGATGACACCACCCTTATGGCAGAAAGTGAAGAGGAACTAAAAAGCCTCTTGATGAAAGTGAAAGAGGAAAGTGAAAAAGTTGGCTTAAAGCTCAACATTCAGAAAATGAAGATCATGGCATCCGGTCCCATCACTTCATGGGAAATAGATGGGGAAACAGTGGAAACAGTGTCAGACTTTATTTTTGGGGCTCCAAAATCACTGCAGATGGTGACTGCAGCCATGAAATTAAAAGACGCTTACTCCTTGGAAGAAAAGTTATGACCAACCTAGCATATTCAAAGGCTGAGATATTACTTTGCCAACAAAGGTCCGTCTAGTCAAGGCTATAGTTTTCCCAGTAGTCATTTATGGATGTGAGAGTTGGACTGTGAAGAAAGCCGAACACCGAAGAATTGATGCTTTTGAATTGTGGTGTTGGAGAAGACTCTTGAGAGTCCCTTGGACTACAAGGAGATCCAACCAGTCCATCCTAAAGGAAATCAGTCCTGGGTGTTCATTGGAAGGACTGATGCTGAAACTGAAACTCCAATACTTTGGCCACCTCATGTGAAGAGTTGACTCATTGGAAAAGACCCTGATGCTGGGAGGGATTGGGGGCAGGAGGAGAAGGGGACGACCGAGGATGAGATGGCTGGATGGCATCACTGACTCAATGTACGTGAGTTTGGGTGAACTCCAAGAGTTAAGCGAGGCCTGGCATGCTGTGATTCATGGGGTGGCAAAGAGTCGGACACTTCTGAACGACTGAACTGAAAGGAAATCAGCCTTGAATATTCACTGGAAGGAGTGATGCTGAGGCGCCAATACTTTGGGCACCTGATGCAAAGAGCCGATTCATTAGAAAAGACCCTGAGGCTGGAAAGACTGAAGGCGAAAAAAGAAGGGGGCAGCAGAGGATGAGATGGTTAGGTAGCATTGCTGACTCCATGGACATGAATTTGAGCAAACTCTGGGGTACAGTGGACAGAGCACCCGGCGTGCTGCAGTCCTCGGGTTCCCAAGAGTCAGCTGAGACTTAGCGAGTGAACAGCGGCAATGTCTCTCACATCTCCCTCTATTTTGTTTTTCACACACATATAATTAATAAATTGTTCTTAAATGGAACTGAATTGAGTTTTACTTTCTTGGCCAAATAAACATCTACCAAAGTTTAATCCTTTTTTTTTTTTAAAGAACATTTCACTAGTTTTTGAATAAATTTACAAAATATGACAAGTGAATTTTCTAAAATATACATGTGTGAATATCTGTTTAAAAGCAAATTAATTTTATAAGGAAACATTTCATCTGCTACTAAATTAGTTGGCTTTGAGTAGAATAAATGCTAAATAATTAAGTTGCCTATTATGTGGAATAAAGGTATTTAACAAGTCTAGGGAATAAAATACATAAAAAAGGCAGTTTATTCCCCCTCCCTGAGCAGTCCTATTTAATTCTTCCTAATCAACTGTTTAATGATTTCACCTGTCAATATTTGTTTGGATTTCCAAACGTGGTTTGCATAAGATGTGTGCACTCTTTTAATTCCGGTTCCAGCCGTTAAATACACATTTGGTTAAACAGTTAAGCAAACCGTATAAATTAGCAATTAGGTTCAGATTTACCTAAAATAAGTGACCACTACTCTCAAAAAATGATAGGTGTCATATAAATGATAAAACCGAGATGAACCAGCATGTATTTTGACTAATTCTATTTTATTAAGGTATACTCAGGATGCTGACATATCTCATAAAACGTTAAGCAACTCCCGTTTCCATTCATTCAACGAATCTGTATTGAGAACTTCCGAGCCAGGCAGCACACTAGGAGCTACAGAAACATCAGGGGAGGGGGTGCCTCGCCCTCAGGAAGCAGTGTGAGCTGACGTGTGATAAGAATACAGAAGTCCACCTGCACACTTTCTCTAGGTTCCACACACATACACTATCGTGTGTAAGACAGACAGCTAGCGGGAAGCTGTATCGCACAGGGAGCTCAGCTCGGTGCTCTGCGACGACCTAGAGGGGTGGGATGGAAAGGGGAGGGAGGTCCAAGGGGGAGGGGATACACTCTGTACACACAGCTGATTCACCCTGTTGCACAGCAGAAACACAACCCTGGAAAGAAATCATACTCCAATTAGGCATTAATGTATGCAATGTCAAAAGCGTTAAGAGCTCCAGAGAAAGACAGCAAGGAAGTGGAATGATGAACACAGGGCGCATGCTGCAATAAGCTGCTTCCTTGCAAAGGGGCCATTTGAACAAAACGTTGAGAGGTCGGAGAGAAGCTGCATGAACGTCTAGGGACGAGGTGGGGTGGGGGAGTGTTCCAGGAGTGAGCAAAGAACACGCACAAGCCTTGGCATGCTTACAGGGAACACGCACAGAGCACGCGAAGAGGGAGCCGCTGCGGGAGACTAGGCGGGGGAGGCCGGCGGGGTGGGGCTGGTCGGGACTGGCTTCCCTCCGGGTGAGATGCGAACCCACTGCAGGCTCCCAAGCAGAGCGCTGCACCACATGCCTTGAGACAGGATCACACTGTGTTCAGACTAAACCGTCAACGGGCAAGGACAGACAGCAGTGGAGGCTATCACTAGTCAGGCAATGAGAGGGGCCTGTGGCAGGAGTGAGTGGAACGAGAAAGGGTCTCACCACCCCTTGGATACTGGGGCCTGAGAGGAGAGAGAAGACTACGATGAAGACTACTACTCACGGTCTGGGGCTTGAGCCTCTAAAAGGATAGGCTTGCCAGTAACTCTAACGGAAGAGTACAAAGTAATGGGCAAGGTTAGTGGCAGCGAGGATTTTCACAAATCCAGATTGGGAACATGAACTGGGAAATGCCTGTTAAACAGTGGAGGTTGCTGGGTGGAAAGTTAGACATAAATCTGAATTTCATGGGAGACATCTGGCCTGGAGATACACATTTGGGACTCACCAGCACTTGAATGATATTTAAAATCCTGAGATCAGTTATGGCAGTGCACACGGGGAAGTGGTCTAAAGCCTGAGCTCTGAAACACAGCAACTTCACAAGGTCAGGGTGAAGAAGCAGAACCAGTGAAGACGACAGAGAGGGAACAGTCAACGAGGGAGGAAGAGAAGCGAGTGTCTGTAAGCCGGTGTCTGCTGGACGCCAAGCAAACTGTTTCAAGGGGGAGGAGCGATCGGGCAGGTCAGCGTTCCTGGTGTGCCACGTTAGATGAAGGCTGAAAATCGACTGTGGAATTCAGCAACACGGAGATCACTGGGATCCTAAATATCAGAATTAGCTCTGGTGCAGTGGTTGAAGAGCAAGACTGACTGCAACACCTTTAATGGAGGATGGATCAGACAGTAAAGAATCCGCCTGCCAATGCAGGAGACCTGGGTTTGACCCCTGAGTCAGGAAGATCCCCTGGAGAAGGAAATGGCAACCCACTGAGTATTCTTGCCTGGGAGAACCCATGGGCGGAAGAGCCTGGCAGGCTACAGTTCGTGGGGTCGCAAAGAGTCAGACACGACTGAACGACCACTAGCAGAAGACAGGAGAAGAACTGGAGACAAAGAATGCAGACAACTTTTTCAAGGAGTTTTGACCGAGAAAGTGGAGCAGAGGGGGTGGGCAGGCGGCAGAAGGAAGAAATGAGCCCGTGGTTAAGAGAACTCATTTTCAAGGTGAGAGAAATAATGCGTTACTACGCTACTGAACCGATCTAGTGGGACAAAAATGGGGATGCAAGGAAGGAAACTGCCAGAGCTGCCTCCCTTTGTGAGTGGGGAGAGAATCAGCAGGCAGGCAGAAGGGCTCAGCCTGCATGTGGCCGCTGGCAGCCTTCCACAATAAAGGGAAGGAACCTGCTAGGTGAGGACTTGCAGTGGTGGGGTAGGGGTGAGTGTGCTTCCTGCTTTACTGAGAAAGCTGAAGCAAAGTCATCAGCTCAAAGAGAGGCAGGGGGCAGGAGGAGGAAGTACAGCAGATGTGAGGAGGGAAAAAAGGTGTGAAATTACAGTCTGGGACTGTGGGGAGGATGCCTAGGGAGGGAAATATGACATGCCTGAAGACAGATTTAGGGATCCACTCAGCATCCCACAGCCTGCATAACAGACATTCTTGGTTCTAAAACCAGAAAGCAGCTATCCGACCTCTACAGTGTTTTAGAAAAACCAAAGTCTTTTTAAGCTGGAATAGCTACCATTTCATGGAGTTGCACCTGATCAGTCCCTAGAAGAGAACTGCCAGGAACACAGATGATACAAAAACCTAGAGCCCACGGAAAACGGGTACATAAGGAATGAATGGGAACTTCTCTCCCTCTGTCGCTGGTGTAAAACACGGATAAAATGCAAATCTCTGTTCATATTCTTCACAACACGGACACGGACTGTTACGCACTGCCATTACTGTGTTTAACTAAACTGTAGACCTAAAGCACAGCAGAAACAGACACCAGCGGGCAGAGACGCGGTTAAAGGGGGAACAAGCATGATTAGAAGGGGGACCTAAAGCTAAACGCACAGAAGAACGAGCAGACTTCAGTTCTGTCTGTACTTTCGCTGAATAGGATAATGCTCTTATGGCATTATTTAAAACACAGGCGTCAGCCCAGCCCAGGCTCGATGTGCGCTTTCAAGCAGAGGACCACCTGGCTGAGCATGACTGCCTCCTCCCTCTTCTACAGGCAGAAAAGATAAACTTCCAAGGCTCAGTTTCTCTGTCTATATAACGGGCAAGAAACCAGTTTCGTCTTTAAGGACAAAATGCGATAGTATGTGAAAGGAGCCAGTACGTGTTATTTCTTCATGTTCATTAATCCATGGCCTCCAATATTTTTTAAAATATAACTTAATGGATAATCTTTTCCCTAAGTATAAATAAAACAAAAAAACACACGCTTTCCTACAAGTTCAATAAGATAGATATATTCCCAGAAAAAATATCGCTGATGCCTTCGAAACTTTCCACTGATACCCTTTCACTTGTGAAAAATCAGTGCCCCCCAAACTCAAGATCTCTTAAGCTCCCAGAAATTGCATACAAAAATGTGATTCACGTCATAGAAAATAAACCATATAGAGTAAACATATGTAACATATGCATAAATGTTTATATGCATATATTAAAAAATGCTTCTACCTAGAGTAACTACAAACAAGAAAAGAAAGATTTGACTTTAATGTAGTAAGCATTGCCTTATGCACATAAGCTATACCTATAAATGTCGATGCTTTTAGATAATGTATATAAAGATAGAACTCCAAGCATATCAATCTAATTGTATGCCAAAATTATATTTGTGAATAGTAGGTCCCCATGTAATACAGTCATTACTTGGCCGTGCTTAAATCTCACAAGCACGTCAGGCCACATATTTAATTGTTCTCTGTAGTACCCCAAAGTCAGTCGATACTTTTCAAAATAAAACATCAGACAAAATGCCCAGGGTAATGTTGTAAGTTAAAACAACTCTCACATTAATTTACTACTGCATATTCATTCTAACGTGAATCATACGCCTACTGGATGCCAGGCATAAACAAAAGACAAGAAGCACGCAGTCTAGTGGTGGAGACGAACAAGAGAAGGAGTCAGTATCACTCGAAACATGGCAGTAAGCAAAGGTGGCAACAGAAGGGCACCCCGGCTACAAGAGGGATAAAGCAGTGCAGAGAAGCAATAGCCTGATGAAAAACCGCATCCTGTAAAATATTCAATACCTTTAGAGTATTTCTTTTGTTTAGACACTTACGAGAATTCTCTTATGGCTTTTTAAACATATGTCTTGTTCTTTAACTCCAGTAGCCTGTTCATTCCTTTTACCATATATTTTTAAAACCGGCATTTAACGTTCAGTTATGGGCCATGTCATTAAATCTGACTCAGAAGAAAAACCTATCAATACCTTGAATAATGTCTCAAAGTCATTCTTAACAAGGACGAGGAAAAGCATATCCATTTGAAAGACCTCTTACAGTTTGCTTCTAAATTCTTTTTTCTGTGCAAAAAGCTCCTCACGAATAATGGATGCTCTGTAGCTTAGAAAGCAAGCTACACAGATGAAGGTAAAGTAGTATTTCTGCTAAGGTACAAAATTAAAGCCTTGAGCAGGATCTAATGGGGAAACATCCAACTGAGAAATAATGTATCTGCAGGAGCATATCTGAGTCTTCCAAACGAATGTGGGCCATTTAAAAACAGTAATTTTTCTATACTTCAGTAGACAGATTAATGAGCCCAGGGTGAAGAGGTGGCAGCCGTAATCTCAGGGCTAGTACTTAATAAATTGCAACAACCACTTTTTTTCCCTCTTCTTTCCCTATTTGGACTCTGTTAGAGGATACAGAAAGAGACACAAAGGCGTGAGATCTGATAAAAATACTCTGCATGCATTCGGAGCATAATAAACCATTTCCTCCAAAAGAAAACAGGTGGAGGACACAGAGCTGTCCTCGTCCCCCTACACCCAAGTTCTGAACTCAAGGTCTCTGATTCCTGACCCCCTAGCACTCTGGAAATCTTGTATTTCCTACCCTTTCCAGAGCTGCCAAGGAGCTGATGGTAAAACAGGCTGAATTTCTTTGAGATCACTTCCTACTATGAAGTAGTATAGTGTAAACATTTTAGTTTCTAAGAAAAGCTTATTTATATTTTAGGACAGTGCTTTTAGAAAAGTTGAGTGCATTTCTCTGAGCGAAGAAAAAAAAGGAGCGCTATTTTAAGTGGGTAACAGCTATGTCCATTTGGGATTTCCTTCTGTTCAAGTTTCAGCTTCACATGTCCTCAAAGGGAACGTCAATGAAATCTTCATGCCCTCCAAACCTGGGTGTTGCCTTAATACTCTCCTTCTCCATATAGATGTTAGCAGTAAGGCAGTAGCCTGGTTTTGTGTCTGAACCTCTCACCAGAGTGCGAGTTCCACACAAGCAGGCTCATCGTCATTACTATTAGTAGATTTCTAGCTTAGCACAGAGCACCTAGCATGGAGCATGTGTTCAATGAATTTCTGTTGAATTAATGAAATGCCCTCACTCCTTTCTGTTCCAGGAAGCCCTTCCTAGAGGCTCCATCTCACACTCTTTCTGAGTTCCTATCAATTCATTATCACAAGGTAATATTTGTTCCCAGATTTATAATGGTCGTTTTCTCTGGGTGCTTCCCTGGTGGCTGTCGGTAAAGCGTCTGCCCGCAATGCGGGAGACCTGGGTTCGAGCCCTGGGTTGGGAAGATCCCCTGGAGATCTGGCAACCCACGCCAGTATTCTTGTCTGGAGAATTTCATGGACAGAGCCTGGTGGTATACAGTCCATAGGTCGTATCAAGATAATCTATAAACTCTCTGACCACACCAATCAAACCCTTAGCTCCTTAGAGGAGGTATTCAGCAAATACCTAGTAATCAAATTTTGGCTCTAGACACCTTGGAATACTCATCTTAGATCACGTAACTCTTTTTTTTTTTTTTTTTTTTTTTACTTTTTATTTTTTAAATTTTAAAATCTTTAATTCTTACATGCATTCCCAAACATGAACCCCCCTCCCACCTCCCTCCCCATAACATCTTTCTGGGTCATCCCCATGCACCAGCCCCAAGCATGCTGCATCCTGCGTCAGACATAGACTGGCGATTCAATTCACATGATAGTATACATGTTAGAATGTCATTCTCCCAAATCATCCCACCCTCTCCCTCTCCATCTGAGTCCAGTAACTCTTTTCGGAATTAAATCTCATCAAAAACTGCTCATGAACTCTCCTGCTGCAACCATGTGGTAGAGGAGATCCAAAGGCAGGAAGTTTGCAATTAAACCTGCCATTTGGTGCCATTCAAAGACCTGGGGTGATAGTAAACAAGTTCTCTTGAGCTATTTTCCAAGACTATTTTACTGAAAATCTCCAAGACCTGATAAAAATGCAAAAGAATCATCCTGGATCTCAGTGAGAGCCTAGTTAAAGCTAACAAACATCAACTTACCTAAACAGAATCAGGGTCAAATCTCAGAACTTCTGAAATTTCTACTTTTTGGAACAAGAATCATACTTTATCAAAGAAATAAGGGCATGATGGATATCAGAAGTTAAAAAACTGCAAGATGGAATTTATGGATTTTCTTTCATTTTAACTGTGTGTGTGGGTATATCTGAAAGAGAGAAATAGAACAAAAGTCCACAGCTTCTGTTGACATCAAATGCTTTCACTATCAGGGTTCGGCTTTGAAAGGTGCCCTCTGCTGAAGAGTAGTTAGGCAGAAACTTTTTTTTGTTCCCCAGTTTACTTATAAAGAGGGTTTGAAGGAGCTCCAGAAAGAAAGCCCAGTAAGTGGCTTATATTTGAAACTAAAATTATTATACAGGCTTTTAATGGAATTGTATCAATACCTTTGCTTTTGTTTTTTCCTAAGAAATGGTAATAAATTGCCAAAGAGAACTGCACAGTGAACTCTCAAGGCGTATTCTACCACATGTAATTCTTCTATTATGTAAACAAATAAAAGTGTTAACTTTCAGATGTAAAAATACCTAAATGACAATTTTAATGTATAATAAAGGATAAGCCTAATAACTGACTGAACCAATATCTTCCTGTTTCTATTGCTAGCAGGGGACACTTTTTTTTTTTTAATAAACTCAAATAGATACTTCAAAGCTATAAATTCAGCAAATTGACTTCATCATAGCTAACATTATCTCAGACACACACCACCACCACTCTTTTTTTTTTTTTTTAACCCAATTCTACCTCTGAAATATAAATTCTGCTTAAAATGAACAGGAAAATCATATCTGAATTAAGTCATCTGGTTCTTCCAAAATGCTGGAAACAACAACCAGAAAAATAAACTCACAGGTCAGTAGCCAGGGGCTGGGATTCTTCCTATTTGTTTCTTCCCTACCCAGAACACAATCAGCATAAATAGCCTGCTTTGTTCCCAGTAAATGCTGGCTGGCCTCCAGCCAGGGAGAGACTCCTTTCTACAGCAAAAAAGAAAGCTACTGAGAATAGCAATGTTTTTCAGCTTCCTGTAAAACCATTCAGCCAGGCACGCATCAATCCTGTGGTTGCCATGGAAACAGAACTGAAGCTAAAAGATGACAGTACTTACAGTAAAGGGCTTCTCAGCTTCATCTGCAGAGAGCTCCCTACATTTACTTTGCTTTCACTGAAAAATACTGGACTAACCTTCCTTTTCCCACTGTGGCCTCCCCACAATTATGATGATTCACCAATTGACACTAATTAGAGAATCTTGAGGCCTAAGATTTGGCTTCAGAAAGTACTTCTATCAATAGGACAAAAAGACCTTGAAAAATTCACAAGATATTTAGCTACTGATTCTGGGAGGCGAGATCACTCTTTCTATAAAGGAGGTGATTTCTAAGCTGACCCTCTGACTGCCTCCACTGAGGGACTCAGTCTTAAATCCTACAAGACAAAAAGTTTCAAACCTACTCCAGAGTTTTCTATCAAGGGAGAGAGGCTGGAGCAAAATTTTAGAAGAATTCAGGTGAAGTAGTCAGAGGAAATCTATTACACCAACCATCATGAGTCTTCCTCTAATTCTGAAGTGAAGTCGCTCAGTTGTGTCTGACCCCGTGGACTGTAGCCCACCAGGTTCCTCCATCCATGGGATTCTCCAGGCAAGAATACTGGAGTGGGTTGCCATTTCCTTCTCCAGGGGATCTTCCTGATCCAGGGATCGAATCCAGGTCTGCTGCATTGTAGGCAGACGCTTTAACCTCTGAGCCACCAGGGAAGTGGGACCTAAATGTTTTCAAGCAGATGGGACTAGAATTTTGAGTCAATGTTCCCTAGGACTCAGGCATCAACCATAAACAAAAAAAAATGGTATTGTCAGTGTTACAGAAGAGGCAACTGAGAATCAAAATTAAGGCAGCAACTTTCTAATCCAAAATTTTCTGTTTCGAACAGAAGGAGAACAAGCAGAGCATACATACCTATACGCTGTACACCCCGATTCTCATTTGCACACCAATTTCATTGAACTCCCAGAACAACCCTGTCAAGTGGGCAGGATTTTTCCTATTTTACACAGAACTGCTGCCTCAAAAAGGTTAAGTAATTTGGTCAAGGTCACACAGCCAGTGAGGGGGGAGCTGACATTGTTACTGAATCCAAGCCCGCTCTGCTCGCTGCATGAGAGGCTAGTGTGGTAGTCTCTCGGTCTAATCCAAGAGACCAGGTGTTGAGGCAAGGATACGACTATTTGGAAAGCCAGCTGACCAAGAAGATGGCAGAGTAATCCCTCAAACTAACCATCTTATTGGGGTCTGGATGCCAAGTTCTTTTATGGATCAGAGATTGGGGTCGGGGCAAGGAAACAAAGTAAAAAAGGCCATTAATTTTGCAAATATCTCTGAGAATGGCAAGCCTCAGACCAGGTGGATGTGTCGATTTCAATTTCTTCCTGCCATCTATAGGTCGACAGGGTTTTGAACAAAGGCACTTTAGCTTAACAGTCAGGCACAGGGGCAGGATTCTCTGAGGCAGGCCATCATGTATGAATATAGAAACGAAAGTGGCAAAAAAAAAAAAAAAACAAAAAAACAAGGGCTAAAGTCAAAGAAACAGATCTAGCATGGAAGAGTCAAAATTGACTCTTTCCTGTCACAGGATGTGAACTCTGCCTATCTGACTTGGAATGCATCCTTCGTACCTGACCACACACTTGTTTCCATAAAGCAGAAAGTGAAAGGGAAAGTCGCTCGGTTGTGTCAGACTCTTTGTGACCGCATGGACTATGCAGGTCACGGAATTCTCCAGGCCAGAATGATCTTCCCAACCCAGGGATTGAACCCAGGTCTCCCGCATTGCAGGTGGATTCTTTCCCAGCTGAGCCACCAGGGATGCCCAAGAATACTGGAGTGAGTAGCTTATTCCTTCTCCAGGGGATCTTCCTGACCCAGGAATTGAACTGGGGCCTCCTGCATTGCAGGTGGATTCTTCACCAGCTGAGCTACGAGGGAAGTCAACAGTGTGATTTATAATCTATGAAAACAACATTAAAGACCTTATTGAGATACAATCTTCAAGTATAAGATTTTATACTTATTGGGTATAAAAACTTCAAAGAAGTTTTTACATACTTATCTAAAACCCAAATAATCAGACCAGTTTTCTATGTCATACTTTTATGAAGAAAATGAAAGGCAAGCATATATCTAGATTTCCCCCCCGCCTAAGAATCAACCTCTAAGTAATGCCATAAGGTCAGGACAAGTTGAGGCCAACCACCTATCCTTTCGGGAATACTAAATATATTCTGAAATTGATATCTTCAAACAAATTGGCTAAGTCATACTAAACATCAATTACAAGCACAAGTTGGAATCATATGGTTTTCAGCACTCCATTTGCTTCCAGATTGGAGACTCTTAGAGTATAATATGTATTAATAAATATTGTGACCTTTAAGATTTTAACATAAAGGTAAACTCTGCAACACTTTCTGGAAATTCATCCTCTGCATGTGGTTTAGCATATGGTAAGCACATCCAGGTAGTAAAGACCCTGGGAATCAAGACTATGAGAACCATTAGAGAACAGGGTACAGGAAAACTTGGTCAGTTAATTCTATGCTTATTCTGGAAAACACCAACCACTCAGCACTGCCAGAACAAACACCACTGCATGTTCTCAGGTAGTAGGGCTATTTAGGTTTGTAGGAAAACCAACCCTGTCTTTAAAAAGGAATCATGTCTGTTGTTTACGCTTCATCTTAATTATTTTTCTCCTCTCTTGCCATTGTCAACTACAAGTTGGCACTTACCAACTGCATTGCCAATGGCTGAACAACAGGGGCATCTGCATCTGTCTCTGCAGAGACTGAACTCTGTGCTGCTGCAGCTGCTGATCTTCAACACCCCCTGAGCAAGTTCAGGTGGAGTGAGGCACTCTGAGTGAACTCCGGGAGATGGTGATGGACAGGGAGGCCTGGCATGCTGCGATTCATGGGGTCGCAAAGAGTCGGACACAACTGAGCGACTGAACTGAACTGAACTGAAGGCACTCTGAGCTCCAAGGGATCTGGTGGTACAGGTCTTTAGATAGTCGGACGTTTTTAGCAACAGATTTTATGATCTCAATCCTTGCATCTCCTCATATCTAGAAAAGCACTAAGTTCCTTCATGGCGACATGAGATCTCCTAACCAGCAGAAAACCTTTCGCAAAATGAGAGCTTAATAGTACTGAACTCTGCCTTCACCAAAACCTTGTATATTGACCTTCCTCCCACTGCCTCTTTGGAGCAGTCTCTCAGAGCTATCTGGTGCTGCCTCCCAGGCTGCAGTCCTCATTTTGCCCCAAATAAAATTTAACTCACAACTCTCAAGTTGTGCATCTTTTTTTTAGGCAACACCATCATGCTCTGAATCTCCATTTCTTGCATCAAGAGGACCACCCCACTTACTCTTTCAGCACTGTTCACTTTTAATTTGCTGCATTCACATTCAGGAGAGATAATTCAGGTTTTGGAAACAAGAGTAAAGCAAGAGTAAACTTTCACTGGAAGAAGCTTTAGTGCCCAAATTTTACACTGTCTAACGACAAAGTTCCCTTCATATAGTTCCTGTTTTAAGCTGTGGTCCAGCCTGGTGAGTAGGCTAGATTTGAATCCAAAATAAGTGGGCAGTTCTGTGCCACAGAAACCTTGAGATTTTGGTTTCTATGGCTGCATTTATTTTCACCGTGACAAGGACTCAAAATTTCCATTTTTAAAGCAACATCAATCCTACATGAAAAGCAATGAGAATATTTTTTCCAACACAGTCTTCTTACCAGACGCAGGTCTCACTTTTACAGCCAAAGACATCCTCTGCGTAAGTTACATGCCTGTGGCTATTTAGAAATGGAAAGCATGCCATCCATTTGAATTATTTATGGCAACACTTTTAAAATGAAAGTGATACTGGCGGAGGCAAAGACCACAATTAGATTTTCCTATTTAAAAGGCACCTGTTCCTGAAACACAGCCAGAACCTGTTACACTAACATATACCTAATGGATTTGCACTGTTGTTAGAAGGGGCCCTCAGTTTTGGAGGACTTAAAGCAGTAAAGATACCCGGCAGTCAGATTCATCAGTTTGTCAAAAATACAAAACCCCACAGAAGACATGTATCTGTTGACTGTGCAAGTCTGTTCCCATTGGTTTGAAACTTTAGAATGAAGGCAGAAAAATCTTTTTGCTGTTGTTTCATTTTAAGGTAATTTAATATATTTTAGGACCAAAGACTACTGCAGATAATGCCCAGCCCCCAACCCAGAGTTAGCGAATGTTATTTGGTCATGTTGGCCTCAGATTCCTTTAATATTTGGAAATAAAACCTACGTTAAAATCTCTTTTGTTCCTAGTCCCAAGTCCCATTTCCCCTTCCTCTTGCCTGCCTTTCTTCTCCACCACCTCCCCAAAACACCATGATATATTCAGCCTAGGTCCTTTCAAGCCACGTTTTTAGACCTTGTAGCAATATTACAACAAACCAGGAATTTGTTTAATGTGTTGTAAAAATTTTATGTAAGTTATAGCATACGAAATACATCATCCTGCAATTTGCTTTTCTCAGTTGGTATTGATCTTAAAATCTATTCAGGTATCAGGTTTTTTTGTATTAATTTTTTTTTTTTAGCTCATTGATCCATTCCTAAAGTTTTTGCTTTTAAAACCTTGATCATGTACCACTTAACATTACTTTTGACTGCAAAGATAAATTCTACATAGTCTCAAAACTCAGAATCTCTCAGATAAATGACTATTATTCAGACTAATCATTTTAGTTTGTACATTATAACCATTAGGGTGACCAATAAGTTCTCAGATGGAAGAAAAGATGTGTCAATCACTTCCTTTTTTGCCCACAGACTTCATCTCCAATTATGAGAAAAGAATGGGCAGCAAACGTTTGACATTTAGGTCCAGAGATTTGGGCAAAACTATTATTCCAAGAACAGGGTTTTTTGACCCAAAAGAGAATAAAGAAAAAAAGAATTGTTTAATTACTAAAACTTAAAATTATTCATGACAGAGCTATATCTAAGCTTTCAGAGAAAAACACCTGCAAAATGACTTAACATTACTAATTCATAGGAACAGTTCTTTTTGAAAGACAGAGCAAAGGAAGAAAAAAGCAAAATCATATGTTGGATTGATTGTACACTATAACACCAGACAGGTTTTAAAGGCACAGGAAACTTCTGTTTCACAGAGAATGCATAAAAGGAATTCCTCCCTGAAGAATTCCGTAAGCTGGGAAATACCGATGAGCTGGATGCCTGCAGAATTTCTTATCTTTTTCTTGCATCCAGAGACATGATATTCTTTCAAAGAAACATCTATGTTTGTTTGTTTCTTTTTGCCCCAAGTCTCCAGGGCTGTCAGTTAAACTGGGACTGGGACCAGTGAGTAAGGGAAGTTGTCTGTAAGCATTTATCATCAAGTTATATGCCTTGCATGAGGAGCCAGCTGTCTTAAATAACCATCCCCTCCCTCCCTGGGGCCACAAGTCTGGGTAAGAACGCTACTCATGTCAGAAGCTCATGTCATGAGATTAGATTCGAATGGAAAAGCAAAGGGAACATGGGCTCTCTGCTCCAGCTGGGACTGATTATTCCCTTCCCAACAAGGAGGCTGTTATTTAGCCTGAAAAGAAGAGCCTCCTTCCTTCTTGGCCATCTTCCAATCCATCGTGGCACCTGAATGACTTAAAGAATACCCCTCCTCACCACAGCTTTAAGGCCTCTCAGCCTCTCTCCAGGAAGATGCTTGGTCTTGGTGCCTTGTTTCTCCTCCCTATGAACAGAAGTTACCCCCACTCTCTTGTGGTGTGGCAAGGTATCTTGGAAACCCAAGCAGGTGGCTGAGGACAGATGGGACGTCCAGATGGGGACTTAGGTAGGTCTGCGTGAGCTTGGAGCAGCGAGGAGGATGGGGAAACACGTGGCGGCTGCAGCCCGTGTCCATGTCTCTCCACACTGTACCCAGAGCACCAGCCCTGCGCCTGGGTAGAGACACACAGGGACTACTCGTCCTGTGAGTGGGTGGATGCGTGGTGCAGAGGCAGGCACTCCAGACTCAGCAGCCTTAGACTCACCGCGTGGCAGGGTTTACTACTACACTGCAGGGATGGCCGTGGACCACCGAGGCCCTAGGAAACAGACGTCAGCAGAACGGCGGCATGACTGCACAGCAGCAAGGATCTGACCACCAGCAGGGTCCCAAATGTAAGTAATGTTATCACAACAAACCCCACCCACCTATCTATCCTCTTCCACAATAGCTGGTTAGGATCTAGCAACTTAAATGACTTGATGGGAACACTCCCAGCTTACAGTCAGGACAAAACAAATGGGACCCCAGTATCAAATAGACCCCTAGGACACCCCAGTATTTGGAGTGCTGTGGGCAGGAAGAGTGTGCTCAGAGACCAGGGAAGGGGGTGAGGAGGGAGGAACACTTCCACTTACTAAAACTCAAGTGCAGAAACAGGTTAAGGTAGTCATGACATATTCTACACGCAAGCAAATGATTTAAATACACACAAAACTACAACTACATATTCCTGGAGAAGGAAATGGCAACCCACTCCAGTATTCTTGCCTGGAGAATCCCCTGGACAGAGGAGCCTGGTGGGCTACAGTCCATGAGGGGCCAAAGAGTCGGACGTGACTAAAGAGACTTTGCACAGATTTGCACAACTATATAAGTTCATTCAGTGATATTTTAAAAGACTCAATATGAGACCTTCACAAATGTGAGGTCTGGGCCAAACAGCCCACAAATTCAGCCCCAGCACCTCTAGGCGAATGCCGAGTCCTGGCAGGGACTGAGGATGAGTCCCCCTTCACAGTCTGGTTAGTAAAGGGTAGCTCCGTTCCTCCTCTCCATTTCTCAGGTGTCCTGCCTTGCTCTGACTTGAGTTCCATTTCTATATCATAGTAACACAGCTGACGTCTGAAGAACAGCGGTGTGAAGTGTGCAGATCTACGCATACATGGGTTTTTTTTTTTTTCATTAAATACAGAACTGCTACATGGTCGAATCCAAGGATGTGGAACCGTGGATGTCGAGGCCCCTTATGGGGACTGAACCTCAGTGCATTTTGATATCCAGAGCAGGTCCTGGAACCCATTTACCCAGCGAGGATACTAAGGGATGACCTTACTCATCTCATTCCCTGTCTACTACAGGAGGAGAACCTGCTCACAGACCAAGAAATTAGCTCCATCTTTAATATTCCATTTTGGAATGGCAGTTGCTGCTTCTGTGCAGTGTGTGGAGGTGTTCTTCAGTCCTTCCCCAATAAGTAGAACGGCAGCCAGCACCATCTCAGAAGACCATCTTTGGCTGAACTATTCCCAGGATAAATAATCTTACCAACAGAGGAACCTGATGAACAAAGCTTGCTATGTATTTTTTTAACACCATCTTCACTATAAAAAATTATTTCAAGATCTACACAGAAAAGTGGAGTTCTGAAATGATCACATTCTTTTTCTGATAAAGCCTCAGGTCTTCCTTCTAAAATGAAGCACAATCATGTAACATGAACAAAGAGGCTCACAATGCATTCGCTCTCTGAAGCAGCTGGGCTTCTGACTAATGCAACTGGTCTGGGTGTGGCTCAGCAGGCGCAGTCATAAAGAGACAGACAGGACCAGGTTCTCAAAAGAGAAGCATTCTTTTTACACGATCTCTTTATTGGTCAATCCTAAAGGAAATCAACCCTGAATATTCATTGGAAGGACTGATGCTGAAGCTGAAGCTCCACCTGCTATGAAGAGCTGACTCATTGGAAAAAACCCTGATGCTGGGAACGATTGAGGGCAGGAGGAGAAGGGGACGACAGAGGATGAGATGGTCGGATGGTATCACCGACTCGATGGACAGGAGTTTGAGCAAACTCCAGGAGTTGGTGATGGACAGGGAAGCCTGGCGTGCTGCAGTTCATGGGGTCACAAAGAGTCAGACACGGCTGAGCGAGTGAGCAACAAATGCACTGGTCACTCCTTAGGAGGCCGCTTTGGGAATTTTCATGGCAAGAAGCAACCGTGTGACAAAAGGGCCTGACGATGGGACCGGATTCCATCGCAGGAAACAGGATGCTGGTGGTGACTCAGGAGGGCTGCAGGAAGGGCGTGCTGAAGCCCACTCTGTGGACGTGCACGTGTGCCCGGGACCAAAGCGCTGTCAGCGGGTGGTGGTGCCGGGATTCTCCAGCTCACTTCCCGGGCACTGCTGATGCAGACAAGTCAGGTTCTGTTGTCCCGCCCTCTCTGCCTTCAGTACAGTGGGATTAATAATCACGGAAGATTCACAACCCTGTCCACTTTACAAGAGTTTCACAGTCCTTCCCTGGTAAATCACCAACATCGTGTGGGATAAATAATTTGAATTTTGCTCTCATCACTGCCGTGAGCGGTGGGTATAATAACCCCCCTCCTGCTCCCTTTGTTTGAATTGGCTAGACGCTCTCTGCTCCCCCAACCTCATGCAGGAGCAGCACTCCCATTAAAATTCATGATGTTTCCCTCTATGCAAGTGTCTGATTGCAGCTGTCAGTTTCCCAGTTCAAGGATTTTCATAGCGCCTGAGAGGACAATGCAAGGCTTGCACTGCTAAGGAAGTAGGTCAAGCTCAATTTCTCTACTTCGGTTCTGCTGTCAAAAGCACAGGCTTTTCCTTCTAGAAAAAACACACATCCTTCGGGGGAGGCTCGGCACTTAAAAAGAGGTGAAGAGGGTACACACGCTTCTCTCCCTCCCCGAGGGCGCCGTGGTTTCCTCACACAGTGCCTCAGGAAGGCGCCTCGCTGCTCCACCACCAGTGATGCCCTGGGAGAGCCTGTCTTTTCGCTATTTTGTTTTTCTGCTTCGTGGACATGGATACCAAATACACCGTCCACATAAGAACTAGAGCTGGGCACCCACAATGAAAAGGTTCGTAACACCATGAAGCCCACAGTCATCCTGCTGAGTTGGCTGGTGTTTTCACGCTGAGCCACCTGGGGAAGGGTGGGCAGCAGGGCAGGAACCACCAGCCAGTCTCACCCCGGAGCTCGGCTCCATCCCCGCCCCACCGCTCCCCTCCCTCACTCCCACACATGCTTACACCTTTCTGCTCTCTCTCTCTGCTTAGTTGCTCAGTCATGTCTGACTCTACAGCCCCACAGGCTGGAGCCCGCTAGGCTCTTCTGTCCATGGGATTTCCGAGGCAAGAATGCTGGAGTGGGTTGCCATTCCCTTCTCCAGGGGATCTTCCCAACCCAGGGATCAAACCTGGGTCTGCTGCACTTCAGGCCGATTCTTTACTCTTAGCCATTACTTTTGGCAAATGCTGTGGAAACACTTTATAAGAGGGAAGCAAAAGAAGAATGAAACATTCTTGAACCCCCCAAAAGTCAACAAAATTCAGAACTACGGCTGAATCACTGAATGTAACTAGAGGGGCCTGAGTGTTTATGCGGTGCTAAACTCCATGCGCATGAAACAGAAACTTAGAGAAAATAAGTGAATCCTCAAAGGCACAAATGCAGTGGCAGGGTTAGAAAGAAACCAGGTCCCCTGGCTCCTAGGCATTCTTTTTCCTAATGACAGCAAAAGGAGAGATGGACAGTGAGACATGGGCACGCCACACAGAGACGTACAATCCACCCTTGAATCCAGCTAACTGTTCTTATATACTGCCAGGCAAAGAAGAGAAAGAGCAAGACATCTCTTAAAAGAAAAAAAAAAAAAAAAGCACCCCCTAGAGTGAGGAGGCCCGGATAATAATGCCTAAAATTTTGTTTAGTAATCTTGAGAAAGTTACTACCCGTTCCAGTTCTCAGTTTTCTCACCCATAAAGCTGGGGGTTTGGAGTATACGAGCTGTAGATTCCTTTCATCACACACGTACATGTTTCCACACATATGTCTATTGAGATTAGCTATGTGTTCCTGGCACTGCGTTAAGCACAAAGGCAAGGGAGGTCTCTTTCATCAAAAAACATTTACACTTCTTTCCTATCATCTGTTAAGTCAAGCATGCAGAACAGCAAACAGCTTGGAACAAATGGCGTTATTGGCCACTAACTGCATGTAAGGCGCAATGCCTGATCCTGGAGCTGCAACTAAGGGCAAGGGATGCATGCGGTTTCTGTAAGCAGGAAATAGGACTGTTGTCCAGCTGCCAAGTCATGTCCAACCCTTTTAACAACATTACTGAGCCACATTCTGGACACGGCATAAGAGGGACTCATGTGCTGACTTATCTTCTGTTCTGTCAGATGAGGGAGTGGCCTAGAGGACTCCTTGGAGAGAAGGTGGACAGACCAGACTAGTCAGAATGAACAGACCTGATGAGCCAGGGTGGCTCAGTTACGTTGTAAAAGACTAAGGGTGAGACCGGAGAGGACAGCGGAGGTTGCAGCATTACTATTTGACACAATTTCCAAACACACATTTTATGCTATAACCAATGTTTAAATTTCTAGAACATTCTATAATCATTTTTTATTTCTCTGTCTTGTTTATGCTTTTCCTTATGTCTTGTTTATGGAATTCCAGTTGAGCCATTTCAAATCCTGAAAGATGGTGCTGTGAGAGTGCTGCACTCAATATGCCAGCAAATTTGGAAAACTCAGCAGTGGCCACAGGACTGGAAAAGGTCAGTTTTCATTCCAATCACAAAGAACGGCAACGTCAAAGAATGCTCATACTACTGCACAATTGCACTCATCTCACAAGCTAGTAAAGTAATGCTCAAAATTCTCCAAGCCAGGCTTCAGCAACACGTGAACCATGAACTTCCAGATGTTCAAGCTGGTATTAGAAAAGGCAGAGGAACCAGAGATCAAATTGCCAACATCTGCTGGATCATCAAAAAAGCAAGAAAGTTCCAGAAAAACATCGATTTCTACTTTATTGACTATGCCAAAGCCTTTGACTGTATGGATCACAGCAATCTCTGGAAAATTCTGAAAGAGATGGGAATACCAGACCACCTGACCTGCCTCTTCAGAAACCTGTATGCAGGTCAGGAAGCAGCAGTTAGAACTGGACATGGAACAACAGACTGGTTCCAAATAGGAAAAGGGGTATGCCAAGGCTGTATATTGTCACCCTGTTTATTTAACTTCTATGCAGAGTACATCATGAGAAACGCCGGACTGGAAGAAACACAAGCTGGAATCAAGATTGCCGGGAAAATATCAATAACCTCAGATATGCAGATGACACCACCCTTATGGCAGAAAGTGAAGAGGAACTAAAAGCCTCTTGATGAAAGTGAAAATGGAGAGAAAAAGTTGGCTTAAAGCTCAACATTCAGAAAACAAAGATCATGGCATCTGGTCCCATCACTTCATGGGAAATAGATGGGGAAACAGTGGCAGACTTCGTTTTTCTGGGCTCCAAAATCACTGCAGATGGTGACTACAGCCATGAAATTAAAAGACAATTACTTCTTGGAAGAAAAGTTATGACCAACCTAGATAGTATATTCAAAAGCAGAGACATCACTTTGCTAACAAAGGTCCGTCTAGTCAAGGCTATGGTTTTTCCAGTGGTCATGTATGGATCTGAGAGTTGGACTGTAAAGAAAGCTGAGTGCCGAAGAATTGATACTTTTGAACTGTGGTGTTGGGGAAGACTCTTGAGAGTCCCTTGGACTACAAGGAGATCCAACCAGTCTATCCTAAAGGAGATCAGTCCTGGGTGTTCACTGGAAAGACTGATGCTGAAGCTGAAACTCCAGTACTTTGGCCACCTCATATGAAGAGTTGACTCATTGGAAAAGACCCTGATGCTGGGAGGGATTGGGGGCAGGAGAAGGGGACGACAGAGGATGAGATGGCTGGATGGCATAACCGACTCGATGAACATGAGTTTGGGTAAACTCCGGGAGTTGGTGATGGACAGGGAGGCCTGGCATGCTGTGATTCATGGGGTCACAAAGAGTCGGACACGACTGAGCGACTGAACTGAACTGATACCTCACCCTTGAACCTAGTCTGCACACTCTGCCCTTTCAAGGTTAAGTTTAACTCCTATTCTTCTGGAGAATTCACTCCAGTTAATACTGCTATCTCCTTCCTTAGGCACAAACATACTGAATTTTAGTTAATTTAATCAACTAACTTTAATTTTTGACCAATTTTATAATGACCTAGAGTGGGCTTCCCAGGTGGCATTGGTAATAAAGAGTCCACCTGGCAATGAAGGAAATGCAAGAGACTTGGATTCGATCCCTGGGTTGGGAAGATCCCCTGGAGTAGGAAATGGAACCCCACTCCAGTATTCTTGCCTAGAAAGTTCCATGGGCAGAGGAGCCTGGTGGGCTCCAGTCCACAAAGAGTCAGACACGACTGAGCACGCTGTATGAGTATGCCTTCTATCACCAGGACTCTAAACTTCTAAAGAGAGATAAAGACAATACAGATCATTCAGTCCCAGACTTAGAAGCTCCCACTAAGATCATGTAACCCAAACTCCCTTAGCTTATAGGTTAGTCAACTGGGATGCTCCCTTGAGGAGTCCAAAAAAGTCAGGAATATGTATTGAGGATGTTGTGAATCTGGTCACTGTAGGAGGGAGGGGGCAGTTACTGAAATAAAGATGGATTTTGATAAGTGCTGCTTCAATTTTAATAATAAATCTTTTTACACAAGAAAGCTCTCTTCAGATGTCTCTATCATCAAAAGTACTTGATTTTCTGTGGACTGACTCTAAACTTGGTGTGTCAAAGTCTCAATGTACAGGTCTTCAGAAAGGAAGGGTCAGAGACCAAGGTTCTGTTCTTGGTTCTGCCTCCAAATGACGCTGAACATGTGGTTCGGTAACTGAGCCTCTAAGCATTTCACTTCCAATTTCCTTCTAGGAGAAATGAAGAAATCAGACTAGGCAATCTATAAGGAACCTTTCCCCTGGAACAGATTATGATTCGCTTCCCCATATCACAGGGACGCCTTCGTATTCTGTAACTCCCACTACTCCTACTGTGCCCGTATTGCCATCCATTTCCCCCTTCTCATTGTCTCTAGCCTAACTTCGAAAAATTCTGGTTTCTTGTAAACTGGACTGAGGGCAACTTTTCTTACGGTACCAGTAGTTCAAAAATGTTTTCTCCCTTTCCCCACTCAAGGAAATTCCTTTAATTTCCTTTTTCTATTTCTTTTAACATTACCTGCATCTATGATTGCCTGATAAAATTCAGGACATCAAGTTAAATTTAAATTTCAGATAAGCAGGGGGTGGGGGAGAGATAAACGGGGAGACTGAGACTGACATACACACACCACTATACGTAAAACAGATAACTAATACGTACCTACTGTATAGCACAGGGAACTCGATACATAAACACTCTGTAATGACCTATATGGGAAAACAATCCTGAAAAGACTGGATAAATGTATACATGGGCTGCCCTGGCGGCTCAGATGGTAAAGAACCCGCAGGAGACCCAGGTTCAATCCCTGGGTTGGGAAGATCCCCTAGAGGATGGAATGGCTACTCACTCCAGTATTCTCCCCTGGAAAATTCCATTGTCAGGACAGTCCATGGGGTCATAAAGAGTCAGACATGATTGAGCAACTAACACTTTCACTTTCTGTATACATATAATTGATTCACTTGACTGTACACCTAAAACAGAACACTGTAAATCAACTTTATAGTCCAATAAAATTTTTTAATTGAAAAAAATAAGTAAATTTCAGATAAGCAATAAATCTTTTTTTTTTTTAATATTAATTTATTTGGCTGTGCTGGGGCTTAGTTGAGGCATGTGGGATCTTTGTTCCCTGACCAGGGATTGAACCCAGGCCCTCTGTTTTGGGAGCATGGAGTCTTAGCCACTGGACTATAAGGCAAGTCCAGCAATAAATCATTTTTTAGTATAAATGTCAACTGAACATTTTTTTTTCTTTCTGAATCTGACAACTTTACCACTTCAGTCCAGTGTGAGGATGTTTAGAAATTAATTTTTATGTTGGAAATATTTTAATAAGTTTCCAGAGGCGAGGTTCTCCTTTGTGTCAGATAAGAAGTCTCCCCAATCTGATAGCACTCCTGGATGTGAATGACCACTCTCTATTTAGAACAGCTGGGGGCGGGGTTTGGGTAAGAGGGCTACAGGGAACACCAGTCTGCCTGCCTAAGCCAAAAAGCTAAGAACAAAGATGATGTGTGAAATCTGACCAGCACAAACAGTGATTCTCTCAGGTGGGCCCTCGTGCTTCTTATGTGGAGTGATAGCAAAAGAGGCTCTTCCTGAGCCTTGGGACGGTCATGGGACCTTCCTGCTCCATTAAACATCACACGTCCATATCACACGAGTCACCTATCTTTGACCTTCAAAAGCAACATCACTGAGAAACTGGTAAACAGCTTAATAGGCAGAGCAAGCTAAAATCTAGAGTTCATCAGTGAGAATATGGGTCAGTCATTCAAGAGCACTGACCGATTATGTGAAGAGCACGTACTACAGTAAGTGTCAGTGCCAGCTCACTGCAAAGTGTTCACCCAGGAGCATTCGTAGAGGGCTAGCAAAACACTCAGACTGCAAGAGCCGCTACACAAACAGAAGCGGAGACCCTGGTTCCCGCCACGGCCAACTAATAGCCTAACGGTAGTTCTACACACAGCACTGACCCTTCCTTTTTTTTTTCGGAGGGGATAGGAAAACCACAAGATACAATGCCTTTCTAGTATTTGAAATATGAGGGATGGGGGCGGGGCACAAACTTGAAGATAATGACACAGCTGAAGTGAAGTCGCTCAGTCGTGCCCGACTCTTTGCGACCCCATGGACAGTAGCCTGCACCATGCTCCTCCGTCCGTGGGATTTTCTAGGCAAGAGTACTGGAGTGGGCTCCCATTTCCTTCTCCAGGGAATCTTCCTGATCCAGGGATCGAACCCGGGTCTCCCGGACTGTAAACAGACGCTTTACTGTCTGAGCCACCAGGGACATAGCTTGAGGATACCACAAACTGATTAGAACCAAAAGGTCCAAGGTGGCCGATAAGCCGACTTCCATTAGCCCCTGAGCTTCAGGGAATGTTCATCTTAACATATGAGTAAGCTAAATAACACAAGTATAGGCACCATGACAGTTCCAAAGGCCACCATAAAAGTCAAAAAGTGGGTGATGGCCCAATTCCTGGAAATCCCTAGAATAGTTGGAATAATCCTCTCAGTCACTAGCCTATGAAATTAACTCAGCCCACCAAAAAACTAACCACACCATATTTCAGGGCCTCCAACCTTATAAGATGGCCCACACCGTGTCCGTGGAGAGTGTGTCTCTCTAAATAAATCCACTTCTTACCTATCACTTTCTCTCTCACTGAATTCTTTCTGTGCTGAGATACAAAGAACCTAAGCCTCAATAAGTCTAGACACCAGCTGAGTGATTCTAATTAACAGACCATGGGTTCAAGTCCCAGTCTGGGCTTTGGCCAGGTTAGAGACCTAACGTGTTGGTTCAAGTCCACTCAGAGGCGTACAGTTTCACTCTTCCGATCAATTATTAGATCTAGGTCTCAAAACAAATTCTCTTGGGTCTTAACTTGAAGTCCGTAGTGTAATTTGGCTGACAAATAACTAGCAGATTGGTGCAAGTTCACAAGCAGATACGGACTGTTTTCTTCTGCAACTTTATAGGAAACTGTCCATGAATATTCAAAACGTGACATAGCCTTTCAGAGCCACTCCTGCAGCCACAAAGAGCACCTGCCCTTCCTAAGCTGAGGATGCAACTAGTGCAAAGGCCCAAAGAGCTACTAGTCTGTAGGTCTGAGGCCAGGCTTTTGGGATGTTCCTTTCCTCTTTCTAGTTGAAATAGAAAATTTTTTGACATTTTTCCCTGAAATGAGAAAAGCACATTTTAAATTGCTTTTAACTAACTGATGGTCCTCTGATGAGAGCAATTTATCTCCTGAATATGGAAGAGAATTCCCTCAACCCCACCCTGGTAATACGTCTCTCAAGAGAATAATACAGGCCCCCTGAGCTGCTCTTTAATCAGAGGCTATTTTACATGATCACAGTCATCATTAGGCAGCGTCACGCCCACCATTTATCCCTGCAATGAGGAAGAATCCTGAAAAGGAGGCTAGGCTCCCTGCCATTCAGAGGGGTCTGAAAAAAGCCAGAAGCACTGCCTTTTTGAGGGTTGTCTCCTAATCAGAAAAGGACCGGCAATCAGCCCAGTGAGAGCCCAGCTCTCCCTAACAGTGCACAAAGGCTGCAGGAGCAGAGAGGACTTTTAATCACTGCCTGGAGCTGTGCTCTAATTAAAACCTCAGATAAAATATGCACTAACATTTGCATTTTAATTAATCATTTGTCACACAAAGAAAATAGGAAAATGTTTACTCATCACAGAAGTCGGCATCCAGAACTTCACCCCTTCAGAGAGAAGACACCAGGGAAAATACTCTTCTCCATTACACCAGCAACTGAAAAGGCTTGGGTAAAACAAAGAATGTTGCCCACCATCCAGCTGAACAAGGATCAAGTAAGTTAGCCACTGCAGTCACTGATAGTGCACCACGTAAGGAATCCAGGATGAAAGATGAGATAAGAAACTTTGTACTTTGGAAAACCAGGCCCCTGAGATAGTTGGAGATAGCAAAAGGAAACAAAAATTTAATGAAGCCAGATTCTTGCATCCTGCAAAGGAAAGCACTAACATCATTAACTGAGCAATCAGACCCTTGTGACTAGCAATAACCTTTAATGGATCAGGGCACTGTGGGGCCCCTGGGCACAAAGCTTTTCTGTGTTCTCTATTTCATGGATTAAAGAAATAGGCTTCATTCAGTTCAATCGCTCAGTCATGTCCAACTCTTTACACCCCATGGAAGTGGAGAGTGAAAAACCCTGATCTGTCCCAGCATCAGGGTCTTTTCCAGTGACTCAGCTCTTCGCATCAGGTGGCCAAAGTATGGGAGCTTCAGCTTCAGCATCAGTCCTTCCAATGAATATTCAGGACTGATTTCCTTTAGGATGGACTGGTTGGATCTCCTTGCAATCCAAGGGTCTCTCAAGAGTCTTCTCCAACACTGTAATTCAAAAGCATCAATTCTTTGGTGCTCAGCTTTCTGTATAGTCTAACTCTCACATCCATACATGACCACTGGAAAAACCATAGCTTTGACTAGATGGACCTTTGTTGGCAAAGTAATGTCTCTGCTTTTTAACATGCTGTCTAGTTGGTCATAGCTTTTCTTCCAAAGAGCAAGCATCTTTTAATTTCATGGCTGCAGTCACCATCTGCAGTGATTTTGGAGCCCAAAATAATAGTCTGTTACTGTTTCCATTGTTTCCCTATCTATTTGTCATGAAGTGATGGAACCGGATGCCATATTCTTAGTTTTCTGAATGTTGAGCTTTAAGCCAACTTTTTCACTCTCCACTTTCATCAAGAGGCTCTTTAGTTGTTCTTCGCTTTCTGCCATAAGGGTGGTGTCATCTGCATATCTGCTGCTGCTAAGCTGCTTCAGTTGTGTCTGACTTTGTGTGACCCCATGGACAGCAGCCCACCAGGCTTCTCTGTCCCCGGGATTCTCTAGGCAAGAGTACTGGAGTGGGCTGCCATTTCCTTCTCCACTGCATATCTGAGGTTATTGATATTTCTCCCAGCAATCTTGATTCCAGTTTGTGCTTCATCCAGCCTGGCATTTTGCATGATGTACTCTGCATAGAAGTTAAATAAGCAGGGTGGTAATATACAGCCTTGATGTACTCCTTTCCTGATTGGGAACCAGTCTGTTATTCCATGTCCAGTTCTAACTGTTGCTTCTTGACCTGCATACAGATTTCTCAGGAGGCAGGTCAGGTGGTCTGGTAGCCTTCATTCATCCTCTGTGATCTTCCCTGAGTTCCAATTCAAGAACTTGTTGATTTAACTGCAGATTCAACCAGTTGTTAATCAGGGAAGGGAGGGGATGCGAAACTAGGGAGAAACAGACAGTCATTAGCAGCCTTGGGGCAAAGTCCTGTTTCCCCATAAGGGATACACAGAACATCACCTTTGAACTAGACTGCAGATACCGAAACCCCCTCCAGGTGGGAGAAGTTGATTAACGACAGTCTGCTGCCCACAAGCTCAGGGCACCCCAGACCAGTGCGACCTGAAGTTGATGACACTGACTGCTACTTACCTCACCACCAACCCATCAACAGGATGTCCAGGAGCTGATCCTGTCCCCTCTGAACAATTACTATAAACTTCTCACTGTCTTCAAGTTGGGACACATAGTTTTGAGGCCATTAGCACCTGGCAGCCCCTCTGCCTGGCAAAGCAATAAAGCCTTTCTTTTCTACTTCTCCCAAAACTCCTTGAGATTCGATGCAACACCCATAGTCAACCTGAAAGCTGAGCTTTCAGCATCAAACATAAAAAACTCTTCTCTACCCCTTGGCCTCCCCATCTCCCCTCACCATACATCACGCATTGACCAAACCTGCCCAATCAGTGGAAATAACTTGCTTAACCGTAAAGAGCAACAAGAGGACCCCTTTAAAGATAACATCCTGGGCTTCCCTGGTGGTCCAGGGGTTGAGAGTCCACCTGCCAACACAGCGTCCATCCTTGGTCCAGGAAGATTCCACCGGACATGGAGCAACTGAGCCCACGTGCCACAGCCCCTGAGCCCACGGCCTAGAGCCCACGCTCTGCGCCGAGAAGCCTGTGCACGGCAACTCGAGAGTGGTCCCCGCCCACCGCAAAGAAGACCCAGTGCAGCCAAAAATAATTAACTCAATAAAATTTTAAAATGATAGCATTCCATCAGGATCTTGTAAGTCACATGACTCACCACAGTGGTGCTTCGCTCTGGTTTCTGTAAACTGTCGATGATAATCAGTCATTTAAAGTACAGCCCTTTGTCTCAAAAAACTGAACCGTGCCTTGACTGCTTTGTCTCAGACAAACACAGTTCTCAGAGCTTTCAGAGATGCTATTCCTGGGTTATAATCCTCAAATCTGACTCAAATAAAATTTTATTACTTCTTTTTTTAGACTAATTTTTCATCAGCAGTCAACACTAGGAACAAGTGGAACTTTGGTGAGATTTTTAAACAGACTGTGTTGGCATTAGCCTCTGAACTCTCTGCAGGGGCTTCCCTGGTGGTCTAGTGGCTAAGACTCAGACTCTGCACTCCCAATGCAGGGGACCTGGGTTCCATCCCTGGTCGGGGAGCTAGATCCCACACGTCCCACCTAAAGAATCCACAGGCCACGATGAAGATTGGAGATCCCGAGCGCTGCAACCAAGCCTGGGTGCAGACAGATAAACACTCTCCATAGTGACTAGAATCCAGACTCAGACATCAAGCGAGTCAACCAAAATGCATGTAGATAAGACTGGAATGTAACCCAAGGATTCAGGATAGCTCTATATGAATGCTAAACAAGAGACTCAGGAATACAGCATCTCAAGATTCAAGGTTCCCACTGGTTTTTTTACAGGTCAATTTATGTTCTCTCTAAAATAAATTCTCTCCTGCAAGCAACATTCATGATTCCAGCCAGAAAATGTTTACCATGTGTTCAAGCTAATACACAGTTTGCAGCTGTTTATGGCAACAACTGCGGTAACATGCTGCACATTTAAAAACCAATTTTCAGAAATCAGAGCAATTCCCCAATCTAACCAACTTTATGCTAGAAGAGAAATTAAAGAAAAAAAAAAAAGCAAACCTCCACCCTGAGCAATCCAATCAGCAGCATTGTATATAAAATCACCACCTAATTTCAGCAAACATCTGAGATATTTCTAACAGCTGCTAGACTTATAGAACAGAAATAGTGCTAATATACCCAAAGGCAGACAAAGACCAGAAGAAACCACAGAAATGAACACTCACAGTTCAATGACCAGTCATTTAATTATAAAACTCCGGAGTCCACAGTTGTTAAGGGTCTTTAAAAAAGGAAGTCCCTTCCCTACTGGTATGTTCCACCACTAACCACAGAAGGAATATTCACGTCCTCAAGGGACCTTCACTAAAGGTTATGAATAAACTTGTCTCGGATGACTGAACCCATTTCATGTCTACAAAATCAGAAATTACTCCCGTAAACCAGAACAAGTGTTTTCATAAATAAGTGTCGTCAAACGAATAGTAGGGTCAGAAGACAAGAACCAAGGGGAGTTTTGTTTCTTCTATATAATGTTATTGCAGCTCAAAATAAATCATTACTAAAAAAATAAGCAAAAATAAATCTTTACTACCTGAAGAGACACATATGGTTAATCTACACATTAGATTTCAAATACTTTTAAATAGTATGCTGCTGCTGCTGCTAAGCCGCTTCAGTCGTTATACACACTTATTAATGTGTCTCTCAGTTTACTTCAGTTGCTCAGCTGTGACCTCATGGACTGCAGCACTCCAGGCCTCCCTGTCCATCACCAACTCCCGGAGCTTGCTCAAACTCATGTCCATTGAGTCAGTGATGCCATCCAACCATCTCATCCTCTGCCGTCCCCTTCTCCTCCTGCCCTCAATCTTTCCCAGCATCAGGTCTTTTCCAATGAGTCAGCTCTTCACATCAGGTGGCCAAAGTATTGGAGTTTCAGCTTCAGCATCAGTCCTTCCAATGAATATTCAGGACTGATCTCATTTAGGATTGACTGGTTGGATCTCCTTGCAGTCCAAGGGACTCTCAAGAGTCTTCTCCAACACCACAGTTTAAAAGTATCAATTCTTTGGCGCTCAGCTTTCTGTATAGTTCAACTCTCACATCCATATGTGACTACTGGAAAAACCATAGCTTTGACTAGAGGGACCTTTGTTGACAAAGAAATGTCTCTGCTCTTTAATACGCTGTCTAGGTTGGTCACAGCTATTCTTCCAAGGAGCTTGTTTTAATTTCATGGCTGCAGTCACCATCTGCAGTGATTCTGGAGCCCCCCAGAATAGCTTCTCACTGTTTCGAATGTGTCTTTAATAGCTGCAAATCTACAGAATATGTAGAGTAGTTGTTGTTTGCTAATGAATTACACGTTTTTAATTTAGGGGAGGAAAGGGGGGTGGGGAAGGTGTGTGCACCAAAGTAGGAACATATTCCTTAGAGCAGTGGTTTCCACTGGAGCTGTATATTTTTCACATGTTGGTGTTGTGGGTTCCAGCCCCAGACCATTTAATCAGGCCCTCTAGGATGAGGGGTCTGGAGAAGGCAATGGCACCCCACTCCAGCACTCTTGCCTGGAAAATCCCATGGATGGAGGAGCCTGGTGGGCTGCAGTCCATGGGGTCGCACAGACTCAGACACAACTGAGCGACTTCACTTTGACTTTTCACTTTCATGCATTGGAGAAGGAAATGGCAACCCACTCCAGTGTTCTTGCCTGGAGAATCCCAGGGACGGGGGAGCCTGGTGGGCTGCCGTCTATGGGGTCGCACAGAATCAGCCACAACTGAAGCCCCTTAGCAGCAGCAGCGGGATGAGGGGTCAGGCATCTGTATTTCATCAGTAGCGTTCGAATTCTCCACGAGGTGATCCCAACATGCATGTGGCGTTAAGAGCCGTTATCTTAGAAAGTAGACATTATGCCCTAATTTCCGAGGTGAAACCGAAGCTTACCTCTTCACTGCTTGCATAAAAACTGTACAGTAACATCAGAAATACAATGGATATGACAGAGAACTGGAAAGGCGGCTTAATGGTGTGGTACTGTCCTTAACCACAGAAAGCTGAAAAGAATTAAAATAGCCAGCTTCCTAAGACTGACGAGAACTTAATTATGGCCATTCATCTTAATCATGAGCATTTTAAAAAGTAATATTATGAGGTTCAAATGGGAATGCAAGCCAGGGTATTTTCAAAACAGAAAAATCTCATACAAATTAAATAAGTTATATCAGAGAGTGCCTCAAACACAATCTTCTTGAGCTTGTCTATTCAACTTTTTTTTTCACATAGTAAGTACTCAACAATAACTACCATTTGCTGAGTTCTTACTTTTGAACTGACTTTCACATCACTTCACTTCACTATCTGAAGCCAGAGAGAACACTTCCTGAATGTTCTCTTATTTAATCCTCACAACCTTATTTAATCCTTGCAGGGCAAGCACTATAATTACCCTCATTGTGTAGGTAAGGAAAGGGGCTCAGAAATCAAGTTATGCAACAAGGGGGTAGGAGGTGGCTTAGGGTCCTGGGCTCTGAACTAACATATGATCTGTTATTGAATGAAAGAGGGAAAGAACAATTTAAATGTCTGGTTTCATCACCTCCCTCTGATGAGGTGACTGTCCTGGAGAATGATTAAAAAATTGTTATTCTGCCAATTTTAGAAGAAAGGGAGATACGTCACAGATGTAGCTCATTCTCAGTATTACTGCCCAATAGACAATTCTATGGTCATAACAAATATTCAGCTGAATGATGAGATCAGGAGATAGAATAAAAGTGTCAAAAGATTTCTCTGAACCTGAGTTTGAGTTACTGCCTTCTATGTTGTAACTGGGCTTCCCTGGTGGCCCAGTGGTAAAGAATCCACCTGCCAATGTAGGATACGCCAAGTTCGATCCCTGGGTTGGGAAGATCCCCTGGGGAAGGAAATGACAACGCACTCCAGTATTCTTGCCTGCGAAATTCTATGGACAGATGAGCCTGGTGGGCTACAGTCCATGGGTCACAAAAGAGTTGGACATGACTGAGCAATGAAACAACATTGTAAGTACTTCCAGTAGGACTGAGAGTATCCTACTGGAAAGACTGTGAAATAACAGCCGTAGGGGAAAAAAGTTCAGAGGACATTATTAAAAGTTATCTGCACGTTTGATTTGAAATTATAGTCACCAAAATACCTTAAAATATCTAGCTAGTTATCATGGCAACTAAAATTAACATTCTGATTTTTTTCTAATATAAGCCTGAAACTTTTAGGAGGGAGGCCATACAAATGTACATAGAGGATAATACTATTTAATAGATTTATATTAGTCCTAAAATCCACTTTTTAAAAAAATGCCATCTAGATTTGCTCCTCTAGTCCTGATAATTCTACCTTTAGTGTATTAAAAAGTAAATCATAATCAATAAACAGAAAGTGAGGACATGAAGCAAGTCACGGTAGGAAACAAGTTTACGACTCTCCCTAGAAGAATCACCCCATCAGCCCCTGTAATTCACAGGACCTGGACTTGAGGGACTCTCCACGTACAGTGGTAAGGCAGCAGACACATATCTTATTATTTTCTTTTTAATTTATGTTCCCTGGACAATTCAGTTCTAACGTCACAATTTCACAAATTGTGATCTCTCATCTCCCATTTTCTCGGCACTTCGTAACCTGTCCACGGCATAAAATACTTACAAATGGCAACCCCTGTCTGTGGATTTGGGGCACATCTGTGCATACTTTTAAATGGATGTGATGTGGTTTCCTTCCTTTCCTCACAAACTGTTAATATATTAGAAAACCAAACTGATTCCAGAGAGCTTCAGAGAGTCACTGTCCTGAATGACGGGGTGTTACACTGTCTTTTATCAGCTGCACATCTTATAAATTATCTGATAGGATCTAAAGAAGTGGAAAAGCTCTTAGACCTTTGGGAACTGAAAAATTTGTGTTTGGCTTCTTTGTAATGCACATCCAAGATCTATTACCCTGTGAACCCACAAGGAAACGGATCTCTGGCTCTTGAGGGAAGACCTATCAAGTGGCTCTCCAGGCTTCAGATTCACCAGTATCCATTAATTTTTCTAATTTATAGAGGTTAGCTGAAACTGCAAATAGAAAGCACATTTATTACTGTTTTACAAGACCCGCATGAGTTAAGATAGCCTGCATCCAGGCAGTTCCGTACTGATTTACATCACAAAAGGGAAGCTTCCCCAACTACCCTTAAACTAAGTTCTCTACATCCTCAGCCTCTGGTTTTTATAGCCCCTGTTCACAATCTATATAATTTAAAGTTTCTATAAAGCAATCAAATGTTTTACCTAAATACTGCTTCCCTCTTCTTACTCATTTCCTTTTAATGCAAATGGGTTTAACTAGCTCAGTGAGTTTTTGCATGTTTGTTTTTTAAACTTCAAAGAGTGGATATGATTGAAAAAAATCAATGAATTTGGAGACAGAAAGGAGTCTTGCCACCAAATAGCTTTGTTATTTCAGTCAAGTCTCAGCCTTTCTGGAGCTTAATTATCTCACCAATAAAGTGAAGAGCCTGCAGTAGAGGATTTGTACGTGTCCTTCTGCCTGTGACCAAGTAACACAATGTTTCTCCTCCCTTTCCTGCTCACAGAAGGGAGTCCAGAGGGGGCAAACATTCTGGTTGGACGGGATAGTCTGCCTAATCAGCACCCTCTGGAGTCTCCAACGCATTAAGGAACACCAGTATCAGGCTCTGCTCCAAATCCACTGTGAAACAAAGTAAGTCCGTTAGCTCTTCAACACTGCCATTTCCTCAGCCTCAACAATACCCCTGTAGGAGGTGGGGTAAGCTATTTAACCTCTTTGAGTTTCGGGTTTTTTAACTGCCCAGGGTCATCACGAATCCTTAGGTACATGGATAAAATTCAAGTCATCCTCAGGACCTCCACATCAACACAGTGCCAGAATACGAATGTCAATAGTTTCAAAAGCTGCAAAATAACTAGCATATGATTATCAGAGAAAGACAATACTACTCTCAAAGCACCCCTTCTGCTACAATGAAGGGCAATCAGGGAAGGCCTGCAAACAAGAGGATGAAAGAGAAAGGAAATCTTTCATATGCTGGACCATTGTTTTATATGTTGCTCTTGTTCTTAAGTCCCATGCACAAGGACTCCTGCTCTTTCTAACGAGGAAACAAAGAAAGATGCTCCTCTCTCTCAGCCACCTCCTGCCCTCATGTCCTAATCCTTATTGAATCCAAATGTCTTCTTGCCTCCAAGATTGTCCTTCTAACACACTTTCCTAATTGTATCACTTTCATTGTCACTATCAATTTACCTTTATGAAAAGTAGGAAACGGCTCCCTGTCTTCAATAAAGATTTCAATTGCGTATACTATTGTGTCAGGGGGGAGAAATTTTTTCCTCTACTCTTCTAAGTTGTTCTGGCTGGTATAAGAATTAAATCAATATGAAACAGATGAACAGGAGAAAGTACAACAAATGTTTAATAACATGTATACATGGGAAAGACCCAGCAAAACTGAGTAACTCACAGAAACTGGCTTAAATAGCATCCTCAACTATAGACCAAAAAAAAAAAA
Organism: Ovis aries; assembly: GCF_016772045.2. NCBI lineage: Eukaryota > Metazoa > Chordata > Mammalia > Artiodactyla > Bovidae > Ovis > Ovis aries. The sequence continues at coordinate 7,832,804 of NC_056070.1, forward strand.
AAAAAAGGATGTTGAGGGTGGGGAGAGCCAGTTACGGAAGGAAAACGACAGTAAACGAATCTGGTGTGCAGACTGAAGTCATCACCTTCTCTGCTGTTGGTGATCCTCCTCGACCTGGCTGGATTTTCCTGGTGGTTCAGGGGTAAGGAATCCGCCTGCCAATGCAGGCGGCATGGATTCAGTTGCTGGGTCGGGAAGGTCCCCTGGAGAAGGAAATGGCAGCCCGCCGCAGTATTCTTGCCTGGGAAATCCCAAGGACAGAGGAGCCCGGTGGGCTGCAGTTCATGGGGTCACAAAGGGTCAGAAGGGACTTAGCAACTAAACAACCACCTCTTCCTGGTACACTGAAGGAGACACCCTTACAAATGGAGATTTTCCCTTACAAACGGACGCTTCTCCTAAAGCGTAATTCCTGCTTGGTCCTCAAGAGTTTTTCCAGTCTGCTGTTTCTTAGAAAATAGCCAGCTTCAAACAATCACAGGACAAAGAGACACATTTTGTGTGATGAATGGTGGTCCCCTACGATAGCACACTGTGACAGCCCTGTTCAGGGGGACTAGCAGGCGTCGTGGTTTGTCTGTACATGCAGACGCCCAACACTTCGAGTCACAACACCCCTCTCTCAAAGCCAGGCAGGGCACGCAGGCCCGAAGTGCGCCCAGCCTGCTGGCCCAGGCCTTCTAGACGACATTGCCAGGTTCCAAGGTGACGAAAGGTGAGTGTTAAATCCCTAAGAGTGGCAGACAGGCAGAGAAGCCCCCTTAGAGGACACCTGGAGGCAGACAAAACGCCATCAAGTTGACGTGTAGACGGTACATGTTCACAGACAGGTGAGCCCATGAGGACGTCTCCTTCACAGCCCAGTGCTCCCCTGAGCAGCCCGGAATCGCCACACCGTCCTTATTAAGGATGCGCTGCCACCCCCAACTACACGAACCGGACGTACACTGGGGGCCAAACAAGTTGAAATGTCGGAGTAGGGAGCAGAGGAGTGTTTATTGCAGGGGCCGAGCAAGGAGAACAGGCAGCTCACACTCAAAGCCCCGGATCCCAGGTGGTTGAGTTTTTAAAGTCAAATTTGTTGGAGAGGGCTGCAGGATGCGTGCCTTTCTTATGATTAGTTAGCAGTGAGGTTAACCGGGCCGCACTCCGGGAATTGTATGTCAACAGCTTGAAGTTACCATCCTCCACCCGGGTGGGGGCCTTAGTTTCTTACGAAGAACACAAAGACACACTGTTATAGTATTCACTGAGGAGGAGCTAGAACTCTATGGCTGCACCACTGTTTGACTGCGTTTCCCTTCTACCTGCATTGCCTCACTTTCCTAATTAAAAATGGTTTGAATCTGCCCTTTGGAGCTCAGGGAAGGCCTACGAATAAAAGCATGGGGATACAGAAGGGCTTTTGTACCTGGGAGGGCCCCGCAGAGCCCTGCTCAGTTTTAGCTGAGAATGGTACCGCTTCTGATGTGGTACTGAAATAGGAGGAAACAGAACAGGGCACGACCTTTAAAAGAATGACACAGTTTGAGGACAAGACGAAACTGCCTGGCACCAAACAGGTCCAAGGTGGTGGACGGGCCGAGCTCCGCTAGACATTGAGCCTCAATACATGCTCCTCGTAACATGTCAGCAAGCTAAAACACACAACCACAGGTGCCACGACGGTTTCAAGCCTGACCACAAAAGTCAAAAAGCAGGCTGCAGCCCAGTTCCTGAAAATCCCCACCCCTTCCCCAAAGGAGCTGGAATACCCCTCCCACTCATTAGCCTATGAAACGACTCACTCCTATAAAAACCGACAACCCCACACCCCAGCACTGCTCTCATCTTCTGAGCCGGCCCACACTCCCTCCGTGGAGTGTGCCCACGGGTGCATGCTCAGTCGGTCATTCGGTGCTGTCTGACTCTGCAACCCCATGGACTACAGCCCACCAGGCTCTTCTGGGCATGGAATTTTCCAGGCAAGAATACCGCAACAGACTGCCATTTCCTCCTCCAGGGGATCTTCCCCATCCAGCGACTGGACCCGCATTTCCCACACTGTGCACCTGTGGTTGTGTGTTTTAGCTTGCTGACATGTTGCAAAGAGCATGTATTGAGGCTCAATGGCTAGTGGAGCTCAGCCCGTCCACCACCTTGGACCTGTTTGGTTCCAGCCAGTATCTTGTCCTCAAGCTGTGTCATTCTTTTAAAGGTCATGCCCTGTCCTGTTTCCTCCTATTTACCCCGTGCACCTGGGAAGCCTGTAGAGTACATTTCTCTTAAATAAACCCACTTTTCACTATCACTTTGTCTCTCAGTGAATTCTTTCTGCAATGAGATATAAAGAATTTGAGCTTGCTTAAGTCCTAAAACCCGGTGTGCTGCTGCTGCTGCTGCTGCTGCTAAGTCGCTTCAGTCGTGGCCAACTCTGTGCGACCCCATAGACGGCAGCCCACCAGGCTCCCCCATCCCTGGGATTCTCCAGGCAAGAACACTGGAGTGGGTTGCCATTTCCTTCTCCAGTGCATGAAAGTGAAAAGTGTTAGTGAAGTTGCTCAGTCGTGTCTGACTCTTCGAGACCCATGGACTGCAGCCTACCAGGATCCTCCATCCATGGGGTTTTCCAGGCAAGAGTACTGGAGTGGGGTGCCATCGCCTTCTCTGAAACCAGGTGTAATCTCAGTTAAAAGACCATGGGTACTTGTCCCAATCTGTGGATTCAAGTCCAAGCCAAGTTACCTGGCTTCAGCTTGCGGTCCTCCAAAATTCAGCCCTACCTGACAAAATTTCATTCCTCACTAATTATCTCATTACAATTAAATTAAAAGATCTTGAATGAATTAATAAATCCATACATTTAATTACTTAAGAATTTTTCCCTAGAGGGTAATAACAAGAAAGAAAAGTTAAGAAACACTGAAGTGGCTAATACAGAAACGTATCTACCATTGCAGTTTTCAAGACCGGGACTGATACAGCCACACTGGAAAACAACTCCCCAGAATCTATACACACACCTATTTCTTTATACCTTCCTTCCAGTTACAACAGGGCCGTGTTCCTCCCCATGGTGATCTAAGACCTACCTCCTCCGGTCTTCTCAGGGCCTTATCCTTTTTCCCTCCTTTACAGGATAGTCTGCAAGAGCATTCACTTGTTTCTCAAATCGCTCCCACCTCAAAAGCAAAGTCTCTGCAAACCCCACTTACTCTTCCGCATTCTTCCCTCTCCTCCCCAGCTAACAGTCTTGGCAGACCATCGTCACCAGCGTCTTCACGTCCCCACACCTGAAGGCACTTGAGTGTGGGGTCTGCCCCCACGCCTCACAGACGCCTCCAGATCACCAGCAACCTCCACGCAGCCAAATCTCCAGTTCTCACCTCAGAAAGACCTCTTGCCAGCACCTGTCCATTTACCTCCTTCCTGAAAGGCCTATTTACCCCCTGGCTCTTTACTCCACACCCATCTGTCTTCCTCAGCCTCCATCTGCCCTCCTCGCTCTGTTATGGCGGAAATTTTGCAAGGCTCAGTCCTAGGCCCCCTTCTTCTTCCTGCTCTGTCCCCTGTGCAGACGACCTCCCTCAGGGCTGCCGTGTCCCCTGAATGCCTCTCTGCCCACCCATGTGCAGTCTTTACTCCGTCATCTTTCTCTAGGATAAACACAACCCAACCTAACGGTCAATGCCCAGCCCTACTTACTGCCACGAAGTTCTCAAGACTCTTCCCCTGGGGCCTGGAAGCCTTTCTCAGTACTTACTGTCAGGAAACACTCAGCGCCCCTGCCCTTCCTGACCTCCAGAGGGACATCCTCACGGCCCATGGTCACTTCCAGCACATCTTCAGACATGCTGCTGTTATTCACTTCTCAAATTCAGTACAGCCATTGTCTTTTTCTCAAAAAGTGATGCTTTGCTGTACATAAAGACAGAGTCTCTTGAAAAATATATGCCCAACCCTCAAGTTAATACGAATTACTTCCCAGGTGGCACCAGGGGTAAAGAACCTGCCTGCCAAGGCAGGAGACAGAAGACACAGGGGTTAGGTCCCTGGGTCAGGAAGATCCCCTGGAGGAGGGTATGGCAACCCACTCCAGTACTATTGCCTGGAGAATCCCATGGACAGAGGAGCCTGGTGGGCTACGGTCCATAGGGTTGCAAAGACTGGGACACAACTGAAGCCACTTGGCACGCACACAAAGTTAATATGAAGTATACACTTCAGCTGGTATAGAGCCCGAAAATAAAGGTCTTGATCCATAGAAAAGTTATGCATAACGTATACTGTATACTCACGATGGAGGTGAGTTCAACCTTCGGGATTAACTTTCTCTTGCGTCATCTTCATGAGCTGTATCAGAGGAGGGCCTTATGGCGCCTTCCCAGAACAGACTGCGCTCCCCCTTCCCCCGTGTTCTCCACCTACCTCTTGTCTACAGAGAAACTTTAGCCTCCTAGACCTTCCAAAGAGTAAATTTAATCAGAGAAGTGAAATAAATGCAGAAGAAAGGGAAACAGTTGAGTAAGACAATGATAGTTTACCCATTAAACAAGGGCCTCCCAGGTGGCACTAACAGTAAAGAATCTGCCTGCCAATGCAGGAGACGCAAGGGACACGGCTTTGATCCCTGGGTCAGAAATATCTGCTGGAGGAGGAAATGGCAACGCACTCCAGTATTCTCGGCTGGAAAATTCCATGGACAGATGAGGCTAGTCCACAGGGCGCAAAGAGCCAGACACGAATGAGCACACATGTAGCTACTAAATAAAGTCAAGGGCCTTCGGTTCCTCCTCAGGAGCTATGGACAGTATTCTGAGCCATGTCCTTTGAGCTGTTCTACAGCTACTGAAACCCCCCACCAGGTGGGAGAAGGTTATGCTGCCCATAAGCACACAGACCCCAGACTGGTTGGAACCAGAAGGCTGATGATGCTGACTCCCGATCATCTCGCCACCAGCAAATCAGATGAATGTCTGCGAGCTGTCTGCACACCTCACTACCCTCCTCCTTCACCCTGTCTTTAAAAGCCTGTCTCTGCAAGCTCTGGGGAACTTTGCATCTTTTAAGCACTAGCTGCCCGGACTCCTTACTTGGTTCCTGCAATAAATGCTGCACTTTCCCTTCACCGCCAGCTAGGGGTGGTAGTTTGGCTTTATTGCTCAAGGGCGCGCAAGTCCAAGTATGGTTTGGTAACAGAGCGATTACTTAAATGAGAATGTGCATCACACGTGTTGTTTACTGCTTATAAAAATAAGCTTTCTAACATGACAAAGACAGAAATCAAAAAATAAAAACCCATCATCCCACTTCTGTTTCTGCAAACTTAACTAGCAGAGGCTTCTATAGTTAGTTGATTAGCTCCTTTTATGTGTTTAAAAATTACTTGGTAATAACATGAAGACCTGTTTCTAAAAAAAGCAAGGAAATAAAGTGCACACCATCTTTCCACCTAAAAATTCAAGTTGAATCTGAAATTTAAACCTTTTTAACAGAAATGAAGGGTCCTGATGTAAAGCCTGAGTATTTAAATGGCCTTTCTAACCTAAGTCCCTACTCCATGGTAAGCACCCTAAGAGAACAGGGTCCAGACTTACTTGTCTTTGCATCCCTAATGCAGAGCAAGACTCTTGGTACAAAATGGGTGTTACTACTACTGACATGAGTAAGTGAATCCTTGATTTCAAGGAGATTCCACTCTGGTAGGGGGAAAATGTAATTAAAGGACTCTGGTGAGTGTCCACTAGCAGTGGGAGAGAAAGAGTTGCCGTGAACGACTGTCTATACTGAAGACAAGGAGACCTCCGAACCAAGCCTGTGCTGCAAACTAGGCCCAGCACCCACACCCCAGCTCTTCCAATAACAGAACACACTTTTCCCTCACAGGACCATCTCTCTCCACGCAGCCCAGGATGGCCTCTGACCAGAGCCACTGACAGCACTGGGTCTCCAAAGAGAGTGTGACTCTGAAATCAGGCTCATTGTGTCAAGAGTTCCTTCAGAGATGCTTGCTGGAGGGAGGGAGGGGAACCGGGGCTGTGTCAGAAGAGCCCCGAAGCTGTCAGGGGCCACCTGAAAAAGAGAAGCATGCACAGCGATGACGGGCTCCTCCACGGTCGCCAAGGGGCCCACGGACTTCCACGCCTGCATGCCTCTGCTCACACTTACTGCCTCACTCATTCACCAAAGCCCTATCTAAATGTTCCAACCTTTGAGAGGAGGGAAGAGCCTCTCAGTCCGAATGAGTCACTCCTTTGTTCTCACAGCACATTGCTTAATATCTTAAAACATTTACCAAGCTTTTAGGGTTCCTCTCACTGACAAGTGGCTATACTGACCTCAAAGCTGCTCTGTAAGTCTGATCCACTGAAAGTATGTGGAAGTGTCAGTCCCTCAGTCGTATCCGACTCTTTGTGACCCCACGGACTGTAGCCTGCCAGGCTCCTCTGTCCATGGGATTTCCCAGGCAAGAATACTGGAGTGGGTTGCCATTTCCTCCTCCAGGGGATCTTCCTGACCCAGGGATCGAACCTAGGTCTCCTGCATTGCAGGCGGATTCTTTATTGTCTGAGCCACCAGGAAATGTATCACTGTAAGCACTGTTTAGAGTATATAAACAAGAGTCTTTCTTTTTAAATAGAAGGGCTGGGTTTTATTTTTTAAATTAATCTTTGGGCATTGGTGAGGCATATTTTTGGCCTTACATTATGATCATTAGTCATGATCCATTTGTTATGGATAATAATATTACTTACACCATGACCATTAGTTATGATCATTTCTAAATATTAAGTCACCAAGCAGCTACTCTAGGGGCAGTGTACAGAGAATCCACTGTTTTGAACCAGTTACTGGCCTTTCACTTTTTCTGATGTGCATAGAAAGTGAAAAACCTAATAAAACCTAAAATCAGTCATGTCACACAGGTGCTTTCAAATTACATATGCATTTCCCACTCAGTTGTTATTTACCAAAATCTGATATCCTGAAGAAGACTCATAGGATCCAAATCTCGTTGCTATGGTCACAGTTTCCTCAGGGTTTCCTCTCCTTTTATATATGTTATATACATGTAAATGAATACATCAGTTCAGTTCAGTTCAGTCGCTCAGCCGTGTCCGACTCTTTGTGACCCCATGAATCGCAGCACGCCAGGCCTCCCTGTCCATCACCAACTCCCGGAGTTCACTCAGAGTCATGTCCATCGAGTCAGCGATGCCATCCAACCATCTCAGCCTCTGTCGTCCCCTTCTCCTCCTGCCCCCAATCCCTCCCAGCATCAGAGTCTTTTCCAGTGAGTCAACTCTTCGCATGAGGTGACCAAAGTACTGGAGTTTCAGCTTATATGTTAAATGTGTGTGTATGTATACACATATAGATACACATATACATATACATATATATAAAATGATTTCTACACTTCACTGAACTTGGTACGTGATTCAAATTGACCTAAAATACGTCAGTTGAGTGAGCTGGTATTACAGTAACAACAATAATATTACGCAAAGCACCTCATTTGATTATCTAAAATTTTACCCAGAGCCACATTTTAAAATATCTCATCAATAATTACGGAGAAACCTTCACTGGAGCTCTTAGGTTTTACCTAGACACATTTTCCATTTCAAGCTTCTTGAGGAATAAAACACTCAAAATGCTGCTATATTTCCAAACTTCCAAAGTAATGGATTTAAGGGTCCTTATCTGCAGAAACACACCAGGGCAGAGGGCAAGCAGTAGCCTTGGGCGAGGAGCTAGCCTGAACTCTCTCTAGTTTATTCCTTTCTGGGTCCTGCAGAGTTACACGTGCTCATCCCAATATCTGGCCTGAAGACCTCAAATCTTCCATGGGCTCAGATACGCTGGCCAGAGTGCCTCCCAGACCCCCAAATCATTTAGTCCTCTGCAAATTCTTTACGTCGGTGCCCTTCCCGGAAATGGGCTTCCCAGGTGGCTCTAGTGGTAAAGAACCCACCTGTCAATGTAGGAGACTTAAGAGACTGGAGTTTCATCCCTGGTTTGGGAAGATCCCCTGGAGAAGGGAATGGCAGCCCACTCCAGTATTCTTGCCTGGGGTATCCCATGGACAGAGGAGTCTGGCGGAGCTACAGTCCACAGGGTCGCAGAGAGTCGGGCAGGACTGAGTGAGCAACACTTTCATCAGACATCACCCAGGTGAGGGTGTGAAATCCAGGCTTCTGTCTCCAGCTAGTACTCTGTCAGACCAGGGACAGCGCGTCCTTTTCATCACAAAGCTCGTGAAAGAGCACTGACCCTTCTGAAATGAGAAACAGCCTATGCATGACTCCCACGATACACACTGTTCTCACTTTTTAAAAACTTTATCTCAAACACATTCAGTTAAACTTCCCATTAAATGAAGTCGCAGAAGCAAAACAAAACAAAAAACAAACAAACAAAAACCCCTCCCTTCATTTTTGAGAAGTCAGCATGATATGACTAACCCTCATGTAATTTCCCTGGTAGCTCAGATGGTAAAGCGTCTGCCTACAATGCAGGAAACGTGGGTTCAATCCCTGGGTCAGGAAGATCTCCTGGAGAAGGCAATGACACCCCACTCCAATATTCTTGCCTGGAAAATCCCATGGACCGAGGAGCCTGATGGGCTACAGTCCATGGGGTTGCAAAGAGTCGGACACGAGTGAGCGACTTCATTTTCTTCCACTTTCATGTACTTCAACTATGCTCTTTGTCAAAATAACCTTTGAACAAAAAAGCAAAAACATTCATTTAAAAACACAAGCAAGTTAAACACGTGAAGTTTTGCTCAGATCAGGACCGGGTCCTCTTGGTTTCACAAGAACTGGATGCACATTTCTGCAGTATTTTAAAAGTCACAGACAGGACTACCTCATTTCTATCCCCAACCAACGTGCCGAGATGTCTTCCCCTCAGGTCCAGAATCAGTGCAGATTTTCTGCATTAAACACCAGTCCAAAAACTGGAGCGAGAGACATTCACAGGAGCAAAGGAAAATACATGCTTGCCTCTTGTCCCCTGAGAAAAGAAGCTGTTAATAACGTGTTGTGAAACAGCACATGTTTGCCAAATGACCTTTAGTCCTCACAAACCGGTAGGAAGAAGAAAAAAAAAACTTCCAAAAAATAAGACACTTCACTTCACGCCAGGTATCTCAGAGCCAGCGGTCAAAATGAATATTTGAATATTTCCATAAACACTGGCCGACTCTCCACCAAGCTCTCCATCTCCTCTGTGAAACACGCTGGCTGAACAACACACTCAAGGCTACCTCCAGGTACCTGAAACCTACTGACTTCCAACAGCTGAGTTTAACAGATACTAAACTTACTAAGTCAGTTCTGCTTCTTAGCAAAACTTTATGCTACTTGAGCTGGCTAAAACTGCAATTTAATCATCACATACATTGTAGAAATAGGAATATGAAAATCAAGTTTCTCAACGGAAATTAATTTGAATGATTTGAAAATGCCCCATAAAGATAGGTTATTCAAATAAACGACTACTGAATTAAATGTTCTCAAGACATCTTAAATTTGGAGGATGAAATATGATAAAAATTTAAATGGGTTCTTCCCTCAGATTGACTCACAGGTATCCAATGTCTCATTCCATCTTTAAGAACTGAGAGTAGCAATTATAGACTCAACACTGTAGATGTGGTTTACACGAGAAAGGGAGAGAAAAGGTAGACATTTCTTTAGCTGATTATCATCCAAGCAAAGGCCTTGACATCGAGCATCTGTTGAATCAGAATGTACTTATTGTTTTAAGTTAAACTCTACTATAAAAAGAACATGCAATTTTTATGATCTAAGACTTTAGATCCACCAAATACTCCTAGATCAATTACATTAAAACAAGAGGATTTCTACTGCAGTTCCTCTTGTGAGCAACTGTTTAACATGATCACGGTTCACTTTCCAGGGCAACCCTTATTTCAACATCTACTCTGTTCATTATTCAACAAGATATTTTTTCAACACTCTACTGATAAATATTGCCCAGACTCGTATTTCACTTAACCTACTTACTGTAACTCACGAAATGACAATATCATGGCTAGAAGGATAAGGTACCAGCAATGCTCTCCGCACACCGGACAGCCACTACGTATTCAGTGGATCGCTCATCTGGCCCTGTGCTTGGCCAGCGTCCGCTCCAGAGACAGGCAACCTTCTATGAAGTACAGGTGTTTCCTCTGCAGCCCAGTTTTAACGACACAACCGTGCATAATGGGGTTGAATAACAAGGGTATAATCTGCATTATGGCTAGGTCAGAGTCGGGAGCCAACAGGCACCAAACACGGGACGAAGCAGCTGTACAATTTATTCTTGACGCGTGTGTTTCTTACCATTTCATTCCAATTTATCACAGCAGCAGTATGAAAGTAATTGCTTTGGGTCTGGTCCTTGACAGCTTTAAGTAGAACACATCACAACCTCTGGGATGTATTCACCCAAGCTCACACATTGGTTCAATGAGAGAGCTAGGACCCGATGCAGGCCGTCTGAGTCCAGAAACTCGGGTCTCAGCAGAACGAACTAGCTTTCTACAACTGCACCACAGTACTGGCCAACTGGTTCATAAATTCACCTTAGGAAATAGACTACGGTGTTGTATTCTCTTCCAGCATTAATAATTAGTACAATTGTCCAGGTAAGGTGCAGAGAGTTTTCTCCTGTATTGCTTTTTTTACCCAGCGAGTCTGTGCATACAGATCAGTTAGAGGCTGGGAAAATGCACAGTTAGATGCAAGAAAGCTAACGCTGAACCTGAGAGTCTGCATCTGTGAAAACTTCTGAGGGACGCTGATGCCAGGCCTTGGGCTGCACCTGGTGGGGAGGAGGTTAAGACTAAAACATGGCCTGCTTTTCTCCTGTAAGTCTTATCATAAGCAAATGACTTTACTGGGTTAGGTACTTCACCATTTTTAATCTTAAAATGGGTCTCAGGTCCTTGACATTACTGACGTCCACCATTTGAAGATGAACGGGAGGCTAAGAAGTAGGAATCTGTTTTGCTCAAAAGTTTATTTCCAATCATTATTTGAATGATTTTGTCTGTGAAGTCATACAAACTCTTCAGGATCAGGGCCTGAGAAACTTTGATACTCTATGCGTTTTCAACAGAAAACCCCCTTTTGATAGGAAGTTTTGGTACTCTGCATTTTTGAGTCATTTTATATCTATTTCTGTGAGATACTGGAGAAGAAACATGAGTTTTTAGAGTCAAAAAGATCAGGAATTGGCATTTCAGCTCCAACTACATACCAAAGTGGAGTGACTTTAGAGAAACTGATGTTCAAAGAGATTGTTACTTTGCTATCAACAAAACTGAGCTAAGGCAACCTACCTCTTTACATCTGTCATGATAATTAGGTAAAATAATGTATCTAAACCAACCAGTGTAGTTTCTGCCACATGGTAGGTATTCAATAAGTATTTTATCAAGAAAAATTATTTCCTACAATGCCAGTCAGTCTCAATTGGCAAAAGTGAATGGCAACAGAGTATTTTTGCCACCACTTGGGTTTTAAAGGGCTTCCCTTGTGGCTGAGCTGGTAAAGAATCTGCCTGCAATGCAGGAGACCTGGGTTTAATACCTGGGTTGGGAAGATGCCCTGGAGAAGGAAAAGGCTACCCACTCCAGTATTCTGGTCTGGAGAATCCCATGGACTTAGTCCATGGGGTCGCAGAGAGTCAGACACAACTGAGCTTTCACTTCTTCAGTTATGGACTTTACAGGAATAAGTGCGAATGTAGTAAGAGGTAACATTTCTTCATCATCTATTAAGGTATTTCTTCAAGAAGTCTGATTATCGTCCCCTTTCACAAGTGAGGACACAGGTTCAGAAAGGCCATGTAAACAATTCAGAACCCCAACCTAGCACAGAGACTCCAGTTTGCTCCCATAACCACCGACGACTTGCCTTCCCAGGGATGGGGGTAGTACCTGGTGATGCAGAGACAGTCAAAGGCAGCCCCAAGGAAAGAGGAGGATCTGAGTCAGCATCCCTTTAAAACATCTTATCTCTTTGTCTGGAACATTCTTTCCAAGGCTCTTATGAAAAACCTTACACAGAATTGAGGGCTTTTGTTTTTCTCATTGAATCTGCTTTATACTTAATTTGACTATTCAACCACAAGTTGACTAAAGTGATGAGCTGCATCTTGGGCACTTCTGTGTCTGTTAAGCATAAAGTCTTGAACTCAAATACTTGATTTACCATATGACTTCTCCTAGAGCTTGGCTCATTGTTAACTCCAGTACAGCTTCCATAAATAAAATGCTTGCAGTCGATTCTGATGTCAACAAATACCAGAGGTAACTGACTCTAATTTGAAACAGAAGTGAGGGAAACAAATGCTGTAGGTTAGCATGTTAAATAATACATAAAGGAAACAAAAGAAACTAAAAACATCCAGAAAGACTCTCTTTCCTTCTCCTCTCCTTCCTTTTTTTTAACCCTTCATTCTATTAAACAGAAAGGGTGCAATGGCTTAGAAACCATTATCTACTATTACCATTCAGAGAAGGAAGATCTGGGGTCAATGATGACATCTCAAATTACTCAATCAATATCCCTGCTGGGTAATTCAGATGATATCACCTAAGACACTGTGCTAATTATATACAAGATGTTGACAGATGTGCTTCTGAAAACTGACTGCAGATCTAAAGAGGAAGTCGGAAGGGAGTGATGAAAGATTCACAGAAGAATATGTGGCAATGCAGGGAATTAAGTGGAAACTACACTAAATAATTATTTGATTCATGACAGGATTATAAAACTTTTTCCTGAGTAATGGGAAAAAAAACAGACATTTCACAATCCTCTGTCTAAAAGAAAGATACTAACAATTTAACATAACACAGTCTGATTTCACTGTTACAGAAATCTTTCCGAAAAGAGAACTAATGCATTTAACATATCAAGCCTCAAACTTCAAACTAGGGTTCAGGCCAACTGTGTTCTAATTACAGCTGTGCAGTTCACCACAATGACCCTAACTTCAGAGCCTGAAATCACACTACTCTCCTGAGGAAAAGAGTTAGCAAACCACACAAACAAAGAAATTTCAAAGGCATCTTTCAAAACTTTGTAGAGTAGTTCTCATTTGCTCTGAAGACACATTTTCCTTCACGTCTTTCTGCCAAGAAATGAATGTGTACCTCAAGTTTATCACTCTCTAATCCCTAATACGTTTCAACTTCTCCTTTTTGCCATGACTTGTTTGCATATTTCCAATGAGAACTCTGCGAAGATAGAAAATGAACCCTGGAAGACCGGTCTTGTAGTAAAGATGCCGATAAACTGGTAAGAGCCAAATACTGGGACTCTAACAAAGCTCTATGTACCAGATGTCTTTGAATGGCTTCCATCTCTCAGGAACCAAAATCTTAAGGGCTTACTCCTCTGTTTCAGCACTCCCTTCTAACCCCCCGTTTAGATCCTCAAAATGAAACACCAACAGAAACACCTGAGAAATAAAACCTAACCCTGTCATCACACGCACTGCTGGCAGAGACCACGTGGGCAGTCAGGGAAATAGCCAAGTGCCAAACTCTAAATATCTCACCTTACCTTACATAGCTTTTCAAACACAACTCTGAAAATGAGTCATGATCTGGGAAAGGAAGGCGAGCATGAATCATCCTACAACCTTTATAAGATTAATTTTCTGAGAATGTAATGAAATATGGCCTAGTGTTAAGAACTAAGAAATATTATGGAATTAAAACTCGTAGGCTAAGAAAATGCCATGCAGACTTCTGCCACCCCCAAAAAAGAAAAAACAGAACATTCAAAGCCACACACAGTTGGTAGTATGGCTTCAAAATCATAAATGTAATACCTGCCTAGCTGAGTATGTATGTTTGAAGGAAAAGAATGAGTTAAAATGAAGTGCCATTCATTCCCCTAACTAGGTAGAGAGTTTTGACAGTAAACATTTAAAATTTAAAAAAAAATCTGAATAAAGAAGTTTCTCATCCAGCTTTTCTACACAATCAATAAAAGCTTTGAAAAGCATTAGATACACAAACATGATAATTCTAGTTATAATCTGCTACTCGTATCTTATTTACCTATTCTAACCACGACACTGTTACTACTAACATAACCTCTTTACAGTACTCACTGGGCTTCCCTGGTGGCACAGTGGTAAGCAACCCAGCTGACAATGCAGGAGGTGTGAGTTCTATCCCTGGGTTGGGAAGACATCCTGGAGAAGGGATTGGTAATCCACTCCAGTATTCTTGCCTGGAGAATACCGTGGACAGAGGGGCCTGGTAGCTACAGTCCACGGGGTCACAAGAGTTGTACACAACTCAGCAACTAACCAACGCCAACAACAGTACTCACTGTCTTAAGATCTAAAAGTATACATGGACTATCACAAGAAACATTTAAGAAAATAAAAATAAAACAGCAGCACCATCACAAAATTTCACTCCTATGAAAAGCAGGCTATAGGAAGAATAAGCAGAATATAGAAAAATTCTTATCAGTGCACTGACTTACCTGCAACATTTGAGCACAGGGCAGTCGTTATTTCATGCCTACTGTAAAGTCTTTTGTGAAAAAGTCCTTTCTCCCCAGAACTGTCTTCAGGAGTGACTCTGGCACTTTCTCCTGCCAGGCACACAGCATCACCACCGGAGACCTCAACCTACAGGCTCCTCTGCTATCACTGCCACGGCCCCTCAGGTTCTGGAGACCCACGGGGCCTAGAGGGGCCTACATGCTCGCTTGGGGAAGCCGGTTCTGTATTTCCTCAACAGCCCCACTCACCCAAAGAGAACAAAGGTATCTAATCTCTTCTATTAGAGCTTAAATTCTAAGGCAGAAGTACTGCAAAATATTAATAACAAATAGAGAAGCTAAACTAACAAATCATAACCAATTTCATTTTAGAATCTGAGTCATTTTAATGTACTTTATGGAAGAAACCTGTTCTGTTTCTTGTTTTTACAAAGGGAAAATTATATTCTACATTCCCCTCCTTGACTTACTAATATTAATGGTTTATTGACTAATATAATGGTTTATTAAAGCTTCACTTTTACGCCATACTGAGATAATGACCAACGGCACCTTTATAGACTATATAAGGCTAAGTGGGGACTAAGCAGTGACATTCCAGGGGTATATTTTGCTTGTTACATTTGCCAAAATGTACAACAAACCACCTCAGCTGGATAAGAAACAGACAAACAAGATTAACTTCATATAAACATTGAAATCATCCTTTTTAAAAAGACAGACTGCAAAGACAATAATGCTCCAATATCCCGAACTATATTCTTGGCTCAAAACCGGCATTAGGTTTGGCACTGCAGAGCCACCGGAGCCTGAACAAGCTGGTTTCTGCCTCTCCCAGCAAGGGCCAACACCACACTTCACTGTGAACGACACATGACCCATTCGCTCTGTGAGAGCCTCTGCATGAAATGACTTAGCTCTTTTCTGCATTCTCTTGGAAAGAAGAGACTTTCAGAGACTTCAGAAACACCAGCATCAACTACAAAACTCCCCTTCTCCCTCTCTGGATTCTCATTTCAGCTGCAGACACCTGGGAGACCACAATTTAACCCTGCGCCCTTGTATAAGTACATAACCACCCCACGCCATGGCTAACCACCGAGTGCCATCTGAAACCACAGATAGAGTTTCCCTGGCACCCACCCAGCAGCCTGGACGCACACTCCTTCAGGCACCTAGTCTGCACTGCATCACTTCACGCTGGCATCACTTCAGACTTACAATTGTGCTTTTCCCCAACAGTTTGTGAGCTTCTCGAAGATGGAGACCATATCTTCAGTTCTTTGCTAGGGATCACACATTACTGTACACTGGCAGGTCCCCAGTAAATGTTTCTTTTTGCAAAATAATGCTCACCTTTAAATAACTGAGACCTGAAAAATTCCAAAGCAGATACAACCTTTCAAACTTTCCCACTCAGATTTCTAAGTTCATAAGCCTTAGACTTGTTCTAGCTATCACTGAGCATAATTTGCCAAATAGTAATTTTGTTTATATTTCATTTATTGTGGCAAAAAAGTAACCTTTACTGATAGTTACAGTGGGCCAGGCACTGTGCCTAGGACAAGGTTTACAAGAATACACCTCGCTGAATCCTCATGCCCCCTTAGAGAGTACACAGGACTGCTGCGTGCGTATGCGTGTCCAATTCTTTGCAACCCCATGGACTGTAGCCTGCCAGGCTCCTCCGTCTATGGAATTTTCTAGGCAATAATACTGAAGCAGGTTGCCATTCCCATCTCCAGGAATCTTCCCAACCCAGGGATGGAACCCAGGTCTCCTGAATTGGCCGGTGGATTCTTTACCAGATGAGCCACCAGGCAAGCCCAGATTGGACGCTCACTCCCTTTTAAACAAGGAGGAACTGAGGCAAGGGAGTTAACCTACCTTGCCCAACATTTCACAGCCAGTGTGGGAGAGCCAGAAGTCATACCCAGGTAATTTGGCCATGAAGCCCAACAGTTTCCCCTCTGTTCTTGGGAGAAATGTCTTCCGTTTATTACTGGTTTATGACATTCGACTTTGAAGCAACTCTCATATTTTATTACATCTAATCTCAATAAGTAACGTGTGAAGTAACTTCTCTCATCACAAATGAAGAACAGGCAGAGATAAAAATTTCATGCACACATCTGTAATGAAAGCATCAGACGAAGTAGCAAATTTCTTGATCTTAAAAGCCGATGTATAGGGATCTCCCTGGTACTCCAGAGGTTAAGAATCTGCCTTGCAATGCAGAAGATGCGGGTTCGATCCTTGGTCAGGGAACCAAGATTCCACATGCTGTGGGGCAACTGAGCCCAAGCACCACAACTAGAGAAGCCTGAGCACCCAACCAAAAAGAAAAACAAAAAAAAAAAAATCCAATACCTAATGCTTCCCACAAAGCTCCCTTCCATATGCGAGGTTATAATTAGACGGCAGCTGAAAAAGGATGTGGTTTGGGGGTCCAATAATATTTTCACAACACGTTTTGTTATGGAACGGAAATAAGGAAAATACAAGTGGGTTACATTTTATGAGTAATTTCCCCAAACTCATTTAAATCCTGTGTGATTTTTCCTACGGGGAGGAAAAAGTTATAAAGCGAGGGAAGTTCCCAAAATCCTACACACACTCTAACTCTGTTTCACTCCTAGAGGAACTAATAACGTGTATCACTAATCCTTCGTTACGGGCAGTTTCTGTCACTTTTTGTTGGTATTTTAGCCCGACAGAGTGGACGCTTCATCAACATTTTTTTTTTTTCCCATCTGCAGTCATTTCACTTTTACTAGTAGGGACATGTCTCTCGCTTCTGGGACAGACCTCACTACTGTCCCCCGATCCCGACCCCTCCCTGCACCCAAGTCCTTTGCATACACTTCACCACCAGGGCTTGTTGCAAAACAGAATGAGGCAGAAGCAACGTTCTCAGTCCAGGCTTCCAGTCGCTCCCCTGGGCTTCCGACAGAGGCTGGGAAGGCCTGGGCAGGTTCGCTGCGGGCAGGAGCATGAGAAAGCTGTGGCAGAAAGCGGCACTTGCCAGGCCACCCCCACTCTGCCTCACAGCTCAGCGGGCACCAGCAGAGCTATGCAGCCAGCATAGCTGGCTGAAAGGGCGACAGAGCAATGCTTATTGTGCTGATTTCTGAATGCAACTGAATTCAGGGTGATTTATTATGCAACAAGAGATCACTGACATAATTCTGTGAATTGTGATGGACGAGGCAAGCTTCATCCTGACAGCTCTGGGAAGTTTTGATTATTAGTCCTACCTTCTATCAGCTCATATACCTGTTTATACACATTTAAAATGCATTTGTGCAGGCCTTGCTAAGCTGCTACGTCATTTCAGTCATGTCCGACTCTGTGTGACCCCAGAGACAGCACCCTACCAGGCTCCTCTGCCCCTGGGATTCTCCAGGCAAGAACACTAGAGTGGGTTGCCATTTCCTTCTCCAGTGCATGAGAGTGAAAAGTGAAAGTGAAGTCGCTCAGTTGTGTCTGACTCTTCGCAACCCCAGGGGCTGCAGCCCACCAGGCTCCTCCGTCCATGGGATTTTCCAGGCAAGAGTACTGGAGCGGGTTGCCATTTCCTTCTTGTGCAGGCCTTACCCCAGGTCTATTAACAAGAATCTCCTGGTGCGTGGGGTCTATTTTTGTTTTTTAAACTCCACAGGTGATTCTGATGGACGGTCATGATTCAGGACCCCTAACTGACAGTCCTAAAAGATGAAGGGCCAGCTTACTCACAGGCCAGATTTGGCCTTTTCCTCTCAGGCAGGGCTTCACAGTCCATGGGAGACAGCGACTCAGGTCACGTTCACAGAGAAGCACATCAAAAGTAAGGATGTCCCTGTAGAGACAATGGATTCCAGAGCCTCCTCCCCAGCAGCCCCTAACACTACTACTTCCTGCAAGGACCTCTGGGGATGCCGATAAGAACAAGGACATTTCATTTGCCAAGTACCATGTGTCAGCCCTGTGCTAAGTGCTCTGGCATAAATCTTACTTTACTCGCATTTTTTAAAGAGCAGTGAGGTTACTTGATGAAAGTTATCCCATTAATAAAAAAGGTGGACCCAGGAATCAATTTCTGTGCAAATGAAAAGCTCTTATTATTGTTATTATTACTTGGCCATGCCACACACCTTGTCGGATCCTGGCTAGGGACCGAAACTTCACCCCTGGAGGTGAAAGCGCAGAGTCCCAAGCACTGGATGGCCAGGGGATCCCCCAAAGCTCCCATTCTTTATCTCTAAAACAAACCATTCCAGCACCAGTACCTCTCGCTAAGGCTCCAAGGAAAACGCACTTGAAGCAATGACCTCTCAAAGGTCTCTAGGATGAGATGCAGGCTAGCTGAGGTTTCCCATGGATACTTTGGCCACTGTTAGGGACAACAAGGCAGGATGGCAGGGAAAGAAGGGATATGGCAGGGATACGGGACCTGGGGTGGGGAGGAAAACCAGGTCACCGATGGAGATCTGGGAGCAGTCATTTCGTGAATCACATAATTTTTCAAATATTGGACATCCACAGCTCAAAAGCGGTTTGCAGAAATTTTCAAATTTGATTTTCAAAAATGAAAATCCAGAAGCTTGGTCCAATATGTATACAACTTTACACAGTAGATAGACTACCAATAACATTCATCAAAAAAAGTATTTATTTGGCTGCTTATAAATTTATCATTATCTTTTATTTTGTAGCCTCTACATCTCTGCAACTAGGAAGAAAGGCCCTGCAGAGAGAGCTAGAAGACGTGGTTTGAGCTTTACCAACCTACTTCTCAGCCAGTTACCAACGGCACTGAGAAGTCACAGCCTCTTCAGAGCCCAGGTTATGGTGAAGCCACACTCCAGGCCCCTGGAGGCTCTCCCACATTGCAGGGTAAGAAGAACCTGCTTACATCTTCACTGTGATGCTTCCGACCCCTTCTCCACCCTGAATGTAAAGAAATCCCCTCTTCCTCAGAGTCTCACACCATCTAATTTATCACTTCATATCTTCCAGTTCTGACAGTCTCCCTCTTTTCCGAAAAGCTTGAGACCTTGGTTCATGGTCTCTCCATACCAAGTATCCCTTCTATTATCCTGAGTGACATCACAGCCCATGCTGATGGTCAGGACAACCTCCTCACCCCTAGCAAGGCCAGTACCACCGCAGGTCCTCAGTCACCGTGGCTCACTGCTGCAATCTAGACCTCATCATTCTGGGGACCCCCACTTCTGAATCTTTAATACAGCCCCCTGACCACAAACTTCCTGTTTTTCTAGCCCTTTCAGTCCTAATACACCCATATATTGATCTCTGCTTTTGAACTGTGGTGTTAGAGAAGACTCTTGTGAGTCCCTTGGACTGCAAAGAGATCAAACCAGTCAATCCTAAAGGAAATCAGTCCTGAATATTTACTGGAAGGACTGATGCTGAAGCCCCAATACTTTGGCCACATGATGCAAAGAACTGATTCATTAGAAAAGACCCTGATGCTGGGAAAGATTGAAGGCAGGAGGAGAAGGCGATGACAGAGAATGAGACGGTTGGATGGCATCACCGACGCTGTGGACATGAGTTTGAGTAAGCCCTGGGAGTTGGTGATGGACAGAGAAGCTTGGCGTGCACAGTCCATGGGGTCGCAGAGTTGGACACGACTGAGCAACTGAACTGAACTGACTGATCTCTGGGATCTGAACCGTTTACTAGCCTCCTTGCTCCTGGTACTGGTTTCTCCCCATTCAG
The DNA here is from genome assembly GCF_016772045.2 of Ovis aries. NCBI lineage: Eukaryota > Metazoa > Chordata > Mammalia > Artiodactyla > Bovidae > Ovis > Ovis aries. The sequence goes on from NC_056070.1 coordinate 7,853,059, forward strand.
CTCAGCCTTCATGATCTACTACCAGGACCTGATACATCCCCTAACTGCCCACGACTGAGAAATCCCCAGTTCCTGTCAACCCAGCTTTTAAATAATCTGCTCCTCACCTGGGCAATGGATGCAGCTGGATAAAACCCACACGGCTCTGTACACTCGTGATGCCGTTATGAAGTCTGCGGTTCCCACCTCACCAGAACCCTCACAGCTGCTTACCCCCTTCCAGCTCTCTTGCATATTCACGCATCTATCTCAAACCTTCATTTTCTTCATGGAACTTTTTTACTATCAAAAATGCTAAATGACTTATTTTCTGCCTTTCCATGCTGGAATTTAACCTTCACGCCAGCAGAGGACTTTCTTATTCACAGCTGTAGCCACCATTCAACCCACTGAGACATCTTTGCACAGTAAATGAAAGAACCCTTCCTGCTGAGGATGGGTTAGTCCCCACCCTTCATGGTCTTTCTCAGCAGCGCCTGTACTGACCACCAGGCACCCGTCACCCATCACATTGCGTTCTGTCTCATCCACTGCTCTCCCCGTGACGGCGGTGAAAACCATTAGTCACCAATTACATGCCTTCTGCTTAGCTTGGTGGTTGGCCCATAGTAGACACTCGCTATATTTGAGTAATAACATTTAAATGCCTGTTTCTCTTCAGGGCAGCATTTTACAGAACATGAGCTCAAGGGGATACTAATAGGGTATTCCACAATGAAGGGATCTATGATCAAATACTTTGGGCAATGTTCTAACCCAACACCAGGGCCCAGTTTCACAGAAGGCAATTTTCCCACGGACCAGGAGGGTTGAGGGAGCGGGGCAAGATTTCAGGATGATTCAAGTGCATTATATTTATTTTGCCACCACTGATCGGACAAGAGGGGGAGCTCAGCTGGTAATGCGAGCGATGAGGGGCAGCCAGCAGAGAGGGGACATGATTCAGGGAACTACTGTGAAGAAGAACCACAAACTCAAACCGTAACCCCACCATACACCAGGCTTCAGAAAAGAGATGGATTTTGAGAAGACAGAAAAACAAGAGACTTTTGGATATTTCAAAACCTTTGCTGTGAATACAGATGAAGCTTCACTCGCTCTCTGCAACTCATCTCCTGCTGTATGGCCTGGCTTGTAACAAGCCATGGACCATTACCAGGCTGTGGCCCCAAAGCTGGAGATTCCTGTACCAACAGGCTTTGTCATTGCAGAGTTTTTCAAAGCTTCTGATATGCTCATATGCACTTTGAGTCTCCAAAAATGATGCCTTTCCCAAATACAACCTAGAACTCTGGAATACAGATATACAAACACACGCACATATATATCGTGTGTGTGTGTGTGTGTGTGTGTGCACACATATGTATGGTACATGTATGTTTGTGAAGGGAGGTAAGGCACAGTGGATTTTGACTTTTTTTAAAACCACTGCCCAGAGAATAGGGAAAAATAATAATTTAGAAAACCAGTCTTCTAAAATTTGGCTTATAAATTGTTTAAAAGCATTCTAAGTAACCATTTCATTATATAATGAATGAAACTGAGGTTCTGTCAATGGCCTAACATTATCATCTGGCTAAGGCAAGTCAGTGAACAGTTATTTAGAAGATGAACTCATTTAAAGATCAAAATAGTAACAAAAGAGAGAGTGAGGGCATTGCTAGTCTGGCCTCCTGAGTGAAACGGAAGGCCACCAGGAGAGAGGGAACATGATTCACGGAACTGCTGTGAAGAACAACCACAAACTCAAACCATAACCCCACAATACACCAGGCTTCAGAAAACAGAAAAACAAAAGACTTTTGGATATTTCAAAACCTTTGCAACAAGCAAGCAATTATTGATGCTACCCAGGCACTTAACTATTATACCATCACTGTACATGATTGGTTTAAAGGTGATAAGACAACTTATAGTCGTTCAGTCGTGTCTGACTGTGACCCCATAAACTGTAACCTGCCAGACTTCCCTGGAGATCAAAAAACAAAGCCAAAAAACACTGACGCGTACCATGAGCCCTTGCTGCATACAGATAAATACAAATAGACACACACTGCATCCATGAGTGACTGAAACCTTCCAAGATGTTTCCAGCTGTCTTGTCAACACAGCAAGTACTGCTTTATCTGTTTATTTCACAAAACAAAATGTCCATAGGAATGCCTCACAATATTCTGAACACAAAAGTGTCATTCAGAGGAGAATGCTTTCAAAAGGTGCAGCCTCACTTCCTGAATTTTAATGTTGTATCACAAACACTGAAGTCTGCTTTTCAAAGGAATTCCTTTAACCGTGCAATCATTAGAGAGACTGGACAATATTTTGGAGCCTGCCAGTGTCTTTAAGGGAGTAACAACAGCCCTTATGTAGTCTGTACTATCTCAACTTTTTTCATCTCCTCATTTTGTTACAACCTTTGTTTACACAAGATGACTCATGAACTGAAACTAATGTAACCTACCATTAGCTGGATACTTTATTTTTACACATTGTAATTAGCTGACACTCAATGATGGTTATTAGTACCGTGGGTTATCAAACCCACAACACCTTCACATTCTCTTATCAGAGAGAAGTAAATGTATTTCAGGTTTAATCTGAAAATGTCTGACACAGAACAACATTTTCTATCTTCTGAATCAGCTCTCTCAAATTTTAAAAAAACACTGTGTTGCTTGTCATATGAATGTATTACATCTTATACCAGCCTTCAAACAGACAAACAAACAGTAACCACCTTTTGCCATGCTGATACATAGTTTTGCATTACAAGTCAGCTCACTATGATAAAACAGCTGACATTCAAAGGGCACTTGATCCTCCGCTGCAGATCCTACAGTTGCAAATTTGCCTCCTTTCTAAAGTGTATTTTTGGCCCTAAATCAACACTCCTGGCACTTCTGCAGTCATTCGCTGACATGAGCACAGTGACAAGAAAATCGGAGCCACCCAACAACTCCCAGCTGAGTTTGAACGAAGTGCCACTCTGTTGTCGGGTTCCCGCTCACGTACTTCTCATGATCTACTTAGTGCCACTGTTTTTGTATTTGGGGGCTTGCTATCATTTCTCTCTCAAAACGGCCCCCAAATGTAGAGCTGAAGTGCTACCTAATGCTCCTAGGTTCAAGAAGGTTGTGATGTGCCTCACAGAGAAAAATACACGTGTTAGACCCAATTCGTGCGGCCATGAGTTACAGCATTGTCGGTCCTGAGCGCATCATCCTAAATGGATAAACACTATATAGTAATCACATATTAAATAAAGCTTCAGTCAACCGAAACACACTTAAAACAAGATTGTGTATTGACTGGTTGATGAAGGTTCTGACCATGGGTTCACAGGAACCTAACTCTGTTACCCAGGAGAAACATATCAGTATTTGCTAATTCAGTGTCTGTGACAACTTTACAGAACATAACTACCATCAACAATGAGGCTCTCTTGTGTTTTGGAACCTACCACCTGGCACTGAATGTCTAAGAAGTCAACCACTCCTCTCAGAAGAACGTTACTGTTAACAAAATGGAGCTGAATGCGGAGGGCTGGAGGGAGCTCCGTTCTCCCTGACACCGAAGCACAGGCGGGACATGTGAGGCTGTGTGAGCAGCAGCCAGTCCTGAGCTCTCCAGTTTGGTGGCAGGCGAGGAGTCCTTCCAAGTCTCACAAGACCCTGAGAGCAAGCGAGGATGCCACAGCTTATGCCCACATTCATCTCCACAAGGAGTCCTGCATTTTCATTTTGCACTGGGCCCTACCAATGATGTAGCTGGTCTTGCTCCCAGGCTTCCTACTCAGCAGAAGGGGCAGCACACGTCACCCAGAGAAGGAACAGAACAGTTGAGGGCAAGGATGGTGAGAGGTGCTGAGATGGCAGAATCAGCTCAGTCGCTCAGTTGTGTCCGACTCTTTGTGACCCCATGGACTGCAGCATGCCAGGCATCCCTGCGCATCACCAACTCCCAGAGCTTGCTCACTCACGTCCTTTGCGTTGGTGATGCCATCCAACCATTTCATCCTCTGTCATCCACTTCTCCTCCTGCCTTCAGTCTTTCCCAGCATCAGGGTCTTTTCTAAGGAGTCAGTTCTTCCCATCAGATGGCCAGAGCAATGGAGCTTCAGCATCGGTCCTTCCAGTGAATATTCAGGATTGATTTCCTTTAGAATTGACTGGCTGGATCTCCTTACAGTCCCATGGACTCTCAAGAGTCTTCTCCAACACTACAGTTCAAAAGCATCAATTCTTGGTGCTTCAGCTTTCCTTATGGTCCAACTTTCACATCCATACATGACTACTGGAAATACCATAGCTTTGACAATGGACCTCTGTTGGCAAAGTAATGTCACTGCTATTTAATATGCTGTCTAGGTTGGTCACAGCTTTTTTCCCAAGGAGCAAGTGTCTTTTAATTTCATGGCTGTAGTCACTATCTGCAGTGATTTTGGAGCCCCCCAAAATAAAGTCAGCCATTGTTTCCCCATCTATTTGCCATAAAGGGATGGGACCAGATGCCATGATCTTCATTTTCTCAATGTTGAGTTTTAAGCCAGCTTTTTCACTCTCTTCTTTCACTCTCATCAAGAGGCTCTTTCGATCTTTGCTTTCTGCCATAAGAGTGGTGTCATTTGCATATCTGAGGTTATTTACATTTCTCCTGGCAATCTTGACTCTAGCTTGTGCTTAATTCAGCCCAGCATTTCCCATGATGTTCTCTGCATATAAGTTAAAGAAGCAGGGTGACAATACACAGCCTTGATGTACTCCTTTCCCAATTTGGAACCAGTCTGTTGTTTCATGTCCAGTTCTAACTGTTGTTTCCTGACCTGTATACAGATTTCTCAGGAGGCAGGTCAGGTGGTCTGGTATTGCCATCTCTTTCAGAATTTTCCACAGTTTATTGTGTTCCACACAGTCAAAGGCTTTGGCATAGTCAATAAAGCAGAAGTAGATGTTTTTCTGGAACTCTCTTGCTTTTCTGATGATTCAACAAATGTGGGCAGTTTGATGTATGGTTCCTCTGCCTTTCCTAAATCCAGCTTGAACATCTGGAATTTCTCGGTTTGTATACTGTTGAAGCCCACTTGGAGACTTTTGAGCATCACTTTGCTAGCATGTGAGATGAGTGCAATTGTGCAGTAGTTTGAGCATTCTTTGGAATTGCCTTTCTTTGGGACTGGAATGAAAACTGACGTTTTCCAGTCCTGTGACCACTGCTGAGTTTTCCAAAGTTGCTGGCATATTAAGTGCAGCACTTTTAACAGCATCATCTTTTAGGATTTGAAACAGCTCACCTGGAATTCCATCACCTCCACTAGGTTTTTCATAGTGATGCTTTCAAATGCCCACTTGACTTTGGACTCCAGAATCTCTGGCTCTGGGTGAGTGATCACACCATCGTGGTTATCTGGGTCATGAAAATCTTTGTGTACAGTTCTTCTGTGTATTCTTGCCACCTCTTAATATCTTCTGCTTCTGTTAGATGGCAGAATAGATCTTGTCACCCTGCTTATTTAACTTATATGCAGAGTACATCATGAGAAATGCTGGGCTGGAAGATGCACAAGCTGGAATCAAGATTGCTGGGAGAAATATCAATAACCTCAGATATGCAGATGACACCACCCTTAAGGCAGAAAGTGAAGAGGAACTAAACAGCCTCTTGATAAAAGTAAAAGAGGAGAGTGAAAAAGTTGGCTTAAAGCTCAACATTCAGAAAACAAAGATCATGGCATCTGGTCCCATCACTTCATGGGAAATAGATGGGGAAACAGTGGAAACAGTGTCAGACTTTATTTTTTGGTGCTCCAAAATCACTGCAGACGGTGACTGCAGCCATGAAATGAAAAGACGCTTACTCCTTGGAAGAAAAGTTGTGACCAACCTAGATAGCATATTCAAAAGCAGAGACATTACTTTGCCGACTAAGGTCCATCTAGTCAAGGCTATGGTTTTTCCAGTGGTCATGTATGGATGTGAGAGTTGGACTGTGAAGAAAGCTGCACGCTGAAGAATTGATGCTTTTGAACTGTGGTGTTGGAGAAGACTCTTGAGAGTCCTTTGGACTGCAAGGAGATCCAACCAGTCCATTTTGAAGGAGATCAGCCCTGGGATTTCTTTGGAAGGAATGATGCTCAAGCTGAAACTCCAGTACTTTGGCCACCTCATGTGAAGAGTTGACTTATTGGAAAAGACTCTGATGCTGGGAGGGATTAAGGGGCAGGAGGAGAAGGGATGACAGGGGATGAGATGGCTGGATGGCATCACTGACTTGATGGATGTGAGTCTGAGTGAACTCCAGGAGATGGTGATGGACAGGGAGGCCTGGCGTGCTGCAATTCCTGGGGTCGCAAAGAGTCAGACACGACTGAGCAACTGAACTAAACTGAAGCTCACCTTGGCTGTCTGCTTTCACCGTGTTTGTTTAACTTATATGCTGAGCACATCATGAGAAATTCCAGACTGGATGAGTTACAAGCTAGAAACAAGACAGGTGAGAGAAATATCATCAACCTCAGATGTGAAGATGATACCAATCTAATGGCAGAGAAATGAAAAGGAACTAAAGAGCTTCTTGATGAGGGTGAAAGAGCTGGCTTAAAACTAAATATTAAAAAAACTAATTATGGCATCCAGCCCCATTACTTCATGGCAAATGGAAGGGGCAAAGATGGAAGTAGTGATAAATTTCCTCTTCTTCGGCTCTAAAATCACTGTGGATGGTGACTTCTGCCATGAAATCAGATGACTGCTTCTCGGCAGGAAAGCTATTACAAACCTACACAGTGTGTTGAAAAGCAGAGACATTACCATCCCAACAAAGGTCTGTATAGTGAAGGCTATGGTCTTTCCAGTGGTCATGAACAATTTTGAGAGCTGGACCATAAAGAAGGCAGAATGCCAAAGAATTGATGCCTTCTAACTGTGGTGCTAGAAAAGACTCCTGAAAGTCCCTTGGCCAGCAAGGAGATCAAATGAGTCAATCTTAAGGGAAATCAACCCTGTATACTCATAGAAGGACTGATGCTGAAGCTGAAGCTCCAGTATTTCAGTCATCTGATGCAAACAGCCAACTCACTGGAAAAGTCCCTGATGCTGAGAAAGATTGAGGGCAGGAGGAGAAGAGGGCATCAGAGGATGAGATGGCTGGATGGCATCATCCATGCAATGGACATGAACTTGGGCAAATTTCAGGAGAAGATGAAGGACAGGGAAGCCTGGCGTGCTGCAGTCCATGAGGTAACAAAGAGTTGGACACGACTAGGTGACTGAACAACAATAAGCTCACCTCCTCTCAAGAGCACACCAAAATCACAGCTAACCACAGAACAATCATTGTTGAACAAGACTGGAGCCTACCAGCAAAGATCTACAACTAACAAAGAAGGAACCACAACAAGATGGGTAGGAGAGATAAACGTGTTAGTCAGTCAGTTATGTCTGACTCTTTGCAACTCCACCCACCAGGTTCCTCTGTCCATGGGGTTTTCCAGGCAAGAATATTGGAAAGAAAGTGAAAGTGAAGTCACTCAGTCGTGTCTGACTCTTTGCGACCCCATGGACTGTAGCCTACCAGGCTCCTCCCTCCATGGGATTCTCCAGGCAAGAGTACTGGAGTGGGTTGCCATTTCCTTCTCCAGGGGATCTTCCCGACCCAGGGATCGAACCCGGGTCTCCTGCATTCCAGGCAGACGCTTTAACCTCTGAGCCACCAGGGAAGCCCCAAGAATATTGCAGTGGGTTGCTATTCCCTTCTCCGGAGGATCTTCCCACCCAGAGACTGAACCCATGTCTCCTGTGTTGCAGGCAGATTCTTCAATGTTTGAGCCACAAGGGAAATCCCGGAGGGATGGATACATGATATAATCAAATCCCATACTCCCTGGGTGGGCGACCCATACACTGGAGAATAATTATATCACCGAGATTCTCCCACAGGAATGAGAGTTCTGAGCACCACATCAGGCCCCGCAGCCCAGTGGCCCAGCAGTAGGATGAGGAGCCCTCAGGGCATTTGGTTTTGAAGGTCAGTGGGGCTTGATGACAGGAGCGCCGCAGGATTGGGAAACAGAGAGACCTCACTCCTAAAGGTATGGTAAGGTGAAGTCACTCAGTCGTGTCCGACTCTTTGCAACCTCATGGACTGTAACCTCCTAGGCTTCTCCATCCATGGGATTCTCCAGGCAAGAATACTGGAGTGGATTGCCATTTCCTTTTCCAGGGGATCTTCCTGACCCAGGGATTGAACCCAGGTCTCCCGTATTGGAGGCAGAAGCTTTAACCTCTGGGCCACTCCTAAAGGGCCCATGCAAAATCTCACACGCACAGGGACCAAAGGCAAAGTAGTAATTTGATAGGAGCCTGCTAGCCTTGGGGCTCTCCTGGGGAGGCTGGGGGGAGGGAGGAGTAGACTCTGGCTCTCCCTGGGGATTTGCACACTGGTGATAAGCATCAGGAAACAATCATCTGTGAGCTTTCCTAGAGGCTGACATCTTGGCACCAAGACCTGATCCCACCCAACAGCCTGTAGGCTCCCCTGCTGGGACACCTCAGGCCAACCAACAAACTAGGCAGGGACACCCATTAGCAGATAAGCTGCCTAAAGATTCCCTGAGCCTCTAGACATGCCCCTGCCCACCAGGGGACCAAGACCCAGTCTCACCCACCAGTGGGCAGGCACTGGTCCCTCAAATTACAAAGCCTGCCCAAACCTCCACATCAGCCTCATCCACCAGAGGCAGACACCAGAAGCAAGAAAGTCCAGTTCCACAGCCTGCAGACCAATTTCACAAATGCAGGCCAGAGACCACCCTGGGGTGAGCTGGCCTCTAGGCCTTGGGTGACAGTAGGGAAGTGCCCTGTTGGGACGTATAAGGCATCTTCTACAGAGTCCACTTCTCCAAGGTTGAGAAACACAGCTAACCTACCGCATACACAAAAGTGCAAACAGCAAATTACACACAATGAGGAAACGGGGAAATATGTTTCAGCTGAAGAAACAAAATAAAATCCCAGAAGACGGGGTTTTAAGTGACATGGAGATGGAAAATCTATCTGAGAAAAAGTTCAGAGTGGTGATCATAAAGATGATCAAAGAATTCAGGAGAATGAAAGCACAGAGCAAGAAATCAGAAGTTTTCAACCAAGAATCAGAAAATATAAAGGACGACCAGAGAGAATTGAAGAACACAATAACTGAAATGAAAAATACACTAGGAGGGATCAGCAGTAGACTAAACCGGGCAGAACATCACCTCGGTGAGCTGGAAGGTACAGCAGTGCAGAGATCACTGCTGCTGAACAGAGAAAAGAACGAGAAGAAATGAGGACAGTCTAAGAGACCTCTGGAACAATATCAAGCATGCTAAGGGATTGTAGGAACCCCAGAAGGAGAAGGGGGGCGGCGGGGCTGAGAAAATGCTTAAAGAGAATAGCTGAAAACTTCCCTAACCTGGGAAAGGAAACTGTCACCAAAGTCCAGGAAGCATAGAGTCCCATAACGGATCACCCACAAAGGGGCACACCTAGTCAAAGGGAAACACTAGTCAAAATGATAAAAAATTAAAGATAAAAAGAAAATATTAAAAGCAACAAGGGAAAAGCAACAAATAACATGCAACAAAAGTCCCATAAGGCTTTCAGCAGCAACTCTGCAGGCCAGAAGTGGATGGCATAATATACTTAAAGTGATGAAAGAGAAAAAGAAACTACAATCAAGAATATTGTATCCAACAAGGCTCTCATTCCATTCGATGAAGAAATCAAAAGCTTCACAGGCAAGCAAAAGCTAAAGGAACTCAGCACCATCAAACCAACTTTACAACAAATGCTAGTGGAATTTCTCTAGGCAGAAAAGGCCACAATTAGAAACAATAAAATTATGAAATGGAAAAGCTCACTGGCAAAGCAAACATACAATAAAGGTAAGAAATCTCCACACACAAAGCTTGTAGGGTGGTTAAAAGACAAAAGTAGTAAATTCATCTGTATCCATAATAAGCAGTTAAAGGATACACAAAACAATTAGATGTACAATATAATATCAAAACCAGTAATCATGAGGGAAGGAGAGTACTAATGCAAGGTATCTAAAATACATTTGAAATTAAGAGATAAGCAATTTAAAACAAGCACATACATAAACCAACTGCTATACAAAAGCTTCATGGTAACTGCAAACTAAAAATCTATAATAGATATAGACACAAGGAAAAGAAATCTAAACATAACAGTAGAGATAGTCACCAAATCACAAGAAAACAAAAGAAGGCGGAAAAAGACCTACAAAAGCAAATCCAAAATAACTAACAGAATGGCAATAGGAACATACATATTGATATTACCTTAAATGTAAACAGATTAATTGCTCCAATCAAAAGATATAGACTGGCTATTGGATACAAAAACAGAACCCATATGTATGTTGCCTACAAGAGACTACCATCAGATCTAGAGAAACATGCAAACTGAAAGGGAGGGGATGGAAAAAGCTATTCCATGCAAATATAAATCAAAGGAAGGCAGAGCAGTGAAACTTACATAAGACAAAATCAGCTTTAAAATGAAGACTGTTACAAGAGACAAAGGACACACCATAATGAAAAAAGAATCGATCCAAGAAAAAGATGTAACAACTGTAAATATATATGCACCCAACACAGGAGAACCTCAATATTTAAGGTAAACGTTAATGGACATAAAAGGAGAAATCACATTAACAAAATAGCAGAGGAATTCAACACCCCACTTTACAACAATGGACAGATTATCCCGACAGAAAATCAATAAGGAAACACAGTTCTGAAGTGACACATTAGACCAGACGGTCTTGATTGATGTTTATAGAGCATTCCATCTGAAAGCAGCAGAATACATATTCTTTTCAAGTGAATACGGAACATTCTCCAAGACAGACCACATGCTAGGCCACTAAACAAAGCTTGGTAAATTTAAGAAAACTGAAATCGTATCAAGCATCTTTTCCAACCATAACACTATGAGGATAGAAATCAACTACAAGAAAAAAACTGCACAAAACAGAAACACATGGAGACTATAAACAATATGCTACTAAACAACCAATGAATCACTAAAGAACTCAAAGAGGAAATTAAAGAAATACCTAGAGAAAAATGAAAATATGCAGATCTGAAACATATGGGATGCAGTAAACGCATTTCTAAGAGACAAGTTTCTGGCGATACAACCTAACTTCAGGAAACAAGAAAATTCTCACATAAGCAACCTAATCTTATGCCTAAAGCAACTAGAGAAAGAATAAACAAAACCCAAAGTTAGTGTGCTAAGTGGCTTCAGTCAGAAGCAACTCTTTGCAGCCCTGAGGACTGTAGCCCACCAGGCTCCTCTGTCCATGGGATTCTCCAGGCAAGAATACTGGAGTGGTCTGCCATGCCCTCCTCCGGGGGATCCTCCCAACCCAGGGACTGAACCCACACCTCTTATGTCTCCTGCACTGGCAGGTGAGTTATTTACCACTAGTGCCAGCTGGGAAGCCCAAAGTTATTAGAAGGAAAGAAAAAAAGAGCAGAAACAAATGAAATACAGACTATAAACAATGGAAAAGATCAATGAAACTAAAATCTGGTTCTCTGGAAAGATAAAACTGATAAGCCATTAGCCACATTCATTAAGAAAAAGAGGAGAGGGTCCAAACCAACAAAATCAAAAATGAAGAAGAAGACGTTACGACAGACACCGCAGAAATACAAAGGATAGTAAGAGACTACTCCAAGCAACTAAATGTGAACTAAAGAGCCTCTGATGAAAGTGAAACAGGAGAGTGAAAAAGTTGGCTTAAATTTCAACAGCCAAAAAACTAAGATCGTGGCATTCAGTTCCATCACTGCATGGCAAATAGATGGGGAAACAGTGGGAACTGTGACAGACTTTATTTTCTGGGCTCCAAAATCACTGCAGATGGTGACTGCAGCCATGAAATTAAAAGGCACTTGCTACTTGGAAGAAAAGCTATGACCAACCTAGACAGCATATTAAAAAGCAGAGACATTTCTTTGCCGACAAAGGTCTGTCTAGTCAAAGCTATGGTTTTTCCAGTAGTCATGTATAGATGTGAGAGTTGGACTATAAAGAAAGTTTAGTGCTGAAGAACTGATGCTTTTGAATTGTGGTGTTGGAGAAGACTTTTGAGAGTCCCTTGGACAACAAGGAGAGCAAACCAGTCAATCATAAAGGAAATTAGTCCTGAATATTCATTGGAAGGACTGATGTTGAAGCTGAAACTCCAATACTTTGGCCACCTGATACAAAGAACTGACTCACTGGAAAAGACCCTGATGCTGGGAAAGATTGAAAGCAGGAGGAGAAGGGGACAACAGAGGATGAGCTAGTTGGTTAGCATTAGAGACTCGATGGACTTTGAGTTTGAGCAAGCTCTGGGAGTTGGTGATGGACAGGGAAGCCTGGAATGCTGCAGTTGATGGGGTCGCAAAGAGTCAAACATGACTGAGCAACTGAACTGAACTGAATTGATATGTCAACAAAATGGACAATCTAGAAGAAATGAATAAATTCTTAGAAAGCTATAATCTCCCAAGACTGAACCAGGAAGAAATGGAAAATATGAACAGACCAGTTACCAGTACTGAAACTGATTCATTAATTGAGAAACTCCCACCAAGCAAGTCAAGGACCAGATGGCTTCACAGGTGAATTCTACCAAACATTTAGAGAAGAATTAACACCTATTCTTCTGAAACTATTCCAAAATTGCAGACAAAGGGACATTTCCAACCTCATTCTGAGGCCATCATCACCCTGATATCAAAACAGGACAAAGATATCACAAGAAAAGAAAATTAAATTATAGGCCAATATCACAGATGAAAACATTTGCAAAAATACTCAACAAAATACTAGCTACTAAACTCCAATAATATATTAAAAGGATTACACACAATGATCAAGTGAGATTTATCTCAGGAATGAAAGGATTTCTGAATATCCACAAATCAATCTGACACACATTAAAAAATTAAAGAGTAATCTCGGTAGACTATCTCAATAGCTGCAGGAAAAGCTTTTGATAAAATTCAATATCAATTTATGATAAAAACTAAAACCTCAACAGAAAATGGGCATACATGCTCGGGTCATGAACTCCTTATTGCCAAATTCAGACTGAAATTGAAGAAAGTGGAGAGAACCACTAGACCATTCAGGTATGACCTAAAGCAAATCCCTTATGACTATACAGTGGAAGCGAAAAATAGATTTAAGGGACTAGATCTGATAGATAGAGTGCCTGATGAACTATGGACAGAGGTTTGTGACATTGTACAGGAGACAGGAATCAAGACCATCCCCAAGAAAAGAAATGCAAAAAAGCAAAATGGCTGTCTGAGGCGCCCTTACAAATACCTGTAAAAAGACGGGAAGCGAAAAGCAAAGGAGAAAAAGAAAGACATACTCAATTGAATGCAGAGTTCCAAAGAATAGCAAGAAGAGATAAGAAAGCCTTCCTTAGTGATCAATGCAAAGAAATAGAGGAAAACAACAGAATGGGAAAGACTAGAGATCTCTTCAAGAAAATTAGAGATACCAAGGAACATTTCATGCAAAGATGGACTCGATAAAGGACAGAAATGGTATGGACCTAACAGAAGCAGAAGATATTAAGAAGAGGTGGCAAGAATACACAGAAGATCTTCACGACCCAGATAATCACGATGGTGTGATCACTCACCTAGAGCCAGACATCCTGGAATGTGAAGTCAAGTGGGCCTTAGGAAGCATCACTACGAACAAAGCTAGTGGAGGTGATGGAATTCCAGTTGAGCTATTTCAAATCCTGAAAGATGATGCTGTGAAAGTGCTGCACTCAATATGCCAGCAAATTTGGAAAACTCAGCAGTGGCCATAGGACTGGAAAAGGTCAGTTTTCATTCCAGTCCCAAAGAAAGGCAATGCCAAAGAATGCGCAAACTACCGCACAATTACACTCATCTCACATGCTAGTAAAGTAATGCTCAAAATTCTCCAAGCCAGGCTTCAGCAGCACATGAACTGTGAACTTCCTGATGTTCAAGCTGGTTTTAGAAAAGGCAGAGGAACCAGAGATCAAATTGTCATCATCTGCTGGATCATCAAAAAAGCAAGAGAGTTCCAGGAAAACATCTATTTCTGCTTTATTGACTATGTCAAAGCCTTTGACAGTGTTTATCACAGCAATCTCTTGAAAATTCTGAAAGAGATGGGAATACCAGGCCACCTGACCTGCCTCTTGAGAAACCTGTATGCAGGTCAGGAAACAGCAGTTAGAACTGGACACGGAACAACAGACTGGTTCCAAATAGGAAAAGGAGTACATCAAGGCTGTATATTGTCACCCTGCTCATTTCACTTCTATGCAGAGTACATCATGAGAAACGCTGGGCTGGAGGAAGCACAAGCTGGAATCAAGGCTGCCAGGAGAAATATCAATAACCTCAGATATGCAGATGACACCACCCTTATGGCAGAAAGTGAAGAGGAACTAAACAGCCTCTTGATGAAAGTGAAAGAGGAGAGTGAAAAAGTTGGCTTAAAGCTCAACATTCAGAAAACAAAGATCATGGCAAATGGGCCCATTACTTCATGGCAAACAGAAGGGGAAACAGTGGCTGACTTTATTTTTCTGAGCTCCAAAATCACTGCAGATGGTGACTGCAGCCATGAAATTAAAAGACCCTTACTCCTTGGAAGAAAAGTTATGACCAGCCTAGACAGCATATTAAAAAGCAGAGATATTACTTTGCCAACAAAGGTCCATCTAGTCAAGGCTATGGTTTTTCCAGTGGTCATGTATGGATGTGAGAGTTGGACTCTAAAGAAAGCTGAGTGCCGAAGAATTGATGCTTTTGATCTGTGGTGTTGGAGAAGACTCTTGAGTCCCTTGGACTGCAAGGAGATCCAACCAGTCCATCCTAAAGGAGATCTATCCTGGGTGTTCATTGGAAGGACTGATGTTGAAGCTGAAACTCCAATACTTTGGCCACCTGGTGTGAAGAGCTGACTCATTTGCAATGACCCTGATGCTGGGAGGGATTGGGGGCAGGAGCAGAAGGGGACAACAGAGGATGAGATGGCTGGATGGCATCACTGACTCGATGGACATGGGTTTGGGTGGACTCTGGGGAGTGGGTGATGGACAGGGAGGCCTGGCGTGCTGCGGTTCATGCGGTCGCAAAGAGTTGGACATAACTGAGCAACTGTACTGAACTGAATACACAGTCAAGGCCATATATGACAAACCCATAGCTAACAAACTCAATAGTAAAAAGCTGAAAGCATTTCTTTGAAGATCAGGAACAAGAAAAGGATGCCCACTCTCACCACTTTTATTCAACATAATTTTGAAGTCCAAGTCACAGAAATCAGAAAGAGAAATAAAAGGAATCTAAATTGTAAAGTAAGAAGTGAAACTGTCGCTGTTTCCAGAAGACATGATGTTATACATAGAAAATCCTAAAGTGACTTCCAGAACATTACTAGAGCTCATCAATTAATTATATAACATTGCTGGATACAAAATTAACATACAGAATCTGCTGCATTTCTCATATACTAACAGTTAAGTACCAGAAAGAGAAATTAAGGAAACAATCCCATTTAACACTGTATCAAAAAGAAAAAATATTTAGGACAAACCTACCTAAGGAGGCAAAAGACCAGTACTCTGAGAATGATAGGATGCTGATGAAAGAAATTAACTGTGTTATTGAATTGGAAAAAATCAGTTATCTCTAGTATGACCATACTACCCAACCAATCTACAGTTTCAATGCAATCCCTATCAAGCTACCAACAGCATTTTTCACAGAATTAGAACAAAAAGAATTTTCATTTGCATGGAAACACAAAAGACCACACATAGCCAAAACTATGCTTAGAAAGAAGAACAGAGCTGGAGGAATCAGGCTCGCTGACTTCACACTATACTACAAAGCAACAGTAATCAAAACAGTATGGTACCAGCACAAAAACAGATGCATGCACCAATGGAACAGCACAGAAAGCCCAGAAATAAACCCATGCATTTACGGTCAATTCATCTACGACAAAGCAGGCAAGAATACACAGCTGAGAAAAGACAATCTCGTCAGTAAGGGGTGCTGTGAAAACTGGACGGCTTCGTGTAAAAGAGGGCTTCCCTGGTGCCTCAGATGGTAAAGCATCTGCCTGCAAAGCGGGAGACCCGGGTTCGATTCCTGGGTCAGGGAGTTCCCCTGGAGAAGGAAATGGCAATCCACTCCAGCACCCTTGCCTGGAAAATCCCACGGATGGAGGAGCTTGATAGGCTACAGTCCATGGGGTCGCAAAGAGTCGGACACGACTGAGCGACTTCACTTCATGTAAAAGAATGCAATTAGAATTCTCTAATACCACATATAAAGAAGAGCTTAAAATTGGATTAAAAGCCTAAATTTAAGACCAAATACTATAAAACTCTTAGAGGAAAACACAGAATACTTTTTGACATGAATCACAGCAGTACTTTTTTGAAACCATCTCCTAGAGTAATGGAAATAAAAACAAAAGTAAGCAAATGAGACCTAATAAAACTTAAAGGCTTTTGAGCAGCAAAGGAAATCATAAACAAAATTAATAGTCAGGCTATGGAATGGGAGAAAATATTTGCAGATGATGCAAACAATAAGGGCTTAATTTGCAAAATATATTAACAACTCATACAGTTTAATATGAAAAAAAATCAAAAAATGGACAGAAGACTTAAACAGACATTTCTTCAAGGAAGAAATGCAGACAGTCAACAGGCATATGAAAATATGTTCATTCTCACTATTGTTAGAGAAATGTGAATCAAAACTACAAGGAGGTAACACCTTACACCAGTCAGAATGGGCGTCATTAAAAAGTCTACAAATGAATGGTGCAGAGGGTGTGGAGAAAAAGGAACCCTCATACACTGCTTGTGGAAAGGCAAACTGGCAAAGCCAGTGTGGAAGACGGTATGGAGGCTCCTTACCAAACTAAAAATAAAAATACAGTCACCATAAGATCTAGCAATCCCCCTCCTGGGGATATATCTGGAAAAGCTGAAAACTGTAATTCAAAAAGACACACACACCTCAATGTCCATGGCAGCACTGTTCACAATAGCCAAGACATAAAAGCAACCTAAACTGTCGTTAATAGATGAATGTATAAAGAAGATGTGATATACACACAGAGACATAACGGATGACGGATTCGTGTGGATGTATGACAGACACCAAGCCAATGTTGCAAAGCAATCAATTAAAAGTGAATGTTTAAAGAAAGCATGAAATAATGTCACCTGCAGTAAAACGGATGGATCTAGAGATCTTCACACCAAGTAAAGTCAGTGAGACAGCGAAAGACGAACGTCGCAGGACACTGCTTACATGCGCTCTATAAAGCATGATGCAACACATTCATTTACAAACCTATCTACAAAACAGAGCCACAGGCATAGGCAACAAATGAATGGCTACCAAGTTAATGGTGGCACGGTCTGAGGATGGCTCCCCAGGATTCTTACAGCGTTTCCACCTCAAGTAAAAAGGTTTCTAACAACAGCGACTAGAGCACCCAGTCGCTCTGGTAACCGAGGATGGTTGCAGGGTCGGCTTAGAGACCCAGATATGCGGACCTCAGCTGTCTTCTCACAGAACAGTCTCATGGGCTCTTAGACATCTGAAAAGTCCGCTCCAGGCACAAAGCATCTCTTTCTCACATTTTCAGGTTAACAGCAAAATAAGGATATTTGCTACATAAAGAAGGCTTACATTTTACTTAGGTAAAAAACAAGTTTGTTTTCTTCACACAAAGAACATCTATTGGGAAAAAACACAAAACTCCCACATGAGCAATTTGTGATATGGAATTAAACAAAATGTTATTGCTGTCTCATTGAAAGTGAAAGTGAAGTCGCTCAGCCGTGTCCGACTCTTTGTGACCCCATGGACTGCAGCCCACCAGGCTCCTCTGTCCATGGGATTCTCCAGGCAAGAGTACTCGAGTAGGTTGCCACTGCCTTCTCCAGGGGATCTTCCCACCCAGGGATAAAACCCGGGTCTTCCGCATTGCAGACAAATGCTTTACAGTCTGGGCCACCAGGGAAGCGGCTAACATAAAATGAAGTGGGTATTTAAAAGATAAATTGGTTTAATTTATTCCTGGATGGAAATGTAGTAGGCTTTTTTCTACCTCAAACATAATAATGAGCTTCCATGTGCCTTTAATAAAAAGATCAACTTACTGCAGAAGCTATACTTTGGGTCCCTGATATTTCCATTTGTTCCAACTTTGGTGGCCCCTTAGGAAGCCAGGACTTTGAAGCGTTTCTGTGACAGGCCTGTAGCCGGCTCTGCGGCTCAGTGATCGTATGAAGGACACCAGCATACTCTTTTCACACCCATTCAGCCTAGATTCTCTGTTTCCCATCGTTTCCTCTGTCCCACTTCTGCCATGCCACTTTGGACCAAACCCTGTTTGCGGGAAAGCTCTTCTGATGGGCCGTGCAGTCCTTTTCCTTCCATTCCAAAATCAGTCCAGCGGCAGACTGACCCCAAAGGAGATTTTTTTTAATAAATTTTTTAAAAGTCTTTATTGAATTTGTTACAATATGCTTCTGTTTTATGGTTGTTGTTTTTTCTTTTTGGGCCTTGAGGTTTGTGGGATCTTTGCTCCCTGACCAGGGGTCAAACCTGTACCCTCTGCAATGGAAGGCGAAGTCTTAACCGCTGGACCACCTGGGAAGTCCCTCCAAAGCAGATTTTTAACACACTGCTGTTTCATCAAAAGCTGATAGTCCCTCTCCACACTGCTCTTTCTTTGAATGTAAGTCCACCCCTCCCTCCAATTCCTCAAACTCCTTTCCTGCTGTGACCTGGCATTATTTTCCCTTAGTATTGCCATTCATTTTTATGCTTTCTTTTCCCTTACTGCTGTTGTGTATGTGTGTATCTGGTGGGGTGGGAACAGTCCTTCTAGATCAGCTCCCCCATCCATAATACAATTTACATCCTATTTCTTTCAGTCATGTCCAATTGTTTGCAATCCCATGGACTATACAGTCCATGGAATTCTCCAGGCCAGAACACTGGAGTGGGTGGCCTTTCCCTTCTCCAGGGGATCTTCCCACCCAAGGGATTAAACCCAGGTCTCCCGCCCTGCAGGCAGATTCTTTACCAGCTGAGCCAGCAGGAAAGCCCAAGAATACTGGAGTGGGTAGCCTATCCGTTCTCCAGCAGATCTTCCCAACCCAGGAATCATACTGGGGTCTCCTGCATTGCAGAGGATTCTTTACCAGCTGAGCTAACAGGGAATCCTTATTTCTTCATGAACTCTTCCCAACTCCTCCAGTTCACACATCTATTCTTCAGCTGAAGAGCCCTATCTACCAGGCCTTTGTCAATGTCTAATTACATCTTGTGTTTCATATTTCCTCACCACTTAAGAGTATAAGCTCCTCAAGAACAGAGACCTCACTTCATCTGAATGAGTTGAGCAGGTGAGCATTCAGAAGTTCGAAGTAAATACATATTAAGTACTTTTGAGCCTCAGTATTACAGGTTCATTAGGTAGACTGGATGTTTGCTAACTGCTGCTGCTAAGTCACTTCAGTCGTGTCCGACTCTGTGCGACCCCATAGAGGGCAGCCCAGCAGACTCCTCCGTCCCTGAGATTCTCCAGGCAAGAGTACTGCAGTGGGGTGCCATCGCCTTCTCCGAGATACCTATATATGTGTAAGGAAAAAAAACCTTCCAGGAGAAAAGTCCATGGACTTAATCGCGCTCTTTCATTTCTCCATAGAGTTGCCTAAATTGCTCTAAACATCATTTGAGGAAGCCGTTAACCAAGAATCACTGCACAGCATAAACAATACAACCCCACATGTCATCAAATTAGCCTAAATATATCAGCATGAAAACTCCATATACAGCTGCATGAAAAGTCAAATCATTTAACGGAGATCAGGCTCCTCTTCAAAGCAATTTCTACATCCACGAATAAAGAAGAAAAGTTTGATTTTAGGAAGAAATAAAATTATCTTTGATTTTAGGAAGATAAAGCAGAAATAGTTCAACAACTGACTTTCATCAATATATCTCTGAAGACACATCTTATTAGCCAAAGCACAGGAGTGTTCACTTTTTTAAAGCTATCAAAGGTTTTGAAGTATTCTAATAGATCTATCATGACCTGGTTCATGAAGACTGAACCATTTACCTTCTAAGCCACACTAATAATTTTAAGAGAAAGTACTTTTTCTTTTGATACCAAGAAGCGCTTCTGTATTCACGTTTCCTAGCTGTCACAGTGATTCTCTCTTAAGTCATTCGCAAACGTGTTCCCGAGGGCAGAAGACTGCAGGACTTGCCATACTGCAGTAACAGGTGCTCCCAAACATAAATTTGCCCCCTGGTCATACATCACCTGGACTTGTCAGGTGTGCATTGTGAAAGGAGGAGAAAAAGCATCCACAGGGCCAGGAGCACATGAGGAAAGGCACTTGTTCAGTTGCTCAGTCGTGTCCAACTCTTTGCGACCCCATGGACTGCAGCACGCGAGGCTTCCCTGACCTTCACTATTCTCCTGGAGTTTGCTCAAACTCATGTCCACTGAGTCGGTGATGCCATCCAACTGTCTCACCCTCTGTCTCCCTTTCTCCTCCTGCCTCAAATCTTTCCCAGCAGCAGGGTCTTTTCCAGTGAGTCAGTTCTTTGCATCAAGTAGAAAGGCAGTGTTTACCCACATTCCAGAACTACTTCTGAGTAACAATCCCTATATCCATCCTGCCACAAACATCTCAAATAATGTGAAAACATAAAAAGTACAGGAAAAATTAATGTTCTTTTTTGAACACTAATATTGATAAAATGTTACTTACTTCCAATCACTATGAAGATTTTGGAAAATCTCCAGCCAAATGATGATTTCTGTCCACTTACTTAAAGAGATCTCATGACTCTGACCCTTTCTTTCTCATTTCCTGCTAAAACCAAATCTTTACCCTCTGAAACTACTTAAATCTCTTTAGGAATGTCTGTGTCCTATATGGAATAGAGTTTAGGAACTAACTCCCATAAGCACTTTGGAAACTATAAAATATATTACACCTTTGAAATAGTATTATCTGAGACAGCTTCTGGGGACATTCAATCCTTTAGGACTGGTCATCTTTGTGAACTTGTTTTACACTCTCCAGAGTAAACACTGTATATAAAATGCAAGCCCAATCCTGTTACCATTCTTCACTGACAACCTGTCACAGATGAGGTCCACGTCTCTGGAAATGCAGTGTATCTTGTGCATAACCTTCCCTTGACTAACCTTTTAGTTTCAAAACCTACACTCAACCATGTGTATCTACTTACATCCCTCACGTTGGCCATTCCAAAACCATCTGCATTTCCCTCAATACCCCACTTCTTTCCTACTTTACACCCATTAAAGTAGGCCATGGTTCCTCAGTCTCAGCACTACTGATGTTTTCAACCAGATAATTATTCGTGGTGAAGGGATGTCCTGTGTGCTGGGAGGCACGTACCAGCATTGCTGGCCTCTACCCATTACATGCGAGAAGCACAT
Organism: Ovis aries; assembly: GCF_016772045.2. Lineage (NCBI taxonomy): Eukaryota > Metazoa > Chordata > Mammalia > Artiodactyla > Bovidae > Ovis > Ovis aries. The sequence goes on from NC_056070.1 coordinate 7,874,652, forward strand.
TCTCCCCGATTCCACCCACTCCAGTTACAACATCCAAAAATGTCTGCAGAAATTTCCACGTGTCCCACTCTGGGGCAAAATTACCCCCCAGTCAAGACCACTGAATCAGAAAGTCACTGAATCCCTGTATGCATGTGTGTGCTCAGCCACGCTCGACTCTTTGCGACGCCATGGACTGTAGCTTGCAAGGCTCCTCTATCCATGGAATTCTCCAGACAAGAATATTGGAATGGGGGTTGCCATTTCCTTCTCCAGGGGATCTTCCTGACCCAGGGATCGAACCCAGGTTTCCTGCATTGCAGGCAGATTCCTTACCATTAGAGCCACCAAGGAAGCTCATCACAGGAAATGAATATGTTTCAATCAAATTTCAATTGTATTTTCTGATTCCAGTGCATATAATCAGCTGCTTAAGGGCATAAATCACACTGATGTCAACTCTCTTAACTCCTAGAAGCTCAAGAAGTGATTAAGACCTTGATGAACTAATGCTGCCTAGGCAGGAATGCTCTAGAAGTGAAAATCACCATAAAACCTTCTAGAAGAGTTATACATTTTATCTGCATGTAAAAATCTGGACTGTATTAAGTGAAAGTGAAAGTGAAGTGAAGTCACTCAGTCGTGTCCGACTCTTTGTGACCCCATGGACTGTAGACTACCAAGCTCCTCTGTCCATGGGATTCTCCAGGCAAGAATATTGGAGTGGGTTGCCATTTCCTTCTCCAGGGGTATTAACTAAAAAGACATATAAAACATTAAAATGTGGATTACATAGTTAGGCTTTCACAAGTTTCCATTTACACAACTTTTGCATCTCATTAAAAATACTGTCTTTTTAATTTGCATTTTCACAATAGCATGTGTAACCATAATATTTTACCACTAAAAACATATAAGTGATACTAAACACTAGGTGTTTAATAAACTTAATTCTTCAGAAATACAATAGTGTAACTGATGTCATTTTAATAAGTACCAATACATAGATATAATATTTACATATCTTCCACAACTCACACTTAAAATGGCATTTAATGACTTACCATGTGGGCAAACAAAGAGCAATATTTAAAAATATAATCAAGCGTCTTTATGCTCACATTTAGAGAAGCTTGCCATAAACCATTACAAAACAAAAAAAGAAACTTTAAAATAAACTTTACTATTTCAAGTCTTATACCCCGAAATGCATATGGCAAAGCAGAATGCTCCTTCTGGGTATGTGTTACTTCATTTCTAACAATCCTCAGGCCCAGAAAATTAAACTTCTGTGGAGGCAAACCTCTAATGACTACGGGCTTTCCAACACTTTGCTGGGAGTCTGGCAGCTGCATCAGGCTGCAATTAAAAGTTCTAAAAATACACACACACCAAATATTCATGAAAGCTAGTCTTACTGTTCAAGTGTGGTGCTCTTCCTAACTTAAGCAAAATGCAAGAGGTTAATTTTTTAAATCCAGGAGATTGCACAGCATTACTAAAAAAGCAAATAAAGACTCTGGCACTATTTTTCTTCATAAAGTAATTTTTAGTTTAGATCCAATTAATTCCTCTTCTATGAGACAGCACTCTAAGAATGTGGATGACCATAATCAAGCTTAACTTTTGCTCTCAAGGAAAATCAATGATTTTAAGGCTGAAAGTAAACAGTTCCCCCAACTAAAGGGATCAGAGTAAAACAGGCCAAAGAAGAGTTTCTTAAACTGCAAACAAGCCGATCATACATAAAATTTTGAGTCAGGCTTTACTTGGAAGAGAAAAATCACAGATTTCATCATGTCCTCAAAAGCTATTATGAGCCCTGAAAGATTTCTCATCTATAAAATTAGAAAGCTGTACTAAATAATTTCCTATCTCAACTGTAAATTCTAAAACACCATGCTGACTTTGCACCTGTCCTTGCTATTACCATAGGCATGATGAATAAATGACCTTTTCATAAAATCCAGTAAAACTTGGAAAGTACTATTATATACTATATATATTGGTAGAAATTGTCATCAGTAGACACTCATGATAGCATACAAAAACAACAAAACAAATCCAAGAGTTAGCTATGACTAAAAGCAATAAACTTTACAAAGTAACTATTCCAAGTAATATCCTTGACTCAATTCTGAGTCAAAGTATCTTACAGCTAAAAGTTACCTGACTTCACTAAATACCAGAAATATATTCATGGGACTTTTGGCATCTAGGCAAAAGTTATTAAAAAAATAATAATAACTGAATGAAATGATAGGTTTTTAGTTCAAGATTAAGGTGACAGAGTACCATAATGTGGGCTACTTGCTTAAAAAAATAGTTTCTCCCTACTAATAAGCTTAACATCTTCAACACTGGTTGGTTGGCACTCGCCTTGAATACACAACCGATAAACACAGGTCAACTGGTTTTTCTCCTTATAAACTACTCTCTAGAACAGCAAGCAGCAAAGGTGGGAAGAGGAATGCATATGGGCTTCAATTTACACAACAGGTATTTTGCATAAAGTGCATTTTTCCATGCAAGAAATCAAGTATGACCACTTCGCCTAGCTGTCCTATCTAATCCACTCTTAAGTGTCTCCAAGCTTCAGAGACACTGGGGCACAAACCAGGAGTGTTGCCAACTAGACAACTTTGTGTCAACGGCTTTGACTGTATCTCTGGTATCCCCAAATACCTAAAAATCTCTTCTTGGAATATGCCTCTAGCAATGCATCCTAAAGAAAGGAATTGATCTAATTGATGAACTGATCTAGTAATGTTAAAATCTGTATGTAGCAACAGGATCACAGGATTAAAAAAAAAGAGAGAAGCTGGAAACCCAAATGTCCAACAATAAGTTAGAGAAAAGACAGTCTACTGGGACAACTGACCACTAGGTTCAGTCATTAAGTATGCAATATGCCAATTATATGACATGGAAGAGTATGATTAACAAATGAGAAAAGCAGGATACATGATTACATGTAAAATCCATGTTATGAAAACACTGTGCGTACATACGCATGTAAATGAGCTTTGCAACCCTGGTTAAGATATATCACCTCTTTGAGACAGTTCTCATCCATTCAGTTTAGCTTTGCTACTCAGTCATGCCCAACTCTTTGCAACACCGTGGACTGCAAAATGCCAGACTTCCCTGTCCATCACCAACTCCCAGAGCTTGCTCAAACTCATGTCCATCGAGTTGGTGATGCCATCCTATCTTCTCATCCTCTATCGTCCCCTTCTCCTCCTGCCTTCAATCTTTCCCAGCATCAGGGTCTTTTTCAGTGACTCAGTTCTTCGCATCAGAGGGCCAAAGTACTGGAGTTTCAGCTTCAGCATCAGTTTAATGTGTACTCAGGACTGATTTCCTTTAGGATGGACTGGTTGGATCTCCTTGCAGTCCAAGGAACTCTCAACAGTCTTCTCCAACACCACAGTTCAAAAGCATCGATTCTTCAGTGCTCAGCTTTCTTTATGGTCCAACTCTCACATCCATATGACTACTGAAAAAACCATACTTTGATTATTCGGACCTTTGTCGGCAAAGTAATGTCTCTGCTTTACAGGGACAGAAAAGTAATAAAATAGCATCCACCTCAATGATTTTTGTGAGGATTAAGTGAGATAACATGTAAGTGTAGTACAGTAAGTACTCAATAAATATTCGCCATTATCGCTTTTATGTCTGAAAATTATCACTGTGTTCCTAACCACTAGATGCAATATACTACATGTAAACTTATACTAAAGCCTTTCTGTACCATGAAAAGTAAAAATAAAAATAAATCGCATTAACAGAACTGTTATTAGATGGTTCCTTTTAAGAAGTAGAGTGAGACTGGGGAGGCAGGGCAGACATGGAAAAAACCTTTCATTCTTTGCATTTCCCTGAATCTTTTGCATTTTCCAGTAAAAATATACTGATTTTACCTGAATAGTTTTCTCTTAAATGAAACGTGTGTAAATGAAAATAATGATAGAAACACTTGATTATGAAAACAAAGTGCTAAAGTGGAAAGATTGTACATTTAGCCTTCTCTGTAATTTCTGCAGTCACATTTATTTTTTTTTTAATCTATAAAATAACACTGAGGCATCTTTTTGTCAAGCATATAATCACTCCTTCACCTATTTTTTTTCCACTTTTCAGATCCTACTCAAAATATAACAATGGAAATAGTGACAGGCTCTATTTTCTTCAGCTCCAAAATCACTGCAGATGATGACTGCAGCCATGAAATTAAAAATATGCTTGCTCCTTGAAAGAAAAGCTATGACCAACCTAGACAGAATATTAAAAAGCAGAGACATTACTTTTCCAGCAAAGGTTCATCTAGTCAAAGCTATGGTTTTTCCAGCAGTCATGTATGGATGTGAAAGTTGGACCATAAAGAAAGCAGAGCGCCAAAGAATAGATGATTTTAAACTGTGGTGTTGGAGAAGACTCTTGAGAGTCCCTTGGACTGCAAGGAGATCCAACCAGTCCATCCTAAAGGAAACCAGTCCTGAATATTCATTGGCAAGACTGATGCTAAAGCTGAAACTCCAATACTTTGGCCACTTGATGTGAAGAACTGACTCACTGGAAAAGACCCTGATGCTGGGCAAGACTGAAGGCAAGAGAAGGGGACCACAGAGGATGAGATGATAGGATGGCGTCACCAATTCAATGGATATGAGTTTGAGCAAGCTCCAGGAGTTAGTGATGGACAGGGAGGCCTGGCGTGCTACAGACCACGGGGTGGCAAAGAGTCGGACATGACTGAGCAAGTGAAATGACTGACTGACTCAAAATACAATTTAACCACACCACCTAATATTACACAGATTTTAGAGAAACCCCAGGTAAAGTTGCATCATGCTAAAACCTAAAAAAATTTGTTTGACACAAGGTGCTTAACTTATTAGTTATTTGTCCTGTCCCTCATTATTATTAATAATATCACTGAAGCCTTTCCCAAAGCCTGACCACAGAGGGCGTACAGTGTAGCTGTGAAAAGTATGGAATCCAGGACCATCCTCTCTGGGTATGAACCCCAGCACATTATTCTGAGCAAGTTACTTGATTTCTCTACTTCAGCTTGCTCAGAGCTAAGTAAAAACTGCAATACCCAACTCTCAAGGCTGCTGTGAGGACTAGTGGAGAAGACTAATGCAAAGGATAACGTTAATGCCTGACATCGTAAGCAGCTAGCTATATCTATGAGCTAATTAAGCTATTACTCTAAACACTGCACAATACATATGTGACAAATTATACATTTTAATAATTAGTATAATCACTGAAAATACATTTATAACAAAAGTGAAACTAACTTCACACAATCCTTATGTTCTATGCACTACTCTAACTTGGACATCAAAGGCATAAATAAGGAAACAAGATTTTTCAGTGGTGTCATTTTTATTTCACCTACACTTTACATTGCATAATTCACTGAGAACTAAAATTGTTTTTAAGTATCTCCTCTCCTAGTTTGCAATTGCAGTCATTACTAACCGAATTTCAGTGTTTTCCTACCGTTTCCCCTAAAAGGGAAAAACTATTATCTAAGGTCAGGGGAAATTGCCTATACCATGGATATCAGAATAGCAAAACACACACTTTGAAGAGTGATATCTAAATGCTCCGTCTTTCTTCCGACCTTTCAGCTCACTCTTTGAAAAACGGGATTTGTTACATAAAAAACAAAGATTAAGCTTTCCCCTCCTTCTTAAAGTAAGAGATATTTCTGCTTAGATTAAGGATCAAAAAACAAATGAACATTCTCTCCCTCTCTATACCTGGACCCCAGCTGTACTGAAAAAACCCCCTAGTTACTCACAGTCTATTGATTCCTGATTGGAATAAATTTTCCATGACTTGAGATAGATTACCTATTCATACTTCAGAGGTGTGAATTTATCTAGGAGGACAAAACACTGTTGTCTGGACTTTTAGTATCTATAAAAGGAAATGCGGGAACTGGGAGCAATGTGAGAATTAAAACCGAACTGTTCTCATTGACCCCAAAGGAGAAGACTATCAGGATTAGATGAATTATAGAAAACATTTATATTCAACCATTTGATTTTTCTGCAGCAATTTTAGGGATTTTTTGCTTTAAATAAATATGGTTGGGTCATTACAAAGAAATGAATCTCCACTAGAAAAATGTGATGCTGGAAAAAGACACAAAAGAAGTATTATTCATAGTATGGTACCCATGAAAAAAACTTTTTAAAAGGTGAGGATGGAAACCTTCATAAACTAAGATAGCTGATAAGATGGATGCCCTCCAAGGGGTTGCCATTGTTCCCCACGGAGGCCCCATGGTACACAGGCATCCTGAAGCTGGCACTGGTCCCAAAGTCTGGAAGCATTTTACCCCCAAAGCGTCAACTGCAAGCAATTTCTGAGTCTGTTTTGCCTCTGCCCATGACAAGAATCAACTTGTTGCAAAGTTCCACTAAATATGTTTCTTTTACATTAAAACTCTGCTGTTTCTGTGAAAGCTAAAAGCTAGAATTTTTTACACATGTGGACAAAAGCTATTATTTGGACCTTTCAGTCCCTTAACAGAATAAAGACATTTTTAAAAGAGAACTCTCCCCTGCTGCAGTTTATTCTAAGAAAGGCACTTCGATTTTCACAAAATTTAAAAAGTAAACCTTCTCTTCCTAAACAATTTAAAAATTCAAGAAGATTTTGTTTTTAAGAACAAAAACAAAAGTCAAGCATTTAATCTAAATTAATTTCAAATTAAAAAAAAACTACTTAGGGGAATAATAATGATTTCTATTTACACAAATGTTTTTTTCTAGTCATCCCAATCTACAAACACCTAGGTTGTATATTTTTTAAAAATTGATAAATATAACATCACTTTTAAGTATTAAATACTTGAGATTTTACAAAATTAAATCCTGATGTCTTAGGCTTCTCTTTAAAGTAAGGTAAAATGACTTGGGACATCTTTATTTAATTCCGTGTGAAACTACACTACCCAACAGTATGTCAGCCTTGCACAATGAAGACCAACAGTCTGAAATCCAGGAGAATAAAGACTACAGACCGTGACATTCAAACCCACCTGAGTCAGTTAGATAAAAAGTGGACAGAAAGGTTATTAGAATATCTATGAGGTCTGCAATAAACCGAACTTGGAGCATGTGACCTAAATGATAACAAAGCTGATATTTTACTAAGTATCATTTCCCTTTGAGGCATTTCACTTACTTTACACCAAGATTTCTGAAACTCAGCATTATTGACATTTTGGACCCCAAAGAATTATTCTGTGGCCGTCCTGTGCATTGCAGGAGGGTCAGCAGTTTCCTCTGGCACCTACCCATTAAATGCCAGTCAAGATCACCAAAGCACGACTCACAGACATTGCAAAGTCCTCTAAAGGCAAAAGTGTACCCAGCTGAGCACTACAGCTTAATGCTAAAGAAAACCCAAGAATTCTCATGGACAAAATCCTGAAATGTGATTTTATCTTAAGTGATTTTGCAAAGAGACATAAAATACATCAGACTAACCAAGTCAGACCTTGTAAATGGAGATACTACTACTAGGAAGATGGGATCACCGGTTTAGAGGAGAGGAAAGGCTTCACAGACGTGGTTTTCACAACATAAATGCTTCAGGCACATGGCACACAGGTACCTCTTCAACCAAGAAAAGCTTTCAAGCCAGAAAAGATAACCAGGGCCCTTCAAAACTCTAGCACAGGTGTCAGAATGGGATCACTAGACTGTTCATGATGAACTGATTAATTGCCTACAAACTGTTTAACCTCCATCCTTGTGTCAAAGACCAGACTAATTAAAGCGAGAACAAAACGTGAGTAGGAAGTAACCAGGAAAAAGAACATTAAAGTCAACGCAGATAGTCTAAAATTTTGTGCAGAGACAATTCATGAACACATTTTAGTTCCTTTCTCATCAACTAAGCAAAGCTGTTCTTTTCTTGAGAGTTTTTAGAGAGCAGATAGTTTTGAAAAATTCATTTTATGGGAAAAAAAAATTAAAATGAACACTGACCACTTAAAGATTTGCATTAATCTTAAGCACAAGACAAATCTCAGGCTATTTCAAAGCAAGATTTAATCTCTTCACACTTATAAACCAACAAAAAGACAAACTTGATGTTTTAAATAGTAAATCCACCTACAGTACAAATGTTGAATCCATGCCCAGAAAATTACAGTTTTTAAGGGTACCTGGCAATCTGAAAATATAATATGCCAAAGCTGTGTCTATCAAAAATGAAATCTATAATTTTTCCAAATCAACATTTTATTTCGAAGTTTAAAAATCTCTCTTTTCTTTGCACACGGGAAATAATGTTTTAATCTTTTTAAGACATGAACAGTGACAAAAATGATACATGTAACATTCTGTAACCACATGCCAAAATTTCAATGATTAACTCAATGTTTTAATTTCTATGATCTGATTGAAATCAGTCTTATTTTCTCTCTCAGTGCTTGAGTTTCTGCTTCTAAGCAGACACGAGAAAGAAGTAGTGGAAATCAAAACAGCAAATGCTGGATTTCTGATGTTAACTATAATTTGTTGCCTTCTGAATTCATTAAAAAAAATTATTCTTCTACTTTTCTTACTTAACACAAAACTGAAAACATACTACAGTGTTTTTCCTTTGCTTTTTCCACTTAACATTTTCTTTTATCTTTAAATATTCCTCCACCACAATTTTCAATACCTACTACACATAAATCTTATGGTAATACCATTTAACTGCTTTTTACTTTAGAGATTTTAAATTATTCCCAATCTTTTGATCTGATTGCTAGAAAATTTTTATGCACAATTATGTTTGTATCTTCAGTTATTTAGGATAAATTCCTACAAGTTAATTTACTCGTTCAAACAGGAAAAATATTTTGAAGTTATACAAAAAAATTGCTTTCCATAAAGATGAGATGGAGTACACTTCCACTCTTTGGAAATGCCAATTCACCACACATTAAACAATAACATTTTCTTTTTTAAAAAAAAAACTATCAACTTTAAATAGTAATAATAATATCTCATTGCCTTAATTTACATTCTTGTTAGTGACACTGAACTTTTTTATGCTTACAGTTTATAATCCTATCTTCTCAAATTGTCTGTTTAGCCCTTTATCTACTTTTCCATTGTAATGTTGGTTTTTTCATATTAAACTACTATGACTCAACATAAATGGACATAATCTTTGCTTGAGATCTAGAAACTTAAAATTGGTATGCTTAACCAATCAACCTTCCCTTCATAATTAATTTTTCCACTGCTTTCATACTTAGAAAATCCTTTCCCATTCCAACCACCTACATATCATCCTTTCGTTCTTTTGCCTCATTTTGACATCTATATGTTTAAGACACCTGGAGCTTATTTTTGGTATGGTTATGAGGATGTGGATTTGATATCTGGCAGCATGACAGCCAATGAATCATTATTTCCAAAATTTTCCTGCTTATTTTTTCAGATTAACTTTTAAAACCACTTTGTCAGGTATTGCTCTCCTCACTCCAAAACAATCTTATTTACATTCTTAAGGAAACTGCATTTAATCAGTACAAAAAATCAGGAGAGTTGATGAGAGTTAAACTATAAAGAAGGCTGAGCGCCAAAGAACTCATGCTTTTAAACTGTAGTGCTGGATAAGACTCTTGAGAGTCCCTTGGATTGCAAGAAGGTCAAACCAGTCAATCCTAAAGGAAATCAATCCTGAATAGTCTTTGGAAGGACTGATGCTGAAGCTCCATACTTCGGCCACCTGATGTGAAGAACTGACTCAGAAAAGACACTGATGCTGGGAAAGATTGAAGGCAGGATGAGAAGGGGATGACAGAGGATGAGATGGTTGGATGGCATCACCGACTCAATGGACATGAGTTTGAGCAAGCTCCAGGAGATGGACAGGGAAGCCTGGCGTGCTCCAGTCCGTGGAGTTACACGGAGTCAGACATGACTGAGCGACGAAACAAAAAAAAAAATCAGCGTGATCGTACCAGGCGCTATCAGGCATCCTTACCAGGTACCTGAGTGTCATAGAAACACTTCCTGAAACTCATTTGTTTTCCAATACATGGGCTTTTGAGATACCCCATGTTGAAGGTCTGGAGAGGCTGCTGCGCTTCACCGGACCAGCTGTGTGGAGATACCCCAAGTCCAAGGTCAGAGAAACCTCAGTAAGACGGTAGGCACTGGAGCAGCTGTGAGGAGATACCCCACATCCAAGGGCAAAGGAAAAGCCCCAGCGGGACGGTGGGAGGGGCGAATTCATGTTCAGAATCAAACCCCATTCCCACCAGAGATGCTCAGAGGGCTCAGACAAACCTTGTGTGTACCTGGACCCAGGGACCCCACAGAGACTGAGACAGAACTGTGAGCGTCTCCTGCAGAGGGGCGGGTCGGCAGTGGTCTGGCGCAGGGACAGGGGCTCTGGGTGTGGGTGTGGCATAAGTCCTCTGGGAGGAGGTCGCCATTAACCCCACCAGAACTGCCAGAACTTACAGAGGACTGGGAAATACACGCTTGGAGGGCACAATAGAGCCTTGTGCACCAGGACTCAGGAGAAAGGAGCAGTGACCCCACAGGAGACTTGCCTGTGAGTGTCTGGGAGCCTCCGGTGAAGGCATGGATCGGTGGTGGCCTGCTGCAGGGTTGGGGGCACGGACTGTAGCAGTGCATGCATGGGATCTTTTGAGGGAGGTCACCATTATCTTCACTACCTCCACCATAGTTTCAGTTCAGTCGTTCAGTCGCGTCCAGCTATTTGCGACTCCATGGACTGCAGCATGTCAGGCTTCCCTCTGCATCACCAACTCCCAGAGTTTACTCAAACTCATGTCCATTGAGTTGGTGATGCCATCCAACCATCTCATCCTCCACTGTCCCCTTTTCTTCTTGCTCTCAATCTTTCCCAGCATCAGGGTCTTTTCAAATGAGTCAGCTCTTCACATCCGGTGGCCAAAGTATTGGAGTTTCAGCCTCAGCATCAGTCCTTCCAATGAACACCCAGGACTGGTCTCCTTTAAGATGGACTGGTTGGATCTCCTTGAAGTACAAGGGACGGTCAAGAGTCTTCTCCAACACCACAGTTCAAAAGCATCAATTCTTCTGTGCTCAGCTTTCTTTATGGTCCAACTCTCACATCCATGCATGACTACTGGAAAGACCATAGCCTTGACTAGATGGACCTTTGTTGGCAAAGTAATGTCTCAGAGCTTTTTAATATGCTATCTGGGCTGGTCATAACTTTTCTTCCAAGGAGTAAGCGCCTTTTGATTTCATAGCTGCAGTCACCATCTGCAGCTGAGCTATTTCAAATCCTAAAAGATGATGCTATGAAAGTACTGAACTCAATATGCCAGCAAATTTTGAAAACTCAGCAGTGGCCACAGGACTGGAAAAGGTCAGTTTTCATTCCAATCCTTAAGAAAGGAAATGCCAAAGAATGCTCAAACTACCTCACAATTGCACTTGTCTCACATGCTAGTAAAGTAGTGCTCAAAATTCTCCAAGCCAGGCTTTAACAATACATGAACCGTGAACTTTCAGATAGTCAAGCTGGTTTTATAAAAGGCAGAGGAACCAGAGATCAAACTGCCAACATCCGTTGGATCACTGAACCAAGATAGTTTCAGAAAAACATCTACTTCTGCTTTATTGACTATGCCAAAGCCTTTGACTGTGTGGATCACAATAAACTGTGGAAAATTCTGAAAGAGATGGGAATACCAGACCACCTGATCTTCCTCTTGAGAAATCTGTATGCAGGTCAGGAAGCAACAGTTAGAACTGGACATGGAACAACAGACTGATTCCAAATAGGAAAAGGAATATGTCAAGGCTGTATGTTGTCACCCTGCTTATTTAACTTCTATGCAGAGTACATCATGAGAAATGCTGGACTGGAAGAAGCACAAGATGGAATCAAGATTCCCAGGAGAAATATCAATAATCTCAGATATGCAGATGACACCACCCTTATGGCAGAAAGTGAAGAACTAAAGAGCCTCTTGATGAAAGTGAAAGAGGAGAATGAAAGTTGGCTTAAAGCTCAACATTCAGAAAACAAAGATCATGGCATCTGGTCCCATCACTTCATGGCAAATAGATGGGGAAACAGCGGAAACACTGGCTGACTTTATTTTGGGGGGCTCCAAAATCACTGCAGATGGTGACTGATTGCAGGCATGAAATTAAAAGACGCTTACTCCTTGGAAGGAAAGTTATGACCAACCTAGACAGCATATTCAAAAGCAGAGACATTACTTTGTTAACAAAGGTTCATCAAGGCTCTGGTTTTTCCAGTAGTCATGTATGGATGTGAGAGTTGGACTGAATTGATGCTTTTGAACTGTGGTGTTGGAGAAGACTCTTGATAATCCCTTGGACTGAAAGGAGATCCAACCAGTCCGTCCCAAAGGAAATCAGTTGTGGGTGTTCATTGGAAGGACTGATGTTGAAGCTGAAACTCCAATACTTTGGCCACCTGGTGTGATGAGCTGACTCATTTGAAAAGACCCTGATGTTGGGAAAGATTGAAGGCTGGAGGAGAAGGGGACAACAGAGGGTGAGATGGTTGGATGGCATCACCGACTCAATGGACAGGAGTTTGTGTAAACTCCAGGAGCTGGTGATGGACAGGGCGGCCTGGCGTGCTGTGGTTCATGGGGTCGCAAAGAGTCGGACACGACTGAGCAACTGAACTGAACTGACATGGGCTTTTGTTTCAGGTAAGAATTTTTCTTTTCTTAGTGTATTGAAGAACTCATCCCCCATTTTACTACTAGATCTTTAACAGAATATAGATTTGTATTTTGTCAATGCCTTTGTGGCAGTGTTTGGGAGCGTGTGTACTCTGCCTTTTCCTCTAGATCTCATGTATGAAAGGGTTTCTTAATAGTAAGCCATCCTTTAATTTCTGTCTAAGTCTACTCATAACAATAGTCTTTAATATGTTGGTGATTTGCATTGCTTGTGCTTTACTTAACATTTTTAAATATAAATATTTCTACCTGGAGTTTTTTCAAAGATAATTTTCTGAATACTAAAATTTCAGGGATTTCTATTTCAATTAGGTGTTCAACTTCTATAGTTTATTTACATTTTCCCTGAACAACATTCATTTGGAGATTTCCAAATCTGTTTCTGCTTTTAAAGTCTTTACTGAATTCCAGTTTATACTCTATTTATGTTTTCTAATTTGCTGCACCTTTGATTTTCATTTTTCCTCTTGTCAGGCATCTTAAACATCTGTCTTCCCACTTCTAGTCTTCTATGCATCCACCAACAACCAGCTATTTGATTTACCAAATCTCCTTTCTGCCCTGTGGTCCAATTTTTTTTTTCACTTACTTGCAAGATGAATCTTAAGGTATTTTGTGTTGTGCTGTGCTAGTAACTTAAAATGTAAAGTGTCTATTTCCATTCATATTGTGAATCTATTTTGGGACAGGCTTCTATGAAATGTTATGCCTTCTCACTATTAATTTTAATCAATAAAGTCATTGTAAACTCACTATCATGTACTAGAACTTTTAGAATCTACTGTATAAAATTTTGTTTTTAAGATAACAACCCAGTAACTAGATCTGGTCTTAGAAAATTAGAAACTAATTGTGTTTTTACAGAAGACACTGCTCCAGTGTTTATTATGCATTCTCAGCACTACACAAGCCAAACACTTCAAAATAAATTAAGTATGTTCGAGGAAAGAAATAAAATGGAATAAAGTAACAAATTGAATGCTGGAAACTACAATGTTTAATACAATGTAAATCTAAACAACTACTGAAATTAGGAAAAAATACACTTTGGAAGTCTCATGTTTCCTTTTAGCAATGATAACCTGATGGCAGTGAGACTCAATATTTGCATAGCTGCTATTTGTGCATTCTTGCTATCTACTCAACTTTTTCTTAGCATATTAGGTTCCCTGGTATATTGTTACTATAATTTGGCCTGCATATTCCTATATAATTTGTGTAGACTTTTCAGAAATGCTGCTTAATTACCTCCACTGTTCCCTATGAAACTCACACAGACATTCCTATGAAAGTACATTTTTGAAATGCATTTTCTAGATTATACATAAGTAGGCAGGAAAGAGTTTCCTAAAAGCATTAAATATCTTTTATTTTTACTTCTGTGATTTACCCAAACTCATAATGACTCTACTGGTCAACAGATGTTTTCATTCTTAAATAGAGAATATTTCATTTTCATGTAGCAGCCTTTTCAACTTACACTCTCCCCTCAGAAGTTCACATTTCCCTCAAGGTTGGCACAGCTACCATGGAAAACAGTATGGATGTTCCTCAGAAAACTACAAACAGAATTATCATATGATCCAGCAATCCCACTCCTGGGCATGTACCCTGAGAAAACTGTGATTCCAAAGGTGCACACACCCCCAGGCTCACAGCAGCCAAGACACGGAAGCACGCTAAAGGTCCACCAACAGAGGAAGGGATAGAGGTGCGCCACGTACACCCAGCGGAGGATTACGGAGCCCCAGAAAGAAGGGAGCAATGCCATTTGCAGCAACGTGGATGCAACTAGAGATTATCGTACTAAAGTGAAGTCAGAAAAATAAAGCCAAATACCAGATGATATCACTTCTTTTTGGAATCCAAAATATGACACAAATGAACACCTATGAAACAGAAACAGAATCATGGACACAGAGAACAGACTGCTGCTGCTGCTGCTGAGTCGCTTCAGTCGTGTCCGACTCTGTGCGACCCCATAGACGGCAGCCCACCAGGCTCCCCCGTCCCTGGGATTTTCCAGGCAAGAACACTGGAGTGGGTTGCCATTTCCTTCTCCAATGCATGAAAGTGAAAAGTCAAAGTGAAGTCGCTCAGTCGTGTCCGACTCTTAGCGACCCCCATGGACCGCAGCCTAGCAGGCTCCTCCATGGGATTTTCCAGGCAAGAGTAGTGGAGTGGGCTGCCATCGCCTTCTCAGAGAGAAGAGACTGGTGCTTGCCAAGGGGAGGGGGCTGGGGGAGGCACAGAGTGGGAGGTTGAGGCTAGTGGATGGAAGCTTTTATATACAGAATGGATAAACAAAAAGGCCCTACTGCATAGCACACAGACCTATATTCAATAGCCTATGATTAAACCATAACAGAAAAGAATGTTTAAAAAAGAATGTGAAAAACAAAATAAAATGAAAAAGAAAGTGTACACATACATATGTATAACTGAATCACTTTGCTAAACAACAGTAACACTGTACTTCAAAAAGTTTATGATGGATTTCTCTACATCTCTTTAGAGATACTTGGGTAAAGAGACAAGGAAGCCGCTTGCTTACATTTTTCATGATAAAGACCAAGATGCACACGCTCCTCACAAGCACAACTAGGAGAATCATTTCTAGTCAACTCTGACATTCACACTGTTAACTAGGTAACTCCCGTGGTACAGAGGGCTTTAAAGGCAAGCTAGGGCATGTGGGGCTAGAAACGTCCTACCTGCTTTCCGTCCAGCGTGCAGAGCCTCTTCACCACTCCTGAGTCCAGCTTAATGGCGTCGGTGATATCTGTTAAGACCTGTTCGAAGGAGTGAGCAGTCTTCTTATTCAGGAGGATCCGCACAGCTTTTCTAGGCTTCACTCCACTTCGAATCACAGTCACTAATTTGGGCTTGATGAAATCTTTGCTTTCCTTTACTTCGCTCTTCACTGAGGAGGGAGGAGCCGAGCGGGTGGTCCCACCCTTGATGTTCACAGACCAGTTCGGATTAACGTTTTTGGTGTAGTCCACTTTACGAAATGGCTCATTTGACGCACACACGTAACTCTCACCTAAAAAGAAAAAAACAAATCAGGCTTATCAATGTAATTATTCCCACTGTAGAAGCATTTTCTATGAAGCACAAATGCTGTAAGCCCATTGAGTGACTCTTCAGCTTAACAGGTTCAGCATTCTCCCCACAGCCCTTTCTTTTTGACAGCATCTTGTGTGATGCTATTCATAATGTGTGCGTGAGTGAAACGCACAGGAAAAGAAACTCAGGATCTGAGTTTCTTTCTGGTCACATGTCACCCCGCATAAAGTGGCTTGTGAGACCTCAGTTCCCTGATCAGGGATCAAACCCACCCCTCAGCAGTGAAAGTGCAGAGCCCCAACCACTGGACCACCAGGGAATTTCCTACATTTTGCTTCTCAGCATCATTGTCTATAAAGGGAAGTTGTTGCACCAGGCGAATTCTAAGTTACTCCTTGCTTACAAAAGTCCATTAACTAATTTTTAATGTCTCATTCTGGAAGAAATAACTACAGCACAAGATAATATATTCACATAAAGAAGTAAAACTGTTTTCCTCCTCTTTCCAATTACGTATTTTAGCCCTCAAAGAAAAATTTCTACAAAATTCGCAGAGCTGACTAAATTATATTCAGTTATATGATCATTTACTTAATTAATGAAACTACAAAAATGAAGCTAGAGTTTTGTCAGCTCAAAGAAATATACCACAAGATTTTTTTTCTTAATGGCAGAATGAATTTAAAATAATTAAATAGATACACTTTGCAATGTCTAAATGAGGAAGGATTATTAGTTAAAATGATGTGTTCATTATTCATGTAGGCTTCGGCTTAATTTTTACTAAGTAAAACATAACAACTGTATTATTTTTCAATTGGTTAAACCGATCCAAATGTTCATTAATTTTAAGTTCCAAAATTATATATTGAAAAAAAAAAATCACAATTTTTCTCTCAGGAAACTCAGAAGACACCTAATTCTTTTAGTCTCAACTTTCTGGTATAAAAGATAAAAGGATTACATGCTAATATTTTCTCTAAAGTATCTTCTAACTCAAAAAGAATTCACTTTTTTTCACATATGTAATATAATGGCCTCATTTTAAATAGATGATATGAGCCTTAAATGCTAAAAACAAAATAACCAAAACAAGTAGAGGGGAATTCTTGAGAAAAACCTATTAATGCAAATATTATTTTTAACTATTATCAGAATGTTTTGAAGTCTTAATTAATGGAGATCACAAAGATTCCCAAAGAGACACAAAAGTATCTGAAAAGAGGAGCAGCGTCTTCTGTTTAAAGGTCCAACTGGGCCACTGCCCACAAAAAGTTAGGGAACCAGCCTCAGGCTTCAATGCTACTTCTTCACCACTACTCTGAAATCTAGCCCAACCACCACCATTTAGAGATTTTCCATCTCTGTAGGTTTATCATTTTTCACAATGTGGGAAAACAGCATGTAATTCAAGAGTAAGTGTAAATTTAGAAAAATGGAACTATATATCACATACATGTATTCATGAGCTAAGATAAATCATTACAATTCTGCTTTAATTTTATAGAGAAAACCATTCTCATATTTAAAAACTTACTATTTTTACCTATGATAAAGTTTAATTGCATGTTTGATCCAAAACATTAAGTTGGAAGATAAAAGAAGGAATCTCAGCAAGAAAAAGGGATTGTTCTTTTTTAAGGCCAGAGAAATCAGCTAGGGGAGAGTCTTTCCGAACATAAAGAGAAATGATAATGGCAAAACAAGCGCTAATATGTCAGATTACCCTGACCAAACTAGCCCCTGCAAAGCTGATATGTCAACCAGGAAAGCTGCCTTTTACATTTTCCTTTTGCCTCTTTACACGAGTTCAGAATGCCAGAATGAAAACAGGTAAAGAAAGCCCGTCTCTCAATTGTGAGTGCGGTTACTGATTAATTTTTACTCCCTTCCTCTCTCTTCCTTTCTTCATAATGTTTCTGTTAGAAGCTTGTGGATCAGTTCTATAATAAACATGTAAAGTTCTGAACCTGGCCTGACTAATGCCTGCTGAACAGAGCTTCATCCTGTTCTGCACCCATGGCAGACACAACCGTTCATAGAGCACCCTTCTGTTTAGCCCAGACCTCCTCCTCACCATCCACTGGAGTGCCTGCTCACACGACAGGTGCCCCCATGACAGCAAACCCACCTCAGTATCCTTGGCACTCAACATTTCAGCACAAAGTTTCAAGGCGTGATTTTGAGGTCAGCCCTGAGTTTCTGTATTCTGGACAGAGAAATCCCTATATAAAGATGTCACACCTTGACAAAGTAGCCACTGAGATGCCTCAACTAGCCTCTCCTGGTTCCCCTCCATCAAACAATCTCCTAACTACAATTCTGTCATTTATACAGATCTGCCTACAGGGAGAGAATATGTGGACAAAAGCACTTACACACTTTGGTCCCTAAGGCAGTGATAGTTCCTGCTATTAAACAATAAAACCTTATTCTTTGTTAGACACCAGGCAACTACAAGATTGAGTAGAAGCAATCCGTCTTCCAACAACCAGATTTATGCTTGTGTTTGAAATCTGTTGCCCCCCTGCCAATGTGTCACTGCTCCCTTTTTCCCCATCCTGGTGAGGAACATCACTTCCTATTCAACTCCTCAGCCAGAGACCTAGGCATCATCCCTTACCCTTACGGTTTTCCCTACAAACTATATTCTGGTATCAAATTCCATCTGCTTTATCTTCTAAATGTTTCTCTCTTAAAAAAACATTTTGGACTTCCCTGTGCTCCAGTGGTTAAGAATCTGCCCTGCAATGCAAGGGACACTGGTTCAATCCCTAGTCCAGGAAGATCCCATATGCCACACGGCAACTAAGTCCGTGCACCAAAGCTACTGAGCCAGCGCTCTGGAGCCCAAGGGCTGCAACCGCTGAGCCCGCTGCCTTAGAGCCCGTGCTCTGCAACAGGGGAGCCACCACAATGAGAAGCCGTGCGTCACAGATAGAGGGTAGCCCCTGCTCCTCGCAACCAGAGAAAGCCTGTGCACAGCAACCAAGACTCTTCACAACCAAAATAAATGAATACCAAGAAAAGGAGTTTACTGGAGCATCACTGCTGTACAGTGTCGAATTAACCTTCTAAATATTCCTAAAAATATCCCTCCTCTCTGCCCTCATCAGCACCTACTTCCCCTCTGGGTCAGTGAAAGAGTCTTCTGTTTCCTACACATTCTCCAGAGAGAAAACAAGTTTTCCAAACGGCAGTGCATTTTATGCTAAGGACACAGCTGACAAAGTATATCCTCAAGTAGTGAACCTTGGTATATGGATAAAATGCTACATTGTGAGAGAATCTTTTTTTCTTTTAAATCACAGATTTAATTAAGAAAGTAATAATGCAATATTACCCAAATTAAATGTAATAAGCACATGCTCAATTATCATCCCTGGTGGCTCAGACAGTAAAGAGTCTGCCCACAATGCGGCAGACACAGGTTCAATCCCTAGGTTGGGAAGATTCCCTGGAGAAGGAAATGGCAACCCACTTCAGTACTCTTGCCTGGAGAATCCCATGGACAGAGGAGCCTGGCGGGCTGCAGTCCACAGGGTTGCAAACAGTTGGACACGACTGAACGACTTTAGTTTCACTTTCATATTCCAGAGAAGAGGCGTTAAGGATTTATGCCATAAGTTTATTTACAAACATATCTAGGATGCTGAGTTCAAGGGTTTGATCCTTTTAAGAGATTCCACCTCTTAATATGCTCCTCTTCCTATCTGTCTCATTGATTATTTTTTAAGTGGTTGATGTCTCACTATTAAGAAAGGTACAGCAAATCCAAACCCAAAGAACCAAGTCATCATAGCTAGAAATCGCCACTTGCTTTCCACTGAAAGTGGTATATTCTTCCCTGGACCCTCCTCATAGTGGCTCCTATGGACCACAGAGGATGCAAGCCTCTGGACGCTCTGTCCCAGCACAGCGCTGCTGGAAGCTCTGCGAAAGATGCAGAGACTGAAGGCGGAAGAAACGGCAGCTACAAACCGGCGCGTCTTTCCTCAAGACCTTGTTCCCCTAACTTGTCAGAGAATCTTTTAAACTTTTACCAAGACACATTACACACTCACCAAAACAAGGAATAAACATCTCATTTAAAATGAAAGTTATAAATGTGTTATGTATGTACCTAAGTATCATACATGGATGTATCAAAACTGAAGCCGTCCCTGAGGATGGTCAGAATTGATTTGAGTCACAGCTAGATCTCAGGGTCTGGTCTGAGATGGTCCAACCTGTGTTCCTCTGTGGGTATCACTTCACAGAATATCTGTATCAAATGAGGCCACCCGGGGTGACAGAGTGACACAAACAAGGTCACTCAGTGACGGTCACTTCTTCACCAGTCTAGCTTTTCCCTCAGTCGTCTGCCCTCAGTATAACATTTAGTAAGACACTGAGTCATAGAATCGCCCTTCTTCTGACAACACCCAATCCAGGAGGAGTCCCTGCTGCCTTAGAACCTCCCTGAAATTATCCACCCAAAGCCCAACTTCTGCGGCAGCTGTCATGCCTTCTCCTGCGTGGCCCTGAGGTGTCCTGTGGGGCCCACTCCTGCCTGCTGCCATGAGTGGGAAACTCAACTTGCTCAACTCTGGGTGTGCTCTTGGTGGTCTTCAGCTGAAGAGGGCTGAGATACGTACACACGCTCAGACATATTTACAGTCTGTCTCTAACGACAGTTCTTTGACCATAACACACTGGTGGGAAATCATGTTGTAAATTATGATCACAAGAATACTATATAGAAGAGGATTTGTATACAGAGAACAAACCGGTGGTCATCAGAGGGGAGAGGAGCTGCAAAAGTGGCAAAATAGGTGAAGAGGATTAACAATTACAAACGACCAGCTAGAAAGTAAGTCACAAGACTGTGAGATACACAAGGAATAAAACCAACATTTTACGATAATATTGCATGGTGTGTAATCTGTAAAAGCATTCAATCACTGAGCTATATGCCTGAAACTAATATTGTTAGTCGACTATACCTCAATGAACCTTTTTTTTTAAAGGCTTTGTTTTCCGTGTAGGATGGATAGAAGCAGGAGGTGGTTTACACACCATCCTAACTGTTTTCAAGCAGAGTGCAGAACAGAAAGACTTCCGACTTCTGCCTCTCTCCAGAGGCATGGCTGCAGCTTCTTACCACTGACATCTGTTCAGAGATGCTCCCTATAACTTCAGGCCGAGCAGGCTGACAGACCGACTGTCACCAGCTGTGTAATGTAACCCGGGTACCTGTTAACCGTTGACTTTCATCCTTACTGAACCAAATGAACTGCCTCCTCTTTAAGAGGCAAGAAGCTAAGAACGTCCCAAACTCTTCCTCTCTGAACACCTCCATCTCTTACAGACACGCTTCAGTCTGCACCAATTCTCTCGCCTCCTCTCCCATCTCGGTGACAAGGGCGCTCTCCTCCCATTCAACGTCACGCCCCTTTGCCCACATTTGGATCCTTCCTGCCTCTCATGCTGAGGTTTCCAGTCAGGCACATTCTTCTTTGTTCACACAGGATTATACACAAGTGTCTCCGGCCTTACCACACACAAATCCTCCCCTCTTCATTCCCCGTCCCCCTCTACCTGATGCGCGTTGGGTTCCATTCACTCCCTGGTGGCTCAGACGGTAAAGAATCTGCCTGCAAGGCAGGACACCTGGGTTCGATTCCTGGGTTGGAAAGATCTCCTGGAGAAGGGCATGGCAACCCACTCCAGTATTCTGGCCTAGAGAGTCCCATGGACAGACGAGCCTGGCGGGCTACAGTCCATGGGGTCGCAAAGAGCTGGGCATCACTGAGCCACCAACACACGCAGTGCCCAGCTGGACAGTCCTCACCTGCTTTCCCCACTTCCTCACCCACATTTTGCTCAAAGCCCCTGCAGCATCACCTCTGCTTCCTGCGGCCCCCTGGCTGACATGCCCTAATGCCAAGCATGTCTCTCCTGCCACAAGAAAAGCACATATTGTAATGTCACTTGATGTCTTCTGAGGGCGCTGGACACCAGTCACGAGTTGTCTCCTGCAAATCCTTTTCTTCCTCAGCCTCCACGATCTAATTTCTTCCGGCTTACCTCACTTCTTTGGTGCTCCTCCTTGGTCTGTTTGTCAGAATTCCCTTCCCACCCTCCATCCACCCCATCCTCCTCAGACCCTGTGAGCAGCGGCATCCACCCCTGCAAATGGCTTCAACGACCACCTGGACGCTGAAGACACCTGCAGTCCAGCCCTCTCGAGTTCAAGCCACTTACAAACCATCTCTACCAGGTAAGCGTGGTTATCTCGAACACCACGTCTGAAGCTAACTCCACTCCTCAGCACTGCCACTCGACTTCAAACGCTTCACTCCTGGAATTCACCAGCCTAATGCAACACCACTTACACAGTCGCCCAGCAAAAACCCAGACTCCTGCCTCTCTTCTCTCTTTACCCACGTTCAGCAGAATTGGCCAAACTGTTGGCAGTGGCCTGAGTATCTCAGGAGCTCACCCTTCAACAGTGCCCTCTCTCGGGTCTCCCCTGATTAGGAGTCAGTGGCAGGCCTCAGCAGCTCACCCCCCCCAGAGCTGTCGCAGCAAGCTTTGAAAAGTGCAGATCTGATGTCTTCTGCCTGCATTGCCGCCATCAGAACAAAGGCCCAACTGCCCGGCATATCACACCTCCAGTCACCCCCCCGCCACTTCCGCCCAGGCTCCCAAGGTACCAGACGCATGCACTTTCCTCCCGAACTCACCACACCCTCTTTTCCCATTCTCACTCACACGCTCGAAATAGCCTCCCTCCTCCTCTCTCGCCACCTGTTTTTTTTACTGATCGGTCAAGATTCACCACCCCTGGCAAGGAGGTAAAGCAATAGGAATTTTGATATACTGTACTTTAAACTTCCATGTACTTTAAACTGGTTCAATCACTGAAGAAAAACAGGGGGGCATTACCTAGCGATAAGTAAGCTGACCATGTACACGTCATACAAGTTTCCACCCCAGGAAAATTCCCTGAAGAAACTGGTGTATATGGCAGCCATCAGAAAGAATGCATTTGAATCAGTTCTAATGAGGTGGATGAAACTGGAGCCTATTATACAGAGTGAAGTAAGCCAGAAAGAAAACCACCAATACAGTATACTAATGCATACATATGGAATTTAGAAAGATGGTAACGATGACCCTGTATGCGAGACAGCAAGAGAGACACAGATGTATAGAACAGACTTTTGGACTCTGTGGGAGAAGGCGAGGGTGGGATGATTTGGGAGGGTGGCACTGAAACATGTATATTATCATATGTGAATCAGATCGCCGGTCCAGGTTCGATGCATGAGCCAGGGTGCTCGGGGCTGGTGCACTGGGATGACCTTGAGGGGTGGGGTGGGGAGGGAGGTGGGAGGGGGTTCAGGATGGGGAGCACATGTGCACCCATGGCTGATTCATGTCAATGTATGGCAAAACCAACACAATATTGTAAAGTAATTAGCCTCCAATTAAAATAAATTAATTTTAAAAAAGAAACTGGTGTATATGGGCACCAGAGTTTATACACACTCACACACAAATGTGTTTACAGAAGCGCTGCTCAGTAATCAAAGATGACAATCAACCCACGTGTCCAGCAAGAGAACAGACCGTGGTGTGGTCATATAACGTACTGCTATGCAGTGATGAACAAACAAGCCACATGCAACAATTTGGATGAATTTTACAAGCAGTGAGCAAAAGACGAAAAAAGAATAGAATGCAGTAGGATTTAATTTCTTTAAACTCAAAACAAGTAAAATTGAACTATACTGATTAGAGGCGCCCTCCTCAGCAGTAAAAGCACAAAGGAAAGCAGGAGTCGGACTACCGTGACTAGGAAGGGACACAGGGAGCGCTTCTCAGACGCTGGCAACATCCTGCTGCTTTTTCTCTCCATGCCATGCGTCTTGCAGGGTCTTAGTTTCCTAAAGAGGGACTGAACCAGGGCCCCGGTGGTACAAGCACAGTCCTAATCACTAGACAGCCAGGGAGCTCCCACTACTCTATTTCTTGATAGGAGTCACAAAGGTGTTCACTTCCTAATAACTCACTGGGCTATACATGTATGTTTTATGAATTCTCTATAGGTAAGTTTCAAACTTTTTAAAATTAGGTCGCTCTTCGGTGTATTTACTGTATCTGGAGTCTACAGTGTGCTAACCTCTCATAATCATTTATTCTTTATCTGTCTCTTCTGCTGGTCCTCAGGGGAGAATTTCTTTTGTGTATGATGGTTTTATTGTAGAACCCAGATGCCCAGGCCTCACCACCGTTCATCTGAACCAGAAACACTGGAACATGGGACCAGAGTATGTGAGACAGGCTTCCTAATTTCACAGTTGACTTTGAACACAATCTGGTTACAAGCCACTGCCCAGACTGGAAGCTCCCTGAAAACACCGGCACCCCCATCTTCATGTTCCCCACACCTAGCCCAGCACCTGGTACATAGGAGGCGCCCAGAACACCTTTGTCAAAGTCATGACGAAGACACGTATTTCCAGAGCAAACCTGCACACCTCAGGGTTTGGATTTGCATTGCTCCTGGGTTAAACATTTGCACAGGTAGCTGTCACATGGAGTGACCGTGAAAGGCCCGGGCCAGGCTCCTGATGGACGTCACGTGTGGTCCAAGACACTCTCGGGTCACGAAAGCCCCTCAGAGGGCAACCTGCGGCACAGAGGAAGACAAGCAGGCTGGGAGGGCTGCCTAGTACCTACTGAAATGTTTTCATTTCAGACCATGACACGTTTTCACTCCAATAAATGTAAGTGAATGTGTTAGTTGCTCAGAAATGTCTGACTCTTTGCGACCCTATGGCTATAGCCCACCAGGCTCCTCTGTCCATGGAATGCTCCAGGCAAGAATACTGTAGGGGTTGCCATTTCCTTCTCCAGGGGATCTTCCCAACACAAGGATTGAACCTGGGTCTCCTGCATTGCAGGCAGATTCTTCATCATTTGAACAATCAGGGAGGCCCCCAATAAATGTCTTTCAATCAATGAAACGTGTGCATGTGTTTTTATGTGAATTATACATGAAATATATTTTAATAGCTAAATCACAGTAACTCCTCAACATTTAAAACATCAACTTACCATTGTATGTTGTTTAGTTGCTAAGTCGGGTCTGACTCCTTTGCAACCCCATGGACTGTAGCCCGCCAGGCTCCTCTGTCCATGGGATTTCCCAGGCAAGAATACTGGAGTGGGTTGCCAGTTCCTTCTCCAGGGGATCATCCTGATCCAGGGATCAAACCCATGTCTCCTGCATTGGCAAGAAGATTCTTTACCACTGAGCCACTTACTGTTACAAACTGTAAACAGCTAAATGCAAATTCACAGTTGGAAGTTCCACAACACTATGTTTTAGCCTACCGGTTACTATGAAAGTCTCCTATCCGCCTGTTAAAATATTTACATTAACTGTCTAACAGCATTAATTAGCTATATTTACAAACTATTTGACATTCATGGCAGAAACTCAGATACACAAAACTTAGACACTGAGACTATATCTAACTCTGGGAGTAGAAGCAAGCAAGAACTTCCTGATGAAAAAGAAAACTTGTTTACAAGTCTAAAGTGCAAGGACTCATCAAGCTTAGAGAAAACCTCCCCCAGCCACCCCACCTTGCCCACACACACAGATTTAAATACGGTAACAAAGAAGAGGAAAGAAAAAAAAAAAACAAAAAACTATGGCTGAAACTTTAGGTCCAATATCACCAAAAAAAAAATCTCAGAAACCTAAATTCTTTCCCAACTTCCAAACTTGAGGAAAAACATTACATACAGGAGTGTGACCAAGAGAAATAAACTTGGGTATGTTGCACCTATAAGATGATTCGATGTCCTTAATCAAGCACAACATTTGTGAGACTGTCCTACCGGGTGGGTAATAAAGAGAATGCTGTGCCGTGCTTAGCTGCTCAGTCGTGTCTTACTCTCTGTGACCCTCTAGGCTCCTCTGTCCATATGGATTCTCCAGGCAAGAATACTGGAGTGGGTTGCCATGCCCTCCTCAGAAATAATGTGAGTATCTCCATCTAAACCACACCGAAGATAAGCTCCCACACCCAGCTGGTTAAGAAAAATAGAGAGTAAGGAAAAGTTAGACGGACTTGCTACCCTGTCATGGCAAACTGCTTAATTTGGGTTTTCTACCCAAACCATACAACGTCCAGAATTCAAACTTACGTGAACCGGAAGAGTGACAGAAAACTCACGGCTCTCACCCGGATGCTGGACCACTGCGGCCACCTTCACAAAACGAATATGAGTCTTTCCCGCAGGGCAGGGCTGAGGACGCAAAACGAGATCTTTCACCTCCAAGACCAGCGCGCCCCAGCACATCTGAAGGCCAATGGCTGCAGACAACCTCCCGAAGGGACATGCAGGGACACAGCCTGTGCGCCCTCCACTGCAGAAGCGGTGGGAAAGCTACGCCGAACATCACAACGTCTAGGGAGCAGGTCCACAACTCCGCGCTTCGGCATTGAAATTTGGGCGAAGTTAACATAAGACCAACGAAATCATGTAAAAGCAAAAACAAAAATGCTACACACTAACCAAAAAGCCTTAAAGCTGGGGGGAAAAAAAGTCTAATCTCCACAAACAGTCAGACATAACTTGGCAGCTCAACAACAACAATCTCCCAGTAGGATGGAGCCCACAGATCAAATCCATTATCTGTCTTCCTGCTCCTCAAACCTAAGCCAACCATACCCCACAATCCACAAGCATTCATCATGGCAATTTTAATTCTGTACTTATTTATCTTGGCCGAGCTACATGGCTTGCTGCTGCTGCTGCCAAATCGCTTCAGTCATGTCCGACCCTGTGCGACCCCATAGACGGCAGCCCACCAGGCTCCCCCGTCCCTGGGATTCTCCAGGCAAGAACACTGAAGTGGGTTGCCATTTCCTTCTCCAATGCATGAAAGTGAAAAGTGAAAATGAAATCACTCAGTTGTGTCCAACTCTTAGCGATCCCATGGACTGCAGCCCACCAGGCTCCTCTGTCCATGAGATTTTCCAGGCAAGAGTACTGGAGTGGGGTGCCGTTGCCTTCTCCGGCTACATGGCTTCCTTGATCTCAATTCACTGACCAGGGACTGAACCCGGGAAATGGCAGTGAAAGCCCAGAACCCTAACAACTAGGCCACCAGGGAACTCCCAGTTCTGTACTTAATTTGACAGTAAGACTTGAAATGCTTACACCGTCCTATCTGGGACAGCTGAATGTCTATTTCTAAACCGAGCGCAGTCAGGCCACTCTGTGCAAACAGCCTCCACACTTCTGGCATCATGTTGTGCAATTCTGCTGGGAGGTAAAGAGGAGGAAGGGACTTACTCTACATATAAGACATTTGCACAGAGAGTTAAGGCCCGAGGACACAGTTTTACCCTTTGAGAATGAAGGTTCATTACTGGTACAAAATGGACTCATCACACAGCATTCTGAAACTCAGCACACCAAGCCTGATCAGTGTTCAGCACCACAATCACACTGGGAATAACAATTTAGTTTAAGCAAATAGTATCTGGAGCTTTATGTCGCTATTTTGCATTTTTATTGGTTATAGAGTTTTGTTGGCTTTTAGGTTATCAATGTGTTTCTCTAGTTGTACTGGTGTCTAAGACCTATATGCACAGGTACATCTACCTTAATAAATATTTAAGTGATAGTGTGTTTAAAATAACTAAGGCAGTGCTGGGTTTCTGCAACTTGGCTGCTAGGTTTTTACATTGTTTTTCAGTTTTAATTATCCCAACACTGCAAGAAGTTTGAGAAATGCTGCAATTTTAAGGATGCTGAGAAAGAGATCTTCAAACCAAAATGTGCCCATCTAGGGAAACTCCCTGGAGTCCCAGTGGTTAAAAATCCACCTTCCAATGCAGGGGACACGGGTTCAATCCCTGGTTAGGGAATTAAGATCCCACATGCCATGGGATAGCTAAGCTCGTGTACCACAACTACTGAGTCCATGTGTCACAACCAAACAGAAGTCTGCATGCCACAACTAGGAGCCATGCAGTCAAAACAAATAGAAAAAAGTTTTGCCCATCATACTTTATCTGTAAGTAAGCTGGGGCATAATGGACACAGGGTCAGTCCTTCAATTGGCTCATCATCTGAATAGAAGTAAACCATCCTCGACAGGGTTTCCCCAGTCCACCTTTAAATTTCACTACTCATCTTAGAGGAAGACTTGGCTCCAATTTTAAGCAAGAGATTGATAGTGAGAACAGCTCAAAAAAATTCAGTCAAGAGGTTAAAAGATAAAGAAACCAGATGTTCATTAAAAAAAAAAAGTGGTTACATTTGGGGGATGGGCAGAAAGGGGAAACAGTGGAGGAAGCCTGACCACTGTCATGAGATGTGTGAAGCGCTGCCATTCAGTCCCATCTGAAGTCTTACGGCTCCAAAGGGTGGCTCTAGAATCACAGGGGGAAGTTCCAAGGACACACATTTTTGCTTGAGATGCTGAGGAGCACTCCCATTAATCAAAGAGCCACAGCAAGCTGCTGCTGCTAAGTCGCCTCAGTCGTGTCCGACTCTGTGCAACCCCATAGACGGCAGCCCACCAGGCTCCCCGGTCCCTGGGATTCTCCAGGCAAGAACACTGGAGTGGGTTGCCATTTCCTTCTCCAATGCACAGAAGTGAAAAGTGAAAGTGAAACCGCTCAGTCGTGTCTGATTCTGTGCAACCCCACAGATGGCAGCCCATCAGGCTCACCCATCCATGGGATTTTCCAGGCAAGGGTACTGGAGAGGGGTGCCAGTGCCTTCTCCGCCACAGCATGCTGCTGCTGCTGCTGCTGCTGCGTCACTTCAGTCGTGTCCGACTCTGTGCAACCCCATAGACGGCAGCCCACCAGGCTCCCCAGTCCCTGGGATTCTCCAGGCAAGAACACTGGAGTGGGTTGCAATTTCCTTCTCCAATGCATGAAAGTGAAAAGTGAAAGGGAAGTCGCTTAGCCATGTCTGACCCTTAGCAGGGACTGCAGCCTACCAGGCTCCTCCATCCATGGGATTTTCCAGGCGAGAGTACTGGAGTGGAGTGCCATTGCCTTCTCCGCCACAGCATGCTAGAACTCTGCTAAGTGTTTCACATACAAAGTTTATGTGAAACTGTCTGGCTATCGGCCTTAATCACTAAACTAAGAAAAGACGAGTTTACATCAGGCTGTTTCTCAAGTCGTTTCGTTCTCCAAGGCTGGATGAAGAATACAACCAGTAGCAAGTTTCCGTAACTCCCTTTTTCTTTTCCTGATTCCTTAACAGATGAGATAAAAATACTGTTAAGAAAGAGAGATAATGAGCAATGATACTGGGGAAGAGAGCATCCAACACTGTTTTTCAGAAATAATTACACTGCTATTACACAAAAATTAACAAGGGCATCCCCTGTGGCTCAGTGGTAAAGAATCTACCTGCAATGCCGGGGACACCAGTTCAATCCCAGAGTCAGGAAGATCCCCTGGAGAAGGGAATGGCAACCCACTCTAGTATTCTTGCCTGGGAAATCCCATGGACAGAGGAGCCTGGCAGGCTACAGTTCATGGGGTCAAAAAGAATCAAACACAACCCAGTGACTCAGTTCAGTTCAGTTGCTCAGTCGTGTCCGACTCTTTGTGACCCCATGGACTGCAGCACGCCAGGCTTCTCTGTCCATCACCAACTCCCGGAGTTCACTCAAACTCATATCCATTGAATTGGTGATGCCATCCAACCACCTCATCCTCTACTGTCCCCTTCTCCTCCCGCCTTCAATCTTTCCCAGCATCAGGGTCTTTTCCAGTGAGTCAACTTTGTGCATGAGGTGGCCAAAGTATTGGAGTTTCAGCTTCAACATCAGTCCTTCCAGTGAACACCAAGGACTGATCTCCTTTAGGATGGACTGGTTGGATTTCCTTGCAGTCCAAGGGACTCTCAAGTCTTCTCCAAAACCACAGTTCAAAAGCATCAATTCTTCTGTACTCAGCTTTCTTTATAGTCTAACTCTCACACCCTTACATGACTACTGTATCTTTGACTAGATGGGCCTTAGTTGGCAAAGTAATGTCTCTGCTTTTTAATGTGCTGTCTAGATTCATCATAACTTTTCTTCCAAGGAGTGTCTTTTAATTTCATGGCTGCAGTCACCATCTGCAGTTATTCTGGAGCCCAAAACAATAAAGTCTGTCACTGTTTCCACTGTTTTCCCATCTATTTGCCATGAAGTGATGGGACAAGATGTCACAACCTTAGTTTTCTGAATGTTGAGCTTTAAGCCAACTTTTCACTCTCCCCTTTCACTTTCATCAAGAGGCTCTTTAATTCTTCTTCGCTTTCTGCCATAAGAATGGTGTCATCTGCATATCTGAGGTTAATGATATTTCTCCCAGGAATCTTGATTCCAGCTTGTGCTTCATCCAGCCCAGCGTTTCTCACAATGTACTCTGCACAGAAGTTAAAATAAGCAGGGTGACAATATACAGCTTTGATGTACTCCTTTCTCAATTTGGAACCAGTCTGTTGTTCCATGTCCAGTTCTAACTGTTTCTTCCTGACCTGCATACAGATTTCTCAAGAGGCAGGTTAGATGGTCGGGTATTCCCATCTCTTTCAGAATTTTCCATAGTTTGTGGTGATCCACACAAAGGCTCTAGCATAGTCAATAAAGCAGAAATAGATTTTTTCTGGAACTCTCTTGCCTTTTTGATAATCCAATGGATGTTGGCAATTTGATCTCCAGTTCCTCTGCCTTTTCTAACACCAGCTTGAACATCTGGATGTTCACAGTTCATGTACTGTTGAAGCCTAGCTTGGAGAATTTTGAGCATGTGAGATGAGCGCAATTGTGTGGCAGTTTGAGCATTCTTTGGCATTGCCTTTCTTTGGGACTGGAATGAAAACTGACCTTTTCCAGTCCTGTGGCCACTACTGAGTTTTCCAAATTTTCTGGCATATTGAGTATAGCACTTTCACAGCATCATTTTTTAGGATTTGAAATAGCTCAACTGGAATTCCATCTCCTCCTAGCTATGTTAGTAGTGATGCTTCCAAAGGCCCACTTGACTTCACATTCCAGGATATCTGGCTCTAGGTAAGTCATCATACCATCATGACTATCTGAGTTGTGAAGATTGTTTCTGTATAGTTTTTCTGTGTATTCTTGCCACCTCTTCTTAATATCTTCTGCTTCTATTAGGTCCATATAATTTATGTCCTTTATTGTACCCATCGTTGCATGAAATATTCCCTTGGTATCTCTAATTTTCTTGAAAGGATCTCTAGTTTTTCCCATTCTATTGTTTTCCTCTATTTCTTTGTGCTGATCACTGAGGAAGGCCTTCTTATCTCTCCTCATCTTGCTATTCTTTGGAAGTCTGCATTCAAAGGGGTGTGTCTTTCTCTTTTGCTTTTTACTTCTCTTCTTTTCACAGCTATTTTTAAGGCCTCCTCAGACAGCCATTTTTCTTTTTTGCATTTCTTTTTCTTGGGGATGGTCTTGATCCCTGTCTCCCGTACAATGTCATGAACCTTCATCCATAGTTCTTCAGGCACTCTGTCTATCCGATCTAGTCCCTTAAATCTATTTCTCACTTCCACTGTATAATCATAAGGGATTTGATTTAGGTCATACCTGAATGGTCTAGTGGTTTTCCCTACTTTCTTCAATTTCAGTCTGAATTTGGCAGTAAGGAGTTCATGATCTGAGCCACAGTCAGCTCCCGGTCTCGTTTTTGCTGACTATATAGAGCTTCTCCATCTTTGGCTGCAAAGAATATAATCAATCCGATTTCGGTGTTGGCCATCTGGTGATGTCCACGTGTAGATCTTCTCTTGTGTAGTTGGAAGAGGGTGTCTGCTACAACCAGTGTGTTCTCCTGGCAAAACTCTATTAGCCTTTGCCCTGCCTCATTCTGTACTCTAAGGCAAAATTTGCCTGTTACTCCAGGTGTTTCCTGACTTCCTACTTTTGCATTCCAGTCCCCTATAATGAAAAGGACATCTTTTTTGGATGTTAGTTCTAGAAGGTCTTGTAGGTCTTCATAGAACTGTTCAACTTCAGCGTCTTCAGCGTTACTGGTTGGGGCATAGATTTGGATTACTGATGTTGATAGTGATAGTGATGCTGACACTGATACACTGATACTGAGAGTGATATTGAATGGTTTGCCTTGGAAACGAACAGAGATCATTCTGCCATTTCTGAGATTGCATCCAAGTACTGCATTTCAGACCTTTTGTTGACTATGATGGCTTCTCCATTTCTTCTACGGGATTCTTGCCCACAGTAGTAGACATAATGTTCATCTGAGTGAAATTCTCCCATTCCAGTCAATTTTCATTTTCTGATTTGTAAAATGTCGATGTTCACTCTTGCCATCTCCTGTTTGAGCACTTCCAATTTGCCTTGATTCATGGACCTAACATCCCAGGTTTCTATGCAATAGTGGATGTGACTGGTCACAGAAGCAAAGCCAGATGCTGGAAAGAGCAACTCAGCGACTAAACGACAAGAAATTAACAGAGTAATCTGAAATTTGTAAAACATATACAGTGAAGGAAGAAACAAATCAATGAGAATTTTAAAACTTCTATTGTGATATATTTTGGTTGGTAGTGATTGTAATTTAACCAGTGCATAAACAAAAAACATAGTAGGTCACAACTGTAGATTTTTTATGTTGAGATGTTAATAAATGTTATAATCAGAAGTACCAAAGTTGATCTCACAAATCAATATTTTCCCATTCCTTCAGTCTCAAAGGTAGTAGCTTCTGACAGAGTACAATATGGCCAGTCTAGTGGTTTAGGCTGCAGGAGATATGGCAAACAGGATCAAATAGCCTGAACTAGAATGGAAATTACTGCATGCTCTAATGAATAAAAGAATGAAAAGTATTAGTTGCTCAGTGATGTCAGACTCTTTGCAACCCCATGGACTATAACCCATTAGGCTCCTCTGCCCATGGAATTCTCCAAGCAAGAATACTGGAGTAGGTTGTCATTTCCTTCTCCGGGGGATCTTCCTGACCCAGGGACTGAACCCAGGTCTCCTGCATTGCAGGCAGATTCTCTACCATCTGAGCCACCAGGGAAGTCCCAACACATAGAATTTTAAAACTATAGTACAACGCACATCATATCTAAACTATATATGAAATAAATTCTCTAAATACAATGCTTAAAATAAAAATATGAAAAGATGAACAAAACTAAGTCTTTGTTATGTCAGAGAACTAACTCAAAGCAGATGCTGAAAATAGTAGGGGGCTTAGAATAGTCCTGGGATTTAACACACACATTCAAAATAAAGGTATAAGAACTTGATTATGAAAGATTTCCAGAGAGAAAAAACAAGTCAGGCATCTCAGACACTAGTGAAATTGACAAGTTGTTAACATATAAATATACTGCATCCCTTTTCCTTGAATAAAATCTTATTTCAAAACTGAGACAAGAGACAAGGACTATTTGCCAGTGACATGAACTAAGTCCATCTCTGCAAATCTAGCCAACTGTTCAGCCGGTTGTTTTAACTAAGAAAGATTTTTTAGACACCAATACCCACTTATTCCCACCTATCAAAATTATCTTCTATGTGGCACAAAGGTAAAATAAATAAAACGTCATGTGCCAGAAGTATTTATTGACAGGAAAAAGGAATGAACAAGATGGCCATGGTCCCCACCCCCAATGGGTTTGTAATTTCCTCTTTCCTAAGAACATTCTATGGAGAAGAACCTCCAAGACGTTACTGGAGATCCTAAGAACTCCATCTGAATCTGGGTAACCACATTCAAACACAAAACCTGGCCAATTTTTAAAGAGAGACATGGAGGCAGACAGATCATTTCTCTTTCCCACTTCCGGAAGCATTTCTCAAGATCACTGAACTTTAAGCAGGAAGACTTCTTAGCAATGACTAACCTTCCTCATTTTGCAGATGAGGACACTGAAGCCAAGTAAGGCACCCTGCAGAATTTGAATGCACAGACCTTACTGTGCAGGTGTACAGGTCAATACAGGGTTCATTTTAGGAACTATACACAAAACATCCTAAAACTGTCTTTACATCTACAGTGACTGATATATCATCCTTAGGGTAACAGTTTACTTTATCAATAGAAGAGAGAAAAAACAGAAGTGGTAGGAGCAGAGGCTGGTGGGGATGAGCAGCAGAGACCTAGCCAGGCAGTACAGATGCTCAGAAATTCCCTGACCTCTCTATGATGAAGAAAGCAGTGTGATAATCACTGCTTAAGGATTCTAGTTCCCTTTACTTTACATCACAGGGCCATAAAAACATCCATTTCCATAGTTTAAAACCTCATGAAATAGTGATCTTCTCTTAACTACCAGCATATCACTGTGTCAGAACCTCATCTCACAAATGTTCTCCCAAGTATTTCATCTTAGAATTCATTCTAGAATTCTTTATGCTTCAAATGAAAATTTCTCTTCCCTTTGCCCCTGGAAAGAGCCTCCTATGCAGCTGCATTATAGCAGACCTGAGTTCCCCTGTTTTGAGGAAATGAGATGAAGGGAAAAAAATCAGATTTATAGAAGCAAGCACTGCAGAAGAGTACATCGTCTGCACCACTATGAGTCAGCAGGGCATCTCTGATTCATTGGAAATACAATCCGATTTTCCAAAACACACATTTCCACAGATATACAGGAACAACCTTATTCAAACTTAATTCATAGTTTGAATTCTCTCTTGACAATCAAGAGACTTAGAGGGAAAGTCATTTTCTGGGCTATTTATTGCAGTGGCTTCTCTTGGCACATGGGGTCCGTTGGTCCGGCACAGCATGTGGGATCTTCCTGGACCAGGAGTGGAACCTGTGTCTCCTGAACTGGCAGGTGGACTCTTTACCACTGAGCGGTGGCTCAGCGGTGAAGCCCCCTCTAGAATGTGAGCACCGTGAGGGAAAAAACTGCACCCCCAACACCTTGAAAAACAACTATCCTCTCAGTCGACAACACTTTGAGACCAATGACTCTGAGATGTGGGAAGAGTTCACAGAAAGATGATATTTGAAGGGGTCCGGAAGGAGATAGGAGTCTCCCAGGTAGAGAAGGTTTTGCAGAGTGAAGATCCAATGTTAACTATTATGGCCAGTCATCATACTTGCTGTACATAAATGTGCCCTGCTTTTCACCATGTGCAAATATCTTACAGGGGATTCTCAGGTAGCTCAGTGGTAAAGAATGTGCCTGCCGATGCAAGAGATGCAGGTTTGATCTCTGGGTTGGGATATCCTCTGGCAACATTCCGGTATTCTCGCCTGGGAAATCCCATGGTCAGAGGACCCTGGAGGGCTACAGTTCATGGAGTCACGGAGTGGGACATGACTGAGCAAGCACGCACACACACAAATATCTTATATCTCATGGGTTTATATTGCTTTCACTATAACAAGTTCCAAGAGCTCAGGTACTATTCTTAGTATAAAAGTCTACCTTTCAAGGGGGGATAAAACCTATAATGTGAGTTCTTATGGGAGACTCATTTTTACTCAAAAGTAACTGTCACTATATTTTGATCCAACACCTTCAAGGAGATTGAATAACCAAAGAGACTGAATAGCCAGAGATTCAATAAACTAGGCACAGTAGGAAAACCTCAGAAGTTTCAAATGTTTGATTTCTCTTAGAACTTAATTTTTCTCAAATTCAGGCTAATTTAAGACAGCTTAATGCAAGAGGTTTACTCATTGTTGACTGAGGGGGAAAAGGTATAAATGATATAAAGTGACACATTACTTTGTAATGAAAGAAGCAGATATAGGCAGCAACTATTCAGGCTCCTTGCAAACAATTTATCAGAGCCACATACCCACTCCTTGTAGTGTAGGCATTTGCTGCCTTGCCAATTCTTTGGAAGAGAGTTTCTAGGTAAGGGAAGGCACCCCAGACCATCACACAATAAATAACCACTTAGGCAGGGGAAGGGTATATATTTTAGATCAGACGGGATCTAACTTAGGGGATCTGCCAACCTTTCATTCTACAGGACACTGAGGCCGTGAATGGAGGTGAATTTTCTTCAAATCCACAGTCAGCAGAACTTAGGAACATCAACTTGGTCATGCATTTTTTCCACTGTCCTTGGGCATCTGTCTTTGGAACATCAAAATAATTACAGCTCAAGCTCTGAAAAAGAGAACACTCAAGAAACAACACTGAGACCAAGAGTTCTGAAAACCTAGGAACGTGTAAGCCGGACATCCTCAGTTATTTATCAGAGCTGTGACACGGTTGGCTAGCTCATGGCTTCAGACAGTTCAACCTGTGTTTCCCAATACTGAATGCTATGACTCACAGTCCTTTGAGAGAAGGTCCCTATCCAGTTATATGGACTAAATAGGATTACAGGGATGCACAGCACCAACTCATTGAAATTAATGCAGCAAGGGGAGTTAAACCATTAGGCTGGGCTTCCCTGATAGTTTAGTTGGTGAAGAATCTGCCTGCAATGCTGGAGACCCCAGTTCAATTCTAGGGTTGGGACAATCTGCTGGAGAAGGGATAGGCTACCCACTCCAGTATTCTTGGGCTTCCCTTGTGGCTCAGCTGGTAAAGAATCCGCCCACAATGCGGGAGACCTGGGTTTGATCCCTGGGTTGGGAAGATCCCTTGGAGAAGGAAAAGGCTACCCACTCCAGTATTCTGGCCTAGAGAATTCCATGGACTGTATGGTCCACAGGGTCGCAAAGAATCAGACATGACTGAGTGACTTTCACTTTCAAGGTGCCTGCTGGTTAGTGCAGTGCAGAAGGACCAGCCTACACCTGAACAGGTTTTAGTCTCCAGAGGACTTCAAGGGCAGAAGAAAAAAATCTGGGCCATGCAAATTTCTTTTGTCATCTAAGTTCAGTGAGCTTGAGGCTCTGAATGAGCGTTCATGCCCAGCTATTTTGAGTCATCATTTTCTATTCTTCACAGCAAATATTTTAGAAAAAAACATTTTAGGAAAAACAGTATCTCCTAAACTACAAATTTCACAGAATGGAAGAGGCAGAGGAGAGAACAGCTAAACATAATGATGTAAAAACATACTATCAGAAAATCTTTATTAAAAATGATGAACTAAGATGCAGTAGTCAATTTTGACGACATGGGTGATATTGATGCAAATAACTTCACAGACGGCTCATTAGTACTGCTGCATGATAAAGCTGAACATTTGAGTACACAATTTTAGCTAAATGTTGAAACTATATAAATTACTGAATGGCTGGTATTAAGCATCGATGGATCTTTCTTAAAAACTGCCTTGAAACAGGGTAGTCCATTCATTTTGTGGGAAATTCAAGACTCAAAGATCTATTGTCAAAGAGAATGCCACTATGACAAAAGAAGTGCTTAAATTTTCATTTGCAGTGATTTTACTGTATTTAAATATATATAATTTTATTACATTTGAAACAAGTGGGCAATTGGCTACACTAGGGAAACAGATCTCTGTTGCAAATATTTATGTTCTATCACTTTTCATATTGTGGTATAATTTGGACTCCGTATACTTATGGTTCCCTGTCCTACAGAAATCAGTAGGAGAATTTGAGAATTAGACTCAGTGGGCCATGTACCACCAGAGCAATGACAAACTCAGTACACAATATGTATTCTCATCTCATATGCATAATGGAAATGCTGACCATGCCCCCTGGATGATATTCACCTTTGGATTACATTCATTTCATGCAGCTAACACTGTTAAAATTATTTCAGAAAAGGATATTAAAACTACTGTCCCTTCTCAGATCACACTAGGCACAGTTTCCCAAGCGCATGTGAGTAATGAATATTTAAGCAAAAGACATTGCCTCTATCCTTCTATGGGACCACTAGCCTAGCCTTGGGTCAATCAGAAAATTTGTTACTCAGTTTTGAAGTATCTAGGCAAATGTTACTTTTAAGTTTGCAACAGGATGAAGCAATAAAACCCTTTTAACAATGTATCTTCATTCTAATCCTCTGCTGGCTGTTATCACCTCAGGCAGTCTTTAAAACCAAAACACTCAAATGTGCAGGAGAATTTGTGAAGTCCCAAACACACACACAGAAAAGACAATGTAGTTTTGGCTGAGTCCTCATCTAGCCTAGGGCAGGGAAAACTCTTCCCTAACAGTGACTAAACAGAAACCCAACCACTTTCAGGACTCCACAGTGTGGCTACATCTGTTTTATAGACTCAGCCCAGTGCTCTCCGACAACCTAGAGGGGTGGGATGGGGTGGGAGACAGGAGGGAGGTTCAAGAGCGAGGGGACACATGTATACTTGTGTTGATGTATGTATTCATGTTGATGTACGGCAGAAACCACCACAATATTATAAAGCAATTATCCTCCAATAAAAATTTTAAAAAGTGAATTGCAGGTGAACGGACATATACCGCATGTCCTGTATGACAAGGCGTGTTGCTTAAGTTTCCCCATGCATAAAATGGACATAATGCCTTCAGAGCATAACAACATGATGAGTTGCTATAAGAAAAATAGTTGGCTTCAAGTTCAGTTTCCTTCTCCTGCCAAGCCAATACAGGGACGACTACCAGAGCAGTACATGCTATTTGCATTAAGATGCATGAGGGGCTTTCCCTGGAGGTCTGTTTAAGATTTTTCACTTCTTGCAGGCGGTGTGGGTTCGATTCCTGGTCTGGGAACTAAGATCCCACATGCCGCAGGGCACAGCCAAAATTTAAAAAAAAAAAAAAAGATAAAAAAGATGTATGTGAGCAGGCTGTATATAAACACAGTCAGCACATACTTGGGTTCTGAACTTTATGGGTCCTGTTTCATTCTGGATATAGGTTCTTAACTACTAGTAACTGATTTCTCTCCCTGAAGGGAAGGAAGTCTACATACTGCAGGAATTCAAGGATGACCCAACATAAGGCCAAACAGCCTTGAGTCCAGCACGGTTGACACTCTAGGCCTAATTTGTAACAGGCCTCAATTGCTGATTCTGGGGCCTCTATCTCCCTAACTAGGAAAGATTAACCTTGAAGCACCTCATTACCTACCAATCGTGGAAAACCCTTATCACAGCCCTTCTCAACCTCAGTAGCACGTTCAGATCACCTGAGGAGCTTTTAAAACTCCAGACGGTCAGACCATACCCCAAACCAATTTACATCCGAATACCTGGGAAGGGGGCCCAGGCACCCTTACTTCGTAAAGTTCCCAGTGAGCCAAGATGCAACCGAGGTTGAGAACCACAGTCTCCGATCACCTCTGCTGACCTCACGGAACTTCTGCTGCAACGCACACCAGGAAAGGCAACCTAGAGCGTTTCACGAACACTGAGCAGACCCGGTACAACAGGGTCCTGAAAGCGGAAACACCACAGGTGCCCGTACTGAGCTCCACACAGAGGGATGGACAGACAGCTTATGAGCTAGAGGGCTACCCAGATCCTCACGGGAGAGCCACTTTCACAATGATGGAGCACTTCAAAAGAGCAAATATCCAAAGAAGTTCATCCATATTGAGAGATGTCACAAATCCCGTTAGGATTTCTCACTTTTTTAAAAAACACTTATCTCTTAGGAAGGCCCGAGGGTCTGTGGAAGCACGCCCCACACACAGAGCCTGTGGAACAGCAGAGAGAGCCACAGAGTCCCCGCGGCCGCCTCCGCCCCGCCGCAGGCTGCCCAGCCGCTGCACCTGTCGCCCGCGGGGCCGCACCTGCCGCGCCGGGCCCTCCCCGCCTACCTTCCAGCAGCTCGTCCAGGCTGGTGACCTTCCGGCTGCCGTCGATGGTGTAGATGGTGCGGACGCCCTGGGGCAGGTTCACGTTGTCCGACAGGGAGCGGGTGAGCTCCATGAGCAGCGCGTCGAAGGACCGGAAGCGGTCGCTGGAGATGGCAAACACCAGGCCCTTGAAGTAGCGGTCCCCGTTCCGGTAGAAGCGCGCCTTCTTGGCCTTCTTCTCCGAGCTCAGGGCCTGCAGCGTCCGCGTGCGGTAGAAGCTGCAGTGGGCGCTGTGCGCCGGGCTGGGGATGAGCCCGTTCCCTCTGGGGCCCGAGCTGCTGCTGCCCCCGGAGGAGCTGGGCGCCCCTCTCCGCGACCCCGGCCGCGGCCTTTTGTCCCGTTCCTCAAAGTGCTCCAGCTCGATACTCCTGGTGCTGGCCATCGCGGCTGCTCCGGGGGGGCGCGCGGCCGAGCACGCCGCAGCCGGAGGCTCCAGGTAGCCCGGGGTCAAGGCGAGACCCGGCTCGGGAACGTCGGGCTGCGAGCGCGCCTCAGCGCGCCGGGACACCTGGCCCGCACATCCCGCCCTCTCCGCGCAGGTGGAGCCGCGGAGGCCCGCGCCCCCTAAACGTGGCCGCAGCGCCGAGCCGCCCCGCTCATTGTCCGGCGCGCTTCGCTCGGCCCCTCCCGCCGCCCGGGAGCCCCGCGCCCCCGCTGCACCCGGCCACGCCTCACCGCTCCCGCCCCGGAGTCCGCCGGCCGCCGCCAAGGTGGGCCCGCCCCCGGCCCGCGGGCGCACACAAAGCTCCCCCGCCCGCCGCTCCCGGGAGCCCGGCGGGGGGAGGGAGGGGCCGCGAGCGCGGGAGAGGCGCCGCGGGGGCGTCGGCCCGGCCCCAGGCCCGGGTGCAGCGCCGCCGCCCGCGAGCACCGCGCGGGGGCTCGTCCCGCGCAGAGCCCGGCCCTAGCGGGAAACAGCGCGGCGCGCCGCCCCCGCGGCCGGCTGGCCCGGCCCACCCACGAGCATCCGCCCCCGCGCCCGACCACTCCGCCTGCCCGGCCCGCTGCAGGGCCGGAGGGGGCTTCCCGCTCCCCAGGGATGCCAAACCCCGGAGGGAGGGAGGTGGGCCGGGAGGAGCAGGAGGGGGCCGCACGTGGGGGCGCCGAGGCCCTGCGGCGCCGGAGACGCGGGTCCTCCCGGGTCCTAGGCGGCCCCGCCCGCCTGACAGCCACAGCCCCGCGCCGCGCGCTGACGGGCGCAGCCGCGGCGCGCGCTCCTCCGCCTGGGAAACGGAACCGCGCAGGTCAAAAAAACTACAAAGGAAGGAGATTCAAGGGCAGGGATCACATCCCTTAGCCAGCCTCCAACTGAGGAGCCGAGGTCAAACTAGGGCACCTGGAACATGGCAGTGGATTGGGGCACACAATTTATTTTTCAAAGGAAATCTGGAGCTTTATTTAAAAATCCTTAGGTAAAACACTTTCTGTTGCAGGTTCGCTAACAAGGTACGTTCGGTAACTTTGAATGAATGAAAGGTCAGACATTATTGGTTCTTGAGGAATTTAATTAACAAACATTTATTAAAGCAAGCAACGTTTCAGGCATTGTTTCTGTTACTGGGGATGCATTAGTAAACAGATAATCCCCGCACCCCACCACCTGCATCTAAGTGATACTTGTTATCAATTTGAGCTTCTTGTTAAATAATAGGTCTATTATTTGTAAGCACCTGTCATACTGGAAATCTTAATCTAGTAGTGCCTGGTCAACAGTAAAAGCATATTTTCCCAAAGGCTTGAGAGAAATAATAGTTACTTCCATTTCACCATTAGGAAAAGATGAAACTAACAGAAATTTGGTGCTAATCTGACAGGTGGGTAAATTACCCTGAGGCCTTCAGCACCTGGTTCTCTGAGGGGCCCTAGATAGCAAATCCAAACCACCAAAGGTTAGAACATGGATGCTTTTCTTGGAATGAATTAAGTCCTGAAGGAGCATGAATAAGAAAAGGCAGAAAATATGATGGAGTTTCTCAGTAGCTGTGAAGTTGAACGGGCATGCAGTGCCCCAGAATCTTCCTTCTTGCTCAGGGCCCCATAGTTCCCCCAGGACAGGCTCAGGACACATGTGGGCATGTGAAATTGGGTCCATGGCCGTAATAGACCTCAGTTCAGTTCAGTCACTCAGTCGTGTCCGACTCTGGGACCCCATGAATCGCAGCACGCCAGGCCTCCCTGTCCACCACCAACTCCCAGAGTTCACTCAGACTCACGTCCATCGAGTCAGTGATGCCATCCAGCCATCTCATCCTCTGTTCTCCCCTTCTCCTCCTGCCCCCAACCCCTCCCAGCATAACAGACCTCAACCCAAGCCAATTAAATCAGAATTTCTGGAGTTGGGCTTCCCAAACAGTAGTTTTTAGAACTACGTATAAGGTACAGCCAGGGTTTCCAACGATAGGATGTAGCATTAAGATTCAAACAGATCTTTGTTGATTCTCAAACTTTGACGTACTTACACGTAGTGGGGAAAACCTCATAAAATGTCGATTCTGAGTCAGTAGGTCTTTGGTGAAAGTTGAGATTCTGTATTTCTGATGTTTCCGTGCATGTGTGCTCCTGTGCGCTCAGTTACCCAGTTCTGTCAGACTCTTTGCAGCCCCATGGCCTGTAGCCCGCAAGGCTCCCCTGTCCATGGGATTCTCCAGGCAAGAATACTGGAGTGGGTTGCCATTTCCTACTCCAGGGGATCTTCCTGACCCAGGGATCGCACCTGCATCTCCTGCATTGGCAGGCGAATTCTTTACCACTGAGCTACCTGGGAAGCCCCAGATAATGCCAGTACTGCTAGTCTTGGTACAACACTTTGAGAAACAGGAACCTAAATGCCAAATTTCTGAAGTCCTCCTTCAGTAGTAGCAACTGCAGAGCCTTTCAACTGTGTAAATGGTTTAAAATGGGTGGTTCACTTGTTTTGTTATTCAGTTTAGTTCAGTCATCTGTGTCCGACTCTTTGTGACCCCATGGACTGCAGCACGCCAGGCTTCCCTGTCCATCACCAATGCTCAGAGCTTGCTCAAACTCATGTCCATCAAATCAGTGATGCCATCCAACCATCTCAACCTCTGTTGTCCCCTTCTCCTCTTGCCTTCAATCTTTCCCAGCATCAGAGTCTTTTCTGAGGAGTCAGTTCTTCACATCAGGTGGCCAGAGTATTGGAGCTTCAGCTTTAGCATCAGTCCTTCCAATGAATATTCAGGACTGATTTCCCTTAGGATGGACTGGTTGGATCTCCTTGCAATCCAAGGGACTCTCAAGAGTCTTCTCCAACACCACAGTTCAAAAGCAATAAATTCTTCGGCATTCAGCTTTCTTTATAGTCCAGCTCTCACATCCATACATAACTACTGGAAAAACCATAGCTTTAGTCAAAGCTATGGTTTTTGATGGACCTTTGCTGGCAAGGTAATGTCTCTGTTTTTTTAATATGCTGTCTATGTTGGTTATAGCTTTTCTTCCAAGGAGCAAGCATCTTTTAATTCCATTACTGTGGTCACCATCTGCAGTAATTTTGGAGTCCAAGGCAATAAAGTTTGTCAGTGTTTCCGTTGTTTCCCCACGTATTTGCCATGAAGTGATGGGACCAGATGCCATGATCTTAGTTTTTTCAATGTTGAGTTTTAAGCCAACTTTTTCCACTTTTCTCTTTCACTTTCATCAAGAGGTTCTTTAGTTCTTTTTCACTTTCTGCCATAAGGGTGGTGTCATCTACATATCTGAGGTTATTGATATTTCTCCCAGCAATCTTGATTCCAGCTTGTGCTTCATTCAGCCCGACATTTTGCAGAATATATTCTGCGTGTAAGTTAAATAAGCAGGGTGACAATATACAGCCTTGATGTACTCCTTTCCCAATTTGGAACCAGTGTGTTATTCCATGTTCGGTTTTATCTGTTGCTTCTTGACCTGCATACAGATTTCTCAGGAGGCAGGTATGGTAGTCTGGCATGTCCATCTCTTTAAGAATTTTACACAGTTTGTTGTGATCCACACAGTCAAAGGCTTTGGCATAGTCAAGAAAGCAGAAATAGATGTTTTTCTGGAACTCTCTTGCTTTTTCCATGATCCAGCGGATGTTGGAAATTTGATCTCCGGTTCCTCTGCCTTTTCTAAAACCAGCTTGAACATCTGGAAGTTCACGGTTCACATACTGTTGAAACCTGGCTTGGAGAATTTTGAGCATTACTTTGCTGGCATGTGAGATGAGCGCA
This sequence comes from Ovis aries, assembly GCF_016772045.2. Taxonomy (NCBI): domain Eukaryota; kingdom Metazoa; phylum Chordata; class Mammalia; order Artiodactyla; family Bovidae; genus Ovis; species Ovis aries. The sequence continues at coordinate 7,918,449 of NC_056070.1, forward strand.
ATTGTGCAGTAGTTTGAACATTCTTTGGCATTGCCCTTCTTTGGGACTGGAATGAAAACTAACCTTTTTCAGTTCTGTAGCCACTGTTGAGTTTTCAAAATTTCCTGGCATATTGAGTGCAACACTTAACAGCACCATCTTTTAAGCTTTGAAATAGCTCAACTGGAATTCCATCACCTCCACTAGCTTTGTTCATAGTGATGCTCCCTAAGGCCCACTTGACTTCATATTCCAGGATATCTGGCTCCAAGTGAGTGATCACACCATTGTGGTTATCTGGGTCATGAAGACCTTTTTTGTACAATTCTTCTGTTTATTCTTTCCACTTCTTAATATCTTCTGCTTCTGTTAAGTCCATACCATTTCTGTCCTTTATTGTGCCCATCTTTGCATGAAATGTTCCCTTGGTATTTCTCATTTTCTTGAAGAGATCTCCAGTCTTTCCCTCTATTGTTTTCCTCTATTTCTTTGCACTGATCAATGAGGAAGGCTTTCTTATCTCTCCTTGCTATTCTTTGAAACTCTGAATTCAGATGGGTATATCTTACCTTTTCTCCTTTACCTTTAGCTTCTCTTCTTTTCTCAGCTATTTGTAAGACCTCCTCAGACAACCATTTTGCCTTTTTGCATTTCCTTTTCTTGGGGATGGTCTTGATCACTACCTCCTGTACAATGTCGTGAACCTCCGTCCACAGTTCTTCAGGCACTCCATCAGATCTAATCCCTTGAATCTATTTGTCACTTCCACTGTATAACTGTAAGGGATTTGATTTAGCTCATACTTCGATGGTCTAATGGTTTTCCCTACTTCTTTCTGCTTTTGCAACAAGGAGCTCATGATCTGAGCCACAGTCAGCCCCCAGTCTTGTTTTTGCTGACTGTATAGAGCTTCTCCATCTTTGGCTGCAGAGAACATAATCAGTCTGATTTCAGTATTGACGTCTGGTGATGTCCATGTGTAGAGTCTTCTCTTGTGTTATTGGAAGAGGGTGTTTGATATGACCAGTGTGTTCTCTTGGGAAAGCTCTCTTTTCCTTTGCCCTGCTTCATTCTGTACCCCAAGGCCAAATTTGCCTGTTACTCCAGGTGTCTCTTGTCTTCCTAGTTTTGCATTCTAGTCCCCTATAATGAAAAGGACATCTTTTTTGGGTGTTAGTTCTAGAAGGTCTTGTAGGTCTTCATAGAACCGTTCAACTTCAGCTGCTTCAGCATTACTGGTCAGGGCCTAGACTTGGATAACTGTGATACCGAATGGTTTGCCTTGGAAACGAACAGAGATCATTCTGTCATTTTTGAGATTGCACCCAAGAACTGCATTTTGGTGGAAGCCAGATGTCTTTCATGATGTAGGCTTGGAAGTAATACATGGTCATTTCTGCAAATGAGATAATGTTACAAAGGTCAGTCCTGCTTAATGTGGGAGAGGACTATGTAGGGCTATGGCTACCAGGAACTCCCTGGGGTCGTCGTGCAGGCTGGCAGCACAGGTTCAGTCAGTCAAGCTTTAGGATGTAAACATGTGTTCTCACTCAAGGATTCCTAATGAAAGATTTCACCCTTCTTAAGCAGTGAGTACAATGATGTAATATGCCAGCATTTTAACATTATTCCCTAAGGCTCTATCCCTAAGTTGACAAAGATGATGGCTTTTCAAGAGGGTTGGGGGGGAGAAGAGAAGTATTAATATTTCCAAAGCTGTTTCCTAAAGTAAAAAGTCATTTTGTGCCTGCTTTTTACATTAATCTGTTTGAAGAATTTTATCCCTGATCTTCACAGAAGAATTAAGATGCAACCACTTTTCATAAGATATTTTCATAGTGAATATGGTTTATATCAAGACCCAGCTGGCCCAGATTTAAAGACTTATTGGGGTGGGAAAAATTAGTTTCAGCATTATAATTCTAATGCAAACAAAATTTGGGAGTACTAGGTAGGCAACTATTAATTAATTTGATTACTTTGTGATTTAAAATTTATAAAGCAAATACTCCCCTTTCAAGGGGCTGCAGAATTTGCAGAGTAAGATATATCCTTTCTTTACTGAGATGCACCCTCTTTTTTCTAACCGAGAAACACTATCTGATTTGCTAATCATTCATCCTTCCAAGTAAAAGTGAAAGTCATTCAATCATGTCCTACTCTGTGCAACCCCATGAACTAAAGTCCATGGAATTCTCCAGGACAGAATACTAGAGTGGGTAGCCTTTCCATTCTCCAGGGGATCTTCCCAACCCAGGGATCGAACCCGGGTCTCCCGCATTGCAGGCAGATTCCTTACTAGCTGAGCCACAGGGAAGCCCAAGAATACTGAGTGGGTAGCCTATCCCTTCTCCAGCAGATCTTCCCGACCAGGAATCTAACTGGGGTCTCCTGCATTGCAGCCAGATTCTTTACCAACTGAGCTATCAGGGAACCCCTCTTAGTCAAACATTTATCTGAATAAAAAGTGTTGTGCAAAGTACTTAAAAATGGTTCCTCGGGGAGGGGATATATGTGCACGTATGGCTGACTCACTCTGTTGTACAGCAGAGACGAACACAACATTGTAAAGCAGCTATACCCCAGTTGAAAACAAAACAAAATGAAAACAAATGAAAAAGAAAGCGACCTTATTTGGAAATGAGGCCTTTGCAGGTGTTAGTAGTTAAGATGAGGTCCTACTGGAGTAGGGTGGGCCTTGAATCTCACATAAGATGCCTTATAAGAAGAGATTCAGACACGCAAGGAGAATGTCACATGAAGATGGATCCCCACCAGGAGACGGCAGGGGCATGCGGCCCCAGCCAAGCAGTGTCAGCCACCATCAGAGCCGGAAGAGGCAGGAAGGGCCCCTCATAGAACCTCAGGGGGCATCGCCCCATGACACTTTGTTCTTGGACTTCTGGCCCCTAGGACCACGAGAGAAGAGAAAACAAATTCCTGTTGTTTTATGCCTAAAACAAAATTCATCTCTAAGCTCCAAGAATTTCAATCCAGAATCTCTTCTGCATTGATTTTATGCAGGCTTAGAAAGAACTCCTTTCTGCTCTTAATATATAATATTTTTAAATCACAAAGTACTCAGGGCACATGAAACTTTTCATGATGCTATTCAAGACGGATCGTCTGAAAACCACTGGGGCAAACAAATTCAACCAGGCTGGAAGGAAAGGTGATTGTTCTTTGTTCTCAACACTTATCTTCAGATTTCACATATGAGCAATAGAATTTTAGAGCTGCCTTTAGCCAAGTGGTAACTCCTGCCCCCTGCCCCCATTTCCACATTGATTAAGAAATACAATACCAAGTTTTATGTGGCATAATTTGTTTAAATGAGATTTATTTATTCCATGCTTCCATGTGAAGCTTTACCTAAGAAACTCTGCTTGAACATCTCCTGGGTTTGCTTCACACTACTTCATTTCTCAAATGCATTGGCTACTCTTCACTTTTGGCCAGAACCTTCTGCTTTCAGAGGCAGTTTTCCAGCCACTCCATTATTTATTACATAAAGGGTGCTTGCGAGCCTTTTAGACTGCACTGTGCTAAGACTTTCTGCTGTCTCATGTTTTCATCTCTGTTCACTGTGTGCCAGGCATTTCTTCCAGAAGCAACAGTGATGAAACAGCTATTTTCAGTGAAAATGCTGGGTGACTATGAACTTGAATTTTTGAAAGAGCATTATTTTTTATTTAATAATCTTTAATGATTATAAACTTAGTGGTTTTTTTTTTTTATCACATTTTTACAAGAAAATGTATAAAGCCCAGAGGTTCAGAGACTCTGTACCCCACCGTATAACCGGCACCACGACTGGGAAAAAGATTCACACTGTTCTCTCAATTTTTGTTCCCCTGAGAGCTTTACTGTCCTTTGCGGCAATGATGCTTGTAGCACTTCACAAATAAAATGACTTTGCAAATATAGATGAGAGAATGATTAAAACTACTCTTTCAGGTTTAGAAAATTGATTAAGTCTTTCAAAAATTTCAAGTTTAATTTTTTAATGAAAATAGCAGATGAGTGGAAGAAAAATTCAGATATGCATGCTTGAAATGTTTGTAGAACACAAATGGGTGGGGTTTGTTTTTTCCTTATAAGAAAACTGTGGTTTAATAGTTCTAATAGTTCTACTGGTCCATTTCACTTCCGCAAAGTGTCTAGTCAAAGACTCTCACATTTCAAGTAAATTCTCTGTATTCAAATTATACTCAATATTTTGTGATTTTTCAGTCAGTAAAGAATCTGCTTGCAGTGCAGGAGACCCAGGTTGTATCCCTGGATGGGGAAGCTCCCCTGGAGAAGGAAATGGTAACCCACTCCAGTATTCTTGCTTGAAGAATCCCATGGACAGAGGAGCCTGGTGGCCTACAGCTCATGGGGTCACCAAAGAGTCAGACACAACTTAGGAACTAAACCACCACCACCTGCAACAATTGTGAGAGTGAAAATAATGGAAACATTAAAATCATAAAGTAACTCTTTCTAGAAATTTGAACTTATTTGTCTTAAATCTCCCTAGGAAGAAAGTCTAGGAGCACTTCTTAGTATTCCTCTTTTCAGATAAGGGGATGGAGATCCAGTCAGTGATTTTCAACAGTTATTTAATTATTTGATATTTAGTAATATCCAAAGTGGAAAACCATGGGAAAGAACTACAGTATTCTCATTTTGTTTCTGAAGAATCAAATTTCTCAAGCCCAATATACAATTTGCTCTTTGAATGTAGGCGTTTTGCTTCATTTAAAATTCAAAAGAATTATTGTGTTTGTCTTAAAATCAATCATGATAGTGGTTTCCTCCTCTCGATAGCACCTTTCATGTTTATATTAATACTGAATATGACAAACTGTATTCCTGTCATTCTATATATGAGATTAAAATAATGATGGTCATGAGTACTTAAAGGATAATAAAGCTTTCATAATGATTAATAAGCAGTTATGACCTAGTTAAAGAAACAGATTACAGACAAGAAATAGGAAAGATTAAGCAGCAGAAATAGAAATTGACTCCAGGGTAGAAGACGTTCATTTCAGGCTTTCAAAATTCATTCATCACAAGGAGGTCTCTTTAGGAGTTTATGGTTAAAAAATTTATACCTGTGGTAGGTTTGTAGTGGAAATTAGCTGGTTATTTTAGGACAAATGTTTTATACCTCATATGTATATTTGAAATGTTTGAATATTAAAACAATATATTTATCTTATATACAGAAATAATGATACTATTCAGACTTGTTCAGTCCCTGTTAGTAAATCTGTACTCACTTGGCTATGTGTTTAGGTAAAAAAAATAGCTTTTCTTTGATACTTTCCAGACTCCTATGTGAAGTAACTGCTATTGATCATGATTTACTGGTCATACAAATTATTTGTCATATATGCATGTGTATCTGTGTTTGTTCACTTGTTTGTATGTGTAGGTGTGTGTGTGTATATGTTTTATATCTGCATATATATAATGTATATATTAAACATTTAAGGTAAAGAGGTATATGCATATGATTGCCCAATAATATATATTTTAATGTAACTGATATCTTCATTTTTAATAGTTTGGTAGCAATGTAAAATTACATTTCTTTCAGTATTATGATTGATTATAGTTACTGTTTATTATTATTACTACAATAGTATAGATATGCCTCAGAGATATTTCCACTTTGATTCCAGACCACTGGAATAAAGCAAATATCACAGTGAGTCATACAAATTTGTTTTCCCAGTGCATATAAAAGTTATGTTTATACTGTACTATAGTCTGTTATGTATGCAATAGCATTATGTCAAAAAAAATGTTCATATATTAATTAAAAATACTTTTAAAGAAATGCATCCACATTCAATATCGGAAAAATCTATTATAATAATTTGAGAAAGCCTTAAAGAATTACTAATAATTATTTGAAGCAAATGAATGATTTTAAAATTCCGGATTGGGTCACAGACTAAATGGTATCAGTCAGCTCTAAAATTATGTTTTCCTCTATTAGTTATTCATGGCAAATAGATGGGGAAACAGGGGAAACAGTGACTGACTTTATTTTAGGGGGCTCTAAAGAAAAGTTATGACCAACCTAGACAGCATATTGAAAAGCAGAGACATTACTTTGCCAACAAAGGTCCGTCTAGTTAAGGCTATGGTTTTTCCAGTGGTCATGTATGGATGTGAGAGTTGGACTGTGAAGAAAGCTGAGTGCTGAAGAATTGATGCTTTTGAACTGTGGTGTTGGAGAAGACTCTTGAGAGTCCCTTGGACTACAAGGAGATCCAACCAGTCCACCCTAAAGGAGATCAGTCCTGGGTGTTCATTGGAAGGACTGATGTTGAAGCTGAAACTCCAATACTTTCACCACCTCATGTGAAGAACTGACTCATTGGAAAAGACCCTAATGCTGGGAAAGATTGAAGGCAGGAGGAAAAGGGGATGACAGAGGATGAGATGGTTGGATGGCATCACCAATTCAATGGACATAAGTTTGAGTGAACTCCGGGAGTCGGTGATGGACAGAGAAGTCTGGCGTGCTGCAGTCTATGGGGTCGCAAAGAGTCAGAGATGCCTGGGCAACTGAACTATTAGTCATGGGGCTTCCCTGGTGGGTCAGATGGTAAAGAATCTGCCTGAAATGTGGGAGGCCAGGGTTCAACCCCTGGGTTGGGACGATCCTCTTGAGAAGGAGATGGCTACCCACTCCAGTATTCTTACCTGGAGAATCCCATAGACAGAGGAGCCTGGTGGGCTACAGTCCATAGGGCTGGAAAGACTCTTGACATACCAAAACAATCTGTACCTCAAGTTTTCTGTTTTTCTTTTTTTGGTTTGCCTGTTGGTGTTGTTGTTGTTTAAACCTCAGACTGACAGAAAAAAGTGCAAATTCATTACAAAGCAGTTTTTTCCTGAATCATTTGAGATTAAATTGCCAACATGATGTCTCATCATCCCTAGATAATTTACCATGTATTTTTTTGAAAATTGAAACATTCTCCTACACAGTAGGATGATGCAAGTATCAAAGTCAGGAATTTAACACTGATAACATTGCTACCACCTAATCCTCAGAACCCATTCAAATTTTCCAGATGCCCTAATAATGTCACTTTAAGGGAAAGAATTCAATTCAGGATCACTATGTGCTTCTCTGTCTTGTTTCTTTAGTCTGTTTCAACTAGAATGGTTCCTTGATCTTTCCTAGACCTCCATGACTTTGATTGACACTTTTGAAGATTGTGTTGTTGAGAGGAGCTTCCCAGGTGGCTCAGTGGTAAAGAATCTTTCTGCCAACGCAGGAGGTGCAGATTCCATCTCTGGGTCAGGAAGCTCCCCCAGGAAAGGAAATGGCAGAGAAGCCTGGCGGAGGGATCAGACATGACCTAGTAACTGAGCATGCTGTTTAATTGCTAAGTCGTGTCTGACTCTTTGTGACTCCATGGACTGTAATCTGCCAGGCTCCTCTGTCCATCGGATTTCCCAGGCAGGAATACCGGGTTGGGTTGCCATTTCCTTCTCTGGGGGATCTTCCTAACCCAGGGATCGAACCCCTGTATTCTGCATTGGCAAGCAGAGTTTTAACACTGAGCCAGGAGGGAAGCCCTTTTGAAAATTACCAGCCAGTGATTTTGAGGAGACCCTCAGCTGGGTTTGTCTGATTCTTCTTCAGGATTAGATTTAAGTTATATGTCTTTGGCAGGAATATCAGAGTAGTGATGCTGTGGACTTTGGTATCATACTGGGGGGGGGGGGAGGTCAATTTCACTTTGTCTCATTACCAGTGATGTTCCCTTTGATCACCTAATTAAGTGATACCTGTCAGGCTTCTTCAATGTAAGTTTACTCTTTTTTTTCCCCTTGAAATTAGTAAGTATTTCATTGTACTTCCTGTAATTAGCTAGTATTGTCAGAAGACACTTTGTAACTTATGTGACTATCATTATATTCCTCAAGCTTTCAATCTATTCATTTATCACTTTTGACTCATGGTATCTTATTTTAGTCAATTACTGTCATTATTTATGTTAATGCTCAAATTATCCCCAGTTTCATCAATGCATTCAAGCTGACGTCTATGCCCTTTGGCTGTCCCCATCATTTTCTAGTACTTACTTTTGGTTTTAAGTTTTGGACTTGTGTGGTGCCTTCTCTGCCCTAGCCATGGAATCAGTTATTTTTCTTCCTTTACTGATGCTGAAGCTGAAAGTCCAATACTTTGGCCAGCTGATACGAAGGATTGACTCTTCTAAAAAGACTCTGATGCTGGGAAAGATTGAAGGCAGGAGAAGACGGGGACGACAGAGGGTGAGATGGTTGGACGGCATCACTGACTCGATGGACATGAGTTTGAGTAAACTCTGGGAGTTGGTGATGGACAGGGAGGCCTGGCGTGCTGTGATTCATGGGGTCGAAAAGAGTCGGACACGACTGAGCTACTGAACTGAGCTTGATAAATAATGCTAATTGGGAGCCAAGATTGGGGTAATAGGCATGCTTATTGTCCCTGGGTTTCATCTGCTCTTGGGCTTCTTAGTGGACAGAACTAGGAAATATGTGTATACACACAGAATCTTGAAAACTGTCAGTTCACGCTGAAGCCCCCTTTGCACACAGAAGTCCTCCTCACCCGACTCAGACCCCAGGACCCTGTGTTGAGCCGCGTCCTGCACGGGCACTTTCCTTACCCTACCTGGATGCTCCACACTGGCTGGTCCTCCTGGCTGGTCTCCTCATCCTGGTTAGGCTCTGACACTCCCCGCAGGCCAGTCCTCCTGTGTGCTGACTTTCCCGCCACTCCCAGATTCCAGCAATCGTGCCTGGCTGCCATTGGTGCCTCCTGATCGGAATACCTTCCTCACCCTGCTTGGGGCCAGACACCCTGCTCTGGTCCCCCATGACTACCCTCTTGGACACCTAACTGCCTTAGGACTGAATCATTTGGGAAGGGAAAGGGAGGAGCTTCTTTTTTTGAAGTGTATTTTACTCGTCTAATGAGCTGTTGTTCTTGGCCCACCCAGCATCTCTTGCCCCGGCCTCTGATGGCATGCCCTGATTTTCATTCTGGTGGAATACTTTCTTAGGCTCTTAGTATATGTGTTTCAGGCAAGACTGACTTCACTCTTGCTTTAGGGATGCGCATGAGTCAGTCCTGGCCAGCTGACCACATTCTCTTGGCCCCAGTGATTAGCACTACCTTTCACTCTGTTGCTTAGGCCCCAAAAGAGACAAAAACCAAAAATCATGTGCTCATTCATGACTTATTTCTCTCAAACTGCACATCGAATTCATAAGCAAATTGCTTTCCTTCAAAATTCATCCCACATAGAATCGGTCCTCTCTGCCACTTACAGAAACATCCTATTCTAAGCCATCTTCATCTCTCACCTGACCTCCTGCCTCCAGTTTGTCCCACTACAGAATATTCTTCATACAGCAACCAAAGTGAGTCCTTTAAAACCTTAAGACAGATTATGTCACTCTGCTCAACAGGCATCATCAACTTCCCCTTACACTCAGAACAATATCTAATGTCCTTACATTATGGCCAGCAAGGGCCTACATCAGACCTGTATCACCTGAAGAAGTTATAATGATACAGATGTCTGTGCCCACCCCCAAGAGAAACTAACTGGATCTCCCTAGGATAGATTCCCTGACACTGGTTTCTTTTAAAAGCTCTCCAGTGCTTTTGTGAGCTGGCTGGCTACCAATCAGACTCGTATATATGTCACTTTAACCACCACTCATCTTCGGACCTGGGCCCCTCTGCTGTTTCTCAAGTGAGCCAAGCATGATCCCACCTCAGGGTCTTTGCACTGCTGGATGCAATGACCTCTGACACTAACGGGCCAGAATTCAGCCAGCCTTCACAAGTTGAGAGCATAGTCCTGCATAAAGCTGCCTTTGCCTCCATCAGCAGCAGTGAGCTCAGGAGCTCCCAGGCCACCCACTCTTCTGATTAACTGGCTACAGGGGACACAGTACTGCCTCAGTTTTCATAATTCACTGCGATGAGCCATAGACCTCGGGGAAGCACTGTATTTACAGTGATAGTCTTGTTGTAGCCAAAAGGATGCAGAATGGGCCCAGCCAAAAGAAGAGGGGGAGGTCTAGGAGGGTCTCAAGAGCAAAGCTTCCACGTCGTCTCTCTGCAGAGTTGGGAAGCATTGATGCATAGCAATACGTACAGAATATTGTTAGCTAGGGATGCTTTCTTGAGCTTCGTTGTCTTGTGTTTCACTAGAATTTCACTGTAGGTATGATTGATGGAACCATTAGTCATACATTTAAACTTGATCTCCAGGCCCTCTCCCCTCTGTGGAGATCAGGCTGATATCACCGGGCTCAGTTCCCAAACCCTCATGAGTCATCATCTTAGTATAAATGAGGGACCCAACATGAGTCACAGTATTAGCATAAACTCTCAGGGTCCATTAGGAATGACAAAAATATTCCTATTACTTAGCAAGTTCCAATGAATTATAGGTTACTTCCCAGCATCCAAGGACAGAGGCCACATTCTTTTAAATTATTTTTTAATTAATTTTTTCTTTTTTAATTTCTTGGCTATGCTGTGTGGACTGTGAAATTTTAGTTCTCCAACCAGGGAGCAAACCCACAGCCCGCACAGTAGAAGCCCAGTGTCTTAACCACTGGACCACCAGGAAAGTCCCTCAACTTTTTATTATGGAACGCTGAGTAAAGACACACCTGAGCAGATCTACCCTTCACATTTTTGGTTACATGACCTAGTAAAACTTATTTGCTCCAGTCAGGTAGAGTTGCATTTCCTGTCACTAGCCAGCGTCCTTTGTGATGCACAAATCGACTGACTTCCCTGGCTCCTGTGTCTTCCCTCCAGTTCATATTGTGTGTAATTATTGGTTGGATCAATCATCCTAAACAACGGTTCTGATCTTGTCACCCCATTGTTGAAACACCTCCATCAGCCAGTTACTTAAAGTATTTTTTCTTCCTCCACTAGTCCGAAATATTTAACCTGACATTCAAGGCCTGTATCATCTGGCTCTATTTTCTTGCTCTCCCACGACTAGTCCTTGATTTAACCAGAATGGACTACTTGCCTTTTCTTGAGTGCTTTTTGCCTTTTCCCACTCTGTGCCTTATCAGATCAATACCACTGTGCCTTTGTTAGATCATCCTGTTTGTTGGGAATGGCCAACCCCTCCTTCCTACCTGTCAAAGTGTACTCCTTTCCTTCTTCCATGAATTATTTAATAATCCCAGATGTAAGCAATTTCTTGCTATAAATTCTTCATCAGTAGCACTTCCTTTGTATTCTCTCACATCTTATTTTAATATTTTTCCTTTGTTAATATCTGTAACTTGCATTATACGAAAAATCTATATTTTAAGAGTTCTTACAATGGTCTATGAGAATGCTATGGACTAGAGGAGCCTGGCAGGCTACAGTCCATGGAGTTGCAAAGAGTTGGACACGACTGAGCAGCTAACACTGTTTTTTTTTTTTACAATGCTCTAAGAATGTAAATATGAATAATTAGTTTGTGCCCCAAAGCAGTTATCCAGTAAAAGAAGAAATATATCTTTTATCAACTGATTTTATCAACTAGCCACTCAGTTCAGTTCAGTTCAGTTCAGTTCAGTCACTCAGTCATGTCCGACTCTTCACAACCCCATGGACCAAAGCATGCCAGGCCTCCCTGTCCATCACCAACTCCTAGAGTCCACTCAAACTCATGTCCATTGAGTCGGTGATGCCATCTCATTCTCTGTCGTCCCCTTCTTCTCCTGCCTTCAATCTTTCCCAGAATCAGGGTCTTTTCAAGTGAGTCAATTCTTCGCATCAGGAGGCCACAGTATTGGAGTTTCAGCTTCAACATCAGTCCTTCCAATGAACACCCAGGTCTTGCAGTCCAAGGGACCCTCAAGAGTCTTCTCCAACACCACAGTTCAAAAGCATCAATTTTTCAGCCCTTAACTTTCTTTATAGTCCAACTCTCACATCCATACATAATTGCTGGAAAAACCATAGCCTTGACTAGATGGACCTTTGTTGATAAAGTAATATCTCTGCTTTTCAATATGCTATCTAGGTCGGTCATAACTTTTCTTCCAAGGAGTAAGCGTCTTTTAATTTCATGGCTGCAGTCACCATCTGCAGTGATTTTGGAGCCCAAAAAGATAAAGTCTGTCACTGTTTCCACCGTTTCCCCATCTATTTGCCATGAAATGGTGGGACTGGATGCCATGATCTTCATTTTCTGAATGTTGAGCTTTAAGCCAACTTTTTTACTCTGCTCTTTCACTTTCATCAAGAGGTTCTTTAGTTCCTCTTCACTTTCTGCCATAAGGGTGGTGTCATCTGCATATCTGAGGTTATTGATATAGTCAACTAGCCATTATCTCTGCAAATATTTTATCTCCCATATCCTATCTGTTCTTTCATTCTGGAATTCCCATTAGATGTTAAGTTGGACCTTTACATTTTTTTCTCTGTGCCTTTTCATATTTTCTGTTTCTTCATCTGTCCTACAGTGAGGAAAATGTGTTCAAATCTACCTTCAAGTTTACTAATCCCTTCTTCAGCTGACTCTAATCTACTGCTCAGACCATTTGTCCAGTGGTAAATTTAAATGACCATTCATCTAGGTGTGTAACCGAGCAAGGATTCTGTGTCTGCGGCTCAGAAAGCCAAACTCTGACAGTGGGAGTTTGCAACAAACAAAGGATTTATTGCAGGGTGCCAAGCAAGGGAGGGGGAGACAAGCCTCAGAGCCACTCCAACTTGGTGTTTGAGTTAGCGGGTTTTTTTTAAAGGGGAAGAACAAAGAAACTAGGGCTAATCGTTGTGACATATCTTAATTATAGCTTTGGAAGTTAGGGTATCTCTGGTTTGAGTTTTTTTGTCCAGGTGATCTGTCACTTAGAAATCTGTTATCTCATCTCGCCCCGGAGAAACAACCTGAGCTTGCATGTTTGATGGTGATATCTCGGGAAGATCCCCTGGAGAAGGAAATGGCAACCCACTCCAGTACTCTTGCCTGGAGAATCCCATGAAGGGAGGAGCCTGGTAGGCTACAGTCCATGGGGTCACAAAGAGTCAGACACGACTGAGCGACTTCACTCACTCACTCACTCTAACAATTTTAGAACATTAACAGTGTTATCAACAACACCAGTCTCAGTCATCTGATTCTGGTGGTCAGTTAGCACAGGACTGAATTCAGAGGTGACAGAAAGAGAATAAAGATGTGGATAGAGAGATAAATCATTAACTCTGTAAGGGATCTCAGTTTTAAGGGGACTTGGTTCCAGATGTTCTATTTGTTGTTTTAAATTTTTGCCTTTTCTTTTGTAGTGAATTGCCATTTATTTGGGGCTTAATAAATGGCACTAGTGTTAAAGAACCTACCTGCCAATGCAGGAGAGTGAGACGTGGGTTCTATCCCTGGGTTGGGAAGATCCCCTGGAGGAGGGCATGGCAGCCTACTCTAGTATTCTTTCCTGGAGAATTCCGTGGACAGAGGAGCCTGGTGGGCTACAGTCCATAAGATCGCACAGTCAGACACAACATGTGACTTAGCATGCACACATGCTATTTGTCTATTTTTTCCAATGCCTTTCAGATTTTCAAAATATTAAACATGTGGACTATGGTTTCTTTTAGATTGTTTTCCTGTATACTAAATTTTGAGATTAAAAAGCCTCCTGTTTATTATATCCCTGGTTATTTGTTATACATTATACGTGGATTTTTATTACAAGCTCACTGCAGTGAGGCTCATTTTTGTCTGTGCTTGTCCCATGCTGCCTGGGTAGCAGAGTTTAATAGCAACATCCTCCTGGTGTCCTGGAGACAACACAGGCCCAGGACCATGGCAATTTCTAGGCTTGAGGTTTCCTGCAGTGTCACTGTGTGTTTGTGTGTATGTGTGTGTGTATGTGTGTATGTGTGTGTGTGTGTGTGTATGCTCAATCACATCCAACTCTCTGCAACCCCATGGACTGTAGCCCGCCAGTGTCCTCTGTCCATGGGATTCTCCAGGCAAAAGTATTGGAGTGGCTTGCCATTTCCTGCTCCAGGGGCTCTTCCCAACCCAGGGACTGAACCTGGGTCTCCTGCATTGCAGGCAGATTCTTCACCATCTGAGCACCAGGGAAGCCCCGCTGAAACCCTGGACTTACCAAATCATTAGCACTGTCTCCATCAGCTTCTCAAAGCTGCTGCCCCCCCAGTCCTGGCATTTCTTACTCTGGCTTTCAGTTCCCTTTGTGTTTCTGCCAGCTGGAGTGTTCCCTTTCTTTCAGTTAAAGATTGACTTTAAAAACTTTTCTGTCATGTTACTTTGTAATCCAGTGTTCCTAAGGGCTTATAGCCAGTGGGCTTCCATGTTGTCTTAGTTCAACATAGTGCTGGAACCATGACAAAATGGTATGTATCCATCTGTATAACATCTACCCCGCCAGGAGACAGCCAAGACATAACAGAAGAGCAAAAGAAAGCTCTTGGCAATTCACAAAACTTGTAATCAGTTGTGACTGCGGGATCTGAGAAGGGCTTGGTTTGGTAATTGTCTTAGTCGCTTCTGGCTGCTGTATCAAAACCCCACAGGCTGGGTCACTTACAAACAACAGAAATGTACTGCTTGCAGTTCTGGAGGCTGGAAGTCTGAGGTCAGGCTGCCAGCACGGTCAGCTGAGGCCACTCTTCCAGGCTGCAGACTTCTCTTTGGATCCTCCCAGAAGGAGCTAGGGAGTTTTGTAGGGTCACTTTCTCATCATGTTCATAAGGGCTCCATCCTCCTGATCTAACCACCTTCCAAATGCCCCAGCTGCTGATACTCTCACATTGGGCACCAACATTTCAACAGATGAATTTCGAGGGGTCACAGACACTCAGACCATGGTAGAAACAAACAACTGACCGGGGCTTTGAAGAACATGTAGGATTTTGATGTGAAGAGAGGGAGGGGTTGGGTCTTGTTGGGGAAATCCCAGGTTAGGGATGAGCAATCATGAAAATGCATGCCACTTTGGGAGGTGGATCACTGTCCCCTGTGGTTGGATTTGCGTGTGGCTCATTAGATGTAGTCTTGCGGTGTGTGGCTGGAAACATCCCAGCATCTCCATTCAAGTCCTGCCACAGTGCTTTGTGTGTCAAGCACACTGACTATCCACTAGATGGACAAATGTACGTGAGAGAATGTTACCAAAGTAAGGAGAAGAGGCTGGATGTGCAGGATAATCTTCAACCTCACTGCATGTCGGTTTGCTCACCTAGAAACGAGGTTCACCCACAAGTGATAGAGTAGTGCAGTGTGACTCTTAAAACCTCTTTTGGTCCCAACACTCTGATAAGAGTTTGTACAACTTAGTGCCAATCCTAATTCGTTCTGATTTAAGCAAGGGGATATCTGGATGACTTTTTGTTAGGGGTAAATGGATTTGATTGTCTATATGCTATAGGGAAAGAGATTGAAAAGTAGTCTTGAAAAATGCTCTTTAATGTGGAACAAAGAGAATCAGAGGTTGACCGACTGCAGGGCTATATTCTTATAATCTACTCAAAGTTGCTGCTATCCTGGCCTAAATAAAGAGCCATTGCTTAGAAGTTCTCTTTTGACTTTCTAAAAATAAACCAAATAGGAAGACTTCTTCTTGGAGGAAACATTTAGCAATAATAACCACAAAAGTGTGAAAGAGAAACTCATTGTCCAACAAAAGGAAGAAGAAAAAAAATCTAGATTTCTTCTATTTTTAAAACTTTACTTCCTGAGCTTTCTAAAAGCTGCTTGAAGTGAAGTCGCTCAGTCGTGTCCGACTCTTTGCGACCTCATAGACAGTAGCCTACCAGGCTCCTCTGTCCATGGGATTTTCCAGGCAATAGTACTGGAGTGGATTGCCATTTCCTTCTCCAGGGGATCTTCCCAACCCCGGGCTCAAACCCAGGTCTTCCACATTGTAGACAGACGCTTTACCGTCTGAGCCACCAGGGAAGTTAGAAAGTTAGTTAAAAAGCTGCTTAGACAAACACAAAAGGGAAACGAGACAGTTAAGAATATTTTAGTTTGTATTTGAAATAAGTGAACAAACAACTATCACTACATCATTTAGGAATAATTTTTTAAAAGGAGACTAAAAGAAAAAAGCCACCATTATGGTTCATTTTTGTGACATCCACAGTGCATTTATTCACAGACTCATTCTTTCACTTATTAAATTTTTGATGAGCATCTATGAGGTGCAGGATGTTGCACTAGGCACCAGCTGGAGATGTGACTCACCTGGTAATTCCATAGTGATCATTCAACGTAGTGAACTCAGTCTTTCCTTCTGTGTGGTGGGCATGGTGGACTGGCTAATTCAATTTTTATTTGATCATTCTTCTAGTATGTTTTTCTCTGTTGTGGGGTTTGGAATGCTGAAAATTTCATTTCCTATGGTAGTTTCCTCCAACTTGCATGAGATTTGGGAGACAGAAGTGAAGTGGAGGCCATTTTCTTGACTTTTACCTTATTCCATTGGCAAACAGGTCATGGGGTGTGAAGTTTTCTGCTAGTGATGTTACCAATTTCCTTATCTAGCTTTCTATGTATTCAGAGGAGTTGCTGTGGAGAGGAAGCTGAATGTCACGTTCAGCTCCTTCATTTCCACGTCCTAATTTTATCACTACAGTTATGACTGTATGTTCTTGAACTCAATTGTTCAAATGGTAGTCTCAGAGAATAGCTTCCAGTTAGTCAGTTCTAAGGAATGGTTCTGTGATTGATTTCTAGAGACCAAACTCTTCCAAGCATTTCATCAGCCCCTAATTTCACGTGTTAGATCCTTTTCTGTTTGAAGTATGAAAAGCGGTTTCTATTTCCTGCACTGAATCACACCCAACACACCCTCCAGTATTATTTAGGGATAATAGTAGAACTTGGAGTTTCAGCATTTGGGGATGTTTTTGTTATTAATATACTGATACATGTGTATTTCCTTTCTCCTTTCTTACAAAATATTGCAATGAGAATTAGAAGATATGGAAGTAAGTCAAAGACAAATATATGAGATTGCTTATATACAGACTCTTAAGGAAAAAAAAAAAAGCTACAAATGAACTTACTTACAAAACAGAAACAGACTCACAGTAAACAAACGCATGGTTACCAAAGGGGAAAGGTGACTGGGAAGGATAAATTGGGAGTCTGGGATTGAAATATACACACTATGGCATTTAAAATAGACAACCAGCAAGGACCTATGGTGAGCTTCCCAGGTGGCAGAGTGGTGAAGAATCCACCTCCAGTGCATTAGATGCAGGAGATGTGAGTTCAATCCCTGGGTTGGGAAGACCTCCTGGAGAAGGAAATGGCAACCCACTCCAGTTTTCTTGCCTTGAAAATTCCATGGACAGCAGAGCCAGTTCATAGGATGTCAAAGAGTCAGACACGACTCAGTGACTGAGCACGCGCGAGCACACAAGGAGCTGCTCAGGCACAAGGGACTGTGCTCAGTGTTCTGTAATAACTGAAATGGGAAAAAAAGTTGATAAAGAATTCATGGTAAAGAAACTGCCTGTGATGCAGGAGACCAGAGTTCGATCCCTGGGTTGGGAAGATCCTCTGGAGAAGGGAATGGCAATCCACTCCAGTATTCTTGCCTGCAGAATCCCGTGGACGAAGGAGCCTGGTGGGCCACAGTCTGTGGGGTTGCAAACAGTCGCACAACTGAGCGACTAACACACACATGTATAACTAGTTTCCCAGGTGGCACAGTGGGAAAGAATCCACCTGCCAGTGCATTCGGTGCTGGAGATGCGGGTTTGATCCTTGGGTTGGGAAAATCCCCTGGAGAAGGAAATGGCAACCCACTCCAGTATTCTTGCCTTGAAAATTCCATGGACAGCAGAGCCAGGTGGGCTACAGTTCATAGGATCTCAAAGACTCAGACACGACTGACTGAGCACGCTCGAGCACACAAGGGCCTACTGTATAGCACCAGGAACTGTACTCAATGTTTTGTAATAACCTAAAGGGGAAAAGAATTTGAAAAAGAACTTATATACATATATGTGTATGTATAAAGCTAGTTTCCCAGGGGGCGCTAGTGGTGAAGAACCCACCTGCCAATGCAGGAGATAAGAGATGCAGGTTCGATCCTTGAGTCAGGAAGATCCCCTGGAGGAAGGCATGGCAACCCGCTCCAATATTCTTGGTGAATCACTTTGCCGTTCACTTGAAACTAACAATGTTGCAAATTAACTATAATCCAATATAGAAAAAAAATTTAAAAAGAAATACATGTAATATTAGGTGGGTTATTGGAATTGCCAATGTGCTGCAGAGACAAAAAGCACGGCCCCAAGTCAAGTGACCTGACTTTCCCCCAGAGAATATGAGCTTCTTGAGAACCCTTCACCATAGATGCCCCAGGTTCTAAAACAATGCCTAGAAGAAAAAAAGCAGATCCTTATCATAAGTTTCCTTTGAATGAATCAGTTTGACTTCCTCTTCTAACACACACTAGCAGAATTACATGACCCCACTGGGAAGGCAGATTACCCAGCTGGGATACTTTACCAGAGGCAGAACTTCTGTGCATCCTGGCAGACGAGGCCTGGGTACCAGGGATGCAGTAGCTCTGCCATCATGGGCTTAATGTAGACTGTGTCCCAGCCTGACTGTCCCTCAAGCAGCCTCTGGAAGAGCTCTGGGAGACAGGACATGAGAAGCAGTGGCTGGGGCTCCTCATGGAGCAAGGAGGGGGTAGACGTGGGAGTATGCATAGCCTGGGCCTAACACACTGGTTTGTGCTCACATGTGGAGCATGAATAGTCAGATATACAGTTCTTTTGTCAGCCCAGCCTGGGAAAAATGGAGTGTTTTCATTCCTTGGTAAAAGGAGTGTTCCTGTATCTGTTGATGACCACCTGATTGCCACTGAAAGTGAAAGTCACTCAGTCGTGTCCAACTCTTGGGAACCCCATGGACTATATAGTTCATGAAATCCTCCAGCCCAGAATACTGGAGTGGGTAGCCTTTCCTTTCTCCTAGGGATCTTTCCAACCCAGGGATCCAACCCAGGTCTCCCACATTGCAGGCGGATACCCAAGATTACTGGAATGGGTAGCCTATTCCTTCTCCAGTGGATCTTCCCCAACCAGGAGTCGAACTGGGGTCTCTTGCATTGTAGGCAGATTCTTTACGAACTGAACTATCAGGGAGGTCCTGATTGCCATTGGCCAGAAACAAATTTTACTCCCACTATGATGTGGAGTAAGGATTTGGAGTATAGCA
This sequence comes from Ovis aries, assembly GCF_016772045.2. Lineage (NCBI taxonomy): Eukaryota > Metazoa > Chordata > Mammalia > Artiodactyla > Bovidae > Ovis > Ovis aries. The sequence continues at coordinate 7,937,684 of NC_056070.1, forward strand.
AGTAAATGGGTTCCATTCTAGCATCAGAAGCGTGTCACTTGCCAAGCCACGTCAGCAAGTTTTATTTCCCTATGTGCCAAATGGGGAAATTGATGGTTACCAGGCAGCTGTGAAGATTGCATTTATGTACGCAAAACACAGGTGCTCCCCTGACTTCTCCAACTTAAAAATGGGCCCGGTAATTTGTGCTTTCTCTCTACCCTCACCCCTGACTCTCAAATCACTCCCTGGACGTAATCTCATTGCTCTGTGGAGTATGGGGTTCACGTGACAGATTTGTGCGTTACTCATTGAGCAGCTGCTACTGCAAGACAGTAGCTGTGTGGCGCACAGAGATAGGCTGCGGCCAGTGAGGGGCTGGCACTCGGGCCCCAAGGCATGTCCCCGTGTCCTTGGACGCGATAATGTTCCACCAGCATCATTACATCTCACCACCCACAGCAGACCATAGAATTCTGGTTTTCTTCTACAGGTTTGGGGGACAAAAACTATATTCCTTGAGAGTCTACTTAAAGATCCCTTTTACAAATAAGGCCTCAAGGACAGTGGCTTTCTTTCAAAGCAGTAATCAGTGGTGGCACATTAACTTCTCCTGTTTAATCTCACAGTCTGTTGGATCTTCTTCCGGGTGGCTTCAGGCTGCCCCCGGAAGAGAAAGTCAGCAGACCCGCCTTCCAGGGACCCTCAGAGTCAGATAGATAGATAGATAGATAGATAGATAGATAGATAGATAGATAGATGGATAGAGTTGCTTTTCCTATTTATTCTCAACACTTCTTAATGTTGAACACTTTGGGTAAAATCTTCTTATTCCTTCCCCCAAAGAAGAAAAGGGTAAGATTTTTTCACTTTGTTTTGCAAAAATGTGTTGGTATGACTTATCTTCTAATGACAGCTTCAACATCATGGTATCATAATGGTTGCTTCAAAGACCATGAAATAATAGATTTTGAGGAGCATAACACCCACGCTTTTTCAGCACATCTGTAATTATTGTATACATTCTAATTACAATGCTTCTTACCCAGGTATTATTGCTCAAGGGAAAACAAAAACTCCTGCTATTTTCAGTTAGTCTATTTATACTCTGAGACCTAAGCCTGACTAGTGATGTGTGGACCCTGCCATCAATATCCTTTCTAGCAGCTCCACAGAGGTGACTTCAGTGATTGCAACCTGAAATTATATAAGAAAATTTATGCACAATCTCAAATCTTTTTTTAATGAACATACAATTGATTTACAATGTTGTGTTAGAATATGCTGTATTACAAAGTGATTCAGTTATACATATATATATTTCTTTTTCATTATAGGTTATTCAGTTCAGTTCAGTCACTAAATTTTGTCCAACTGTTTGCAACCCATGGACTGCAGCATGCCAGGCTTTCCTGTCCTTCACTGTCTCCTGGAGTCTGTGCAAACTCATGTCCATCGAGTTGGTGATGCCATCCAGCCATCTCATCCTCTGTCATCCCTCTTCTCCTCCTGCCTTCAATCTTTCCCAGCATCAGGGTCTTTGATGTTGGATATAGTTCCCTGTGCTATGAATACATGAAGTGAAGTGAAAGTGAAAGTCACTCAGTCCTGTCTGCTCTTTGCAACCCCATGGACTATACAGTCCATGAAATTCCCCAGGCCAGAATACTGGAGTGGGTAGCCTTTCCCTTCTCCAGGGGATCTTCCCATCCCAGGGATTGAACCCAGGTCTCCTGCATTGCAGGTGGATTCTTTACCAGCTGAGACACAAGGGAAGCCATAGTAGGTCCTTATTAGGACCTACTATTTTTTTATACAGTATTCTGTATCTGCTAATCCCAACCTCCTGTTAGTAATTTATCCCCGCTCCCCTTCCCCTTTGGTAACCATAAGTTTATTTTCTTTTTCAAAGAATATTTATTTATTGATTTGCCTGCCTCGGGTCTTGATTGCAGCATCCGGGATCTTCTTTGCATCATGCAGAATCTTTCCTTATGGTGCATGGACTCTCTAGTTGTGATGCAGGCTCCAAAATGTGCGGGCTCAGGAGTTGCGTCTCAAAGGCTCAGTTGCTCCACAGCTTGTGGGATCTTAGTTCCCCCACCAGGGATTCAGCTTGCATCTGCTGCATTGCAAGGTGGATTCTTCACCACTGGGCTACCAGGTAAGTCCTCCATAAGTCTGTTTTCTTCCTCTGTGAGTCTATTTCTGTTTGGTAAATAAGTCCATTTGTCTCATTTTTTAGATTCCATATATAAGTGATATCATATGATATTTGTCTTTCTCTGACTTACTTCACTTAGACTGATCATCTCTAGGTCCATCCATGTTGCTGAAAGTATCATTATTTCATCAAATGTTAAAATCTTAACCCTGTGATTCTATACCAAAGAAACACCCCACCCATCTAAGGAAGGGGTAATTTTCATCTTTATGCTTAGCTCACTTCTCTGGGGGTGTGAGTGGGTGGATGGTGTAGAAAAAAGTCACAGGAATCAAAATAAACTCACAAAAATCTGTTTCCATCTAATTAGAATTAACTCACTGATCTCATTGGCTAATTTTTCAAAAAATATGCATTAAAAATTGCTTTATTTTTAAAGTTGCTTCTGTGTTCAGTGTTTGCCTCATGAAAAGTATACAAAAAACTGAAAATTCTCCAGTCAAAACTGGCCACATCTATACTTCCTGATGTTTCTGACACCTTGAATACTGTTTGAAAAGTGTGTGGCTGCTGAATTATAAATAGAGATAAAATATTTAGGGTCATTATTTTGTTTCCTGTCTTAAAAAAAAAACAGAAATGGTGGGAAGGACATGGAAGAAGGCATCAGAAGAATAGAAGGACAATCTCGGCTCTGCTGCTTTCTAGTCTCTAAAGCAAATCACTTAAGCATTCTGAACTGCAGTGTCTTTATTCAACACAATATGGAATATGTGTTTTCTCAGCAGTACAGTTTAGCACTTCTGAAACAATTGTCAGTGTATTCTTGGTGTGAGCAAATAGGTCAATATATTGAGGAGGACGGGAGTCAAGTTTTTCATGGTAAGAAGAGGGGGTAACAGACAAAGAGAGAAACAAGAAGGAGCCCTGCAGTGTTGGGCTGAAATTAATTGGAGGTGTCAGGATGAACTCATGACTTTCAGGAGAGTAAGAGTGAGAATGTGAGGGAGAGAGAAAGAGAGGGAGAGAGAAAGAGAGAAATAGAGAGAAGAAAATGAGCAGAAAAAGGGGATGGGGGAGAGATCACATATAAAATGGATAAACAACAAGGCCCTACTGTGTAGTCAGAGAATTATATCCAATATCTTATGATAAACCATATGGAAAAGAAAATTAAAAAGAATGTATATATTTTGCTGTATAGAAGAAATTAACATTGAATTATAGAAGAATTTACATTATAAATAAACTATATGTCAATAAAACCGTTTTAAAAAGAAGAAGAGGAGGAGGCAGAGGAGAAGAGGATGTAGGGAAGCAGAGAGAGAGAAAGGGAGGGAAGATGGAAGAAAGGAAGCTAGGTAAGCCTGAGTCTAGGATCCAGCAGGAAAATTACAGGATGTGTCTGGAATAACTCCCTGTGCCACAGTAACCAGGCAAACTGAAGTCCCTCAGAATCTGCAGTCACCTTGGTTGGGGACTGGATCATGTGGGTTGGGTGGCTTGAAATAATTATATCCAAATCTGGAAAGACCAGGTTCCAATCTGAACTCAATAGAGGAAGGTCAAATTAAAGCAGTCCACTGATATTTCTTCCGTTAGACTGCAGGTCTGATGGTACTAAGACCTTTGGATCCTTGTCTATTTTATGCCAATTAGCTTGAAGTATGATGTCAAGCAACAGAAAAAGGGATTGGGTTGTTTCCCTTTCTATGCGGCAGATCATTCTGACCCAGAAGCCAGTGAAGCCACCTTGCTTCCTAATTTTCATTGCATCTACTCCCTGAACCATTTTAAGATTCAGTACGGGCTTCTCATTACTCTTAGGATGATCAGAGCCCTCACTGTAGTCTGTAAAGCCCTATACAATGTGGCTCCAGCCTTGACACTCAGACCTGGCCCGCATGCTTCTGCCACTCCGCACTACGCTGGCCTGTCCTTGGTTAGACTTGGTCCTCCCGCAGCGCCTTTCCTTGTGCTCCTCCTTCTGCTTGGGATGCTCTTCTCTACCCTTTTCTTTGGACTAACCACCTACTTGTAATACCAGCTTAAAAGTCACTTTCTAAAAGATACCTCCTCAGAGTGGGAGCGTGGGATTGACTGCATGCACTACCATGAGTGAAACAGCCAGCTAGTGGGAGGCACAGGGAGCCCAGCTCGGTGCTCTGTGATGCCCTGGAGGGGTGAGATGGGCGTGTGGGCGGGAGGGAGGCTCAAGGGGGAAGGCATGTATGTATAGATAGATGGATGGCTGATTTACCTCATTGTTCAGCAGAAACTAACAATAGTGTAAAGCAACCATATCCCACTTTTTCAAAACAAGCACATAGAGTGAAAGCGAGCCAGCTGGGTGAGGGGAGCACAGTATCAGATGAGAAGGTAAGGGATGTCTGAGCTGGTGGTGTTTGCACGCCTAAATGGCTAATGGGCCCACCAGATGATCTCAGAGGGAATAATAGTACAGATAGAGGGAACAGCAAATGCAGGAGGTCTGAACGAAAATGAGCCTGCTGTGTGGAAGGGAGAGAAGGAGGCCCCGAGTGGGCAGTGTTGCTGGACAGGGAGAGGGAAGGCTGAGCTGAGGACACTCAGGCAGGCAGGGTCCACACCGCAGAGCTTCATGGGCCTTTTGATTTGTTTCTTAGTAAAAGTGGAAGCTATTAAAGGGTTTTTCTGTTGTCTTATATTTTAAACAGTGGGATGAGGGAGTATGAAAGCAGGTAAGTCAGTTAGGTATCTAGTTCTGCAGTCCGCATGAGAAATGATACTGGTTCTGAACTTTGCACTGTGGGGCCAGCAAGAGAGCTGGAGAGAAGTGGACAGGTTTAGAAAATGTCTTAGAAGTGGTGCTAGCAACCCTCTATTTATGTACTGGATGTGTGGGTGTAAGAGAAGGCCCAGAATCAGGGACTAGTGAGTGGTATTTCGGTTTGACCAATTCCATGTAGATGATTGGGGCTTCCCGGGTGGCTCAGCTGGTAAAGAATCCACCTGCAATGCAGGAGACCTGGGTTTGATCCCTGGGTAGGGAAGATCCTCTGGAGGAAGGCATGGCAACCCACTCCAGTATTCTTGCCTGGAGAATCCCCGAGGACAGAGGAGCCTGGCAGGCTACCGTCCATGAGGTCACAATGAGTCGGACATGACTGAGTGACTAAGCACAGCACAGCATGTAGACGGTCATTCATTTTCAGAATCTGAGGAGCAGTCACTATTTTTTTTTTAGAAATAGGAGTGCCATGCTGGACATGCCAAAGATGATATGCATCATGTGGTTATGGAGTAGATACCTCTCAAATTAAGCATGGAACTCAGAGGGGAGATCAGGGCAGGGGTATAGTTTTAGGGGCCATCTGAATAGAGACAGTATTTGAAGCTTGAGATTGTACACACTGTCCTGGAGGGGGTGTGCTGTCAAGGAGGAGGGCAGGGGGAAGGAGCCAGCAAAGAAGGTTGAGACGAACTAGCCATTGAAGGAGCAGGGACACCAGGAAAAGTGAATGGGTGGCGGAGACCAAGAGGAGAAAATGGGACATGGTGCCGCGTGCTGTTCAGAAGTTAAAAGGTGAAAAGATGGGAACATGTCATGAGCTGTGGCAATTTGGAAGTTGGTGACTTTGACAAGAACAGTTTCAGGGTGGTGGAGGAGGGAGCATCCTGAGGGACAGACAGTGGCAGGAGCATGACTAAGATAAACTACTTTCACTTCGGGGACAAGTTTTGCTGTCGAGGTGTGGCCGAGACACTATCTGCCTTCTTCACACTCACCTTCCCCGTTCACTTTAGAAACAGCACCTCTTCACCTCATCTTTGCTACCTGGAATAAAGAATTCATTTTCCAGCCTCCCTTGTAGCTGTGGATGGAAGTATCGTCCCAGGACTAGGTTCTTGATATAGTATTTCTAAGCAAGCTTCTTAAAAGGAAGAAATTTGGCTGATTCATATTGTTACATAGCATAAACCAACACAACATTATAAAGCAGTCATCTTCCAATTAAAAATAAATTTTAAAAATTACAATAAAAAAGGAAGCAATTCACCTGGGAGGAGCACCACTTTGCCTTTTTCCTGCTGCCTGGAATGTAGATGTGATGACTTATACCTCAAGAGTAGCCATCCTGAGCCATTAAGTAATTGAGAGTGTGATGTCCAAGTACAGTATAGTGGGAAAAGTGATAGGAGTCTGGTCTCTGATGCCTCAGTGGATTGTCTACTTCTGCACATCTTTAATGTGAGAGAAGAAATACTTGCATGTCTAGCTCATTATCTTTCATGGAATCAGCCTGTCAGGGGCACCGTAGCCCTGGCTGTCAAGTGCTGATGTCCCCCCTGCCCTCGCCACTCTTGGAGGCTGAGTCAGTTTAGCCAAACAGATTCTCTGCTCCCCTCCCCTCCCTCCTTGTGCCATGCATGCCTATTCAAAATCTGTGATGAGGTAGTGGGTCGACCTACCTTGTGGGCTCATCTCCTAGCTGCAAGGGAGGCTGGCAAAGAACCAATCTGGCCTTTTTAGACTTCTGGAGTGAGTGGTGCGTCCCACAAAAAGTCACATGGGGGTTCAGATGCCAGGTAGACCAAAGTAATAGTTAAAAATGCCAGCAAATATCTAGTATGTTTAGTTTCTTAAGTGTTATAATAAATAAGCAGTGAGTGTTCATTTGAAAAGTTTACAGGCAACTGACATAGGCCATGGTAATTTGAATATGGATTTTTAGGTCTATTTGGATTATGTGCAGAAAGATAAATTACTTAAAACTATAATAAATTAGTAAAATATATAGAAAAAACCACAAAGATACATTTGAATGATAAAATCAGCTTCTGGTCTATAAGACCCATTGCTAAGATAAGCTGGGACAATGTGAATGTCAAATAAATAATAACTTTTTTTTCAGCATTGTTCCCGCTTTTTAATTGGAATATCAGTTTTTTAATTTTATAAGACTAGAGTTTACCCATGCCTGTCTTTGGAATGTGGGCAATGTCTACAGCATGGAAGGACAGTTGACAAATTCAGCTGCTATTTTTGTAAACTGGCTAGCACTAACAATTTACCATTTATTTCACAGTTACTATGTGTCATGCATTGTGTGGGGTACACACATTTTCTTATCTTGTCCTCACAATAACCCGTCGAGTCATCCCCACTCTATGGCTATGAAAATTTTGGTGCAGAGAAGCCAAGTCACTTGCTCAAGGTCAGGTAGCTGGCGAATGCCGTAACTAGGTTTTTAACTCAGGTTTAAGGAAAGCAAACTTGGGTTTGATTTAGCAAAGGAGTGCAGTAGGGCACTTAAGGGGCTCAAAAGCCTTATCCAGGTTAATTCAGTTCAGGAGTCATCCCAATTTATGTCTTTATTGGGAGGCTCTAGACGCTGGTGAGAGTTCCACATGACTTAGGTAAATGTCCACCTGATTTAGTACATTAGATGATACATGATGATCAACAGCAAATATGACTTGACAGTTTGTCCTTATCTATTGAAATATCTTCAGCTCTCTGTTGGTAGATGTGATAATTTCCACATACCTCAAGCTGAATATCTACCTATACAAAGTGGATTATCTAGGTTGCATGTTTATGCTTATCAGATTTAACCACTTATATTATTAGTGGGTCAAACAATTAGTAGAATAAATAATCAAGTTTTGAGTTTAATTAGAATACTGTCCAGACATCGTGAGGCCAAAAGTGACTAGAAATTCATCATATTTAAATGCAAATTGAGTGGACATGTTGACCTCTCATTTGTCTATATATATCTGATTATGAATGTTATATAAGATTTATTTTCAGAATTTTGTTGTCATATAGTAGAACCTGATAATATTTTATTTAATTCATGATAACCTCAAAAATTAAAAATTTCTACTAAAGAAAATAAGCAGGACAGAAATAGTAATACATTAATTCTCATTCCATAATGACACAAGGGGGATGCTTACTGTTTGATAAATTGAAAAGGCAATAGTTTTTGGAGAGATGAAAGTGGAGTTTGTAACCTTTTGAGAGGATGCAGTTTTTTTTCCCCCCTCTCTCCCTCTGATGAAATCTTGCTCTTATTCAGCTGTGACAGTGAAGTCTATTGAAGGTGACTTCCCTTTCATGTCAGTGGAGAGGGGAGAAGCAGGTTACTAAGCCTCTGAGGGTGCTCCCTGCACCTTTAGCTAGAGATAGGGCTTTAGGGGTTTATGGAGCCCTTGAAATCATACACAAAATGTTGCATTTAGGAATGTGGGAGTGTTTTTATGGAAGAAGTTCCCTAGCTCCTACCACTGCCTTTGAAGGGGCTGTGATCCCAAAAGAGTAATCAGTACTGATGGTTTGATTCCTGGGTGGGGAAGATCCCCTGGAGAAGGAAATGGCAGCCCACTCCAATATACTTGCCTGGAGAATCCCATGGACAGAGGAGCCTGGTGGGCTATGGTCCATGGGGTCGCAAAGAATCAGACACGACTGAGTGACTGAATATGCATGTACACGCATTGAGTGGGGATCCTGTCATCTGAACCGGAAGCAGACACATTTACTCTTAAGTCAAAAGGATTGCTTGAGAAGAGGTGCAGAACTGGCATCAGTACAGTATTACTTGTGATTATACACATTGCTTTCAAATATTTTAATATAAATAATAACTTTAAAGTTCTGTTTAAAGAGAACTTTACAGTTACTAGGTCACTTTAATCTATATTTGCTCATGGCAATCCAGTGTTTAAAACTTGCCCTCCGATGCAGGGGATGCAGGCTCGATCCCTGGTTGGGGAGCTAAGATTCCACATGCCTCATGGCCGAAAAACCAGAACATAAAACGACAGAAGCAATATTGTAACAAAGTCAGTAAGACTTTAAAAATGGTCCACATTTTTAAAAAAGTGTTTAAACATAAATAAAAGGTTTAAATTTTTAAAAATACAGCAATCTGTGCTAAAACTGGAGAATTAAAATTATTTTCATCTTATAGCCAAACAAATAGAAACAGAGGGGACAAAACCTACAACTTGTCCTAGAGATTGGAAGTCTCACAGAAGTAAAAGCCCTTCCTGTAGTGTTTGAATCAGGAGTGGCCATCTGACTCAAACTGGCTCAATCAGACATCCTTCTAAGACGGTTTGGAAAGGTGACCAAAAATCAAGTTGTCTGTCCCTCGGGGATCTGGGGTGCAGTTCTTCTATCATAAATGGTGAAGCAGGAAGAGGAGGGTTAAAGTAACGGGAGAGGGGTGAAGGGAGGTGGGAGAACTTTTGTGGGTTCTGATTCAGGCTGTTCATCTGCCTCAGGTCCCCGAGATAGACTTGCATCTGAGACAGAGCTTAGAGCAGAACCCGAATGGACTAGAGAAGACACTTGTCACTTTTATTGGGATGTAACACCCACTCCAGTACTCTTGCTTGGAAAATTCCATGGACAGAGGAGCCTGGTGGGCTGCAGTCCTTGGGGTCGTGAAGAGTCGGACATGACTGAGTGACTTCCCTTTCACTTTTCACTTTCATGCATTGGAGAAGGAAATGGCAACCCACTCCAGTGTTCTTATTTGGAGAATCCCAGGGACAGGGGAGCCTAGTGGGCTTCCGTCTATGGGGTCGCACAGAGTCGGACACAACTGAAGCGACTTAGCAGCAGCAGCAGCGCTTGAGTGAAGTAGAGGATGCATGGAACAGAACTCTGGTGGACCCAGTGCTGGCAAGAATCGTGACACAGAATGCAAAAAATAACCTGAACTCCAATCTGGTCTTGGGTCTCTTGTGGACAATTCACAATGTTTTTTATAAGAACATCTTTTAAAAAAACCGCTTTCGCCTGATTCCTGGCTCCTCAGGCCTATTTTGCAACTACTCACATGACAAACAAAAAGCTCTGTAACATTTCAGCATGTGCGGATTTGTGTCTCCTTGTTCTCACTCCCTTCTTCCCCTCCTGTTCTTTCCTCTCCTTATCTTTATTACTCATCACAGAAACTTGGAACCTCGGGAGTGGATAGAGAGGAAATAGAAGTTTTGAGAGAAACTGGTAATATTTACATGTTCAGAAATATTACTCATGCTACATATGTTTATAATAAACTGGTTTTTGCCTAAAATGATATGATCTGGTTTCTGTTATTTCTATCAAAGAGTTTTAAGTAATGTGTTCTTGGAGATAGTGGTAGAATTGAGGCAAGAACTTGAGTCTTTTGACTTAAAACCTCTGGCTCTCTTTGCACGCCCTGACTCTGCCTGCGTAGTCTTCGGCTTCCAGAGAATTGAGGATTCTTTAATCCTCAGAGTACTTTTAAAACAGTTTTGTATTTCTTACTAGTCTGAGATCTCCATGAGGGCAGGTGCCATATCTGTTTTGCTCACTTGTGTATTTTCAATGCCTAACACGTTGTTGATGTGTGAAAAATTGTTGGTGCTCAAAAAAAAAATCATTGAATGAATGAAAGAATGAATGAAGTCTCACCTTCATTTTTTAAAATTTCATAATCTTATTTACATTTTGGAGTATCTTGACAGAAAAATATAGTAGATGGATACAACTATGAGTACAATTTCTCTTAAATTTAAGCTGCCTTTCAAGATAAAATTTTAAATTTCTGATAATTTTTCATGATTGTTTCTGGGTTTTCCCCCCTTGTATTTTGTATTTCAAGGGAAACTTTTTCAATTAACTGTGATTTCTGTTGAAAGCCCTTTACTCAAAGAGGGCAATCAGTCTTATCTTCAAGTGTGTTACATGTTAACATGAAGGGGAGTGGAGGCTAATTTTGCTAATCAGAAACAGCTCCAGTTACATAGCTCACGCCTAAAATTATGGGATGGACCCCAGACAGGGAAGAAGATTGATGAAACAATATTTCAAGCCATGTTTTCCACACATGTTGCGATGAATCTGTATTGGCCTTGTGATGAATACGAGTCATAATTGACTTGGCTGAAAGCCCAATGAGTGTGTTGTGTGATAGTGACAATTGTACTGGGCTGCGAAAAATCTTCCTTGAGATTTGAAAAGAAACTTCCTGTTCTTATAGCCTGACAACATTTGTAACAGAAGAGACTTAACCTTCATATCAACTTTGTTCTTCTAAGAAACACCTTCTGACCCATACCCACAAAAGCCCTGAATTTCTCCTCCCAGGGACTCAGGCCTTCCTACCTCTCTCCCTTCCATCCTTAGATCTTGGATTCAGATGAAGGTGGACTTCACATTCCAGGGGCAAGAAGGGATCATGGTTATGGTGGTGTCCTTGATCTCTCAAACTGAGCTGAGGTATCAGTGAGGAGCAGAGCGTGCTCTGGACTGAAGGATCAAGTTTAAGGTTCAAAACTTGACTCTGGCACTTCCTAGCTTTGTGACCTCCAAAAAGTTAATTAGTTCTGTTAATAAATTCCTCAACCTTCAAACAGGAATAATGGTACTTTTACAGGCTTACTACTAAATGAGGTGGTATCTTAAATACTGGTACATGTAGACCTCCAGAAAGGAGTGCTTTCTCTTTTTCATTCCCAGTTTCTCTCCTTCGTTCAATTTTGTGCCTTGACAAAGAAAAACCTGTGACTTCCACTTTTGATATTTTTCTCTGAAAAAATATCTTCCTTTGACTCTTGGGAAGACTTGTGAAGACGGCAAACTCTCCTCTGCACCTGTGTCTCTGGGGCACCAGGACTCTACAGCCTGGTGAGCTTGCAGGGAAAACGTCAAGTTCAGAAACTCCAATAACCTTGCTCACTCAAGCCCTTGAGTACCGAGTGACAGGCAAAGGATCAACCATGTTGGTGCCTCTTCTCTTTTTCTTGTATTATACAAGGAGCTCATAAAGTACCACAGTGAAAGAGAAAGTGTTAGTCACTAAGTTGTGTCAGACTCTTTGTGACCCCATGGACTGTAGCTCGCCAGGCTCCTGTGTCCTTGGAATTCTCCAGGCAAGAATACTGGTAAGGGTTGCCATTCCCTTTTCCAGGGGATCTTTCCAACCCAGGGATCAAACCTAGGTCTGCTGCATTGCAGGCAGATTCTTTATCATCTGAGCCACCAGGGAAGCCTATAAAGTATCATAAGCTCATGGATTACAACAGGCAATGACACAATAATTGATTTAAAAGATCATCTTTTAAATACTTTAAATAATAATTTAGACTTGCATGTTAAGATAATTTTCCCAAATTAGGATAAATTTTTAGTAGAAAGTGGGTGTTAGACCAAGGCAAATTTTGCATCATGTCAAAAAACTTTGTTTAGATCATCTTCACATACACAAGTAAGCTATATTATTGATGGCTATGGCTTATTATATCTGGTAAGATAGAAGCAAAAAGCTTAACCTATGAATGGATTGAAATCACTAATTCCCTCAGATTCTGTGATTCTATGTAAAACGGGAGAATTGAATCTCTATAAAAATAAAGCCACTTTTGATTTCTGCAATATATATTTTCCATGCTAACCTCCTTTCTACTTTGGGTAGCATAGCCAAATATTTTGGTTTGCCTGATGCTCCAATACTTTCACCACTTGACGTGAAGAGCCGACTCATTGGAAAAGACACTGATGCTGGGAAAGATTGAGGGTAGGAAGAGTAGGGGGTGACAGAGGATTAGGTGGTTGGATGGCATCACTGACTCAATGCACATGAGTTTGAGCAAATTCTGGGAGATAGTGAAGGACAGGGAAGCCTGGTGGGCTGTGGTCCATGCGGTTGCAAAGAGTCGACATAACTTTGCAACTGAACAGCAGGACAATCTTGTTTGGAGAGTTTTGTTCTGGTGTAATTATTAATATACTTCCCCCAGCTCCCCTACCAAAGGTGTTTTGAACAATGAGATTTTATGAGGAGAGTGAAAAAGTTGGCTTAAAACTCAACATTTAGAAAACTAAGATCATGGCATCTGGTCCCATCACTTCATGGCAAATAGATGGGGAAGCAATGGAAACAGTGACAGACTTTATTTTGGGGGGCTCCAAAATCACTACAGGCAGTGACTGCAGTCATGAAATTAAAAGACACTTGCTCTTTAGAAGAAAAGCTATGACCAATCTAGACAGCATATTAAAAAGCAGAGACATTACTTTGCCAACAAAGGTCCATCTAGTCAAGGCTATTGTTTTTCCAGTGGTCATGTGTGGATGTGAGAGTTGGACTATAAAGAAAGCTGAGCGCTGAAGAATTGATGCTTTTGAACTGTGGTGATAGGGAAGACTCTTGAGAGTTCCTTGGGCTGCAAGGAGATCCAACCAGTCCATCCTAAAGGAGATCAGTCCTGAATATTCATTGGAAGGACTGAAACTCCAATACTTTGGCCACCTGATGAAAATAACTGACTCCTTAGAAAAGACCCTGGTGCTGGGAATGATTGAAGGTGGGAGGAGAAAGGGAGGACAGAGGATGAGATTGTTGGATGGCATCACCAACTCAATGGACATGAGTTTGAGTAAGCTCTGGGAGTTGGTGATGGACAGGGAAGCCTGGCGTGCTGCAGTCCATGGGGTCACAAAGAGTCGGACATGACTGAGCGACTGAACTGAACTGAACCTTGGAGGTTTACATTTGCTATTTTTCCTTTGGAATTTCAGAAGTAAACCGGAAATCTCAGGTTTACCTTTAGAACAGGAGTTCTATGGATTGAAATCAGAATTTGAGGGAGTCTATGAACTTGAAGAGGAAAAAAATATGCCCTTAATATATCTAATTCTAATTACCCTTCAATTATGAATGTAGATGACAAACCACAGTGGTGTTATTTCTTTTGTGACTTCATTATCAAGAAAATCTACAGATATTTTCATATCTGTAGCTATTGCAGATTTGCAAAATATCACTATGCATTGTTATTTCTGAATTAGAAAGATTACATGGACCACAATCTTCATGTTTAGAGATACTGTGCAGTGTTGCTGGCCAGCTATTGGTCAACTCTATACTTTCATCAAACAAATAAAATAGCCCTAGACCTGTATCCCAGACAGTTATGCTGCTTTACAAGATTAGCCACCTACAATTGTTTGTTGATCAATATGAGGAATTAGTTCCTAAATGTTTGCAAAACTAGACAGTTTAAATAAGAATTTTTCACTCTCTGTAAGGCAGCGAGGACTTTTGAACAGAGTGCATAAATTCTATTGTTGCCTAAATGGATATTCTTGGAAATCTTGCTGTCACTGCTGGAGTGGATGCTTTATCTCAGGAAGATGAGATGCAAAAGTCTCTGTCAGTTTCTTTGAAAAGACAAATTTGCAAACATCTGGAAACAGTTCAGAAAGTTCTACCAGTTATTTTCTATTGATGACATCAAAATTGAACCATGAACTCTTACTCTTTTTCCTTTTTGCTATAAAGTATATTAAGATGATGAGCTAGCCAAAAGGGAATTCATTAGTCTTAGGTTAAAAAAAAAAGACTCCAGTTGGAGTTTAATTCAAAAAACCTTGGAAAGTTCAAGTGTTCCTCGACAGAAACTATTCTTGTCTTGTAAAGTAGCTCTAAAAGCTTTAAACCATTTACAAGGATTTACATTTACAAATCAGCAGTCTCAATGTCTGTAACAATAACAAAAAATTGACATAAGCTGTTTATCCAACAAGACATGCCTATAGCCTTTTCAAAGCCCTCTCCAGAGATTAATGTCCTTATTCAATCTAGCAACAACAGACTTCCCACTGATAAGTCTTTACAGATAAATTTATTTTTAATTTGTTTGTATTTTGTTGTATTTTTGAACTTAATACACTAATAAAAAGAACACATAGTATTATATTACACATTTGCTTTTCAAAGCTGTTTTGACAGCCAGGTCTCAATGTGATTGGTTTCTCTTGTAAATCTGTGCATTTGATCTCTTTGCATTGAAAAATATCATTCTGAAAGAGATCCCTGGTTTGATCAGTTTGCCTCTAGAGTGCCAGGGCCCGTGATATACCTATAGGTTTAAGAATACTGGCTTTGGGGAATCTCCTGGAAGTCCAGTGGTTAGGACTCAGCACTTTGACTGCTGAGGGCCCAGGTTCAATTCCTGGTCAGGGAACTAAGATCCCACAAGCTGCTCAGGGCAGCCATATATATAAATATAAATATATACATATATATATACACACACACACACACACATATATATATATATATATACACATATGTATATATATCTCAGTTCTTGTTGTCTGTGGCTTGATAATTTCTGAAAGAAAAAAATGGGACTCCTTGTCCAGGCCCACAATCATGGACCATCAAGTTTCCCTGAACTTGTTCCTAAGTAGAGTCCACAGGATTCTAATAAGTAATTTAACAAAACAAAGCACTGGCTTTGGAGCTGCATCTCAAGGTAGAAACTTCTAGGAGACCCAGTAGGCATAACACCATTTCTTCACCGTGCAGAACTGTGAGGTCTTGTGCACGGTTGGAAAGGACTAGCAGCACACCCACTGTGCAGACTCACGCGTGCATCATGCCAGCAAGTGGCTGGAAATGATAAGCACCACAGGGAAATGCCGGTGAGCTTCTAAGGATGGTCAGAAGGAAGATCGTTATCAGGAATAGCAGGGAACACATGGAAAAAGCGGTATCCTGCTGGTTTGGATGGAATTGGTAAAATCTGAATATTTCAAGTGGGGATATTCATGCTAAATTTGTCCATAGGCCATCCAGACCAGAGACCTCAGAGCCACCCTTGAACTCTCCACCTCACAGCTGCAGCTGTGATCAAATCTTGTCCCTTAGGTCTCTTTCCTAGCCGTATTTCTATTCCTCCTATTTATCCCCTAGGATATTGCCTGGTTTCACGCTCATTACCAGAACTACTGGAATAGCCTCCTGCCTGGACCTCCATCTCCTTTCTCAAATCCCTTCCACATAGGTTATCCTAACTACAATGAAAATAATATATTATTTATTTGCAGCAGTAAATTAATGTTCAAGTTCTAGTGTTTTATATATAGGACACTATGACATCAAGCCCCACGTTAAAATGTGGAATATTCACATACCACACGTATGTTAACATTGACGAGAATGCATTGGAGCTGTAGTTATCAATCTTGGCAACACATAGAATCATCATTTATGGATCTGTTAAAAGGTCCTGATGCAAGAGACCTACCCTCGCGGTTCTGCGGTAACTCCCATGGGAAACAGAGCTCCTGAACCGCCAGCCCTGTTCCTGCCTGCCTCTCTAGTTTTAACATTTATCTGCACCCCCTTGGACCCCATCAAATTGCTGGTATTCCTCAAATTCCCAGGAGGTTCCCAGGACGTCCTACAGGGTACACTTATCCTCTTGGTCTAAACATTTTTGTAGATGTCTCAGCTCACCTTTCTAGGGAGAATTTTCAGGCTTCTCCAGGTAAGATGGTCCACACTCCCTTTTGCCCCTTCTCTAATCTGTATGTCCTTGTATCATAGCAGCAATATAATCTGACTTGTGTTCCTCCCTTCCCCTCACTCTTAATGACACTGGAAAGGAAGCCATCTCCCTTGTGTCGTTTTCATAAATATATTTCCAATGATTTTAAAACCTTGCGTGCACAGCTCCTACTATGTAGAAATATCACAAATAAGCTGGAATAAAATTTAGCTTTTTTCTCTATATTTGCTGAAGCAAATAAGATACAGTTGCTCAGTACCTTATTTATCAACCTCCTTTTAGATTAGTGTAAGTAATACGATCCTGTTTTTCTGTGACAGACATCTTTGTAACAAAACATGTGTGAGAACTCAATTGGGAGTTTTGAGAAATGTATCTTTCTCATTAATTATTTTAAAAATCCCTCTTGGAATCATGACAAACATAGCACGATCGTTTCTATTGAAGTGAAATTAAGCCCAGATGTCAATCTTTTATTTCGCTTGGGAGTTTCACACCAACATACACCAGAGAAGTGGCAGCTGCTGCTTTTACAAGTGGTAGAATCCCTGGGCAGATGGGATCTGCTCAGCTTGGGACCTTCGGAGGCTGTGGGAGTAGTACATTCTGAGCTCTCATTTGCAATTCTGGGCAAAATTTGCAAAAGGGCTTCTCAGCGAGAAGTCTATATTTGCATACTCAAATTAGATGCATACGAATATGAATGCCTCCAACCTGGTTTCCACATCACATCATCACCCTCTGGCAACACTGATCTATCTTGAATGATAACCCCTAACTTTGAAAATTGAACCTTAGATTTTATATTATGTTATTTCTCCTATTTCTTTTTGATTTTCAAGTCATTAATCATAGTCTAGAGAAAATCAACTTCTCACTGTGTTCTCTTAGATACCCTAAGGATACAGACCCCTCAAATAATTAAACCTAGGGGAAATATTTTTAAATGAATTTATTTCCCAAGTGTAAGTTTTGCTAAATTTTTATTTTTATTTTTTTATTTTTATTTTTTTAAATTTTTAAAATCTGAGTCTTATCACTATTAAATTATGTGCT
Source organism: Ovis aries (assembly GCF_016772045.2). NCBI lineage: Eukaryota > Metazoa > Chordata > Mammalia > Artiodactyla > Bovidae > Ovis > Ovis aries. Next base: position 7,955,211 of record NC_056070.1, read on the forward strand.
GAGTTGCTCGGTTGTATCTGACTCTTTGCAACCCAGCTCAGTCATGTCTGACTCTGAGACCCTGTGAGCTGTAGCCCGCCAGGGTCCTCTGTCCATGGGATTTTCTGGGCAAGAATACTGGAATGGTTGCCACTTCCTTCTCCAGGGGATCTTCCTGACCCAGGGATCAAATATGTGTCTCTTGCATCTCCTGCTTGGCAGGCAGATTCTTTACCTCTGTGCCCCCTGGGAAGCCATATTAAATTATGTAGGAAAGTCATAATGAAAATTATATAAGTATTCCTGCTTTCTATGTGCTACTTTAAAAACATAATCAGAAGACCCCCTACATTAGAATAAAATGCAGATTCCTGTCCTATCACTAATGAGAAATTTGCATTCCTGGTGATTTCTATGAGCCATAAAGTTTGAGAACTACTGCCCTAAGTCATTTTGAAAATTACACACTCAAGATAAATGGCTCTTTAAATTTCCCTTTTTGTAATCTGCTGTGTGCAACTCTGGCTTCCGCTGACATTTTTACTTCTTATGTTGGATTGGCCATATCTGTCCCTCAAGATCTAATATTGATAATCATGGATTTAGTTTCATGTGACCAAAGACAGAATCCAATTATTGTCAGTCTCATAATTGACTACTTTTCTTCTTCTTTCCTTTTTTTTTTTTGCATTTGACATCTTAAACTTCAAATCTTAAGTTCTTAAAATATGGTTATTCTCTTGTTAAGTCAGTTATGAGTGTTCTTTTAGCTACAGCAAGAACTGTTTTTAAAAGTACATATTCAATAATTTATAATAACCTGTAATGAAAAAGAATATAATATATATGTATGTATATATATATATATATATATATATATAAAGTCTGAATACATATAACTAAGTCTACTGCATACTCAAAATTAACACAACATCATGAATCAACTATTCAGTTCAGTCACTCACTTGTGTCCAACTATTTGTGACCCCATGGACTTGCCAGGCCTCCCTGTCCATCACCAACTCCCAGAGGTCACTCAAACTCACGTCCATTGAGTCAGTGATGCCATCCAACCATCTCATTCTCTGTTGTCCCCTTCTCCTCTTGCCTTCAATCTTTCCCAGCATCAGGGTCTTTTCAAATGAGTCAGTTCTTCAAATCAGGTGGCCAAAGTATTGAAGTTTCAGCTTCAGCATCAGTCCTTCCAATGAATGTTCAGGACTGATTTCTTTTAGGATGGACTGGTTGGATCTCCTTGCAGTTTAAGGGACTCTCCAACACCACAGTTCAAAAGCATCAATTCTTCAGTGCAGTGCTCAGCTTTCTTTAGAGTCCAACTCTCACATCCATACATGACCACTGGAAAAACCATAGCCTTGACTAGATGGGCCTTTGATGGCAAAGTCATGTCTCTGCTTTTAAAAATGCTGTCTATGTGTTTCAATGTTAGTGTTTTCATGTCTGTCAAGTACTCACCTGAATTTTATTAGAAGACCTTTAGATAATAAAGGCAAATGTTTGAAAGAAGTATGACAGTTGTTTTGTATAGAAATCCTTTACTATCATCACTTTCATAATTTTAATTAATAACCTTTCTCTTTAATTCCACATATGTGTTCTATTATATATTCGCAAAAGTTTCATTTTTATCATCATTCCCTGGTAGTTTACAACAATCATTACAGGGCTGAGAAGTGTTTAAACAATCACTACTTTATACATACAGTGTTTCTCTCTTGTCTTAAGTGACATGCCTAGAACTACATATTCTCAAAGGAAAAGACTCTTCATAGTCTTATAATTATGTACATTCTCTGAGGAGAAACCAGGGTACAGTTTCCTAGTAAAAGAGCACTCAATAACAATTTAACATTTCCTGCCAAGTCCCCTAGGTTGTGGTAATTTTCAAACATTGTATAAAATGACACACATTCCATATATGAGGTGTGATTAAAACATAAGACAAGTCACACATGAAAATATCTCTCATTACTTTATAATCACACCTCATACATCATCTTAGGGAATCAGTCATAGCATATAATTTTTTAAACCTTCACCTTATTGCCCACCTACCTCTAATCCAACTTCCCCTCTGGCCACCCCAGGGTGAGAGAAAGTAGACTGCCGTCCAAACACATCTGGTGTGGGATATAGGGCAGCAATCAAACGCCCTCGGCAGGATGTCAGCGGGGATCTGCCGCCACTCAAAGCCCAGCATGTATGTGGTCTCGAAATTATTCCTGGCTGCTTCACACAGGGGCAGATCTAGGCAAAACTGTAGTCGATAAAGTCTGGCCCTCCCCGTGGCCCTCAGCTGCACTGCTGCTCCCCACGGCTGAGGGGCCTCCCCTGACGCTGGGGCTTCACAGACCGTTCCTGAGAGTCAGTCTTTCCCCTTCCTACTAATCAGCACAGAGCCATCTTATGTCCTGTTCCATCATTTGGTGAACAGTTATCATGTGCCCAACACAGTGCTTGGTGGGTACAGACTTGGAAAACCATGGCTTGGCTTCATGGAATTTAGCTGGATAAAGCAAATTAACAAATTTATCTGATGTTAAGGTGGTTCAATAAGTTAACTGATGTATTCCAAGGGTTAAGACAGTGCTTGGTGCATAGGAGATGCTCAATACATATTTGTTGAAGCACTTAAAATAGCCTAAGGCTAAGTCTATTCTGGTTACAGTGGGAAAGTGATGGTTCAAGGAACATATCCTAAAAAGATGACACCTGAGCTAAGTCTGAAAAGGATAAGTAAGATACTGAAGATAAGATAGGTTGAAAAGGCAATTTTGAGCACAGGGAAGAGTATGAGCAAGGCATGGGGATTTTACACAACACAGAGTGTGCAAGGACACTTTAACAATTGTATATGAGAAGACTTTAAGGTACGAAGCAAGGAGTAGTAGCAAATGAGACTAGGGAGATAAATAGAGTGAAGCTATATAATATCTTATATGCCACACTACAACAAAGTTTATATTTGATTTGTAATCAATAGGATTGCCTGCAATGCAGGAGACTAGGGTTCGATCCCTGGGTTGGGAAGATCCTCTGGAGAAGGGAATGGTTTCCCACTCTAGTATACTTGCCTGGAAAATCCCATGGACAGAGGAGCCTGGTGGGCTACAGTCCGTGGGGTCGCAAAGAGTTGGACATAACTGAGTTATAACTAAACGTGCACACATACAGTAGGAAGTCAGGTCATATTTGTTTTTTAATACCTCCTATTGTAAGTTACAGGAATAGATTGGAGGAAGGCTCCTCTGTCCATGGGATTCTCCAGGCAAGAATACTGGAGTGGGTTGCCATTTCCTTCTCCAGGGGATCTTCCCGGCCCAGGGATTGAAACCATGTCTCCTGTGTATCTCCTGAAGTGCAGTCAGATTCTTTACTACTGAACCACTGGAGAAGCCAACAAGCCTTTATATGTCAAAAACGTTTTCTCTCAGGTAAAACACAGGCATTTTCTTAGTTTTAGGGAAGCTCAGAACTGAATGCTTTCTTACTATTGTGCAGGTGAGTTAGAATGATCAGTGGTAAGGTTATTGCAGCTACTCCTTATAGTTTCAATATATATTTTTAAATTTTTACATTTTTTGTTGAGATAACTTACACAATAAAATGCACAGATAGGGACTTTCCTGGTGGTCCAGTGGTTAAGACTCTGCAGGGGATTCTTCAGTGCGGGGGATGTGGGCTCAGTCCCTGCTCCGGAAACTCAGATCCCACATGCCACAGGGTGACTAGAGCCTGTGCTGCAGCTGGGGAAAGCCCACGCGCCACAGTGAGGAGACTGTGCGCCACAGCAATGACCAGCCAAGCCAGAATGTTTTTAAAAGGGGGAAAGAATCTGTTCTTTAAAAAGAAAATAAAGTGCACAGATACTAAGTGTATAGTTTGATGAGTTTTGAAAACTGCATACACCCATGTAACACAACCCGAGTAAGATCTAGAATATATGGTCAACCACTTGTAAAAGAATGAGACTAGAACACTTTCTAACACCATACACAAAAATAAACTCAAAATGGACTAAAGGTCTAAATGTAAGACCAGAAACTATAAAACTCCTAGAGGAGGACATAGGCAAAACACTCTCCGACATAAATCACAGCAGGATCCTCTATGACCCACTCCCCAGATTATTGGAAATAAAAGCAAAAATAAACAAATGGGACCTAATTAAAACTAAAAGCTTCTGCACAACAAAGGAAACTATAAGCAAGGTGAAAAGACAGCCTTCAGAATGGGAGAAAATAATAAATAGTAAATGAAGCAACTGACAAAGAATTCATCTCAAAAATATACAAGCAACTCCTGCAGCTCAATTTCAGAAAAATAAATGACCCAATTCAAAAAATGGGCCAAAGAACTAAATAGACATTTCTCCAAAGAAGACATACAGATGGCTAACAAACACATGAAAAGATGCTCAACATCACTCATTATCAGAGAAATGCAAATCAAAACCACAATGAGATACCATTTCACTCCAGTCAGAATGGCTGCGATCCAAAAGTCTACAAGCAATAAATGCTGGAGAGGGTGTGGAGAAAAGGGAACCCTCTTACACTGTTGGTGGGAATGCAAACTAGTACAGCCACTATGGAGAACAGTGTGGATATTCCTTAAAAAACTGCAAATAGAACTGCCATACGACCCAGCAATCCCACTGCTGGGCATACACACTGAGGAAACCAGAATTGAAAGAGACACATGTACCCCAATGTTCATCTCAGCACTGTTTATAATAGCCAGGATATGGAAGCAACCTAGATGTCCATCAGCAGATGAATGGATAAGAAAGCTGGGGTACATATACGCAATGGAGTATTACTCAGCCATTAAAAAGAATACATTTGAATCAGTTCTAATGAGGTGGATGAAACTGGAGCCTATTATACAGAGTGAAGTAAGCCAGAAAGAAAAACACCAATACAGTATACTAACACATATATATGGAATTTAGAAAGATGGTAATGATAACCCTGTATGCGAGACAGCAAAAGAGACACAGATGTATAGAACAGTCTTTTGGACTCTGTGGAAGAAGGAGAGGGTGGGATGATTTGGGAGAATGGCATTGAAACATGCATATTATCATATGTGAAACGAATTGCCAGTCCAGGTTCGATGCATGATACAGGGTGCTCAGGGTTGGTGCACTGGGATGACCTGGAGGGATGGTATGGGGAGGGAGGTGGGAGGGGGTTCAGGATGGGGAGCACATGTACACCCATGGTGGATTCATGTTGATGTATGGCAAAACCAATACAATATTGTAAAGTAATTAGCCTCCAATTAAAATAAATGAATTTATATTAAAAAAATAAAGGGAAGTAATTTCACACTCAAAAAAAAATCTAGAATATATTTCCATCACCCCAGAATATGATCTCTTGTCCTTTCTAGTCAATTCTTCCTTCTCCAGGCAACCATGTCTGGTGTCTATTACCACAGATGTGTTAGTTACCATGGGCCTTGCACCCCTTATAACTGAAATCATGGAATAATATATATTCTTTTGTGTCTGGTTTCATTCACTTAATTTTACGTTTATGAAATGCATCTGTGTTGTTGATTTATCAGTAGTTTGTTCCTTTTGATTCCTGTATACTATTCCATTCCCTGTTGATGGACATTTTAATTATTTCAAGTTTTTTTTTTTGTGAAAAAGATTTAATTTGGTGACAAACAGTTCTTTTAAAAAGTTATTAATTAATTAATTTGGCTGCATTGAATCTTGGTTGCAGCACTTGAGGTCTTAGTTGCATCTTGTGGGATCTTCTGTTGAGGCACATGGGCTCTCTCTAGTTGTGCCTTGTGGGCTCTGGAGCATTCAGGCTCAGTAGTTACGGCATGTGGGTTAGTTGCTCTGTGGCATGTGGGATCTTAGTTCTCTGATCAGGGATCAAATTCACATCCTCTGCATTGCAAGGCAGGTTCTTAACCACTAGACCACTAGGGAAGCCCCTATTTCAAGTTTTCAACTACTAAGTGTAAGGCTCCTATTAATTCTCTAGTAATTAGTATTTTTTTCCCTCTGGACAGTTATAGAATCTCTTGAGTAAACACCTACGAGTGGAAATATTTGGTTATAGGATAGGTTTATGCATAGGTAGAAGAAACTGTCAGTTTTACAAAATGGTTGTTTACATCCTTAATAGTAATTCCACACTGGTCGTTCTGACATCAACCATCCAGTAGGTATGAAACTGTGGTTTTAATTTGTATTTCCTTGATGACTAATGATACTGAGTAACTGCATTTCCTTGCTTGTCATGACTCTTCCTTTCGAGTGTTATTTAAATGCTTTGTTGTTTTCGAGCTGTTTGTATTTTCTTATTGATTTGTAGGAATTCTCTATAATTCTGAATACAAGTCCTTTGTCACATTGTGGATACGACCTCACAGATTGTATTTGTCCTGTTCATTTGCTTAATAGTGTCTTCTGATGAGCAGTAACTTTAAATTTTTATGAAGTCCAAGTTATCATTTTTACTTTTGTGGTTAATGTTCCTGGTATCCTAGGAAATCTTAGGAATGACATTATTCTCTTTTTTTCTAGAAACATTATGGTTCTGAGTTTTGCATTTAAATCTATAATTTATCTTAGGTTAATTTTTAAACGTAGACTCAAGTAGGGGTCTAGGTTCAATTTTTTCCCTATACGTATATCTGGATTGTTCCAGTTCTTTGTGAGGATGTTCCTTTTCCACTGAGTTTCACCGACACCTTTTTTGAAAATCAGTTGACCATTTGTATGTGGCTCTATTTTTGGACGCTCTATCATTCTATTCCATTAAGCGTTTGTCTGTTCTATGACAATGCCACTCTGTCTTAATAACTGTGGCTTTACAGAGTTTATGATAGGCATCCATGTGTAATCACAATGTATGTTCAAAGAATAATACATTACTTCATAAAGATTTAGGTAACACATAACAGTCCAAGTCTAGTCACCCCTTTCCCACACTTATGCTCTTATTGCCATAGTTTTTCCTCCATACACACGTAATACATTGTCAATATTTTTGCTTTAAACAATAATCTTCTCAAAAAAATTAAAATTATTTTTCTCACATATTTATTTTTTTTCTAGTGCTCGTCTCTCCTTTCTGTAGTTCTGGGCTTTTGTGTGGCATCATCTCCTATCAGCTTAAAGAACTTCTTTTCATAGTTTTTACAGCACACATCTGCTGGAAAGAAATTATCTCAGTTTTGTCTGTCCAAATATATTAATATGTTTTATCTTTAGTGTGAAAAATCTTTTTACTGGGTATAGAATTCTAGGTTGACATGCTCTTTTATTGTCTTTCACCTTTCAATCTTTCTGATGAGACGTCAGATTCATTTTCAATATTATTCCCCTCAGTGGGTTACATCTCTTTTATTTGTTTGCTTGTATGATTCTTCATCTTTGGTGTTCAGCACTTTGATTATGATTCATCTAGATTTTTTTCTTTGTGTTTATTCTGCTTGGAGTTTGCTGAATTTCTTGAATAGGGGGTTTAAAGTCTCTCATCAACTTTAGAAATTTATCAAAGATTTTCTCCTTATGTCTTTCTTTTGCCCCATTTTCTCATTTCCTCCTCTTGTGTAACTTTAATTTCATATTGGTTGTTGTTCAGTTGCTCAGTTGTGTCCGACTCTTTGCTACCCCATGGACTGCAGCACGCCAGGCTTCCCTGTCCTTCACCATCTCCCAGAGTTTGCTGAAACTCATGTCCATTGAGGCAGTGATGTCATCCAACCATCTTGTCCTCTGTCATCCCCTTCTCCTCCCGCCTTCAATCTTTCCCAGAATCAGGGTCTTTTTCAATGAGGCCTCTCTTTGCATCAGGTGACCAAGGTACTGGAGCTTCAGCTTCAGCATCAGTCCTTCCAATGAATATTCAGGGTTGTTTTCCTTCATACATTAGACTATTTAATGGTGTTCTATCGGTTTCAGATGCTCTGTTCATTTTTGGTCATTGTCCCTTTTGTTTTGTTTCAGTTTGAATAATTTCTAGCTATTTATCTTCGGTTTTACTTTCTTATGAGTTGTCTAGTCTTCTGTGAATCTCATGGAATGAATTCATTTTTTATTTTGTAGTTTTCATTTGTAGACTTTTCATTTTGTTCTTTGTAGTTTTTATTTCTTTAGCGAAATTCCACACATGTATCATATTTTTAACCTTTTCCATATATTCTTAACAAACTTATCGCAGTTATTTTAAAGTACTTTGTGTTAATGTCAAAATCACATTATCTCTGGGTAAGTTTCTACTATTGAATTTAGGTTAGATTTTGGTCCTCTGCATAGCTTTGAAATATTTTTACTCATGACCAACATATGTAAAAAATAGTAGAGGTGGAGGCAAGTAGTATTTTATCCATAGAAAAGTATATGTTCTTTCCTTGAGCCGCTGGGTTGAGGAAGGAGGTATAGAAAGAGAAAGTCAATCTAACCTGTAATTGATGCATTTCTAGACTTGTAGGAGCTTTCAGTAGTTCAATTTACTTTTGATTCAAATGTTTCGAGCAAATGATCAGTATTTTCTTGTTGGTATGTCTTGGGATTTGCGAATCAGTGAGCATCTTGTGATCTTTCTCTGCTATGTAGCCTAGCCACACAAATCATCCCACATGTGTTCAGAGTAGGGCTGGTTTTTCCATACCCTTGTCCATGGCAGATTTATTCCACAGGCCATTGTTCTGACAGGGATAAAAGCAGGCGTGTGTCTTTCCTCTCTTAAAAAGAGTTCCATGTTGGAATTTAATTTGTTTCCTTTAGTTCATTTAGGTTCATTATTCAGCTTTTTTATTGTTTCAGCTATGATTTGATACTTTGATCTTGTGTCAAATCATGTACTACCTTTTAATAGTTTTTACTATAATTTACTTTCATTTTTTTTTTAGCGTGAACTGAACTGAATGATTTGAATCTTTTTACATTCTAACCAGAAGCAAAAGTCCCTTAATCCTTTATTTTAGCATTCTTATTTATTGAAAATATATCTTTAATCATAAACATGAGATATAGTTTCAATATGAGTAGGAATGTTAAATACGTACATGGTTAGGTTGGTGGAGTAAGAGCCTTCCTTTGGGTGTAGTGAACTGGGAAGGAAGTCCCAGACCCAGAAGTTCACATATGGGCATATGGGCAGTGAAGCAGGGATGTAGGAGAAAGAAAAAGAAAATTTAAGGAGATGGTTCTATTGGCTCATACTGAAGAATATCTGTGATTCATGCGCTTGTACAAGAATAGACTCCTTTCATGAGTTAGTGAGTTGGCACTGTAAGTGGAATTTCTAGTACAGTACGGACAGCTAGATCATGCTGCCCTAGCTCTTGGACTGTGCTCTTTGAACCACTAGATGATTACTTTTTCCACCATGAGGGCCTGAGAACTTCCCCCTTATTTAATAATCAGGTACAAGTGTGGAAACGAGAATTTTGGTGGATTTGTATTTTGTCAGGCTACCTAAGCTAGAATTACATTTCCCAGAAAGCCCTTCCTTGCACATTTGGGTTAAGAGGCCACAAAAGACAATTTTCACGAGATTTGGAAGGTGAGGAAGCAGCCATATTCTTTTTATGTCTGGAAAGTCAGCCTAAAGGCACCAGGTGTTGTCGCTTGTGTGCGTGACTGTTTATCTTCTGGCTCATTTTTGCTGGTTGGGTGTGCAGCCCAGCCTGCAGCCCCTTCAGTTCCCTTCAGGTCTTCCTGCAGCTTCTCTGACTCTTGGACCATGTACGTATTTAGATCTGTGATGAAGGGCACCAGCTTCTCCTGCAGGACACTGCATCATCAACGTGGCAGGTTTAGAGGCAGGAAGAGAAATATAGGCTCTGGTTTGTCTTTGTTCTCTCTGATTCACATCCATCTTCCTCCCCTAACTTCCTGCCCTGATTGCTTTAGGATCCAGCACCAGATGCAGAGCCAACAGCTTCACCCAGATTGTTTAAGCAGATCCTGTAATTACCTATCAAATCCCTATAACAAATCCCTTATGATTATATACCTTCTAGTTGTTTTGTTCCTCTGATACAACCCTTAGAAATAAGCCTTCCCTTCACACCTTTATCTTACTATACACTTTAGTAGAAAAGAGGCTAACAGTTAAGTATAAATTTACCCCAGAGCTAGGGCATAATAAAAAGGAAACTAAAACCAGAGCAATACAAATCTGGATAATGTGAGCAAATAATGAATCCTTTTCCTCTAGTTCCAATTCTGCCTGCACAACCTCCTTCCTAAATCCCATTTCAATGACTTTCTTAATTCCCTCTACTAGGAGGACCGTTTTTAGCTATGTTTACTCATCAAAGTATAGGTCAAGAAAAGGAAAAAAGAGAGCAAATGCTTCTTGCTTCTTAAGGCCTGCTCTCTGGTTCCTGAGTCCTCTTCAGGGTCTGTCTTCTACCCTGTATGACATCAGGAGTTCCAGCACCCTTCAATTGGGAGCTGGATGTGGACTTCCCTGGTGGGCCAGAGACTAAGACTTTGCATTCCCAGTGCAGGGGGCCTGGATTTGATCCCTGGTCTGGAAAATAGATCTCACATGCTGCAACTAAGAGTTTGCAACTAAACACCCTACATGCTGTGACTCAAATGTGGCACAGTCAAATAAATACATAAAAATTTTTTTTTTTAAAGAGAGAACTGGCCTACCATCCAGGTGTAACCTAAGCTTAGAGAATACAAGAGGATAACCAAAACTATACAAAACAACCACAGTCAAATAACAAAATCTACTCCTTCAGTAACAAATTTTCTTTACCACAGACATGCTGTATTATGTACAGTTCATTACTAGGCAAATTATATGGACCTGCCCTTCTTCCTTCCTTAGGACAGATGACATCTCACTCTGTTGCGATCCCTTTCGGTCCTTGATATTTGTTTTAACCTTTTTTTCTGTTTGTTTGAAAAAACTAGTATATGATTGCTGGGTGTTGGGAAGAACATGCTGTGATCCCCCAGGTTCTGGGCCCCACCACTCATGGATGTCTTGGTAGGAGAGATATTTGGGGCCAAGACCACTTGTGGTTCTGATGGACATGCTATGAAGGCAACAGCTGATGTCTCTCACAGATTTCATGGCCCTGCTAGCATATTTTATCTTCCCTCTCTAGCCCAGCTGTGTTTAGCGTTTGCACAAGGTAGAAACTTGACTAATAACACCTGGAGTTCAGGCAGACATAATCATGGAACTAGATCAGATCATGGAGGAAATATAGATCAACCCAGCTATTTTACCAATGAGAGAAATGGCTCAAGGAAGTTAAATTTGGCCATGCAGCTCAAGGTGGAGGAGAAGCAGTGGAGAGAGTTGACAGTGGCTACTGGTTAGCCCACCTATGGAGTCTGCCTCAAAAACAATGCTTGCTTGTACATGCCATTGATTGTACCCTCCATGTTAATATAGTGCCTGGCACATCATAGGTGTTCAAAAACTTTTACTGAATGAATGAATAAATATGTGAAATATGCTGAGAGGTAATTCATCTAAAGCCACAGGTCTAGTAAATACCCAAGCCAGGATATACACTGAGGCCTCATGTCTTAACCACTATGCTTGGCAAGGAAACAGTTGATTTGTGTAACTTTGCAAATCTGCTGGGTCTCCCTACAGTGGCAGAATAACATAGTGGCTGCCAGCAGGAAGCTATGGTGGGAAACACAACTGAACTTTACTATGGACGGTCTACTGTTTTTCCCTTGTGTGACATGGGTTCCAAGTGTTTGTGGCTATAGAATAGTAGGATCTGGCCTCAGAATCTATTAGTCTAGGTTTGTGATTCTAAATGGTTTTGGCAGAAGGACCTCTTAACTTAAAAACATTTTGGCTTCTTTATATACTCTAGGTGGGCAGCTGCTTTATTAAAGCAAATATTTTCTCAATATCATAGATTTTGAGTAAATATTGGTAAGGATTCAAAACTTTCATTTGAACTTGAAAGCATCAATTGTTGGTTTGTATTTGTTATACATTTCCAAAACAAATCTTAAAGTCGTGAATTGTTCCCAAGTAACAATTACAGTGCTTTCAGAGTCACTGAGCACAAGGAAATTATTACCCTGGGAACCTTCTCAGTTTAAGGGTTTTTTTCTCCTTACATACATCCTTAATCTAGGGCCAAAAGCTTTTACATTTCTTTTTTAATTGACTCTGATTTTCATGCTTTCTCTCTCTTTTATTTTCCCAGTGGAGAATCTACATTGTTTTATCATGATTTTTAAAAATATATATAAGAAAAGAAAAAAGCAACTTCTTAAAAATTATTCTGCAACTTTGGATGAAGATTTTAAAATCTTCGTTAACATTTGTGCTAACTTCTGTAGTGAATAAAAAAGAAAAGAAGACTTGGTCTCAGTCCTCTAAGGACTAATTTGGGCCAAGTTGTAAGCTTAGGCTTAGTGGACAGCTGCCTAGTTGGGTGATTTTGGAAATCCCAGAAGGGAAAATAAGAAGCCAGAGTCTAATTATAGTCTTTTAGAAAAAACCATAAAATATCAAGATAGAGCTTGTTAAAAATAATAATAACAAAACTCATGATAGCTAATAATAATTCCTATTAATGAAGAAGGAACTGGCAACCCACTCCAGTATTCTAGCCTGGGAAATCCCATGGACAGAGGAACCTGGCAGTGACTGAACAACAGCAAATTACTGTTACACACTCTTGTGGGCTAGACTCTGTGCTGTGTCTGCATGCTAAGTTGCTTCAGTCACATCTGACTCTGTGTAACCCTATGGACTGTAAGCCCACTAGGCTGCTTTGTCCTTGGGATGCTCCAGGCAGGAATACTGGAGAGGGTTGCCATGCCCTCCTCCAGGGGATCTTCCCGAACCAGGGATCGAACCCACAACTCTTATCTCTCCTGCGTTGGCAGGTGAGTTCTTTACCACAAGCGCCACCTGGGAAGCCCTAGACTCTGTTCTCAGTTCAGTTCAGTCCCTTAGTCATGTCTGACTCTTTGCCTCCCCATGGACTGCAGCACGCCAGGCTTCCCTGTCCATCACCAACTCCCGGAGCCTTTGGCTATGCCAAAGCCTTTGACTGTGTGGATCACAACAAACGGCGGAAAATTCTTGAAGACTCAGTGCTAAGAAGACACTATTACTATGTCCACTTTTCTGGTGAGGAAATTGAAATCTGATACTGAACAGGAGGCTACCTAATCACTTTCTGTCTAAGAAGAGAATTTAGCCTTGGGTGTAGACAGGCAGGCAGAGAAATTCATAAACCTGCTGATAACAGGGAGTGGGTCCTAGAACAAATGGTGCAGGGAGGGACTAGAAGTGAAAAGAAACAAGATTTGATACACTTGAATCTTGGTGGTGTCAACTAGTATTAGAATACAATGATGCTGGGATTAATGCACTAAAAACTAAGAGTGGCATCTGGCACAAGCTGTGACAGTACTTACTTGTGAGTGTTATTTTCCACTTCAGAATCTCATTTGGATTTAAGTTTCTGCCCACAGAAAGGGCAGAACAAATTATTCTAATTGTGATGAAAATAAATGTTAAGTTCATTTGCTTCTAAAATTAGGCCATCCTGAACACTGGGTTTAAGCAAAAGAAATGACAAAACCAACATTAAAAAAAAGTTTAAAACATAGGCTGTTTCCCCCTCCCCCACATTATATATATAGATATTTTGACAGCATGGTATTACCTCAGGAAACCAGATAGTATCTAGCTAGCAAGAACTTTCAGGAAACGGAATAGCATTACCGATAATTATACTGAAGGGTAACCTTCATAAACTCTTAAGGTGTGTTAAACCCTGTGCTAAGAGCTTTACATGGGTTATCTTAGCTACTCTTCATGACAAGATCTTGTGAATTTGGAATTAAGACATAAAGGAGTTAAGTATTGCCAAGGAATAATGAAATCAGTAACCAGTGGGGTTGGAATTAATTTCAGGTAGTCTGAGGTCGAAATATCATCAAATTCCTGTAATTCAACAAATTCCTGCGATTAATTAATGCCTATCACCCTTAAAGCAATGAGTTGGGTGTTTCTTCTTTCACTTTTAACTTAGTCACTACTCAGGGATATTAAGTGACACAAGTTTATCTTATATTGTTTTGGTCATTCAGGGTAATTTTTTCATTAAACCAAAAGATGGTGGTTCAAGTCTCTCACATGGAACTTCTGAGGGCGCAAGCCAGCGGGGCCTCCATGGGCTACTACGCTTCATGAGAAAGTGATAGTCGAATCTCCAAGCGCTTTCCTACTTGAAAGAGAACGTGTTAGCTGCTCAGTCATGTCAGACTGTGACCTCATGTACTGTCGCCCATCAGGCTCTGTCCATGGGGATTCTCCAGGCAAGAATACTGGAGTGGGTTGCCATTCCCTTCTCCAGGGGACTTCCCTACCCAGGGATCTAACCCAGTTCTCCTGCATTGTGGGCAAATTCTTTACCATTTGAGCCACCAGGGAAGCCTACTTGAACCCTGGGCTATTTGAAGTTAGCAAAAATGAAAGCACCCTGTACATCACCAGGTGAAAACACTGCCTGTTTTGATGAATAAAATTCTAAATGTAACACTGAGTAAGTGTTTTAGTTTGTATACATGTTTATTCAGTAGGATTATTTTACTTAGTTCTAGGAGATTTCCCCCATTTAAAGTTTGTGTTGAGCTTCATCTACATATAAACATAAAAAAATTTAAAGTCAAAGTAAGTCTTTCTTAATTGACATGAAGTGAAATCATGCATAACCCTTCCCCTTTTTTCCCCAAAGAAATTTAGCTACATGCTTTTTAATAGAAAATTTATCATATTCATTTTATCTTTGTCTTCCATGGTAACTTGTAGAGTTGGCCCTCAATAAATGTTTGTTAAACTGCACACAACTCTATACATGGAGGGGGCTTCCCAGGTGGTGCTAATGGTAAAGAATCCACCTGCCAATGCTGGATATACAAGAGACATGGGTTTGATCCCTGGGTTGGGAAGATCCCCTGGAGGAGGAAATGGCAACCCACTTCAATAATCTTGCCTGGAAAATCCCATGGACAGAGGAGCCTGCTGGGCTACAGTCCATAGGGTGGCAAAGAGCTGGACACGGCTGAAGTGACTTAGCACGCATGCACTGTACATCGAGAGAGTTCCAAAATGGCTTGTCTTGATTTTGGTTTCTAACTTTGAAAAGCTAACATCTTTCTCTTGCAGAATGGAGTTGGGCAGTTTATACAATCGAGAGTTGGTTGAAAACTGGAACTACTTATTAGTGAAAGTAGGGAGACTTGAAAACTATCGCTGTTATATTTGTGATTTCTAATAAAAATTCCAGGAAGTTTACATGTTTGGATGAGACATAAATGGATTTGAGGAAACTATCTATTCCATCCACAAGAAAATTTCAAATTCCAAACCTGACTCTTAGTATTTTTTGTAATCTCTGTGTTTCTCTGGAGCCATCATTCACTAGGTGAGAGAGAAACCTGCCTTATTCCGGTGGAACTCTTCTGTGGAGCCCCCAGCATGACAGATGTCCTATCACGCGTAGTTCACCATCCCTTTTCTGCTTTACCAGTCGGTGCAGTGGCTTTCCAAACCAAAAGTTTGCAAAATTTGCTGATGTATTCTATTCTATTTAAGTGAGGCTGATCAACATTCACTTGATTGACTAAACTGATTCATTGCCTCACTTATGGGTCTCAAGTCCATTTCAAAAACACTTTAGATTAGAGTCTAACACTGGGTTAGAGAAAGTCAACATGAGATGGCTGTAGAATGCCTTGAAAAATTTGCTCTTATTGTTTTATTATTCACTGGGATTAGTTCTTTTCCAATCTAATAATTGGTTCTGCTATTATTTACTTTTTAAAGTCTTTAAGTAGTTTCTTTTTGTATCTTGTCCAGAGCTTTAAGTTTAATCAGTGGGAAAGACACATGGATTTACCTCATCTTGGCCAAAATCACACCTTTCCTGCTTTTGAAATAGTTCTGACTTAAAGACTCCAAAAATCATAGGGCAGTTTTTCAGGGCCACTTAATTTTAAATCTACATTGGAGATTTTCTCTTTGGGCCCCAATCTCTCAAGATGACCAGCCTGATACAGGAAGAATTCCACCCTGATGCCCTTCTGCTCTGCTTGGGAACATCTGACAACACTGGAGGCAGGGGCGGCGACGGTCTCATGAGAGACCAGGGAACTGCTGAGCTATCTCCACATGGCTTTACAAGTGAACTTGGACAAGTGGGTTGGGAACTGGAGCTGGTGGAAGAGCGGCGCTGAAGGCAGAAGTATGAGGAAGGATCCAGGAGTCAGCTACTTGGGTTCAAGCATTCTCACTGGAAACTGTGATGTGTTTCTTCTCTAGAAGCCATTTTCTTGTCTCTAAAATAAGAACAACTGGCTGACTGGATACAAAATTAAGACCCCAATATATGCTGTCTACAAGAGAGCCACCTCAAAACAAGAGACA
Source organism: Ovis aries (assembly GCF_016772045.2). Classification (NCBI taxonomy): domain Eukaryota; kingdom Metazoa; phylum Chordata; class Mammalia; order Artiodactyla; family Bovidae; genus Ovis; species Ovis aries. The sequence continues at coordinate 7,971,635 of NC_056070.1, forward strand.
CATATAGCCTGAAAGCGAAGGCCTGGAAAAAGATATTTCATGCAAATGGAGACCAAAAGAAAGCAGAAGTAGCAATACTCATATCAGATAAAATAGACTTTGAAATAAAGACTGAAAAGAGACTAGGAGGGACACTACATAATGATCAAACGATCAATCCAAGAAGAAGGTATAACAATTATAAATATATATCCACCCAACATAGGAGCACCTCAATATGTAAGGCAGATGCTAACAAGTATGAAAGGGAAAATTAACAGTAACACAAGAACAGTGGGAGACTTTAATACCCCACTCACAACTATGGATAAATCAACCAAACAGAAAATTAGCAAGGAAACACAAGTTTTAAATGATACTATGGATGAGTTAGACCTAATTGATACCTATAGGGCATTTCACCCCAAAACAATGAATTTCACCTTTTCTCAAGTGCACGTGGAACCTTCTCCAGCATAGATCACATCCTGGGCCATAAATCTAGCCTTGGTAAATTCAAAAAAATTGAAGTAATTTCAAGCATCTTTTTGATCATAATGCAGTAAAAGTAGATGTCAACTACAAGGGAAAAATCTATTAAAAATACAAACATATGGATGCTAAAAACATGATTCTGAATAACCAACAGATCATGGAAGAAATAAAAAAGGAAATCAAAATATGCATAGAAACAAATGAAAATGAAAACACAACAACCCAAACCCTATGGGATTCAGTAAAAGCAGTGCTAAGAGGAAGGTTCATAGCAATACAAGCCTACCTCAAGAAACAAGAGAAACATCAAATAAATAGCCTAACTTTACACCTAAAGCTACTAGAAAAAGAAGAATTGAAGAACCCCAAAGTTAGTAGAAGGAAAGAAATCATAAAAATCAGAACAAATAAATGAAAAAGAAACAGATAAGACTATAGTAAAAATCAACAAAAATAAAAGCTGATTCTTTGAGAAGATAAATAAAATAGACAAACCATTAGCTAGACTCATCAAGAAAAAGAGGGAGAAAAAGGAAATCAATAAAATTAAAAATGAAAATGGAAAAATCACAACAGAAAACAGAGAAATACAAAGGATCATAAGAGACTACTATCAGCAACTATATGCTAGTAAAACAGACAACTTGGAAGACCTGGATGAATTCTTAGAAAAGTATAACCTTCCAAAGCTGAACCAGGAAGAAATAGAAAATCTTAACAGACCCATCACAAGCACGGAAATAGAAACTGTAATAAAAAATCTTCCAACAAATAAAGCCCAGGACCAGATGGGTGAATTCTACCAAAAATTTAGGGAACAGCTAACACCTATCCTACTCAAACTCTTTCAGAAAATGGCAGAGGGAGGTAAACTCCCAAACTCATTCTATGAGGCTACCATCATCCTAATACTAAAACCAGACAAAGATGCCACAAAAGTATCACTGATGAATATAGATGCAAAAATCCTCAACAAAATTCTAGCAAACAGAATCCAACAGCATACTAAAAAGATCATACATCATGACCAAGTGGGCTTTACCCCAGGGATGCAAGGGTTCTTCAATATTCACGAATCAATCAATGTGATACACCATATTAACAAATTGAAAGATAAAAGCCATATGATTATCTCAATAGATGCTGAGAAAGCCTTTGACAAAATTTAACACCCATTTATGATAAAAACTCTCCAGAAAGCAGGCATACAAGGAGCATACCTCAACATAATAAAAGCCATCTACGATAAACCCACAGCAAACATTATCCTCAATACTGAAAATTTGAAAGCATTTCCTCTAAAGTCAGGAACAAGACAAGGGTGCCCACTCTCACCACTACTATTCACCATAGTTTTGGAATTCTTAGCCCAGCAATCAGAGAAGAAAAAGAAATAAAAGGAATTCAGATTGGAAAAGAAGAAGTAAAACTCTCACTGTTTGCAGATGACATGATCCTCTACATAGAAAACCCTAAAGACACCACCAGAAAATTACTAGAGCCAATCAATAAATACAGTAAAGTTTCAGGATATAAAATTAATACACAGAAATCCCTTGCATTCCTATACACAAACAATGAGAAAACAGAAAGAGAAATTAAGGAAACAATCCCATTTACCATTGCAATGGAAAGAATAAAATACTTAGGAATAAATTTACCTAAAGAAACAAAAGACCTATATATAGAAAACTATAAAACACTGATGAAAGAGATCAAAGAGGACACAAATAGATGGAGAAATATATCATGTTCTTGGATCAGAAGAATCAATATAGTGAAAATGAGTATATTACCCAAAGCAATTTAAAGATTCAATGCAATCTGTATCAAGCTACCAACAGTATTTTTCACAGAACTGGAACAAATAATTTCACAATTTGTATGGAAACACAAAAAACCTCGAATATCCAAAGAAATCATAAGAAAGAAGAATGGAACTGGAGGAATCAACCTACCTGACTTCAGACTATACTACAAAGCTACAGTCATCGAGAGAGTATGGCACTGGCACAAAAACAGAAGTGTAGATCAATGGAACAAAATAGAAAGCTCAGAGATGAATCCACACACCTATGGATACCTTATCTTTGACAAAGGAGGCAAAAATATACAACAGAGAAAAGACAATGTCTTTAACAAGTGGTGCTAGGAAAACTGGTCAGTTCAATTCAGTTGCTCAGTCATGTCCGACTCTTTGTGACCCCATGAATCGCAGCACGCCAGGCCTCCCTGTCCATCACCATCTCCCGGAGTTCACCCAGACTCATGTCCATTGAGTCCATGATGCCATTCAGCCATCTCATCCTCGGTCGTCCCCTTCTCCTCCTGCCCTCAATCCCTCCCAGCATCAGAGTCTTTTCCAACGAGTCAACTCTTTGCATGAGTTGGCCAAAGTACTGGAGCTTCAGCTTTAGCATCATTCCTTCCAAAGAAATCCCAGGACTGATCTTCAGAATGGACTGGTTGGATCTCCTTGCAGTCCAAGGGACTCTCAAGAGTCTTATCCAACACCACAGTTAAAAAGCATCAATTCTTTGGCAATCAGCCTTCTTCACAGTCCAACTCTCACATCCAGACGTGACCACAGGAGAAACCATAGCCTTGACTAGACGGACCTTAGTCGGCAAAGTAATGTGTCTGCTTTTGAATATACTATCTAGGTTGGTCATAACTTTTCTTCCAAGGAGTAAGCATCTTTTCATTTCATGGCTGCAGTCACAATCTGCAGGGATTTTGGAGCCCCCCAAAATAAAGCCTGACACTGTTTCCACTGTTTCCCCATCTATTTCCCAGAAAGTGATGGGACCGGATGCCATGATCTTCGTTTTCTGTATGTTGAGCTTTAAGCCAACTTTTTTGCTCTCCTCGTTCACTTTCATCAAGAGGCTTTTTAGCTCCTCTTCACTTTCTACCATAAGGGTGGTGTCATCTGCATATCTGAGGTTATTGATATTTCTCCTGGCAATCTTGATTCCAGCTTGTGTTTCTTCCAGTCCAGTGTTTCTCATGATGTACTCTGCATAGAAGTTCAATAAGCAGGGTGACAATATACAGCCTTGACATACTCCTTTTCCTATTTGGAACCAGTCTGTTGTTCCATGTCCAGTTCTAACTGTTGCTTTCTGGTCTGCATACAGATTTCTCAAGAGGCAGGTCAGGTGGTCTGGTATTCCCATCTCTTTAAGAATTTTCCACAGTTTATTGTGATCCACACAGTCAAGGGCTTTGGCATAGTCAGTAAAGCAGAAATAGGTGTTTTTCTGGAACTCTGGTCAACCACCTGTGAAAGAATGAAACTAGAACACTTTCTAACACCATACAGAAAAATAAACTCAAAATAGATTAAAGATCTAAATGTAAGACCAGAAACTAAAACTCCTAGAGGAAAACACAGGCAGAACACTCTCTGACATAAATCACAGCAAGATCCTCCATGACCCACCTCCCAGAATAATGGAAATAAAAGCAAAAATAAACAAAAGGGACCTAATTAAACTTAAAAGCTTTTGCACAATGAAGGAAACTATAAGCAAGGTGAAAAGTCAGCCTTCAGAATGGGAAAAAATAATAGCAAGCAAAACAACTGACAACGGATTAATCTCTAAAATATACAAGCAGCTCGTGCAGCTCGATACCAGAAAAACAAACAACCCAATCCAAAAATGGGCCAAAGAACTAAACAGACATTTCTCCAAAGAAGACATACAGATGGCTAACAAACACATGATAAGATGCTCAGCATAATTCATTATAAGAGAAATGCAAATCAAAACCACATTGAGGTACCATCTCATGCCAGTCAGAATGTCTACATCAAAAAGTCTACAACCAATACATGCTGGAGAGGGTGTGGAGGAAAGGGAACCTTCTTACACTGCTGGTGGGAATGCAAACTAGTACAGCCACTATGGAAAACAGTGTGGAGATTCCTTAAAAAACTGCAAATAGAACTGCCATATGACCCAGCAATCCCACTACTGGACTTACGCAGATACCCAGAATTGAAAGAGACACATGTACCCCAATGTTCATTGCAGCACTGTTTACAATAGCCAGGACATGGAAGCAACCTAGATGTCCATTGGCAGATGAATGGATAAGAAAGTTGTGGTACATATACACAATAGAATATCACTCTGCTATAAAAAAAAAAAAGAACATATTTGAGTCAATTCTAATGAGGTGGATGAAACTGGAGCCTATTATACAGAGCGAAGTTAGTCAGAAAGAAAAACACCAAAACAGTATATTAACGCATATATATGGAATTTAGAAAGATGATAATGACAACCCTATATGCAAGACAGCAAAAGAGACACAGATGTAAAGAACAGACTTTTCTTTAAGAAGAAAAGTCTCTGTAACTCTCTGAGGGAGAAGCCGAGGGTGGGATGATTTGAGAGAAGAGCACTGAAACATGTATTTACCATGTGTGAGACAGATGAGCAGTCCATGTTCCACACATGAAGCAGGGCACTCAAAGCCGGTGCCCTGGGACAACCCAGAGGGATGGGGTGGGGAGGGAGGTGGGAGGGGGTGCAGGATGGGGGACACGTGCACCCATGGCTGACTCATATCATTGTATGGCGAAAACCACCACAATATTGTAAAGTAATTAACCTTCAGTTAAAATAAATAAGTTAAATTTAAAAAATAAAACAAGAACAACTTTTCCATAGGTAACTGCTAGGGTGAAAATCTTACGTGTAAAGTGGTTATCAAAACGTTCAGCAGAGGAAGCACTCAGTAGCGTTTAATAAACGTTGCCATTGTTATTCTTGTAATGCTTAGTGCACCTGACAAACTGCTCTGTGAATCACCCCTTTGGGTATGTCCAGAATTACTGGCGAGAGGTAGGACTTTGACGTGGGAATGACCTCCCGCTTTTCCTTAGCTGGTGATAAAGCCAACAGACCATTGTTTTCACTTCAAACAAGGTACGGGTTTTGGCCTTGATGAACTTATAATCTAATGCAGGAGACAAATAAAAGTGCCCTCATGGTAACTCAGGATCATGTTCACCTCTGGGCAATAACAAGGGGAGTGGAACCATGGGGAGGCTTTAACTGTACCTGTAAATGTGAATAGAAAAAGAGCTTTGAAGCAAATAGAGCAAAATGTTCAGATTCGTGAAACCTGGATAGTTGATATAAGGTTGCTCTTTATATTTACTCTGTGAGCTTGCTCAGTCTCTAAATTGTGTCTATTTGTGACCACATGGACTGCAACCTGCCAGGTTCCTCTGTCCATGGAATTTTCCAGGCAAGAATACTGGAGTGGGTTGCCATTTCCTTCTCCAGGAGATCTTCCCAATCCAGGGATTGAACCTGGGTCTCCCGCATTGCAGGCAGATACTTTACCATCTGAGCCACCAGGGAAGTCCAAGAGT